>NC_140252.1:5529989-6129989 GCF_949987555.1 Borostomias antarcticus
AAAGGCCAACGAGCAGGTTGCACTACAGCCACTGCTTGATTGTCTAGCTGACATCAAAACATGGATGAGTGCAAACTTTCTAAACCTCAATGAGAGCAAAACCGAGATCATTCTACATTACTTGGTAACACCTCTCTGGCCCTCTCCACCGATGCCCTAGGTC
Organism: Borostomias antarcticus; assembly: GCF_949987555.1. Lineage (NCBI taxonomy): Eukaryota > Metazoa > Chordata > Actinopteri > Stomiiformes > Stomiidae > Borostomias > Borostomias antarcticus. The sequence goes on from NC_140252.1 coordinate 5,530,153, forward strand.
CTCTCGCCTCTAACATCCGGTCCTCTGTTAGAAATCTCGGAGTGATCTTCGACAGTGCCTTCAAGTTCGAGAAACAGGTCAGCTCAGTGGTCAGGAACAGCTTTTTCCACCTCAGAACCCTAGCTAAGACCAAGGCCTACCTGTCACAGAGCGATTTAGAGAGTGATCCACACCTTCGTTATGTCACGGCTGGATTACTGCAACGCCTTATACAGTATACCAGCATTGATTAGTCGCTGCTCCGCCGCCTACAGCTGGTCCAGAATGCAGCTGCCCGACTAGCACCAAAAAGCGTGAGCACATCACCCCAGTCCTCGCTTCACTCCACTGGCTCCCCATTCGTTACCGCATAGATGTTCAACTCCTGCGTACTGTTTACAAATCACTCCATGGACTGGCCCCTATGTATCTGACCAAACTCCTGTGTCACCACACCCCTTCCAGAGCGTTACGGTCAGCCGACCAACTGCTGCTGGAGGTGCCCAGGTCTAGGCTCAAGACCAGAGGGGACACGGCCTTCACTATAGCAGCCCCCAGACTCTGGAATAGCCCCCCACACACACACACACACATTAGAGCAGCCCAGACTCTGGAAGCATTCAAGTCCCTCCTCAAAACCCATCTCTTCTCCCTCGCTTTTGATGAGAGTTTCTGCCTGCCCCCCTGGTAACCCAATTGTTGCTATTTTAGTTCCTTTTATTTTAGTTCCTTTTTTATTTTATTTTGTAGTCTGTGTCTTTGTACTTATCTGTATTAACACTATTCTTATGCTTTTGTATTTATATATTTCGCTTTTATCTGTACAGCACTTTGGTTAAGCCACAGCTGTTTGTAAATGTGCTATAGAAATAATGTTGACTTTACTGCTACTACAACTGCTACTACTACTACTGCTGCTACTACTATTGCTACTACTATTACTATCTCTACTACTATTACTACTACTGCTGCTGCTGCTGCTACTACTACTATGCACAATCTAGGCATGCTTGCGGTGCCTACCTACTGTTACATTTGTTCATTTGCACTTTTGTACAATTGTATTTCATTCTATCTTGTATCTACTTTACACTTTTATTCTAGTCTGTTACTTTGTTGTCTTTTGATGTAATTTGCCCCTGAGGATCTACTGAGGATCTACTACTTCTGCTGCTGCTACTACAACTGCTATTACTACTACTACTACAACTACTATTACTATTACTACTACTACTACTACTACTCCTGCTGCTGCTACTACAACTACTATTACTACTACTACTACTACTACTACTACTACTACTACTACTGCTACTACTACAACTACTATTACTACTACTACTACTACTACTATTACAACGTCTATTACTATTACTACTACTATTACTACTACTACTACTACTACTACTACTACTACTACTACTACTGCTACTATTACTACTACTACTACTATTACTACTACTATTACTACTACTACTACTACTACTACTACTACTGCTACTATTACAACTACTATTACTACTACTACAACTACTATTACTACTTCTGCTGCTGCTACTACAACTACTATTACTACTACTACTACTGCTACTACTACAACTACTATTACTACTACTACTACTACTGCTGCTACTACAACTACTATTACTACTACTACTACTACTACTGCTGCTACTACAACTACTATTACTACTACTACTACTACTACTACTACTACTACTACTACTACTGCTGCTATCACAACTACTATTACTACTTCTACTACTACTACTACTACTGCTGCTATTACAACTACTATTACTACTACTACTGCTTCTGCTGCTACTACTACTATTACTACTACTACTACTACTACTGCTGCTGCTGCTACTACTACTACTACTATTACTACTAATACTACTACTACTATTACTTATACCACTACCACTGCTACTACTAGTACAACAACTACTACTACTATTACTACTACTACTACTACATACAACCTGGACCTTATTTACGGCATATTAAAAGATGTTTGACTCACCACATGGATGTATTAATAGAACTGGATGCGGTGACTACGTTGACGCCTCGTTCCTGAGTGTGAAGCTTTTTGAAGGGTCCACCGACCCCGCAGTTGTGTTTTCTCGCGTCACAGGCATGCGCAGTTGTGCTTTTTAACCACCATCATATTCTAAGTCATCTTCTATATCCTCAAAATCTGATAAATATTCAGGCATATTGCACACAATATTCCAGGCACCAACAAGCTGATCGTAGAGTAGAGAATGTAAGCCGCGAGTGTAGCCTCCAGACGTAACGGAGAATAGCCAGTCTGCGCGCTGTGCGCATGCGTGCTGGAGCAAGTGGGAAAGCTATTTCGTTTCTAAAGATCATATTACAGAGGCATGTGAAAAACCACAACAAGCCCTCGCTTTATGTAAGCACAACTAGCGATTCATAAAGACAGATTGATGAAAACAACCGTTTAGCGGCAGAAAATAGATTTTTTAGATTCTGCATTCTCAGTGCCCCGTCTGCCGCCATTACATGGATATACTTGGCTCGTTCTGGATTTTAAATTTCCTCTACAGGCCTTTACACCAAAGTGATCTCGGTGAGTCAAACGTCTTATAATATGCTGTAAATAAGGTCCAGGTTGTCAAAAACGAGCATTCTCCTTTAATATGGTATCTTATGTTATCTTGACAGAGCCCGCAGCGGGTGGCTGGTTCAGGACCATGGACAGTTCTCCGCTCAGCCGCACGTGTCCCCGTCGCGCGCTGCTGCTCCCGTTCCCTACGATGTGAAACCATGCATGAAGGCATCACGACGACACACACACACACACACACACACACACACACCGCTTTTCTACACGTGTATCAGCAGAACACACTCACTCAGGCTGTTCTAGCCCATTTGGAAGTAACAAATGTTTCTTTGCAAGTGAACAGTCTTATGCGTTCTGTCCTTTAGTTGTCCTGAAATCACAGGTCAGCCAAGACTTCTAATGTAGACTAGGTGAAGCAATTGGCGTTGCTGTCTTAATTGGGGTGATTTTACAGATTAAAAGTAAACCAACCCAGGGTCGCAGCTATTCTAAAGGCAGCATGCCCTGCCTGTCCTATCCGGCAGATCGGAAGCCTCTCACACACTCGTCTTTAGTTCAAACAGAGACGCCTAATTCACAGGCGGTTTGTGGACTTGAACTGACGTCAACGGAGCCTAGTGAGATCTATATAACCGTCCAGAGAGGCGCGTCTCTCTCCAACAGACCCTGGCTCCACCACACTTCTATAACCCGCAGAAACCTCAGAGACAACAGAGTAAGTGGTACATTTACTTTTCTTACTTCTTTGTGAATTTGGGTCAGATTATGAAGATGTAGGTGGTTTAAGGGGGGCGCGTTACAAATAATGTGTCATCTTAACAGGGCTTGCCTGATGTGGACTTTACAATATCATATTGGTTATATTACAGAACACTATTTGTTTATGCTTTTACTAACGATGGATTAGGCTTTTTTTTTCTTTTCTTTTTTAAGTAGCCCATTCCGTTTGTTCCCGCTGTGTAGGCATGTATTCTCTCCACATACCCATTATAGGCATGTTTTGGTGCCTTTATGCATAATTGTCAAATGATTTGCCATCCTAAAATCAGGTTTTTATTGACTTGCCTAGGCTATATAAACTGATTCAGCGAAGCCTAAGCAGCAGATAGCCCAGGCCTTATTTAATTGTTCGGCTTGATGTAGAGTGTGAACTACAATTAAGGCCGCACACTGCCTGGTTGAAGTGACCCAATTCCGATTTTTTGCTCACATGTAGATATGCACGTGTAAGCAGGAAAAAAACACATGGAATCGGATATGCTCAGATCCGTTTCAGGCCTCAATCATATGTGGAAATAAATCAGATATGAATCAGACATCTGCCAAGGTGAGTGTCATCAAAGGAGAGAGCATTGCGATTCACACGTCATTGCAAATGCGGGACGCGTGCGCTATAATGGCCAAGTAGCCTACAGCTGTGCTGATAGCCCACTGTTTAGGCCTAGGCTACTCATCATTCGTTTTCGAAGTCGCACCATATGATTGAGGTTGACGCTGCTCATAACTTTTCTCAGATTGGAATTTAAGAACATAATTGTACCCTAGACTACAAGAGACAGTAGCTTGGCCTACATTAAAAAAGTGTATAGGGGATACGATTTTACGGACATTTAATTCGTTCAAATCTTTATTTATAACTCAGACATCCATGGGGGGGGGGGGGCATTGTCAATAATGGCTAGCATAGGCTACATAGATATTAAATATGAAATGAATAAATAAAAGAAACTACGGTCCTTACCAACGCATCTAACGACCACTGATAAAGATAGTCCTACACACTGGTCGACAAACCGTTTTGCCGTTGTCCATGCAGTGACCGTTTTATATTCCACTGGATCTATCTCTAACTTTCAAGCTTGTCAAGTTTTACAAGGTAAGGCTTCATAGAATCCATTATCATGCAGTCAAAATGCAAATTGTTCAATTAAGCTAAGTTAATAATGTTTTTGCAGACCTTCAAAGATGTTCCTGAAAGCAATAGCTTGAATTAAGATAGGCTATTATTACGGTTTAGGCTACCTTCGTTTCTGTAGCAAAACCCTGGGTCACTTTTAAAAGTAGATGTAAGGTGGTTAAAAAATCAGCCATAAACTAAAAATCAGATCTGTGCATCAAGACCAGCTGTGTAAATGCGGATTATTCACATTCAGTCTGTAATTTCCCCGTTTATTTTCCTCTTACCAGGGCACCGTGGTATCTGTCTTCCCCGCTATGCCCGCAGCCCTGGTCCTGCTCCTCGCCACGGTCCTCCTGACCTCCCACATCCCCCCCGCCGGCTGCCGACCGCGGGACCGGGGCGACGACAAGAGCCGGCTGGACGAGGTGCTGCTGAGGGCGGGTGACAATGCAGTCTCATCCTACCTATTAGCAGAAAAGATACTGAGGAACTTGCAGAGGAGCCCCCGGTTGCAGGAAGAGCTCTTTGTCCCCCCGTTTCTGTTCGAGGGCGTCATGACGCCGCTGGGCTCCGGAGGTGGCGGCCACCGCGCGCGGAGCTCGCTGCTGCGGGAGGAACGGCGACCGGAGGACGGGAACCGCCTGGAGGAGCTGGAGGAGCTGGTGGAGCTGAGCAAAAGGAGCGACGATCCTCCTCTCTCCATAGACCTGACCTTCCACCTGCTCAGAAACATGATCGAGATGGCGAGGATCGAGAGCCAGAAAGAGCAGGCGGAGTTGAACCGCAAATATCTAGATGAAGTTGGAAAATGACGCAGCAAAGCTCATTATGAGGGGCGAAGACTGAAAATATATCTCACTGAAAATAATCAAAGTCCCTAGCACTCTCAGACCCAAGAACTAGGCTAGTTTTACTCTTTTAAATAAATGAAGCGTTTAGTCTCCCTACAGGATGACTCCTCACACTACCTGTGCATAAAAGGAGCTCCATACATGCCCAAATTAGGCTAATGTTTAGAAATGAACGGACTACCATGATGCCCCCCCCCCCAACACACACACACACACGCACACAAACACGCACACACACTCACACACACACACACACACACACACACACACACACACACACACACACACACACACAAGTGCATGGATGTGTGGCACACATAAAATTAGACTTGGGAGAGAGTGTCTGCTGCCAGTGGATGTCATTAATTCGAGTGATTTGTACTAGGCCTATAAACACTACCAAAAACTAGTCAGACCCAATTTGCAAAAATGCGAAGGGTCTGGAAACTCACAGTTGCTTTCCGATTCCCAAGGGGCGTTACCAACGGGCGTAGATCAAAATGCCTCTGGACACAATTGGATAAACCTACAACCAATCAGCGAAAATTACTCTGCGGCGCCCCTCTGTTCTGTCATGTTATTAAAACCGCCCCATATTAGATAAACTGTTGTGATTGGCACGGACCAATCTCGGTTCGAGTGGATTCAGTTAAAACGGTTGGATATCCAGACTGATCTGCGGAGAGAAATAGAATCTGTTATATTTTAACCAGCAGCATGTGTTGGATGGTAACAGTCCTAGCCGGAGTGCAAAATGTTAGTGCCAAATGTATCCAGACAAGTGCTACTCTATCCCAACTAACCTTTCTCCAGTTGCCCCCCCCCACACACACACCCCATTATAGTGTTTTGCCAAAGTTTATCGTTTTAACCAATATTTCCATGTTGTTGGATACACACAGCTCTAGATGTGTGTGATAGGCTGGACAGCCTTTCACATTGTCCCAGTTAGGGTGACAGTGCCAGTGGACATTCTGACGCCACAACAAGAAATCTCCATTCTGATCTGACAGAGTGAATCTATCCTCCACCCTGAAACCAACATCAGTCTCTCCCCCCTCCTCCTCCTCTCCCCAGCAAAGCAAGTGCACTATACCTGTACTGTCCTAGCATGCTTATACCTTTAATGAGAGAAAATGATAACCCCAAAAAAGAAATGTTTATTTTTTGTTGTTGACAGTTTGTCGAATCATAATCAAATGGCAGTAAATAAAGTTTTTTTTTGCCATTTATATTTTGTAATAAAAAATAAGTTTGGAGAAACGTATATAAGACTGTCATGTAGCTTCCTAGGTTAGTGAATGTAAATAAAGAAAACTGTCTTGCTGATTTCTAAAGGTTGTCTTCTTTTTAAAGGCATAGTTCACTCAAAATGTAATGTTGGGAGGGCAGTATATTACATTAACACTCCTCATTATGAAGGACAGTTGAGACGGTGTGAACACTCCTCATGTGAAGGACAGTTGAGACAGTGTGAACACTCCTCATGTGAAGGACAGTTGAGACAGTGTGAACACTCCTCATGTGAAGGGCAGTTGAGACGGTGTGAACACTCCTCATGTGAAGGGCAGTTGAGACAGTGTGAACACTCCTCATGATAATCACTTCTTGTTCAGTTCTGTCCATCAAGTGGTCAGGAGCAGGCAGAAGAAAGTGCTGGTGGAAGAAGAGTCCCTGGACGCTGTGGCTTACCTGGTCAATTCACTTGTATAGTAAACAGGACATCTTGGGTTTGAATCGCAGCAGTGCCTTTACTTGCTTTTACTGTGAGAAGGGCTCAGGTGAGTATTTTATAGTGCATGTTACCTGTATCTGGTGCATATTTGCTTGTTGTGTCAATGTTCAACCCACTCATGAATACAATTCCTTTCAACATTCGGCGGACTGACTCACTGTTCATGAAACACGGACTGACTCACTGTTCATGAAACACGGACTGACTCACTGTCCATGAAACACGGGCTGACTCACTGTTCATGAAACACGGACTGACTCACTGTTCATGAAACACGGACTGACTCACTGTTCATGAAACACGGACTGACTCACTGTTCATGAAACACGGACTGACTCACTGTTCATGAAACACGGACTGACTCACTGTTCATGAAACACGGACTGACTCACTGTTCATGAAACACGGACTGACTCACTGTTCATGAAACACAGACTGACTCACTGTTCATGAAACACGGACTGACTCACTGTTCATGAAACACGGACTGACTCACTGTTCATGAAACACGGACTGACTCACTGTTCATGAAACACAGGCTGACTCACTGTTAATGAAACACGGACTGACTCACTGTTCATGAAACACGGAAGTGAAAATGTTGCTCCACTGGAGTAGTAGGACCTACCAGTTGGTTGCGTTTTAAAGTGTATTATTAAAACACTGTAAATGCAATGATATTAATGAAATTACACAATGAACCAACAATCTTGAAAATATATTTATTTACAGTACATATATCGACTGATACTGATTATGCAGAGAAAAGGCAGTAATTTAAAACATGGTAGTAGTTGTTAACAAGTTTCTATTACTGTATATACAGTTAGTGTGTTTAACTGGAGTATTCTGTGCAGGTCCCGTGGTGATGTGGGCACCATCTATCGCAATGTCTATCATCCCTATGTTGTCCCCTCCTTGTCAACCTCCCCGTTTCAAACCCACCCAAACACAGTAGAAAAAACATGTTAGAAAAGTGGTATGCTAACAAATTCATTGAGTTGTTAAACCTTGATGTTGGAGCCATGGAGTTGCACTGAGACGTGGCTCTCAGAGGCCCTTTAAGTTGTACTTTTGTGTGAATCTGCAGTTGTTAGTCATGATGTCATCATTTCTGCTCTGCCTCAGTCCTGCTGAGGTCACCTCGCCAGTCTGATTACCCAGAAGCCCTCGCTGCCACAAGAACTTCTGGGAACAATCTGATATTCGTGGGCACCAATGAGCTCCTGTTGGATTTTCAATAGGATGCTGATTGGCCCACACAGATAGTGGGCTGTGCAGAGGCTGATTAAGCCTCTGATTGGTCGCTCACTGCGGATTTCCACTTTTCTAGTATTGCTAACGAGTCCTGCACTCTAGTGAGTGGTTGGTAGCATATCTGGCACACAATGTGCCATTTACTTGGACTTTCTTCCACATTAACTCTCACTTCACTGAGGTTTTTATTGCACAAATGACAAAGTGTATTACCTAAATTAGTTTTTAATTTAGTCCCGACTATATGCTCCCGATGAAATAATGTTCAAATGCAGCTGGATTTGAAAGGCAGGCTAATGCGCTGGCTCCACCCACCTGCCCATGTTTTGTGGTGCCTGATTCCAGAATACCTGCTAACCAATCCCACATGTGTCCTTTGACTGTAGAATAGAATGCTTCCTCCAGCTCCACCTGGACTGTAATAACACCTGTCCGTCTGTCCGTCCGGTCTGTCTGCCTGTCTTATCTAGTCTGTCTCCCTGCCGGTCTGTCTGTCTGCCTGTCCATCTGCCTGCCTGTCTGTCTCCATCTCTCATTCCTTATGTCTGGTAAGGTATACAAATGTACAAAGGTCTAGAGTCAGCCTAAACAATACAGTATAGGAAAAACTGTCCTCAATTTTAAGAATCCCTGCATGTGTAGATAGCAGATATGATCTCAAATATCTTGTCCTGTTTTCCCACATTCTTTCTTGCGCTTATCTACTCCTCATACAATGAACCTGTTGACATATACAGTAGTACTCTCTTCATATACAGTAGTACTCTGTATATACTCTTCATACTGTATACAGCATTGCTCTGCCTCCTCCATCCACATGGAGCTCATGCAAGAGGCATATTTGTAATTTAGAATTTAAACGGTCAGTAACACTTGATATTAAGTAGCATTCATTCCTAGTACATAGTAATGCCGGTAGTAGCAACACAGTAGTAAAATAGTAGCTGCTATGTAATGCGTTCCTGTTGTATCGGAAACGTTGGGATCTGGGTTCGATGTCAGTCGTCAATACGTCACCTACACTCAGGATTTCCTGCTTTCATGTGGGATAAAAAATCTATCCTGAGGTCTTCAACATCAGAATCAAGATGGATACTCTGTGCATCAACGACAAATGAACGCCGTAATAAGACTTCTGTATTATTTGTATCAGTCGTACACACAGTAGCCTAAAGTCCAACGTCTATCAGTAGACAATGTTCCTACGAAGTTCGTATGCGCAAAATAGCATAGTTTGTTGTGCTAACAATGGCTAGAACTACAAAGATGGGCCAAAGTGGGGTTTTTGCGTTTTGTTTCTGGAACGCATTCAACTGGGATGTGACATCGTCCCAGGTGCAAAATCTGGAGCTCTGATACAAAAGGAACGCATCATTAGTACATGGTATTACAGTAGGCTACTGTGGAAAGCACTACACAAGTGGGACAGGATATGAGGGAGGGGCTCTTCAGGGGGTTAAGGGGATTAAAGACAAGCACCACTGAACATGGGAATCTACTTTCTGCGGATGTTGACCATGAAGTGGAATCAAGGGCTTCTAGCCTATTCCTGTGATGAAATGATATACATTTGTTCTAGAGGAAGAAACACTGAGACCAGTAATTCGGTATTCTAAAGGAAGTGAGACCAGTAATTCTGTCTATTTCTTGTTGTTTTTTGTGACGTGAAAATCTCGCTGCCCGCTGTGTTTAGACCACTCTCCTGTGCATGCTAAATTACCAGAGTTGGGAGTAACTGATTACAAAGTAACAGATTACTGTAGGCTAATCAGATTACTTTTCCCAGTGGCTTGGAATGTAAGGGATTACATTTTAATTCTCAGTAATCAGATTACAGTTACTGATTTAATAAAAATGGGATTATTTTGAGTTACTTAGCTAATGACCATTTATAAATCAAAAAGATGCTGAAAAACTGATTCATGCCTTTATTTCAAGATGGCTCAATTACTGTAATGCATTTTTTACTGGCCTACCGTGGATTTTTTTTTATCAAAATAGGATGGGATACTGATCAGAGTGAACATATGAGCCATTTCATCCCATAAAATAGTATTTAATTGTAATTATACAGACACCTGATGACTGGTATAGAACTGAGTAGGCATAAAAATGAAGTGTGGAATTTTGAGTCATCAGTTGTGTTGGTCAAGACATGCAGCCTTGGACCACGTGGGTAGCTACTGGGTCTTGAAGCTGTCAGTGTGTGTGTGTGTGTGTGTGTGTGTGTGTGTGTGTGTGCCGAGTGAGTGATGTGGTACCTACTGGATATTTAAAGGTGCGGTATGCAGTTTGGCTCAAAAGCACTTTTTGTTATATTTTTTGCAATTCTCATTACATCCCAACAGCAATCAATAAATCAAATGCTCCGACACTAAAATGATACAAATCCATAATCTGTGGAAGTCATAGGACTGTAATAAGTGCATCCAATCATTTTGAGTTACCAACTGAAATGATTGGATGGCTTACCTGCCTGTCAATCTACCTGCCTGCCTAGCGAGTGTCATTTGTTTTCCCCCAGTCTGGAGGAGGGGCTTTGGAGGGAGGTCTGAAGGGAGGGGCAGGGATTTTGTCCTTTGCATTATTAAAAATCTTTCAGAAATCTTTCAAAAATTCTAACAGGAAATCACAAGCTGCATACTGCACCTTTAAGTTGTTAGTTGTTAGTGTGTGTGTGTGTGTGTGTGTACTGGGAGAGGCTGTCAGGAGAGGCCCAGGTAGCTGAAGAGGAGGGGCACCAGACAGACGCAGCTGAAGCCCACGGAGCCGTAGACGACGTAGCGGTACGGCAGCTCCACCTGCATGTGTTGCCGCGCCCGCCTGACGTCACCGGTGGGCAGCCCGAACACGCGGCAGGCCAAAGGAATAGTAACGGCTTTCATGGCTGCCCGGACAGTGAGGATGGAGGAGACTCCGATCAGGAGGCGCAGTGCTACGCGGCCCAGCAGGGCGGCGCTGAGGGGAGGGAGGTCCAGGGGCAACGCTGCCAGGGGTGGATCAGTCAGCAGCCCCAGCTGGTGGTTGACGTGGGAGCCTAGAGCAGCCCCAGCCCCAGTGCCCAGGGCCTGCGCCGTGTCGCCCCGCGAGGTGCTCCAGGAGTCCAGAGAAAAGGCCAGAAGACCCAGGCTCACATGCAGGGTCACGATGACCAGCGGCGCATGGCAGCTCGTTACATAGAAGCTGTCGATCTGGTCCAGAGCTGGTTGGAAGACGGCCAGGATCAGCAGGCTGTACAGGACACCTGTAATCACCTCCTGGAACAGGAGCAGAGAGATCATGTTAATAGTAAAATACACTTTTTTTGCAACAACAGTGCCACAGAAATCCAAGCCTTCCTGTAAAACAAACACAGTTGGGACCCATTTTGAACACTGAACAATGACAGTCCCACAAGCTATTTTCAGGAAATTAATTTATCCCTACTTAACTTATGGAGATTACACACATTGCACACTGGAGACATCCTAGCTAGGTACTGTAGGTAGGTACTTTATTAATCACAGAGGGGAAATTGCACTGTTACACCATGCAGCCACATTCAAGGGACATCAAAGGACATCAAGAAACAAGTGCAATAGATTTAAGTAAAATAATACATTGACATATAACTGAACTGTACGATCATGCTACAGAATAACTTGTGTTTAACAAGGGGAGCGACTCCTAGGGGTGTGTAGGCTGTGCAAACAAAAATGTGGGGCGGCTCAGGAGGTAGAGCCGGTCGTCCAAAGATCGTAGGGTCGGCGGTTCGAATCCCGGCTCCTCCTGACTACCTGTTGAAGTGTGCTTGGGGCAAGACACTGAACCCCAAATTGCTCCCAATGAACAGGCTAGCACCTTGCATGGCACCTGCTGTCGTGAATGAGTGGCCTTCATTGTCAAGCACTTTGGATAAAAGTACTATGTACAGTAAGTGCAGTCCATTTACCATTTACCATGGAAGATTCATGTGAAGTATTGCTCCATTTCGAGCCTCAGTCAGTTGGTAGGTAGTATCCAATCCAAGAGCCTCAGTCCCCACCAAGCTGACTCATCCATTTGTCCAGGCAGATGGAGGGATGAGTTGAACAGTCTGATTGCAGCTGGTACTAAGGACCTCTGGAAGCGCTCTGTTGAGCACTGTGGCAAAATCATACTCTGGCTGAAGGTGCTCCTCTGCTTGACCAGGAAGTCATGTTGGTGGTTGTCCATGAGGGACGTTGTCCATGATGGCCAAAAGTTTGGCTACCATTTGTCTCTCTGCAGCCACCATCATACATTGCCACATGCTAACATTACTGCGTTGTATTAAATTGAAATCCTAGTGGCGTTACTCAGCTAATATTATACTAGATAGCTCGACGTGAACAACCAATTATTTCAATGAAAGTTTAGTTCTAGTCAGGCAGAAGTTTATGTGTGAGGTAACGTTTGTTGAATTTGATGGGGTTCAATACGCGAGAGTAGCTACGCATAGCTAACGTTATCGTATCTAACAGTTACCTAACCTGGCCGTCTGGCTAGCTAATTATATCTGACTATAAGGCTGTTTTTCTCACGGCGATAGTCAGTTTTTGGCAACTGCAAAGAGACAGTGAATGTTAGCAATAGCTAACATTAGCTAGCTATCTTAATTTAGCTAGCTAGTGCTCCAGTCAGCAAAAACACAACACTCGGTGCTAATATTAGCTGTCTAACATCTAACAAACATGTTGGTTTTGTGTGTGTTCTTATGTAAAGCACCTTTGAGTACCTAGAAAAGCGCTATATAAAACCGATCTATTATTATTATTATCTTTGAAAGCCTAGCCAATCAACTTAGCTAGCAGGCTATCCCTAGCTAGTATATATACTGACCACCAGAGGGCAGCAACTACTACCTCTCTCCATAAAGCAACTTGTAACATCTAATAACTCAGTAGGATTTTAGTAGAAGAAGACACCACACTCTGATGAATGCACATGTGAATATTGGCAATCAGTCAGCTGAAAACCCCGCTCAGATGTTTTCGCTGTATGTATTATTAGCCTTAGGTCTAGATAGAATAAATATCACACATTCAAGCATGCCCTTTTTTTCCGAATGATGGCTCTTTAGAATGAGGAGTCAAATTGATTTGCGCAAATTATCTTATCTTTCTATACATGTAAAACAAAATAATTTTGGATTTATGACAAACAAATCAGATAAACAGTGATTGTATTAGGAAAAATTACATTTTCTTAGTCTGGATTATATGGTATTACATATAAATCGTCGTCGTCTTCTTCTTCGTATACTTCTTCTTCTTCAACGGCGGCTTGGATCCAAGTCGTTGAGCAACCTACCGCCATCTATTGGAGCAGTTCGCTCCTACACTGTCCTGAGCGTGGCGGTGGTGTGTTCTGAGAGTGGTGTGGGCGTGGCGATGGTGTGTCCTGAGAGTGGTGTAGCAACACACTGTCTTGAGAAGGTAGGCCTGCAGGCAGACACTCTTGCGGTGGCCTGTGCCCACCGTCCTGGAGGTTCTCTTCTGTTATAGCGTCGCGCAGGTGTTAGCACGTCCCTCTGTAACACCGTTGTGCATATTTTAATTGTAGCTCATGACAGCCTATACTGCTCGCTTGCTAGCTAGCTAGCGTTCGTCAAGGTTCTTTGTATTGCTCATAAGGGGTATACATTTAGATTGCATACTAGCTGGATGATTCTCGCGTTCAATGATGTTGCAGCCAGAGGAAAATCCAGCAGAACCTGCTGCTCTACTCGCTAGCCACCATGATGATGTGTTGTGCCACCACACAGCTGGCATAAGCCATTCGGTAATAGCTATGCTAGCTAGGTCATGTTAGCCGAATGGCTGTCAGCTGTGTCCAAACCTAGTTTTCGGAAACGACAACGATGATGCACCTTTAGCAGTTGTTGCAGTTTATTAGCTTCTAAATAGTTTTGGGTCAGTGGCTGTAAAGGCCGACGGTTCGTTCCACAGTTCCCTTCAGATAAACTGAAGATAACATGTTGAAGGACCCTGGCTACAGTGCTGATGAACTGTGCTCTGGCAGTCTGGACCAGGATGTGTGAAGAGGTGTCATCAAGAGACAGAGTTGCCCCAGTGGCCTCGACATTACACACATTTATTGGACAATAAAGTTTGTCTTTTTAATTGTTTGCTTGTTTTATGTTTGAAACCCTGTCATTGTGCTGCTGCCTGTCCTGCCTGGTGTTGTGAGTAATGCTTTCTATACATGTGCAGCCCCACAGAGTTGGTTGTATGGATCACTGATTTAATCACTGATATTAGATAGAATAAATACATAGAATAGATAGAATAGATACTGTAGATAGATAGATAGATAGAGAGAAGGATGGACAGACATGCCACTGAAATAGCTGTGAATTGAAATGACATGAAATAATGTCTGATAAATTAGGATAGGTCTTCTCGCCTGGACACATCAGTTCCAATGCTAATCCAGCACAATAAGAGCAGGATAGCCAGTTAGATCATGAGCTCACAACAACTAGCAGCAGCTTCCATAACATTAATGGTAGCGGTCAGTGACTAAAGCAGTTACACTGATGATTCCTGTAATGTTAGCCATTTTGCTGCAATTGGTTCAACTTCTGTTTCTGGACAAAAGTCATTACTGCACTTCCCTTTAGGTGGTGAAGTAAGTAGACGGTAATCTCTGAGAATGTCCCGCGTGGGAGTCCAATGCTCTGACCACTACTCTACTTGTGGAATTTAGGTAAGGGATAAAAAGGTTGGAGTGAAAGGATGAATGTGTGGAGTTTTGGGGTATAGTCCCATAAAGTAATCCCCACCGGGTCTTAAACCCCGGTCTCCCGGGTTGATTGATTGAGGTGTGCTGGGACTACTGCCTCTTGTGTTGCCAACAAAGAGATGCAGGCCAACATTGTCGGGAGGGAGGGAGTGATTACCTGACAAACACTATACTACTGTAGGTGCAGTGGCTTCCAGCCACGCACAAAAATGGTTCAAATCATGGTTTAATATAGTTCATCATTTTTATTGAGCATCTTATCAGGCTTTAGTTGTAGATAAAGCATGCATTCAAGGACAGTTCAGGACAGATAAGCAACATGGTCCAGCAATAATTAGTGTCCTTATGTCAAGTTGACACCAGCGGTTTTGTGTGAATATGTAGAGCAGGTGTGCGTCCTCTAGTTGCCTCCTTGACTGTGGGTGCTCAGCTACAGTCTAATACTTGTAGAAAAAAGGTTGGTGATGATAGCAGCACTCCAAAAACAATAAAGGTGCAAGTGTTTAGGCTCAAGTTAAATTTTTATCAGGCATCACTCTCTCTATCATGGCACCCGAATAAGCCAAGTAACGGGTTAATAACAGTGATAACAAGAAACGGGCTAATAACAGTTCTTACAAGAAGAACAAAGCTCACAGCAAGAGGAAGTCGCCCGACCCGCTTCACTCTGGATAACTACAGTACACAGACTCGGGGCTGGTGAGCCTGAGTACACCATCGTGGGCCAGGAGCAAGGGGAGAACGAACCCCCCACGTCCAAGGTTTTGTAAACCTTAAAAGCAAGAAGAGTTTTAAGGGAATGAAAGAGATGATTTCCCCACACGCCCACCAAGAACCTGCCTCTGGTACAAATGTGGACAACAAAGAGTACTACAGGAAGGAAGGTTAGATTAATTAATTAATTGATTGGCTGATTGATTGATTTTATTTTAATGCGTCAATAAGCAATTTCCTACCGCTAGATGGCAGTAAGATACTTGTTTACAAACAAAAGTACGTATTAAGTATGTTTAAGGCCCGGGTGCGGAGCAAAGTTACGGGTTGTAATTTGAAAACAAGCAGAAATACTGGAATAACAAGACGTGGCGACTGGTAGGGGTGAGTCACTGAAGTAGGACGCTATTAGGATGATATGGCTCAATGAAACAATCTGATTTCAGGTTTTAATTAGTTTTGACAAAATGTGAAAAAAAAAATATATTACAGCTTTAAAGAATGTGAAAATGCATATTGTGCTTTACCCAGTTATACACCCATTAGAACCTTTCTGACGACTTATCTGCAATCTCTAAAAGGATCACTCCACTGTCGTACCTCCACATAATGAACTAGAACAGGTCGCTACCTCCTCCCATGAGGCATGTCGCACATCTCAAATCAGGTTTTCATTGATAAGCAGTTGGTAGTTCCTGTGGGGATTATTGAAGTTCAACTACTGTACCACTGCCTCTGCAGGAAAAACCCACACCAAGGCCAGCGAGCCTTGTATGAGCAAATACCTTCCATGGCAAAATTAAACATCATGCATGTCATCAGTACAGTTGTTGAATAGCAGTGGAGTGGGCTTTTTTAGTTTTCGACAACTCTGAAATTAGCTCTGGATATGTTTACATGTTTGGCATGGCATGACATAAGCATTCCCCTGCGCTTGTTTTTGCCGCTCTGATGGAGGACTAGGGGCAGGTCATGCCACGCATGTAACAATAGCGGTACATTTGACAGGAGAGCATACTGAGACTAGCAAGATTACACCCTGTGCTTCCCATCTCAGAAAAGCATATTTATCATAATTTTTCATTTATGTATGCCCCACTGATGTCCCATTGACTTCCATTGTAGCCCATTGAGAGCCTGTAGAAAAACTGCAGCTAGCTCAATACTAGAACGATCAGTGAAATTATGGTCTCTATGTATCAGGTTCATGGTGGCCAGACCACAAATAGGGGCTAAGGTCCAAAATAGTCAACTACCCCATGTTTCCATCATATTCCAGAAGAAAGGTTGTGCTGAAGTACCACTAACTCAGGATGGAGTCCATGTAGATTCTACTGACTCACAGGATAGAATGCATGTAGATTCTACTGACTCACAGCATAGAGTGCATGTAGATTCTACTGACTCACAGGATAGAATGCATGTAGATTCTACTGACTCACAGCATAGAGTGCATGTAGATTCTACTGACTCACAGGATAGAATGCATGTAGATTCTACCGACTCACAGGATAGAGTGCATGTAGATTCTACCGACTCACAGGTTAGAGTGCATGTAGATTCTACTGACTCACAGGTTAGAGTGCATGTAGATTCTACTGACTCACAGGTTAGAGTGCATGTAGATTCTACTGACTCACAGGATAGAGTGCATGTAGATTCTACTGACTCACAGGTTAGAGTGCATGTAGATTCTACTGACTCACAGGTTAGAGTGCATGTAGATTCTACTGACTCACAGGTTAGAGGGTATGTAGATTCTACTCACTCACCAGGATAGAGTGCATGCCCATGTAGATTCTACTGATGCAGACCAGCAGACTCCAGCAGAACGCCACACTCAGGCCAAACAGGAAGGAGTACTGGAACAGGAAACAGAACAATGACCATACAGGAAACAGTACTGGGACAGGAAACAGAACAATGACACAACAGGAAACAGTACTGTAGGGCACTTGTGACACTTCACAGAATTCATAGTGATGATTTGAGGTTGTTGACCTAAATATGCACATAAAAAGTTGAGCATTTGAATTTAGACTATGATATGTAAGTGTATGAGTCACTTACTTTTCCATTGCAGTTTAAAACTTTGCTAGCACAAAGGCGCAATTTAGCATTTTTCAAAATCTTTCAAAAGTGTTCCTACGGTCCAACAGGAAATCACAAACCGCGTACTGCACCTTTAAGACAGCACCTCACGAGGTGGCAGAATGGAACTCTTTATGCTAACAACTTCATCGGACAGCTGACCAACTGTCAAACTTTAGAAAACATTTTATCCGTCACAAACAGCATGATATGAACATGTCATGGGGCGTCTGTGGCTTAGGAGGTAAAGCGGGTCGTCCATTGACTGTAGGGTCGGCGGTTCGAATCCCGGCTCCTCCTATCCACGTGTTGAAGTGTCCTTGGGCAAGACACTGAACCCCAAATTGCTCCCAATGAGCAGGCTAGCACCTTGCATGGCAGCTGCCGCCATTGGTGTGTGAATGTGTGTGTGAATGCGAGGCCTTCATTGTAAAGGGCTTTGGATAAAAGTACTATTTAAGTGTAATCCATTTACCATGTCAGCAGCAGCATGTAAAATAAAGTGTGTGTGGATAAAGGAGCTAAGAACTGTCTGTCTCCATCTCTATCTCTCTGCTAGCATTGTACAGTCTAACGGGTTCAGGCCTGGGATGTATTAAAAGGGATTAACACAATAACATTCATGTCCATCTCTTGACATTTGGTAAATTTTACTGACCGTTCCCGACAACATAGGCTACTGCCTGAGGCCACAGATGACAGTGGTCTGCATTTTCGGTGTGACCACTAATTTACATTTTAACCACTAATTTACAGAGCTTTGTCTGAAAGGGGCTTAACTTGGCACTCATGCTACGCAGTTTAAAGAAGTGTTCCAAGCTACTCAATAAGGATACCTCTCTTCCTCTCCCCCCCCCCCCCCCTCTCTCACACACACACACACACACACACACACACACACACACACACACACACACACACACACACACACACACACACACACACACACACACACACACACACACACACACACACACACACACGTGAGGCATTGATACCGCATAACATAGGAGACTGTGCATTATAAAGTAGGTGGCCTGCTTAGTTATTTGAATATAATTGATTTATTGCATTGTTTTGCATACCTGCCAGCGTCCATAAGTGAGTAGAAACAGACAGAAAGGTATGGCTGTCCCGGACATGGCGTGCGTCGATGGCATGCTGTACTCCGAGTTGTAAAACATCTCCACCTTCACCACCGGCGGCGACGCGGGTCGCGTCCAGCGGACGAGGTCTTTGGTCGATTGGCCGAAGAACAGATTCCAGATCCACACCACAATCAGACGTCTGCTCACAAACGCGTCCACGTTCCATATGAGGAAGGGGAAGAAAACGATAAAGAACAGTTCGTTTCCCAGCTCGGTTCCGAACGAGAAAAGACAGAATAGAAACTTGTTGTTTATGATAAACTCCTGGCCCGCGTCTCCGGTCAGCGAGTTCTTTCGCAGGGGTCTGGCCCTCTCCACCGAACCGCCGGTCTGCCTGTCAACATCTTCCTCAGACGGCAGGCCGGTCAACTTGTGGCCGGTTCTCATGTTTTTCCCCAAATCTATCTGTTCTGCTTCCCCTTCTCTGCACATAAACGCCTCGTTCTGCACACCGATCGAACAGGCATTCTGTTGCCTTCGTTTTGCAGCTGTGCTTTTTTGCTTCCGACCGACATCCTCTTCTATTGAGCCCCGGTAAAGCTGCCGACAGGCACCGTGGGGCCACGCACCTTCTCCCGCTCCTGTCTGGTTCAGTCCGGGGAACCTGCCCTCCACCCCGCACAGCTGCTGGAACCTCGCTACATGCTGCGGGTCTTGCAGATATCTGCAAATCCGTGTTAATGTCATCTTCAGACCATTCGCCATCGCGACGTGTCCTCAAGACCGAAAACACATTTTCCCGTGTTTCTCAATAGAAGATGGTCCCCCAGAGGTTAACGTTGAAACAACTACCTAAAGAATTCTACGAAATATAGTGTAGTTCAGTCCTGGTCCAGAGTCCAGGGCAGAGAGGGAGCCTATCTGCGGATGTAGACGCCGGATCGGTGTTGCTGTCACGGGTTGATCAGCTGTCAAGCTGACGCGCTCTGGGCGGGGGTTCAGAAATACAAGGCCGGCTGTTGTAGACGCGATAAGGCAATTCAATCACATATTTTGCGAAGATCTTGGGACAGAAGCGGCTGAGGGGTATATCTATGATCATTCGTTTTCTGCATTCGTAATTAAAGCGTAATAACCTCGTAGTGACGTTCTGTCGACATGAACGCGCACGTCGGACCTATGACACCGTGGACTTGTTCAGAGGATCAGTCTGCAGCGCCGAGCTCCGCTCTCTGCCACTAGCAAATTGTTCGGATTCCTATTAAAGCACCGCCTATTGCCACTAACACAATGGCCCTTTCTGAATCCAGTCCCTCCCCACTCGCACTCAGTCGCCGAGTGCACTCCGTTTTGTAGTCCCCTCACAGCTGAATGTAGTTCCCTTGATTATGGTTTAGGGTATAAAAACCTTTAGGCACTCCCCTCACTCCAGCAGAAACAGGAAACACAAACCACAACGGTTACCATGGTTAAGCGTCCACAGCGCTTTGCAGCGGTAGCTGCATGGTTCGTATCTTCCTGGTTACAGTCTGGGGCTATACCTACATGGTCTGGGGTCTTTCTCGTTCGGTGTTGTTTCGCCGGTCTAGAGCGGAAGCGCGAAGACGCATCGCATAATCATCCAGTCTGGACCGGAAGACGAACAGTTGTTGTAATGTTTTTACTGGAGGCTGCACATGGGGAAGTTTCGAGTAGATAACATTCGCGATGGCATCACCAGGCATAACACCGACGAAAATTGTAAAAGAAGATGCGAGGAGAACTACCGGTTACGGACAAATAAAGCAAGCGGATGTTGAGGCGGGCTCTACGGGCTCGAGCCGGATGATGGGTAAATACATACCAGGCTCTCTTCTCCTCCTCCCCGAGGAGAGACTGGTCCAGGCTCTCTTCTCCTCCTCCCCGAGGAGAGACTGGTCCAGGCTCTCTTCTCCTCCTCCCCGAGGAGAGACTGGTGACGCGAGGCTACTTACAGCTTGAGGAGATCTGCCCGAAGGCGTAGACGTTTAAGGCGCCTTTTAGTGGTTTTGCACATGCTAGAGGACCCAAAGATACCCCCCCCCCTAAGGACAATGTCAATTTGTGGCTTATTAAATACATATTTATAACTGAATTTAGTATATACATGTTAGTTATGTTGAATACTTTACACTTTAATAGCATTTAAGTAAAAAAAACAAAAAACTTTGATGATATAACAACAACAATTTTTTGTGTGTAAACGGGGGCATCTTCCACCACCCGGAGTGCAAGATGCCCCCACCATGGAATATTGCCTCACTTCTCATTTTAATCTTAAATAATTAATCATAGAGTGTAAAATCTTATAAAAGTAGTTATTCATATTTTAATTCTTGAAATATATGCATAGGCTACATCCATTTTGGCATAATATTAGGCATTACAAAAGTGGTTTATTCATTAATTTTAATGCAATTTAATGACATTTATAATTACAAAATGTTGATGAACATACATAATACAATAAATAGATACATAATTTAATAATAATATCATTATTAATAATAACAATATTAATAGGCTAGAGGCTATTTAGATTAGAGGGGGGCGTCTTGCACTCCTGTGCTACATTTGACATTTTCATTCATACTAACCTACCAAAAGTAGATCAATTCACCAAACAAATGGATTACATTACCTAGAATACCCCTGATAACATGTACAAAACGACTTGTATATACAACTTTCTAAAATCTGATATATGCTTATTTTCTAACAGCAGAAAATTAGATCAACTTACCTCAAAAACGTTTTTGTTGAATAACTCTGTCAACTCTTATGTGACAGGTCAAATATTTGATGTGGTGGCCTGGTGCCATCTGAGAAATGTTTTCGGTTGGAAAATAGCACCCCCTAGTGTTCACAGGGGGAATTACAGGGGGGGGCGTCTTACCCTCAGGGGGCGTCTTTGGGTCCTCTACCCTGTCTTTTGTCTGCTAATGGTAAATTGCTGTGCTCACAGCTCTATTTCAACAGACCTTTTTTGTTTCAAATTTTTATTTAGAATAGGCTAATTGTCTAGATCAGATAGCCTACCTAGGTCCTATGTGGAAATATCCAAATGACAATATGGCCAAGACATTCAATTATATTTATACATCATTTTAAGAACTCTTACCTGTTCATTTCAACTTTACCCTAATCCATTATTATTATTATTAGGCCTATTGTCAATAAAATAATTCTGTCATTTTTCCACCGCAGCTGCTTCAGCACGATTATTTAATAGTGTATTATTTTTGTTTGTGTTTTTATTTGCATCAAAACAAAGCAGACCTGATTTTGTTTGTCCTAATTTAAAACAAGCCCATTTTATGCTTATTTCATCTTCACTGTTATGAAGCACTTTGGGCTGCAATTCTTGTGATGAAAGTTGCTATACAGTTTATTAAAACAAGCCCATAAAAACTGCACAAGCATTGGACATCACCAATCACAACTGAAAATGATTAACCCCCATCAATGGACCCCCGTCTTTTTTTGGGCAGGGGAGGGGGGGTTCAAGTGAGGACGCCCTGGATGTGTCTGGGAGGGATGGTGGATCGGACGTGGATGTGCCTGCGAGGGATGGTGGATTGGACCTGGATGTGCCCGGGAGGGAAGATGGATCTGGACTGGCCTTGATGGTGGGGTTCGACATGCATGAGGCAATGAGGACAGGTGGAGTCAAAGATGATTTTGCCTCATGCATGTGTTACAGGTCCCAGGTCAGGGGGGGGGGGGGGGGGTCATCTTTAATAATGGAATGGAAATGAATCCTTTCTGTATTCATCGTTCTTTTCATTTGTTCTTTCTCTTTTATGTCAACAAATATCTTTCACAGATACACAAGTTACAACAAACATTCCACTTGCACTAATGCAATAACAATTGACTCGATAGACAAATTAATAGCTACAGTAGCTACAGTAAAGTTATCCTGGTAACACTAAATGCTACAGTACTGTCTTATACAGTTCACACTACTAGTCGTTAATACTAGTCATTAAAAGTATCATTACTGCTCAAATTCAATCTATATTATATATGTATATTCAGAATAAACCAGCCTACTGTATGCCAAAGAAACAAACCTTTATATACTAAACAGTTAACACAAGCAAAACCTGACACATGTAACTGGGTAGGCTAGAAGCCAACTAACTGGCTGTGTTACCATGGTGATGTCGGCTACACTCCTCTCAACCGTAGTTCAGCTCAGAAACGTTCAATAAAACCGTATCTAACTTTAACCTTATAGACATTCATACCTTCTTACTGGAGCCACAAAATAAACCCAATGAGTCCAGGAGCCAAAAGAAGCTAGCGATCTTTTCTGTTGAACAAACTAATGATTATGCTAGACTTAATGACCCAGAACTCTGTAGTTCACAAGCTAAATACATACATTCATGGTTCCTACTTAGTTCTGACATGCTTGGTGACTTTACATACCTGTTTTATACAGAAGGAAGAATAAGACAGGAGACGTTAGATGTTCGTTTTAACAGGCTGTCAGTCCTCTGAGGAAACAGCCTCGCGCCTCACTCTAATAGGGAACCATAGCGCTCTCTGGTGGCGCAGGGTACAAACTACAGCATTCATTAAAAACAACCCCAAATAAATATGGCTCTTCAAGAACAACTAATCAAACACATTAAACCCTAAATTGTGACCACACAATTGTGAGTGTCACACACACCCCAACAAAATAAAAGAGGCTCCTGACATTTCTCCTGACTCATTCAAATAAATATTTCAAATATTTCCTCTACTCTTTCAGTATGTATATCCTGGCATGTGGAAAGGTGCAGGTAAGGTATAAGGATATGTAAAGTGTGGTGGTGGAAGGCCATAAAGTGGTGCCGAGTAAGTTAAGTAGTGATATGGCTGCATGCCCCACAGTGACATGTGTGGTATCTCAGAAACCTCTATACTGTTGGCTGCAGTTGGTGTCTGAAGTGAAGGCTGACCTAATCTGTCATAAGTAAAGTGTAATCTGGGCTGTCTATTACGAGTAGATCTTCTGACTGAATAAGTTTCATGACCAGTACTATACTCTACTCTAGGCCCTTCAGCTGCACTATCACCCTCAGCGGGACATGTCTGGGTAAGTATTGGCTCTGCATCTTCTACAGCAGGCCCAGTATCTTCACTGTCACTTTCAGGCTCTACTTGGTCTGTAGTCTCTGACTTCTTTAGTTCCTATCGTCAGTCCTTCTTCCATTAACGCTGATCTTCTTCCCCTTACAGGTTCCATTTCCTTTGCAGGTTCTCTCTCTCTTACAGGTTCTCTCTCCCTTGCAGGTTCTCTCTCCCTCACAGGCTCTCTCTCTCTTACAGGTTCTCTCTCCCTTGCAGGTTCTCTCTCCCTCACAGGTTCTCTTTGGACGGCTCTTCTGCATTCGGCAGAACCGGAGCTCTGCACAGGATTATAGATAGGTATGGTGTTTGTTCGACTTCCATTTGGCTCCTCATCTGTCCTCAGGCCGAACAGCAGGTCGATGGGCAAGCGTGGGTGGCGGCCGAACAGCAAGAAGAAGGGGGAGTACCCCATCGCTCATGACGGGTGCAATTGTACGCATGTACGATCTGAGGTAGGTACTCTTTCCATTTCTCTTTTTCCTTGTCTCCTAGGGTCCTCAGCATCTGCAGGATGGTACGGTTAAACCGTTCTGCCGGGTTGCCCTCGGGGTGATATGGCGTCGTTCTCGAATGCCCCACTCCACTCAGTTGCTGTAGTGTTCTGAAGAGTTCGTTCTCGAATTCTCGGCCTTGGTCGTGATGCAGTTTTGAGGGATAGCCGAATCTTGGAATGTAGTCGTTGAATATCTTCTCTGCTGCTGTTTTTCCAGATTTATTACGCGTTGCATAGGCTTGGGCGTACCTTGTGAAGTGATCAACCACAACGAGAATATACTCGTAGCCTCCCTTGCTGGTTTCAAGATGTAGGTAGTCGATGGAGACCAGTTCAAATGGTGCGGTGGTGGTTATGCTGGCCGTCGGGGCTCTAACATGTGTCACTGGCTTCTTTCGCATTATGCAGGGGCACTGTCTGGTTACGTAGGCCTCGATCTCACGCTTCATGTAGGGCCAGTAGAATCGTTCCCTTGCCAAGGTGAGTACTCTTTCAGTGCCGACATGGCCCATTTCATCGTGCAGGTGCTTGAGGACCAGGGACTTGTAGCTGGCGGGCAGGACTAGCTGACGTCTCCCTACGGTCCTGCGGTACAGCAGACCATCTTCGACTTGGAGCTTGCCCCATTCATGCAGCATCTTTCTGACAGTGCCAGTGGCGCCTCTTCTCACATCGTCAGTGAGTACTTCTGTTGACTCCTTCAGGCTCAGGATTCTGCCGATGACAGGCATGAGCGCTCCACTGCTGGGTTCCAGCTGGTCACCCTGAGACAAGGTCAGAGCAGCAATCCAGGCGACATCTTGGCTTTTGCCCGCCCTGCAGCCTTCCCATGTGGCAGTGACAACTTCTCTGGCCAGTCCCTCTGTACATTCTGTCACATACTTGAAGATGTCTAGGGGGCATCTTGATGTCTAGGGGGCATCTTGAAAGTGTGTCTGCATCGACATTGCTCTTACCTGGCCCATACCGGATGTTGAATCTGAACTCGGACAACTCGCCAACCCACCTATGCCCCACTGCGTTTAGCTTGGCAGTACTCATAACATATGTTAGAGAATTGTTGTCTGTATAGATGGTGAAATGCGGTGTATAGTACAGGTAATCTCTAAATTTTTCGCAGACTGCCCACTTCAATGCAAGAAATTCAAGCTTTCCTGAGTGGTTGTTGGTAGTTTCTTTCAGCTGGTGAGAGAGTTCGGGAGCCGTATCCGATGACTCTTGAGTCTTCCATCCTGGTGCTGGTACAGGACAGCTCCGAGTCCTTTCTCTGACGCGTCCGTGTGTAGGACGAATGGCTGGTCAAAGTCCGGGTAAGCAAGTACAGGTGGAGTTACCAGCACATCGATGAGCTTACAGAGGGTTTCCTGGTGCTTCTCAGTCCATTCTACTGGTGTTTTGGATGGTAACTGTGCACCCTTCCGCTTCTCTCTCCGGCACCTCCCTGATACCTCTTGTACTGGGCTGTGGTTCACTTGCAGCAGCTCATAGATGGGTGCGGCGATGCGGGAGAAATCCTGGACATAGGCGCGGTAGTAGCTCAGAAACCCCACGTTCCTCCGCACATCTCCAACGGTGGCCGGGGGTGTATCTTTGAGGGAGTTGACAGCTGCCAGGTCTTTGGGGTCGATTTTCAGCTTAAACAGCTCACACTTGGTGGGTCGGAGCTTGACCCCATGACGCTGCAGGGCTCTCAGGACCTTACTCAATCCTTCCACATGGTCTTCGAAGGTTTGGCCGAAGCACAGGATGTCGTCCAAGTATGGGATGCAGCACTCATCTCGGAGAGACGACAGCATCTCCTCCATACTCCTTTGGAACGCTGCTGGGGCGTTGGTTAGTCCAAAGGGTATACGTACCCATTCGTAGAGTCCCCAGGGTGTAATAAAGGCAGTCAGGTGGCGGGACCCCTCTGCTATGAACCCTTGATGGTATGCTTTCCCTTGGTCGAGGATCGAGAACCAACTGTATCTGCCCAGGGTGTCAGTGATGTCCTGAATTCTTGGCAAGGGGTGTCTGTCAGGTATGGTGCGCTGGTTCAGCAGTCTGTAATCAATGCAGAGCCTGAGGGTTCCATCCTTTTTTCGTACGCATACAACTGGGGCTGAGTAGGGAGATTTAGACTTGATGATCCAGCCTTTGGCGAGAAGGTCCTCGATGTACTCCTTGACTTCCCTGTAGAAGGCTTTTGGAATGGAGGTATATGACCTTTGGACTGGAGTGTTATCCTTGAGCGTGAGGGTCATTTCCAGGCTGGGTATACACCCCAAGTCATCGTCGTTCCGGGCGAATGCATTTGACTCTTCCCGCAAAATTTTCTTTACAACTTCCTGTTGCTCCTCACTTAGATGGCTCACGTCGACTGGTGGGTCCCACTTTAGGGATGAGTCTCCTTTGCCAGCTGCTTGGCCTTCCGAGGACTGCACACTGACGACTTCCACTGTAATCCGTGGCTCCTCCTTTACCTGTCCAGCTGTCTGAACAATCTTGGCGATTGGCTGGATGCTCCCGAGAGCCGTTTTGTGAGGTAGAGTGACGTCATGCTTTGTGTAGTTGCCAATGGGGACACTCACATAGGGTCTATTCACTCTCCCAATCTGGATAAGGCCATCACCGACATCAAGCTGCTGTA
Organism: Borostomias antarcticus; assembly: GCF_949987555.1. Lineage (NCBI taxonomy): Eukaryota > Metazoa > Chordata > Actinopteri > Stomiiformes > Stomiidae > Borostomias > Borostomias antarcticus. The sequence goes on from NC_140252.1 coordinate 5,557,375, forward strand.
GCTGAGCATTGTCTTCATTGGGCTCGAAGAGTACTAGTGGATTGGAGGTGTCAAAGTTGGTCCCGCTTGGTCCCACTTTCACCACACAATAGTTCCCATCACCATCAATTGAGGGTCGTGTCTGGATGAAGTTGACCAAGGCAGTGACTTTGTCCTTCTGGATGTTCAGGGCTCCACAAAGAAGGTTGGCTATGGCAGGTATGATGTCGGTGCCCTCCTTTGGTCCAAGGATTAGCTGCTCTATGACATTGAACCCAATCAGGGGCCGCTCAATGGACACACTGCTCACGAGGAATGGCACTTGTATCGCCAGGTCTGGGTCACTGTTGCCAGGGAGGCTCACCATCACCCCCACCCAACCATCATAGGGTAAGGGTTCACCATTGATGCCTAGGACTTCGAGAGACTTTTGTCCGGTGAGTTCAGCTAGCGGCCGTATCTTGTGATCGGGGAGGTAAGTCTTCACCCACTGACGGTCTAGGATGCTAACTTGGGCCCCAGTGTCCAGGAGAGCTTCAACAGCGTAGCTGTGTATGTAGCACTTGATTGTGCACTTCTTCCCCACTAGCTGGGCCAGCCTCTCATGTGTCTGTACCTCCTGAGCTGTGAAGGTGGAGGCTGCACTCCTGGTGCTCACTTGGTCAGTGTCTCCTGCTCTCCGCTCAGCCATGGTGGAACCTTGCACTTGGTGGCTACTCACGGTGTGTGCACCTGCCGGTGGTAGGGAGGATTGACTGTTGTTCTGTCCCTGTTGTCCTCCTCCACAAAATAGCTTCCTCACTTGCTCCAGCACGCATGCGCACAGCGTGCTGGAGCAACGATTGCGCGCTGTGCGCATTAGTGCTGGAGCAAGTGAGGAAGCTATTTCGTTTTGAAAGATGTTTCTAAAGATCATATTACAGAGGCATGTGAAAAACAACAACAGGCCTATGCTCTATGTAAGCACAACTAGCGATTCATTAAGACAGATTGATGAAAACAACCGTTTCGCGGCAGAAAATAGGTTTTTAGAAACTGCATTCTAAGTGCCCCGACCACCGCCATTACATGGATATACTGGCTCGCGCTGGATTTTAAATTTCTTCTACATGCCTCTGAACTACACCAAAGTGATCTCGGTGAGTCAAACGTCTTATAATATGTTGTAAATAAGGTCCAGGTTGTCAAAAACGAGCATTGTCCTTTAAGAAATATTTCCGGGAAGATGGTTAAAATGTTTTGGTCAGAATAATCTCACAATACACATGAGTACTGTGCAGTGGAGGCTCGTCCATTGAGGCAGGGGAGGACAGTCCTCCTCAGTTTTTAGAGAGAAGAGAAGGATTAAAATATAAATATATGAATTTATTTATTCATAATTAATATTTTCTCAGTTTTGTTCATAAAGCAGGTTTTCCCTATGGATAAAAACCCATTATTGAAATTCTAAAGCTCCAACAGTGACATAACATGCAGCTGGAGGACCCATAGATATCTATGGAAGGGAGGCTAGCCTCCCTTAGGGCGGGTTATTTTCTCTTAAATCAATGTAATGCCTTTTTTTCTTGCTAATTTGTGATTGGCCAAAACACTGAAAAATTACCGCAAGGGAGGCTAGTACTCCGGCCCTGTCTGGACAGGATTCAGATATTGACATTTTGTTAGTCCAATCACATTCCAGATTCCAGATTTACCACAGTGAAGGCCGATTGAGTCGGCATTGATGTCTGTTTCTCTTCCATGTGCCATTGGAGACTTTTTGTGTGTTCGTAGCTCCATAATATAATACATCCGAAAGTATTATGGGACATATTGTACATCAAACTGTTCGTCTATTTGTCTTGATTCTAGCCATCTAAATATCCAAGCTGACATAAATACTTTTTGAGCTAGAGTCGTCTGAACATGACAGTTCCACTGGCTGGCTATAGCCGGTAACGTTAGCTACGAGGTGTACGTCGGCTACGGCATAGGCAGGCGCACAGATTGGCTGGAGGCGCAAACTGTCGGCAACTCGTCCAAAACATTTCTAGAGACTGGGTCGCAATACCGGATCGGAGAAATCCACAGCCTGGCTCCTGTTTGCGTGAGAATTGATCGCTTTGCGGTGCTTATTCCTCATCCAGTGATGGATGGGTGGATGGAAAACTTTTAACTGAATGTTCATATTGTTCTGATAATTGTAGGCTATAGCAACATAAGAGTGGCAGCTTTGACAGCAACCCAAATTAGCTAATCCCATAGCTGTACCATTGCTAGCTAGCATGAGCGAACTGTTGGATACTGCATTTGCTGTGCAAGGTATTCCATTGTCCAGTTGTCAAATCTATTTGCCAACAAACTGTTTGAGAGCGAGCACACCTCAGTGTCCCCTAATCAAAAACATTTTTCATATATCACCTAACCTCTCCAGCACCTCACCAATATCAATTATTTTCTCTCTTTAGAGAAGAGTAGCCTAGCCTACAATCCATTACAACAACTATTGCTTACAACGTTTTATTGTTGTTTTTGAATATTTTATCATGGATAATAAATGCTGCATGTAGTTAAAGAAAGTGTTATTCAATTTTTCATATGCTAAAATTGACTGTAAATCCACTTTAACGAGTTGATAGCCACCGTCGTAGTACCGTTTATCCGTGATTGCGGTTGTCCGGTTTACTCGAGCAAGCTAGCGAAAAGTTATCCTGGATATGTTGAACGAACTTCGTAGTACGGGGCCCTGTTCTCTGCTCTGAATCTCTGGATTATGGTGGACACAGTGAATCTGCTGGTGTTGGGTTACACTCTTTCTCTTGCTTCCCTCATGGTCATTCCATGGACAAGAACATGGTCTATCACAGTAGCTCTGATTTCATCAGAACTTACTGTTCTTTGTCTTCCTCGCCCCTCTCCTCTTCCTCTTCCTCCTTGTCCCCATCCCCCTTCCCCACCTCTTCCTTGTGAGCCTCTCTGAGTTGGTCTTGAGTACGTAGTACCTATCTCCTGGCCTTGGTCCTGCACCACCTCCGATGTCTTAGAGGTGTGGGAGACTTCCCCCTGTGAGTTCTGGTTCTGGTTCTGCTGACTGTACCACTCTCTGCAGGGCCTTCCGGTCTTCCATGGTTCTGCTCCCATATCAGGCGCTGATGTTGCAACAAGGAAGTTGGGGGCGGGGGTGGCTGGGGATCGCAAAGTCCCTGGTTCGATCCCAGCTCCCAGCAGTGTGCCAAAGTGTCGTTGAGCAAGACACTGAACCCCCAAATCTTTCACGTGCGTCACTGTGGCGCAGTACCGAATACTGTCGCCTCAAGGCACGAAGGTCTCCGGGCCTTTCTGTGCGGACTTTGCATGTTCTCCTCATGTTCACAAGGGTTTCCTCTCAAAATAACCCAATATGAAAAGCATGCAGAAGAACATATGCTCTTCAGTCTGGTCCCTGACCAGGTCTTGGACTGAGCACTTGGACTTGGTCCCCGGGCGCCATGAACGATGGCCCTGCCCCTGGAGGAGGACGGCTTGGATGGGAGTAATGCAGGGAATATATATATTGACACTGACACTGTAACCATGTATAGAGCTCAGCACAACAGCATACCAACAATATACAGTTAATAAAGGCATCATCATAACAATATACAGTTACAGTTTTTCTCAGTTGCTAAAACACATTTCTTGAAACCTCCACTAATTTTCTCAAAACCTTGAACACAAACCCAAAAAACTACATTCACAAAACCTCAGACTTTCCTTTCACAATTTCACCTCAAAACCACTTATCTGTGTTCAAAACCAAACAATGTGTTCAGAGACTTCTGCAATAGTGCATTTACAGTATATGCACTCCAGATTTACGTACATTACAATACAGTATAGTTTACAGTACTGTAAACGTAGCAACTGCAACTACTAGCCTACAGTAACAGTAGGCCTATGAGCATAGAATTGTACTGGAAGCATCAGTGCTGAAAGTGTGTGTAGGTTACACTTACTTGCACATACTGATATTTTAGATCTTTGACTCTTGCAGAGTTGCGATCAAAGGGTACTCTATACACTTGTTTCATGCTACAGTAAGTCTGTTGCGTGTGAGGACACGGTAAATAGTTGACAGAGACACACTGTTGATTCCATCAAAGTTGACATTGTCTTCAATCACTCTGCTAAATTTCACGGATGGCATTACTTTGAAGGACCATGTCAACAATGAGTGCTTCTTGTTGTTGGGAGGAAAGAACAGTCCTTCCACCCCCATTTGGTCGTCTTTCGATTCTACAAAGGGGAATATGCACTTACAAACGTATACAGCCAGTAAAAATTGTATTGTAATGAACATTACAGTACTTACAGTATAGTATACTGTATGTCAAATGTTATACAGCAAGAAACAATTACCTGTTCTCTTCTCTGAATGTCCTGATGATGCTGGCCACAGAGAATCTGCTCAAATTGTGTTGGACTCTTTGTCCTGCTTTCCTCATTGTCATCCCATGAACAACAACATGGTGTACAATAGTTGCCCGGATTTCATCAGGAATGATTGTTCTTGGTCTTCCTCTGCCTCTTCCTCGTCCCCTTCCTCCTCGTCCACCACCTCTCACACAAACTCTTCCTCCTCTGCCTCTCTGTATGTTTCCGTCCATTGTAGATGAATGCACATGTGCCACCTGTGCACTCTGAACTGATTTGTATCCTACCCAATTGGTCTGATTACATCATTAGAAACGTGTGTTCAATTTTGAGTTGTTGTGCGTAACAGATGACAGCTGTGTTGGAGTTGTGTTCACATTCTGCTGCCAGTGTTTACAATTTTGCAACACGGTGTATCACAGTGTGAAATGTGTTAAGTGACTGAGAATGTGTTTAAGGTTTGGCAAAAAAGAGCGTATGAGTTTTGTAAATTGTGTCTAAGTATCTGAACAGTGCTGTTGAATATTGTTGATTTTCAGAGAAATGCCTTTTGATATGATCCTGTTAGCTATTTCCTAATTATGATGATTGACCTCTGAGTAGGGCTGTCGGCTTGAGTTTTCGGTAAGCAACGGTGTCCCTCTTCCATAGACTTATGAGATAACAACATTCCATGGCTGGTACACTCTGGGCCAAACACCATTGTTGTGGTTAGAGATAAAGGCCTGGGCGCCGAGGCGGCGAAGGTTCCAATCACATTCCAGATTCCAGATTTACCACAGTGAAGGCCGATTGAGTCGGCGTTGATGTCTGTTTCTCTTCCATGTGCCATTGGAGACTTTTTGTGTGTTCGTAGCTCCATAATATAATACATCCGAAAGTATTATGGGACATATTGTACATCAAACTGTTCGTCTATTTGTCTTGATTCTAGCCATCTAAATATCCAAGCTGACATAAATACTTTTTGAGCTAGAGCCGTCTGAACACGACAGTTCCACTGGCTGGCTATAGTCAGTAATGTTAGCTACGAGGTGCACGTCAGGCTACGGCATAGGCAGGCGCGCAGATTGGCTGGAGGCGCAAACTGTCGGCAACTCGTCCAAAACATTTCTAGAGACTGGGTCGCAACACCGGATCGGAGAAATCCACAGCCTGGCTCCTGTTTGCGTGAGAATTGATCGCTTTGCGGTGCTTATTCCTCATCCAGTGATGGATGGGTGGATGGAAAACGTTTAACTGAATGTTCATATTGTTCTGATAATTGTAGGCTATAGCAACATAAGAGTGGCAGCTTTGACAGCAACCCAAATGAGCTAATCCCATAGCTGTACCATTGCTAGCTAGCATGAGCGAACTGTTGGATACTGCATTTGCTGTGCAAGGTATTCCATTGTCCAGTTGTCAAATCTATTTGCCAACAAACTGTTTGAGAGCGAGCACACCTCAGTGTCCCCTAATCAATTTTTTTTTTTCATATATCACCTAACCTCTCCAGCACCTCACCAATATCAATTCTTTTCTCTCTTTAGAGAAGAGTAGCCTAGCCTACAATCCATTACAACTATTGCTTACAACGTTTTATTGTTGTTTTTGAATATTGTATCATGGATAATAAATGCTGCATGTAGTTAAAGAAAGTGTTATTAAATTTTTCATATGCTAAAATTGACTGTAAATCCACTTTAACGAGTTGATAGCCACCGTCGTAGTACCGTTTATCCGTGATTGCGGTTGTCCGGTTTACTCGAGCGAGCTAGCGAAAAGTTATCCTGGATATGTTGAACGAACTTCGTAGTACGGGGCCCTGTTCTCTGCTCTGAATCTCTGGATTATGGTGGACACAGTGAATCTGCTGGTGTTGGGTTACACTCTTTCTCTTGCTTCCCTCATGGTCATTCCATGGACAAGAACATGGTCTATCACAGTAGCTCTGATTTCATCAGAACTTACTGTTCTTTGTCTTCCTCGCCCCTCTCCTCTTCCTCTTCCTCCTTGTCCCCATCCCCCTTCCCCACCTCTTCCTTGTGAGCCTCTCTGAGTTGGTCTTGAGTACGTAGTACCTATCTCCTGGCCTTGGTCCTGCACCACCTCCGATGTCTTAGAGGTGTGGGAGACTTCCCCCTGTGAGTTCTGGTTCTGGTTCTGCTGACTGTACCACTCTCTGCAGGGCCTTCCGGTCTTCCATGGTTCTGCTCCCATATCAGGCGCTGATGTTGCAACAAGGAAGTTGGGGGCGGGGGTGGCTGGGGATCGCAAAGTCCCTGGTTCGATCCCAGCTCCCAGCAGTGTGCCAAAGTGTCGTTGAGCAAGACACTGAACCCCCAAATCTTTCACGTGCGTCACTGTGGCGCAGTACCGAATACTGTCGCCTCACAGCACGAAGGTCTCCGGGCCTTTCTGTGCGGACTTTGCATGTTCTCCTCATGTTCACAAGGGTTTCCTCTCAAAATAACCCAATATGAAAAGCATGCAGAAGAACATATGCTCTTCAGTCTGGTCCCTGACCAGGTCTTGGACTGAGCACTTGGACTTGGTCCCCGGGCGCCATGAACGATGGCCCTGCCCCTGGAGGAGGACGGCTTGGATGGGAGTAATGCAGGGAATATATATATTGACACTGACACTGTAACCATGTATAGAGCTCAGCACAACAGCATACCAACAATATACAGTTAATAAAGGCATCATCATAACAATATACAGTTACAGTTTTTCTCAGTTGCTAAAACACATTTCTTGAAACCTCCACTAATTTTCTCAAAACCTTGAACACAAACCCAAAAAACTACATTCACAAAACCTCAGACTTTCCTTTCACAATTTCACCTCAAAACCACTTATCTGTGTTCAAAACCAAACAATGTGTTCAGAGACTTCTGCAATAGTGCATTTACAGTATATGCACTCCAGATTTACGTACATTACAATACAGTATAGTTTACAGTACTGTAAACGTAGCAACTGCAACTACTAGCCTACAGTAACAGTAGGCCTATGAGCATAGAATTGTACTGGAAGCATCAGTGCTGAAAGTGTGTGTAGGTTACACTTACTTGCACATACTGATATTTTAGATCTTTGACTCTTGCAGAGTTGCGATCAAAGGGTACTCTATACACTTGTTTCATGCTACAGTAAGTCTGTTGCGTGTGAGGACACGGTAAATAGTTGACAGAGACACACTGTTGATTCCATCAAAGTTGACATTGTCTTCAATCACTCTGCTGAATTTCACGGATGGCATTACTTTGAAGGACCATGTCAACAATGAGTGCTTCTTGTTGTTGGGAGAAAAGAACAGTCCTTCCACCCCCATTTGGTCGTCTTTCGATTCTACAAAGGGGAATATGCACTTACAAACGTATACAGCCAGTAAAAATTGTATTGTAATGAACATTACAGTACTTACAGTATAGTATACTGTATGTCAAATGTTATACAGCAAGAAACAATTACCTGTTCTCTTCTCTGAATGTCCTGATGATGCTGGCCACAGAGAATCGGCTCAAATTGTGTTGGACTCTGTCCTGCTTTCCTCATTGTCATCCCATGAACAACAACATGGTGTACAATAGTTGCCCAGATTTCATCAGGAATGATTGTTCTTGGTCTTCCTCTGCCTCTTCCTCGTCCCCTTCCTCCTCGTCCACCACCTCTCACACAAACTCTTCCTCCTCTGCCTCTCTGTATGTTTCCGTCCATTGTAGATGAATGCACATGTGCCACCTGTGCACTCTGAACTGATTTGTATCCTACCCAATTGGTCTGATTACATCATTAGAAACGTGTGTTCAATTTAGAGTTGTTGTGCGTAACAGATGACAGCTGTGTTGGAGTTGTGTTCACATTCTGCTGCCAGTGTTTACAATTTTGCAACACGGTGTATCACAGTGTGAAATGTGTTAAGTGACTGAGAATGTGTTTAAGGTTTGGCAAAAAAGAGCGTATGAGTTTTGTAAATTGTGTCTTAAGTATCTGAACAGTGCTGTTGAATATTGTTGATTTTCAGAGAAAGGCCTTTTAATATGATCCTGTTAGCTATTTCCTAATTATGATGATTGACCTCTGAGTAGGGCTGTCGGCTTGAGTTTTCGGTAAGAAACAGTGTCCCTCTTCCATAGACTTATGAGATAACGACATTCCATGGCTGGTACACTCTGGGCCAAACACCATTGTTGTGGTTAGGGATAAAGGCCTGGGCGCCGAGGCGGCGTAGGTTAATGGGACAAAACAAGGCCACAGAAGAGACCAGAGACAGTCTTATCGGAGAAGAGACGAGGGAGGGGGGAACACTCAAACCACATAAGAACGTTGCAACGAGACCAATGCTTTGATTTGGATTCAGACAGCATACAGAGAGGTCAACTGTTCATTAGGCATGCCATCGTCTTTTGTATGTAAAACCTTCTGGAATAAACCGCTTTTGCTGAGGCTCAAATCCCGTGTTGGAGAGATTCACTTGGAATACACCTGAAAAGGAGACACTGGACTGTGTGGTATTGTGTGAGATTGGGGCCGTCTTTTATTGGAAATCAAAACACAACGCAGAGCTAATCAAGGACAATAATAAAAGACAACGAGATTCATCAGTGCTTAAGGTTTGGCCAAAGAGTGTTGGATTCAACAAATGAGTTTAGGCCACTGAGAATTTGGTTCAGAGAATAGGGTTTAGTGTTTTAGCAACTGAGAAAAACTGTAATAAATACATCATCATAACAACAATATAGGCCTACAGTTAATTAAGGACTTGGGCACAAAAGTTAACAAGCTTATTTGAATATGCAAGTGGGACATTTCACTGAAAGTCAGTGATGCCACACGTGTGCACTGACCTAGATAACAACAAACCACACTCTGTTTTTAACTCTGCTGATTAGATCAGCAGGAAGAGATACGTGTAAAAAAAGACGTTAAAACAGTTTGAGGTGATCGAGCAGTGACAGGTGATATAGACCAGTCAGGCAGTTCTCCACACGTTTACTGTACGTTATATAACTTTTCTGACCAGAATTCAAGTCTGGACACTAATATGGTTCCTATCATGATCCTGGTCTTAATGTCCTGGACCACAGGTAGGGCCCTGTCTTTTTATATAAATACTACAAGCCTGTGTTAGAGCAGAGAGGCCTCTGTTATACTGTATACTGTACATTTAAGTATATGACTGTACATATCTGTGTTAAGTTGTCTTTAGTTTATTGGACGGTTGTACTCAAATACATGATAGAGCAAGTCATGGATCATCGAAATGTCAAGGATAGCAAAAAAAAAAGCCACATACCTGTACTTATTTCCGTTGTGGTCTTTGGTCTCGGCATAACATACATAAACATTATTATTATAAAGTAAAAGGCCAAATCAATAAAAATCAACATTGTTAGTAGGATATCTTTTCAAAATATACAGATCTTCATGCTAGGGCAGGAACCCTCCCTCCACTGTCAGTCTCCTGAGTTTACTCTTGGACATTTTCAAGCAGCCATTTCCTAACGTTCACCTTGATACTACAATATATACAGTAGGTTCAAGCTCTGTTTGATGGTCAAAGGCAACTCTGATTTCATCGGAAATGACTGTTCTTTGTCTTCCTTGCCCCTCTCCTCTTCCTCCCTGTGCTCTCTAAACTGGCTTATATTGGTTTCATCACATCATTAGGAACAAGTGTGATCAGTTTTGAGTGAGTGTGTGTAAACTATGACACCTGTGTTTAAATTTGTGCTACTTGTGCTAACCATCATGCATCACAAGTGCATCACAGTGCAAAATGTGTTTTACTGAGTGAGAATGTGTTTGCAAGTTGTGTCTAACTAGGTGAAAAGTGTTTATGGTTTTGCCAAAAGAGTGATCAACTCAATAGATGGGTTCAGGCCATTGAGCATTTGGTTCAGACAATAGGGTTTAGTGTTTTAGCAATTGGGGAAAACTGTAAACCGTCCTAGGATCATTGAAAGGGACCGCACACTCCTCCACCAAAAACTCAGGCCATGGACTGACTGATTTAATGCATAGTTTATTTACATAGCACATACATAACATAGCATAACACGTTTCACTCTGCGCTTCATCGGTTGCATACAGTAACATACAAAGCAGTGATCAAGAGAGAAATAGAGAGGAAAGAGAGAAGGGAGAGAGAATGAGTGAGTGTGTGTGTGAGAGAGAGAGAGAGAGAAAGGAGAGAGAGAGCGACAGGGAGAGAGAGAAGAAAGAGAAGGGAGAGAGTGAGTGAATGTGTGAGAGAGGTGTGTGTGGGGGGGGGGGGGTAACGGAGATGGAAGAGAGAGAACGGAGAGAGAGAGAAGAGACAGAAACACAGAGGACAAAGAGACAAGGGTGGATGATCTTTATACTGAGTTACATCAGCTCAGTTAGATCAGTCAGAATCTTTAGCCAGGGCGGAGGTGACCTGGGCCTAGGGCATTATTACACCTGGACCCCAGCAGGACCAAGCATGGTTCAGAATAACCCCTTCATATCATGTTCATCTTCATGTATCATATGAAGTCAGTTCTCAAATCATTCACAATGTCTCTTTCCTCTGTAGTTAAATTGTCTAATGTCTTTTTGTCTTCATGTTTCGGTAAGAGTGCGATATCAGTTACCAGAAGGTATCGATGGAGGCATTATGATTATCAGGGGGTACAAAATAACACTTTCCTCTAAATGTAGATTTCTGTTCACTGGCCTGACCATCATATAACTCAAGTGTCAAGTGTATTGTGCTCTCTTGTTCGTTGGCTCTCTGATGACAGAGTATCCTGACGTCTCGGGGTGGCCTTGACCGTGAATGTGCTCTCTTTCTCTTGGTTCTCTGATGATGTGTATCCTGATGTCTGGGGGTGGCCGTGCTCGTTGGGTCTCGCCAGAAATAAAGACGCTTGTTATCTTTGTCTTCCAGGTCTCGTTTGAATGTCTTGATTTTCCTCTCTCATCTCATTTTTTATTTTCTCTTGTAGTTCAGCATTAGTTTAAATAAGTTAATTGTATTTACTCTGATCATTCAGTTTCCTCTGTAGTGATTATTTGTATTCATCAATAGTGGTTTTGAGTTGGTCTTGAGTACGTGGTACCTATCTCCTGGCCTTGGTCCTGCACCACCTCCGATGTCTTAGAGGTGTGGGAGACTTCCCCCTGTGAGTTCTGGTTCTGCTGACTGTACCACTCTCTGCAGGGCCTTCCGGTCTTCCATGGTTCTGCTCCCATATCAGGCGCTGATGTTGCAACAAGGAAGTTGGGGGCGGGGGTGGCTGGGGATCGCAAAGTCCCTGGTTCGATCCCAGCTCCCAGCAGTGTGCCAAAGTGTCGTTGAGCAAGACACTGAACCCCCAAATCTTTCACGTGCGTCACTGTGGCGCAGTACCGAATACTGTCGCCTCACAGCACGAAGGTCTCCGGGCCTTTCTGTGCGGACTTTGCATGTTCTCCCCATGTTCACAAGGGTTTCCTCTCAAAATAACCCAATATGAAAAGCATGCAGAAGAACATATGCTCTTCAGTCTGGTCCCTGACCAGGTCTTGGACTGAGCACTTGGACTTGGTCCCCGGGCGCCATGAACGATGGCCCTGCCCCTGGAGGAGGACGGCTTGGATGGGAGTAATGCAGGGAATATATATATTGACACTGACACTGTAACCATGTATAGAGCTCAGCACAACAGCATACCAACAATATACAGTTAATAAAGGCATCATCATAACAATATACAGTTACAGTTTTTCTCAGTTGCTAAAACACATTTCTTGAAACCTCCACTAATGTTCTCAAAACCTTGAACACAAACCCAAAAAACTACATTCACAAAACCTCAGACTTTCCTTTCACAATTTCACCTCAAAACCACTTATCTGTGTTCAAAACCAAACAATGTGTTCAGAGACTTCTGCAATAGTGCATTTACAGTATATGCACTCCAGATTTACGTACATTACAATACAGTATAGTTTACAGTACTGTAAACGTAGCAACTGCAACTACTAGCCTACAGTAACAGTAGGCCTATGAGCATAGAATTGTACTGGAAGCATCAGTGCTGAAAGTGTGTGTAGGTTACACTTACTTGCACATACTGATATTTTAGATCTTTGACTCTTGCAGAGTTGCGATCAAAGGGTACTCTATACACTTGTTTCATGCTACAGTAAGTCTGTTGCGTGTGAGGACACGGTAAATAGTTGACAGAGACACACTGTTGATTCCATCAAAGTTGACATGGTCTTCAATCACTCTGCTGAATTTCACGGATGGCATTACTTTGAAGGATCATGTCAACAATGAGTGCTTCTTGTTGTTGGGAGAAAAGAACAGTCCTTCCACCCCCATTTGGTCGTCTTTCGATTCTACAAAGGGGAATATGCACTTACAAACGTATACAGCCAGTAAAAATTGTATTGTAATGAACATTACAGTACTTACAGTATAGTATACTGTATGTCAAATGTTATACAGCAAGAAACAATTACCTGTTCTCTTCTCTGAATGTCCTGATGATGCTGGCCACAGAGAATCTGCTCAAATTGTGTTGGACTCTTTGTCCTGCTTTCCCTCATTGTCATCCCATGAACAACAACATGGTGTACAATAGTTGCCCAGATTTCATCAGGAATGATTGTTCTTGGTCTTCCTCGGCCTCTTCCTCGTCCCCTTCCTCCTCGTCCACCACCTCTCACACAAACTCTTCCTCCTCTGCCTCTCTGTATGTTTCCGTCCATTGTAGATGAATGCACATGTGCCACCTGTGCACTCTGAACTGATTTGTATCCTACCCAATTGGTCTGATTACATCATTAGAAACGTGTGTTAAATTTTGAGTTGTTGTGCGTAACAGATGACAGCTGTGTTGGAGTTGTGTTCACATTCTGCTGCCAGTGTTTACAATTTTGCAACACAGTGTATCACAGTGTGAAATGTGTTTAGTGACTGAGAATGTGTTTGGCAAAAAAGAGCGGATGAGTTTTGCAAATTGTGTCTAAGTATCTGAACAGTGCTTAAGGTTTGGCCAAAAGAGTGTTGGATTCGACAAATGAGTTTAGGCCACTGAGAATTTGGTTCAGAGAATAGGGTTTAGTGTTTTAGCAACTGAGAAAAACTGTAATAAATACATCATCATAACAACAATATAGGTCTACAGTTAATAAAGGACTTGGGCACAAAAGTTAACAAGCTTATTTGAATATGCAAGTGGGACATTTCACTGAAAGTCAGTGATGCCACACGTGTGCACTGACCTAGATAACAACAAACCACACTCTGTTTTTAACTCTGCTGATTAGATCAGCAGGAAGAGATACGTGTAAAAAAAGACGTTAAAACAGTTTGAGGTGATCGAGCAGTGACAGGTGATATAGACCAGTCAGGCAGTTCTCCACACGTTTACTGTACGTTATATAACTTTTCTGACCAGAATTCAAGTCTGGACACTAATATGGTTCCTATCATGATCCTGGTCTTAATGTCCTGGACCACAGGTAGGGCCCTGTCTTTTTATATAAATACTACAAACCTGTGTTAGAGCAGAGAGGCCTCTGTTATACTGTATACTGTACATTTAAGTATATGACTGTACATATCTGTGTTAAGTTGTCTTTAGTTTATTGGACGGTTGTACTCAAATACATGATAGAGCAAGTCATGGATCATAGAAATGTCAAGGATAGCAAAAAAAAAAAGCCACATACCTGTACTTATTTCCGTTGTGGTCTTTGGTCTCGGCATAACATACATAAACATTATTATTATAAAGTAAAAGGCCAAATCAATAAAAATCAACATTGTTAGTAGGATATCTTTTCAAAATATACAGATCTTCATGCTAGGGCAGGAACCCTCCCTCCACTGTCAGTCTCCTGAGTTTACTCTTGGACATTTTCAAGCAGCCATTTCCTAACGTTCACCTTGATACTACAATATATACAGTAGGTTCAAGCTCTGTTTGATGGTCAAAGGCAACTCTGATTTCATCGGAAATTACTGTTCTTTGTCTTCCTTGCCCCTCTCCTCTTCCTCCCTGTGCTCTCTAAACTGGCTTATATTGGTTTCATCACATCATTAGGAACAAGTGTGATCAGTTTTGAGTGAGTGTATGTAAACTATGACACCTGTGCTTTAATTGTGTTTAAATTTGTGCTACTTGTGCTAACCATCATGCATCACAAGTGCATCACAGTGCAAAATGTGTTTTACTGAGTGAGAATGTGTTTGCAAGTTGTGTCTAACTAGGTGAAAAGTGTTTATGGTTTTGCCAAAAGAGTGATCAACTCAATAGATGGGTTCAGGCCATTGAGCATTTGGTTCAGACAATAGGGTTTAGTGTTTTAGCAATTGGGGAAAACTGTAAACCGTCCTAGGATCATTGAAAGGGACCGCACACTCCTCCACCAAAAACTTAGGCCATGGACTGACTGATTTAATGCATAGTTTATTTACATAGCACATACATAACATAACATAACACGTTTACTCTGCGCTTCATCGGTTGCATACAGTAACATACAAAGCAGTGATCAAGAGAGAAATAGAGAGGAAAGAGAGAAGGGAGAGAGAATGAGTGAGTGTGTGTGTGAGAGAGAGAGAGAGAGAGAGAGAAAGGAGAGAGAGAGCGACAGGGAGAGAGAGAAGAAAGAGAAGGGAGAGAGTGAGTGAATGTGTGAGAGAGGTGTGTGGGGGGGGGGGGGTAACGGAGATGGAAGAGAGAGAAGGGAGAGAGAGAAGAGACAGAAAGACAGAGGACAAAGAGACAAGGGTGGATGATCTTTATACTGAGTTACATCAGCTCAGTTAGATCAGTCAGAATCTTTAGCCAGGGCGGAGGTGACCTGGGCCTAGCGCATTATTACACCTGGACCCCAGCAGGACCAAGCATGGTTCAGAATAACCCCTTCATATCATGTTCATCTTCATGTATCATATGAAGTCAGTTCTCAAATCATTCACAATGTCTCTTTCCTCTGTAGTTAAATTGTCTAATGTCTTTTTGTCTTCATGTTTCGGTAAGAGTGCGATATCAGTCACCAGAAGGTATCGATGGAGGCATTATGATTATCAGGGGGTACAAAATAACACTTTCCTCTAAATGTAGATTTCTGTTCACTGGCCTGACCATCATATAACTCAAGTGTCAAGTGTATTGTGCTCTCTTGTTCGTTGGCTCTCTGATGACAGAGTATCCTGACGTCTCGGGGTGGCCTTGACCGTGAATGTGCTCTCTTTCTCTTGGTTCTCTGATAATGTGTATCCTGATGTCTGGGGGTGGCCGTGCTCGTTGTTATCTTTGTCTTCCAGGTCTCCTTTGAATGTCTTGATTTTCCTCTCTCATCTCATTTTTTATTTTCTCTTGTAGTTCAGCATTAGTTTAAATAAGTTAATTGTATTTACTCTGATCATTCAGTTTCCTCTGTAGTGATTATTTGTATTCATCAATAGTGGTTTCAATGTCAGTAATGTCCTCTTTCAACTGCTTTATTGTCACAAGATCATGAGAGCACTTATTTAAAATAGAGCACCACCGTTCACAGAATCCCTCTGTTCTTTGGCAGAGTGATGGTGGGAACACAGAAAAACTGGCCCATCAATCAAAAGAAAATGACTTTCGGCAAAATGCACTACAAACAAAGTAATAAGACACCACTGAAACCCAAGTAAACACAAAATAGAAAAATAGTAATTTGTAAACCACTGCAAGTTCTTAAAGAAATATAAGTCACAGCAAACCACACACAGTCACACATACAATTATTTAAATCCAGCCTGTGATGTTTCTAATCCTGGATTATAGCAGACTTCCCTCTTGTATTTCCCAATATTCTGAATCTGAATCTTCTTCTTCCAAGGAAGTCTGACTTTCCATGCATGAAAAATCACCAAATTTTGCACATACTGTAGGTCCAGTGCAAAAGTCCACAACTGGCATTGTGGGCCAATAGTCCTGATGGTGGTGCTACAGCAACTGTCTAAAGTTTAACATTTAAAAAAATCATAACAAGTCAGCCGTACGCACTATCACTTTGCAACCACCACCAAAACGTAGGCCCAAGTGAATATGAACGTGAAATGTCCACGTGCTTCGAGCTGGCAGGAATTATGAAGTCCATCAGTTGTTTTTTCTCAAAAAATGTAAATCCTATCAAACCCTACTCCTCCCATATTTTTAGTCAATTGACACCCCAATTGCTACACTACATCTTCAGACTGTCCACCACAAATTCTCTTAACCGATTTTTTAAATATCAAAAATTGAGCCCACAGCACATCAACATGTTTTACTGTAAACAATACTGTATGCACTACAAATACTGCAAATACTCAATAAATCTCCAATGTTCATGAAAAAATGACAAACTTTTCATGATATGGTCGATGTGTTTTTTTTCCAGAATTTTTATCTCAAAAATTGAATTGTTGACAGTATTTTGAAGTCTGTCCCCTCAAACTACTGCTGTTCATACAGGAAAAAATACACGACCCACAATCCTATAGTGCAAAAGACAGTGTTGTTGGCAACCACGCCCCAATTGCGGACCCTAGAACTACAATTGGCTACATTGACTCTGATTGAGAGGAGACCTGTGCCACTGATTGTTTGATTGGTTTCCACCGGTCTTGTTAGTCTGTGTATATATAGCCTACATGTAGCTCTCCCAGTCCAGTTCTTTGTCTGCTCATTATTTGCTGTAGCTGTGCAATGTCCCTTTGGTTTTTTAATCCCTCGGGGTTGAAACTGCTGAACCTCCATGTTACACCCGTGGCATTTACATGCAACCCATGATTGCTTAAGTCATATTGTGAAACTTGGCTGGTAGTTCAAGAAAGATCATGACTTGCCCTTGGTATAATGTGAGTAAGATCATGACTTGCCCTTGGTATAATGTGAGTTCATGCCCAGGGTTATGCAGAATAAAAATGTGAATGCATACTCCTTGTGCTGTCTGACAAGATTTTAAAGATATTTTAACGTTTTCAATTGTGGTCCGGGCAGTTCTGCTGACACATGTATTTGTCATTTGTCTCCTTCCTCCTGTTTTTCCTCATGCACACTTCCCCATAGTTTCATTTAGCTTAGCTATGAGCCTTTATGCACAGTCTGTCCTTAGGGGAGCATCCCTGTATAGTTTTACTTTGTTGTATTTTAAAAATGTTAGTCACTACATGCTTAGTGCAGCTCCAATCTAGATCAGGCCAACCTTTTCCTAATTTGTAGCAGTTACTGTTTCTTCATCTGACCAGTCTTGGCCCCTTTTTCTCTTGTAGTATATTTTTATGATGTATCATACTGTATTACATCAATCACATGTCTGTATTACTCTCATGTAGTAATCATTTTAGTAGAATAATGAATAAACTTCACTTTAGGTAGAACTGTGTTATTATAAGTAGTTTAACAGGTCAGTTACAACAGATGTCCTGTCCTGAGTCAGCATTCCTTTGTCTCTGTGTCAATAAGATAGCCAAACGGTCACCTTTGAAGTGAATATAGTCTACAGTTGTAATGTGATCCCAGGAAGCCCTGTGTCGAAGGGGGGCAAGAGCTCAGCTGATGCAAAGACCAGCTGACACATTGACCAGTCAGAATATCAGTTGAACCGTTTGTGACTATATCTGTGTTAATGGACATTCCTTGTATGCAAATTTGTTTGTCATGTGATTCCTGGCCTAGAGCCAGGATATAAGCTCGGCACCTCGAATGAGAACCTTAGTATTTTGCCTAGAGATTTGACCCTGTGTTAGGCATGCTCAATGAATTGATGATTCAACGTTTTTGGCCTCCTTGAAGTTCTGTTCCACACGAAGATGATGCTTTTGAAATACACTGCACTCTGAAAATGTAATTTATTAGTGTGAATGCCTTAGAGCATTCACACTATTGTTATCCAGTTCTTTATAGTTTATTAGTGTGAATGCTGATTCACCATTCATTAGTGTGAATGCTGATTCAGCATTCACACTATTGTTATCCAGTTATTTATAGTTAGCTTTAGAGCATTCACACTATTGTTATCCAGTTCTTTATATATTTTTTTACTTCTTCTTCCGTACGTTTTTTGGCTCTCTGTAGCTCCTTCATACTTTGAGCTACTTAAACCATTCAAGTATCAAAATGTTCAGCTCTTGCACATGCGCGGACTTCTTTCCAATTTTTTATACTTTTTATACTTTTTAAAATATTCAACTTTTTTGACAATTTTTTTGAATGGAAGTCAATGGGGGAGTTTTGAAACCTCCTTCAGCCTTCAACTCCTTCATACTTTGAGCTACAGAAACCATTCAACTATCAAAATGTTCAGCTCTTTAAGGTCATTATGGGGTGCCTTTCAGATTTTTAATATCTTTTATACTTTTCAAAATATTCAGCTTTTTTCAAAAAAAAATTACAATGGAAGTCTATGGGCGGACCTTGAAATCCTCTTCAGCTTTGAAACCTATCTCCTCCTTCATTTTTTGTGCTAGTAACCTCCTTCGAAGTTTAAAATGTTCAGGACCTTTAGCTGAGTAAAAATCTTATTCAGATTTTTAATATTCCTTATAGTTTTTATGTAATTTAAGTTTGTTTTGGACCTTTTTTAACATTGAAGTGGATGTGTGGAATGTTCAGTTTTTAGAGTGTGGCAGCCTGTTTTTTTAAAACATCTACACGTTTTGTAAACTGCTTTCGCTCCTACAGTTTTAACAGCTCATACACATATTATACATTAAAACGTTCACACAACTGTGCTGATTCGTAAAATGTAAGTATATAAGCCGTGTGACTTATAGTTTTTGCTGTATGACGATTTGTTCGGCAACTGCACTCTCCATTGAAACGTATGGGCCCACCCTCTGACTTTTGAGCTGCTAATTTTGCATTTTTACCATTTTTCTAACTCGTCGCCATGCCTACAGTTTTTAAGTTACACAGACAATTATACATACAGATGTTCTGCAAATTCTCAGAATTCCTCTGATGTCAATAGCTAAGCCGTAGCCTTTATACTTTTTGAGAGAGAGCTGTCTGAAGCCGGCGTGCCTTTACATTGAAGTGAATGAGAGGATGCTCACAGTGTCAGTTGGGATTTGAATTTGGGGACACACGCAGGCTCTCTGTACAGGCACCCTTTTATGACTACTGTGTTAGCATTCATATTGAGGGGGCGGAGTCTCGCCACCACGCCACTACCACACCACGGACCTCACAACACAGCCTCTGAGGTGGCTAGAGACACACGGTCTTCACTGGTGAAGGCAGGTGTGTAACCCGGTGTGGCCTACACTGTCCACGACCGGCTCTGACCCGAGGGGGCGAAGTTTCACCACTACGCCACTATCCACGCCACAGACACCACAATTAAGACCCTGAGTGAGCTACAGACACATGGTCTTCACTGGTGGGTGCAGGGAGATTGCCCGGACGTCACTGCACTGCCCGCGACTTGCTCTGACCTGAGGGGGCGGAGTCTCGCCATCACGCCACTATCCACGCCACAGACCTCACAACACAGCCTCTGAGGTGGCAAGAGACACACGGTCTTCACTGGTGAAGGCAGGTGGGTAGCCCGGTGCGGCCTATACTGTCCATGACCGGTTCTGACCCAAGGGGGCGGTGTCTCGCCACCACACCATTGACCACGCCACGGACACCACAACTCAGCCCTTGAGTGGGCTAGAGACATATGGTCTTCACAGGTTGGTGCATGGAGATTGCAAAGAGGTCATTGTACTGTCCCGAAAGGGTTGTGACCCAAGGAGGCGGAGTCTCGCCACCACGCCACTATCCACGCCACAGACCCCACAACTCAGCCCCTGAGTGAGCTACAGACACACAGTCTTCACTGTTGGATGCATGGAGATTGCCCAGATGTCAGTGCACTGCCCCTGACCGGCTCTGACCCGAGGGGGCGGAGTCTCGCCATCACGCCACTACCACATCACAGACCTCACAACACTGCCTCTGAGGTGGCTAGAGACACACGGTCTTCACTGGTGAAGGCAGGTAGGTAGCCCGGAACGGCCTACACGGTCCACGACCGAGTCTCGTCACCACGCCACTGGACATGCCACGGACACCACAACTCAGTCCTTGAGTGGGCTAGAGACACATGGTCTTCACGGGTGGGTGCATGGAGATTGCCAAGAGGTCACTGTACTGTCCACGATGGGTTGTGACCCAAGGAGGCGGAGTCTCGCCACTATCCACGCCACAGACACCACAACTAAGACCCTGAGTGAGCTACAGACACACGGTCTTCACTGGTGGGTGCAGGGAGATTGCCCAGACGTCACTGCACTGCCCCCGACCTGCTCTGACCCGAGGGGGCGGAGTCTCACTATACATTCCATGAGTTATTCCATAATTTAGCTTTGACAGTATTACAATTTATCTTCCAGCTTTTGTAGAAATGTATTATAGTTTTTAGCTTCTTTAGGTAATGCAGTTCAGCTTCCAATTCTGCCAGTTTCACATTTCAGCTTCCAGGCTTTTCAGCTTCCAGGATTTTCAGCTGTTCAGGTGTGATGCATTTGACATTTCAGATATTTCACATTCCTGCATTTTCAGCAATGCTTTTGCTATTCCGTTCAGCTGCTCAGCATTCACACGCATTTTCTGCAGGAAATGCAATTTTCTAGTTGCTCTATAAATGTTCTTAGCCGTTAGACAAACATACTCCAGGAGCTTGCTTGATCGTCTCATTGAGTGGGGTCAGGGAAGAATTTTTACAGCTCACCTTTCTGGCCCCTGGGTGATGCTGGTTTTTTGCGTCCCTCTGGAATATGTAGAGGTGGGACCTATGCCCACCTCCCTTGTTCTCTAAAGCGCATTGTGTTGCGCCTCTGTGTATGAAATGCGCTATACAAATAAAGCTTTGATCAGTTTGTCCGCTATCAGTCTCATCTGTATTAGTAAATCCTATCAATTCAGTCATTGAATCTATGCTCAGTCCAGTGTCACAACTCATTCCTGTCACAGTATGTAGGCCTACTAAAATTATTTTCCAGGATTCCTACGGTGTAAATAAGCTGTGACATTTATCCTTTGACATTTTTCAGACATTTTTCAGAATTATACAGTACTGTATCTCAAATACAAATTGACAGTATTTTGAATTCTGTCCTCATCCCATCCCCTTTAAACTATTGTTCTCATATGGAAAAAAACACTACCCACAATCCTAGTGCAACAGCACGAGCTCCACCAATCAGAGACGTCACTCTTGGCAACCCCACCCAACCCTGCCTAGGACTACATCTCGCCAAATCGATTGATTGGCCACTGATTACCTCCGCCCCAGTGACAGAGCAGGGCGAGTGTGACGGTCTGTTTGCAGTTCTATTGCCGTTGTCCTGTTGTGCTTGTGCTGTTGTCTCCCCCTACAGAGCTACCTTGCAAGCAGACCGTCAGTCCTGAACCTGTGTCCCTGGCCGGCTGGTAGCTGGGTTGATTGCCAGCTGATGGCCTACACCTGGCGGAGCTGGCTTATATACAGGCGCCCCCCATTGTTCCAGAAGAGACCTATTCTCCACACTGACTTTTTGCTCTGTTGTGGCATTTAGTGTTTGTGGCACCTCGCATTCATATCATCCATCCATCCACTCACTTACACCACTGATTACTGATGGACACACCTCATCCTTATTTTTGTAAGCTTTAGTTGTTTATTAGTTAATAAATATATTTTGTTCTCCCTGTTCTCCCCTTCTTGTCATGGCCTCTGAGCCGGGCGTGACACGAGAGCTAGTTTTTTTTCCGGTGGTGTGTGTTTGTGCGTGCATGTGTGCATGTGCTTGTCTGTTAGCAGGATTACACAAAAACTACTGGAGCAATTTTCACAACTCGTGGAAGGGTGTAGCATAGTCCAACTTAGAGAGCAGATCCGAAAGCACGGGTCGGGTCCACGGGCCTCCCAAACATGGCCAGCCATTCACCTCCATTCATTTTCTGAACCAGGATTACGCAAAAACTACCTGACCGATTTTCATGAAACCCCCTTAATTAACTTTCTTGAAACCCCCCAAAATTTTGGAGTGGATCCGAATCACGGGTCGGGCCGCCCAAACACAGCTCACTGGCCATTCACCTCCATTTTTACCTCCGCCCCATCGACAGTGCAGGTAATGTTTTCGGTGGCATGCCTGTTTGTTAGCAGGATTATGCAAAAACTACTTGGATCATTTTTTACGAAACTCGGAAGGGTGTAGCATGGGCCAACATAGAACACATTCAATTTTGGCATGCACTGAGCCACGAAATGCATTCAGGGGCGGAGGTCTGTGCTCTCTGATTTCTAGTTGAGCACAGCCGTAGTTACTCTGCAATCAGGAAGACAAGCCAAGAAACGTTTCAAATCCCAGCCAGTTGGTCACACATGAAGCAGATAGAAGATGATAGATTCTACATGCCTTGTGTGATTTAAGTTCACCTCAGTTATTGGTATTTGCTGTCCTTCATCTGCAACTAATTTGGCCCTGGAGGAAATTAATAAACATAGCTTCACTTGACTCGTCTGGACTGGTTATCTGTGAATTCTTCTAGGTTAAAAGAATTGTCTAGTTTAATTAAATTAATTAAATCTTACTCAGTTGATCTCTTTCCCCACTAGGCCAAATGCAAATAATCAGTCTAAATCAACCTTAATTTACATTAACAAACAGACCACTTATACCCACATAGTGAAGTCTGCGCAAGGCATAAATGATCACTGTCCAACTGCTTGTTACTGTAGAATGGTCAAGGGTCTTAAATCCAAAGCACATGTCATTAGAAAGTGTAATTTTAAAGATTTTGCTAAACAGGGTTTTTCGCATTACTTATTTAAAGGTACCCAATGTAGTTTTTGACCACTAGTATGCGCTCTAGAGCAAATTTTAGAAGGTGGTCCCCGAAAATCGCGTACAACGTCATTGCGTCAATACGCGGAGCACAAAATAGTGACGTTTCACACATCTTTGTTGTTTTCAAAACATTAGCTAAATATCATTTTGCAAAGAATTACAAGGTAGGAAAGACATTCAAGTAATTCAACATGTTTAGTAGACTACAAGGAACCATATAATCGAGGAATTTCGAAAATAAACAAATAACGGATTGTTTTGATTCACGTTTCGTTGGGTACCTTTAATGCCGACTTAGAAAGAGTCTGCTCTATCTCGGACTACGAGCTAGCTTTTAATGACTTCTCCTACACTTTTAATTCTCTCTCTGAGAAACATGCCCCCTATTTTCTGCAGAATTGACGGAAGCCCTCCAAATCAGACATGTGGCTTGGTCTGAAGCCAGACATACTGACCTTCTGTCAGACTGGTTGCACTTATGACAACTGCGGAATAGATGCACACGCATGATTAGAAAAGCTAAATCTGATTATTATCTGTCCTCTCTTGCAAGCTTCAGGGGAAATGCAGCTAGCTTCTGGAGAACTATGAAATATCTTAACCCTGGGCCTACTTCCTTTCTGTAGATCTGTAGTGATAATGTTCAGATTCTAAACAAGATATGTGTGATGTTTTTAACCACCACTTTATATCCTTTGGCCACCTTTTTGATAGATTGCCTGCTAGTGCGCCTTCAGTGGACCATACCCTGGTCTAGCGGCTGGGAGTGCGCCAATGTCTGTGGTAGCTTCACACTTAGACCAGTAAGCCACATCAAAGTTTTGCTCTTACTTTAATGCTCCTAAGCACTAAGAAATCTAAGAGTGAGGATGATCTTGATCCTTATCTTCTCTGCCTGAGTGCACGTGTCACCTTCTCTCTCGCCCACTTGTTCAATCTGACGTTTGTCTCTGGTAAATCCCTGCTGTGTGGAAAGATGCACAGGTTATACTGCTGCTTAAACGTGGTAATCCTACTGAGCTAGATAACTACCACCCAATTGCAAAGCTATGTTGTCTAGCCAAGATTATCAAATCCTTAGTTAATTCTCAGTTATGGGCGTTCTTCGAGGCATTCAATATACTTCAACCTCAACAATCAGGGTTCAGACGAGGATGGTGACAGCCACACTTGTGGTGCACGATATAGTTTGCAGTCTTGATAATTGCCAGCGCTGCACTTTTTATCAACCTGTCTAAGGCATTTGATACTGTACGGTAGATCACAGCATTTTATTAAATATACTATCCTCCATAAGTCACCATAGTCAAAGGCCGATAATATCCTCCATAGGTCTAGACGAGCTATTGGTTAGTTGGTTCTCAAATTATCTTACTGGGAGGAGTCAGGCTGTTGTTGCCGATGGGTTTAAATCAAGTTCTCTTGTAATTGGTAACGGTGTCCCAGAGTGGTCCATCTTGCTTCCACTTTTATTCACCATTTATATTAACAACATTGTGCCCCCCCTTCCCACACTGTTCTATCCATTATTACACAGACGACAGTCCTATACAGGGCAGGACCCACTCTTAGAACGGCCACTGCAAATCTGCAGCCTGCTAATGGTGCTTTCCAGCTGTCTCTTATTGGCCATAAGCTTGTCCTAAATTCCGACAAGACAAAATCTATGTTGTCTTGTGGGACTGATGCCAGTATTGGTATTCGCACTCTACAGGGGACGCAAATAGAAATTGTTGACTCCTATAAATACCTGGGTATCTGGTTGGATATAAGGCTCTTCAGAAATAAATCCTGTTTTTCTACTGTTAGCAAGAAAATGGTTGTGCAATCAATGATATTATCTGTCTTTGAGTATGGTGATATTCTGTATATGCATGCCTCGCCTACTTCTCTGAAGCCTCATGATAGTATATTTATTTTGAAAGCAGTCTGGAAAGCCACCATTATACTTCTTCTCACTTTTGAGTTTTAGTGACATGGAACACCACACTAGGTCACGATCTCATACTAGGCTGAACGTACATCTGTGTAACACCAACGCAGGAAAGTGTGCCTACTGTAGTGTTCATGCACCGAGAGGTGGAACAGACAGGACTCCCTAAAGCTGGACCAACTTGTCTCTCTGGAGAAGCTCAAGGCTAAAATAGAAGGTGTGTTCCATGTGGACTGTACGTTTCTTGTAGTCTTGTTTTTATTCTGGATCTTATGACTACTTTATTTTATGTTGTTTTGTCATATCATGTTTTTATTTTTTGTATGTGTTTTTTATTGTAATCAGAGCGGCATTGAAAAAGAGAGCTTGCTCTCAATTGTCTCCCCTGAATAAATAAGGTTTCAATTTCAAGTTTGTTTTTTTGAGAACAACCTGGTCTCACTCAGCAGACTTCAGAATTCGACATTTGTCCATCGCCTCCAAATGTAATTTCTAGACGGCATCATACAACTCCAAATGTAATTTCTAGACTGCATCATACAACATAACAGTTACAGGAGGCGCTCGGGCAGCGAGCATTGAGCAATTTCCCTGCGCGCCCCGCACGCCTCCAGGTATCGCGATATGTGGAGCGCGCCCACTAAGCGCCGTCCGAGTAGCTCCACTCCTGGGTCCAGTTTTGTAAATTAGCCTGATCCCTGTGTAAACATCTATCCCCTGTGTACACTGTGAATAGCTAGCTAGCATCCTAGCGTTAGAATACGAGCTAGCTAACACTAGCTAGCTAATGCCAACAGTAGTTATAAGAACGGTAGCTAATGCTAGCTAATAATAATGACAGTAAGAATGTGAGCTAGTTATATAGTATATAGCTAGTGGTGTTGTTTGCTAGTTGCAAGTTAAAACGTTGTTGTTTGCTAGTTTCGCCAGCTAGTTTTGCACTCGTTGTTGTCTAACCAAAGTTGTTTCGTTTGATCCACCCAACCCTCCCTCAAAAGCGCTTGCAAATTTATACCCCTCTTCTATCACGTGTTCCAATGTGAACAACCAACCACAAAACTCTGAGAACAACCAATCAAAAACTAGGCCTATCCCACGTCGTCTGCCGATGTTTATAACTGTATGATGCCGTCTAGAAATTACGTTTATAGGCAATGGACAAACGTCGAATTCTGAAGTCTGCCAAGTACGACCAGGCTGTTGAGAATGTTGTTTTGTAGAACTTAATATGTTTTATTTTAAGATCAAGCATAGTTCAAACTGCCAGCTTCTCACTTGGCTCAACATGAACATAACCTTTCCTTGGTGTCTATGATTGCAAGTTCAAGCCCCGGTTGATGCAGAATAAACATGCTAATGCCTACGCAGGTATTGTAGCCTACTGTTTGGATTTCAGACATAATTTTTAAGATAAGCTTAAGGTCTGGACAGAGACCCTCATGTATTTGTCATTTGTCTCAGACCCAATCCAGTGTTGCGCAGCAGCTGTAATTTTAGTGTTGTGTTTTGGCTTCTCAGTCTCTGCTAGTGCTTTTATTACACCAAAGTCCCTCTGGACTGAGCTGAGGCTAGCCTCACTGCCTTGGAACATGATGGTGCCATTATGGTACACATTTACAGTGAGGAGTGTGCTGTCTGTCTTCCTTTTTGTATGGTTGTCTGTGTCCCATTACAGATACCATTCCTTTTATAATGTTTGTAGTGCTTGCAGATAGCACTGTGCCAGGCCTCTGTATATTCAGTATATAGGAGCAGGTTTGTTGGGATGCACAGTCTCCTAGCTGGGAGAAATCTGCTGTCAGGTTCTTTGCATTGTTTCTCAGCATGTTGAGTTTAAACTCCTTTCTGGCTGAGGCACTTTTAACCCTGTCAAGATATTGCACAGCTAGGGCCATTTCAACTGTTGGTCATTTTCAACTGACACATTCCAACTGGCTCTAACTGGTTCTAGGACCACAGGCTAACTTTACCATGGCAGCTAGCTAGCAGCTAGGTAGCTAACTAGTGAGTGACAGACTGTCTTGATGATCTACAAAATAAAATGTAAAAAAAATTACAGGACCCGAGAGGGGGGGGGGGGGGGGGGCTTTATTTTGTCACGCAGTGACACATTACACACGAGAGGGCGACATGGCACACAAAACGCACACTATGCAATTTTCTGTGTCGCTGGTGGAAATTGTCCGGTGCATTTATCCCATCTCAGCTGTCCTCCTCCATGGGCAGGTTGACAATAATGTATATTCAAGACAATAATACAAATACAGTCTATGCAGAGACAGCTATGTGCAAAATATACAATACATACAATATATACAATAAATAAGAGACCAAAAATGATTAGACCAAACACCATATCAAAGAAAGGGCTTAATATCAAACTCATCATTGAGGCCATTTGGTGACATGGTGTTGAGGTACCAAATCCAGTAACATTCTGTTGAGTAAAATAATTTGCTATATCCTTGGTCAATTTTCAAAATAATTTTCAAAATAATAAATTTAAGTCCAAAATAGTTCTAAGTCCAAACTAGTTCTAAGTCCAAAATAATTCTAAGGCCAAAATGAAACAAGTTGAGGCACGCAGAAGTCCAGACTTTATTGCTTTTTACTATTTGCTTTTTCAGAAACAAAATAGCATTAAAGTCGGTGATTCCCGGGAAAGAGACACACCCTTGTCTTTGTGTAACACCTTATACCGCAATCCCCGCCTCTTTCTTGACCACAACCCACTATCCTAACCTCACCCCTACTTTGGCACAAATCCAATGGTGTCTAATATGTCGACTCAGCACCAACCTATGCCCAAATATGTCCCTGTGATACGCCATTATATCCGGCAAGGGGGGGGGGTAGAGAGAAAGGGGGAAATTGGGAACACTATCGGTGCATTGGCAAGCGTAAAATTTGGGGAATTAACAGGAAGAAATTGGGGTATTTAAGTGGTCAGGGAGAGCGTAGACTATTCCAACAGCCCAACAACAACAACAACATACCATACGATGATTATGAATACAATATTATGAGATATAATAAGATGCTAAATCAAATTATATCACAATAATTCCCTTCAAAGGACTTTTCTCTCGACATCTCCTGCCCTCTGTGATTTTTGTATCCTCTCCACACCAATATAGGACATGGCACTGACATTATGCCCTGCAGTTTTGAAATGAGCAGCTACCAGGTTTCGCTAATCACTCGCTCTGATTTTGCTTCTGTGCTCACATATCCTAGTGCGTAGCTCTCTAGACGTTTTACCTACATAGGCTAGGCCACATGGGCAGCTAATCATGTAGACTACATGGGTGGTGCTACAGGTGATGGCTCCTCTTATTGTGATGCTGCGGCCTGAGTGTGTATGGTTAAAAGATTTACATTTCCGAGTGTGGATACACTGGGTACAGCTCCCACACTTGTAATTGCCATCCGGCATGTTCCTAAACGTGGGTTTACTCTGGGGGCAGAAGTCTGATCTGACATCCCGTAGGTTGGTTGGACGTTTGAAGACCAACATTGGTGGTTTTGAGCTTGGAGTCTGTCTCAACTATGTGCCAGTGTTTTTGAATGGTTTCTTTAAATTTGGCACCTAGTGGTGAGTACTTGACATTGACATTGGGTTGTTACTGGACACTTTTCTTGGGTTTGAGGCAGGGACATCACTAGGATTTGAGGTTTGGGGGGGCTTAGCCCCATGGAAGTGCATGCGCATAGCGCACGTCAGAAATTTTGAGCTATACAACAACAAAATCTATGACTTCGTTGAATCTATGCTAATGTGTAGATTAGTAAAGCTATGCAATATCCTGTGTCTGTTAGATATATTAGGAAATCCATCTTATGTTATAAATGTTATTTAATTGTATAAATTGTACTATAGGCCTACTGTTGATTGGTTCAATCAGAAAGTCTATTTTTTCTCAGATGTTTTGCTTGAGAGTATTTCAGTCATAGTGAAATTTGACTACAAAATATAACTTTTCTCATATAAAATGTTATTTATTCAAAACCTTTTAAATATTTAAAACAATTTACAAAATATTTTAAATTATCCTCCGAAAATATCACATTGTATGCAAATATCCATTTCAAATTCCATTACATATTACAAATAGCACTACAGTAGTCAGTCCAAAAAGTACCAACAATAACAAAAATGGCAGTATGACATTTATATTTACATTTCTAGTCCTTAGATACCTACTCATCAAAAGCTCTTGTTTATGCCAAACTATGCATTTATTAACTAAGACTACATCAAACAGTAAATTCCTAAACAGCCCTCTGTGACAGCTGTGTGGTCAGGACTGCTGGACTGCCATTTTAAATCACAGTAACTTGTGTCGAATCCATTGAAACATTTTCATCTACTTATGTGTCGTTTCCAATGCTACCACCCTGTGAGGTTTGGCTTGCCCTTGTTTCAGTATGTTAAGACTTTACTAGGGCTGCCCCCTGAAAGTCGACGCGTCGAATCATCAGTCGGAGACCCTTAAGTCGACAGAGATTGTTTAAGTCGAGCAGTCGTTTTCTGCTCCACTGTCAAGGACTAGGAGGTGGACTAAGATCAAGGACAGGCCAATCATTCGTTTTAGACCTAGGCTATTACCGTAGCTATTTGTTGGGCTGTAAAAGAAGAGTTAAGACTGATATAGCAGAGGGAAGAAGGCAGGGAGCCCCTCTCCCCTCCGCTAAGCGTCTATGCCTAGCCTAGCCTAGCCTACTATGCGCCAGCAATCACGTGCATTTCCCAAATGGAATATCACACTGCTTTCCTAAATCAATCTTCTTGTATATCCAATGGTAAAAATAGGGTCTCCTATAGACAGCTTGAGCTCTAACGTCTGTGAAAATGCTTTAGTGACAGCCAAAACATTTCCTTGTTGACTGCTGCCCAACGTATGAGCCGATTCGCGCAAGCATTCAAATGCGCAGTTGAGGAGACTATCGTCAAATTGCCCAACCCTAATGTAGGATATGTGAAACTGTATAAAAACATGGGGGCATCCGAAGTAGATGGACAATGCTAGATGATTCATGTTTAACAAGAAAACAGGTGTATTTTATTGTGCAGCCTGCAATTTTGAGTTGAAAGTTTCACAGCTCTCCCGACTCCGGCGGTCTCCCCTCAGCCTAGACATATGGGGGGGAACGAATCTCCCGACATGTCACAAAATGGATATGAAGACAAAATGTTTAAGATATTGATAACCTGTCTATTAATTATCCCGATTATTAGTGGTCCAAACAATGGACAATGCAAGAAAGAGGGATGGGCTGCACTTGAAACAAGCTATCAATTACATTCGCAGGCAGCGGGGAGGATTTTAGCGGAGCGGAAATATGAGCAAGGCTAATAATTTTTTTGGAAACTTTATTCTACTTTTTTGTTCAACGGAAAATAATAAACACCAATCAAGGTAAAATAGCCCAATAAAGGCTATTCAAGCATAACCTAATGGACGAAAGTTCTTCAGAAAAAGATTGAACAAAACGAAGCCCTCCATCTTATTCCACAAACCGATAGCCAGGCTATTCTAGCTATTTAAAATGCTGTAATTATGTAACTGTCATTCTCGTTGATTTCAAATAGCCTCGGAAATACTCAGAAATGTGCCTTGGCAACAATTGATTGTTTCTATAGGCTACCAATGTCAGCCTAACCAAAATAATCACGGAAACTTGATGTCAAGTGATTTTCTGATAGCCAGGAGAAAGAGAAAAAACACATCGACGATTCGACGCGTCGCTTTGAACACCAAGTCTGAGTCGAATCACAAAATCCTGAGTTGAAGACAGCCCTAGACTTTACTGGTTCTCCCTCTGGGGTAATGAATAAGTGACCTCAAACAATGACAAGAGCCTTTGTCATGATGTGCGAAAAAATAAATACAAGGGCTGCAAAAGCTAAATGCTGAACTTTGCTCCCAGAAAAAAGTCTGCAGTGGTCAAGAGTTAGAGAGACATAGTATGGAATCACAGTGTGGGTGGGTGGAAGCATCAAAGAATCCCTTCTGTTTTTAAGGGTGGCAAATCGGTCTATCACTGTGTTGTGACTCAGCTGCCCTAGCATCTCATTTTCAATTGACATGACTGCAAGACTGTGAAGCCTTTGCTGACCCATTGTTTTATGCAGCCAGGAGTGCAGCCGACACAGTGCACTAAAGGACCTTTCACAAGAGCAGCTGCTCACAGAGAGGGAAACATGTCTGGATCTAGGAGGTTGTGCAAAGCTAACATATCTTGGGGGTGGACATCCAGCCTCTGTTTTGCAGGCAAGAAAGTTTCTGGCCACCAGAACCTCCTCTGTTTTCAGATCAATGCTGTAGTGCTTGGCAAGCCCATCCACTAGAGGTTCACTTAAGAAGTTCTCAGATTTAGGGCTGCATGCCTGGATGCCTTTTTGTAGGCCTGCATCTACACTTGAGAACCGCAGTTCAAGCTTACTTACCATCCTGTCCACACAGGGGAAAAGCAACTGTTTTCAAGGATCCTGAGCTGGTCAACTCTGTCTCTGAACCCAAGGTTGTCTCCAGCACAAAATCTTCAATTTTCCTCTGTTTATGCCTTCTCTTAGCACCTGGTTCTGGGATACTGTTGTTGTGGCACAGAGCCATGGTTCGCTCATAGAGCTCTGTGGCAAATACATCTGTGCGTTTGCCCCTCAGTGTGTCACACACACAGCTTCTTTGCAGATATAAGCTTCTGCGAGGTCTAAAGTATCTTTCTGAAGTAATTTGTGGAGCCCTTCAGTTATAGACAGAAGTGTCTGAAACAACAGTAGTACATAGGCTGTTGAGAACTTGACCAACAACTACGGGGGATCCAAAAGCAGAGACACTCAAAAATGGCATGTTGTGTCTCCAGAACTGCATTGCTTGATCGCAGCCGGCATGCCCAGCGAGTGTTTGTGAGTTGCACAAGCTCAACTGCTGTCAATCCAAGCTTGGACTGAGCTTCTTTGAACTTATCATGGTTGACTAGAGAAGTGCTTAAAAAGGAATACACACACTCCAACAAGTCGAACAGCTCTACAGCCTCTGAAACAGCCCTGCAAGTATGGCACAACACAAGGTTTAGCTCATGAGCTCAACAGTGCACATAAGTAGCCTCAGGATGGAGCTTTCTAAAATGTGCTTGCACACCTCCACACACTCATAACAGCTGCCCCATCATATGTTTGTGCCACACATTTAAGCTCTGCAAGACCATTGGTCTGGATCTGCTGCTGCAGCTCATTTGCAATCTACTTGGCATTGAATGACTTAATCTCTGTGTTCGTTCCATCACTGCCCCATCTGACACGTACCGAACACAAACAGACAGCTGCTCAGACTGTGCATCCCTTGCCTCATCTGCCATAATGCCATACATTCCAGACTTCTTCATCTCAGACACAATGACACTGGTAACTTCTTGTGCACAACATTAAATCATCTCATTCTGAGATGTTGGCGAGATATAGGAAGCATTTGATGGAGGATTATGTTTTTGAAGGAAAGGAACAACTCCTCCAAAAGCTCCATGCTAGCAAGAAAGTTGCCTCTGTTTGTGTTGTCTTCATTGTTGCCACGAAAAGGGAGTCCCTGTCTCCCTAACATGGAGGTGACTGCAACAACTCGCCTAAGATACTCCCTTCTCTCCTCTATCTCACTTGCATGTGAAGATGCTATCATCTGTGCAATGTTCCCCTGTCGGCTAGTAGCCTGGTAGCCTTTCCATGCATCAACACTGTCCTTGTGTGTCTGTGCTGTCTTATGCTTGCTAAAGATATACAAAGCTTTCTTCCAGTTCTTGCAACCACTACTGACCAAAGCATCATGTTTGATGTTTTTGCCAAACAATCGGCATGGAAAGCAGAAAGCTGCATTTTGGTTGACCGAATATTCCAACCAGTAATGCTTTTCAAACCAGCTGTAGAGAAATCCCCTTTTCTGTGCACCAAAACTATCCTGTGGGTAACTCTTCAGTTTTACCTGGCTGGGCCCTGTGTCTTTGTCACCTAAATCACACCCAGCTGCTTGGTCATTTTCCCTCTCTTGGCCTCTTTGCTCTCCCTCTCTCTCCACTATCTCCAGTTCTGGGTCTGCATGGCCCTTTAAGATAAATTCCAACATTGAATCATTAACTGATGAGAAAAAACTTGAAGATTTACAG
The DNA here is from genome assembly GCF_949987555.1 of Borostomias antarcticus. NCBI lineage: Eukaryota > Metazoa > Chordata > Actinopteri > Stomiiformes > Stomiidae > Borostomias > Borostomias antarcticus. The sequence continues at coordinate 5,590,635 of NC_140252.1, forward strand.
GTGCAGCAAATTAGAATATTGTGAAAAAGCCCACTATTTTCCATAATTTCATTGAAACAGTGAAACGTTCGTGTATTCTAGATCCAATACACAGAGTTACATATTTCAAGCCTTTTTTCTTTTAATATTTATAAATGTACAGTATGTTCAGCATGTTCATTTATACACTCAGTACTTGGTGGGGGCTCCCTTTGCAAAAAATTACTGCATCAACGTGGAGCGTGACATGGAGGCAATCAGCCTTGAAATATTTCACTACATGTGTAATGAATCTATAATATATAAAAGTTTCACTTTTTGAATAAAAAAGAATCCGCAATATTCTAATTTTCTGAGCTGCACCTGTATACTAAAAGAAAAGAACATCCACTAATTTCCTCCTAGACCTATTCATGGGTTTCAAATGTAGTCCTAGACCTGCCATATTGGGGACTAACACAGGTGTTTCAATGTATCTGACTGGCTCTACTGCATAGAATCCTTTGCATTTCAAATCCATGCATTTGAAACATCTGTGTTGGTCCCCAACATGGCAGGTCTAGGACTACATTTGAAACCCATGAATGGACCACTAACCTCCATCACACCTGCTCCCTTAGAATGTGCCCTGCCAGTCTCCTGGGGCCGGTTGCACAAAACACCTTATGTTAATATTTCCCTTAAGTTCTGACTTAAGTTTTCCTTAAAATAAAATCTGTTGCACAAACACCCTTAAGTATTCCCCTTATGGTTAACTTAAGATGTCCCTCAAGATCTTATCAAGCAAAATAAGTGAAAAAACGTAAGGGACCTCTACCCCAAAGTCACATGCCTGCGTTTATGAACATAAACTATGGAAATCGCGTCCCAAGAAGAGTGTTCCACGACAGGGAGAACCCACTAGACAGTGAGGAGCAACTGATATTTCATTAGAGATTTGATCGGCAGTCCATTTTTTTCCTCACAGCGTCACAGGACGTTCCAGTGTAGTTTTGTGACAGATAGCCAGCCTGAAGGCAGTTTCTTATAAAAGGTGGTGTCACTCAGTTGTCTGTTTATCTCATATATACCTGTCTGCCATTTGAATTTGTAAAGTTGCCTGATGAAGACCTGAGCGGTTGAAACGTGTTTGTAGCCAATAAAAGAGTACTGGGAGCATTAATCCATTGTGCGGATCTTTTCAACCTTCAAGACATTCTACATATTGATCCAGCACCTGGCCTGAAACAGGATTGGATGTGCGCACATTTTACTCTTTTTCATTCTCCTCCATGGGCAGCCAGGAGCAGTGGGCAGCCATCGGCCACCAAGTCCAAGAGCTCAGTCCAGGTCAGGGACCAGACTGTAGAGCATCTGTACTTCTGCATGTTTTTCATATTGGGTTCTTTGGGAGGAAACCCTTGCGAATACAGGGAGGACATGCACACTGCATAGAAAGGCCCGGAGACCTTCTTGCTGTGAGGTGATAGTACTAGGTACTGCGCCACTGTGATGCACATGAGCGATTTTGGGGTTCAGTGTCTTGCTCAAGGACACTTCGGCACACTCCAGAAGCTGGGATTGAACCAGGGTCCTTGTGATCCCCAGCCAGCCGCTCTACCTCCTGAGCTACGTTGCTGAAAAGTGACAAATTCTTCTGGAATTTACAAGTCCTTTTCCAGATTGCCCAATTTACAAGTTGTTCTTTTGGGTCTTAGTCCCGATATCTTGCTTGGTACTGTAGCTAGCCGCTTGATCTTGTTTGACAGTTACAGTAACTAGTCTCTGTTAGCGAAGCACTGTAGTTGTTGTTAAGACCCCGTTTCTTTGAGATCAATTGTTATCTTTTACTCTTCGTCTCTGTTCGTTCTTGTCCCTGATGTTCTGTTCCTGTACCTTAGTTTATCTCATTTTAAAATATGAAAATTGGTCCTCTTTTTAGGAGCTCGTGAAATACATGTGCTCTCCGTCTCTCTTTCTCCCTCTCGCTCTTCCTCTCACTCTCCCTCTCCTTCCTCTCTCTCTTTCTCCCTCTCCCTCTTTCTCTCCTCTCTCTCCCTCCCTCTGCTTCTGTCGCCCTCTCTCTGCAGCAGAGGTGGGAGTGCTCCATCATTTTACATCCCAGGAATCCTGAATCCCACTCTCAAGCCGCTATGGCTACTCAGACTGTGTGTGTGTGTTTGTGTGTGTTTGTGTGTGTAATTACCTTGATTTTAGGGCTACGACTGACTCATAATGAATTGAGTTAGCTCCACCGGTATGAGCTGTCACCTCACTTGTCCCTTGCACTAATGTCCTCTCTCTCCGTCTCTCCTCATTCCTTCCTTCCTTCCCTCTCTCCAGCTCTCCAGCTACCTCGGTTTACTAAAATTCCCGTCGATCAGATCGGTGTATCCGGGGGAGTGGTCTCCTTCGTGTGCCAGGCAACAGGTGACCCCAAGCCACGGGTGAGCTGGACCAAGAGAGGGAAGAAAATCTCCAATCGCCACGAGGTGAGACACAGGGCCATCAAACTTTCCACTGCCCCCTACAGCTGGGGAGGGACTATGAACACACGAATCCCAGGCATGCATATTCTACCCCAGACGGACCTCAGTGCTATCTCAGAAGCTGCGTTAGTGTCTATCTTCATTGTGCAGTAGGAAAGCAAAGCACAGATGCTACTACATGACAGCTGCATCACACATCGACACAACAGACTGTCGTCTTCATGTGGGACGCCTGAGCGAGGCAGTCGGCACAGAACCCTCCATTCCCGACCCGTCACTTTTCACTCCGTTTTAAATCATTTTCTGCTCGCCCTCCCGCGCTCTCTAATATTTATCCAGGTGTTCCTTCGTGTTCTCTCTGTCTGTGTGTGTGAGTGTGTGTTTGCATGTGTGTGTGTGTGTGTGTGTGAGTGTGTGTGCTGTGCGAGTGTGTGGGGGCTGCTGTAAAGTTCTCTCATGATACATCACACATGATACATCACACATGTAGGGCCAGGGCTGTTAATGGTGGTGTGTGTGTGTGTGTGTGTGTGTGTGTGTGTGTGTGTGTGTGTGTGTGTGTGTGCGTGTGTGTGTGCATGTGTATGTGCTGCTCTACAGATATCTCATGATACAACATATATTCAGGGCCAGGGCTGTTAATTAACTGTGAATATTGAAATAGCACAAATTCAGTGAAAGACCTAAGTTCAGGTTGAGGACTAGTTTTTAATTCTGTATATATGTAAATTCATGGAAGTTAAGGGGAGATAATCCAGTGTGATACACACACTCACACACACACAACACACACATACACACTCACACACATAAACATCTCATTGTACTTTTATCTCTCTCTTTAATCCAAGATTATAGAGTTTGATGAGGGCGCCGGCGCAGTGCTCAGGATCCAACCCCTCAGATCGCCGCAGGACGAGATGATCTATGGGTGCGTGGCCGAGAACAGCGAGGGCGAGATCAACGCCACCGCCTCGCTGTCCATCATCAGAGGTCAGTCTCCGGTGCCTTACAGAAATCACTTCCTGTTTACAGGCTGTTGGCTACAGTCTATTCTCTTACAAGCTAAGTAACGTCTCTAACAGGTTACGCTTGAGATCATTTGAACTGTCTCTGTATAGGCTACTATAATGTTGGCTAGATAACATCTCTAATAGGCTATGGTTGAGAAAGTTTGAAATACAATGTCCCTCAGAAACATATGTAGACTATCTTATTATATATAACACTATAAGTGTATTTTTTCTCCCATTTTCTTCTGCAATATTTGTTTTGTTTTTTATAAGGCACACCTAGCCTAGCCTACTGGTTCCGTCTTTTCAACACAATAACTGTCCTTAGACTGAAAGTTGTCTGTTATTATACTATACTGATACGTGGAGCTAGTCTAGGCTAGACTAGGTTAGAAAGGTTCTCTCTATGCTACCAGGTCTCTCTGGTTCCCCTTGGATTGAAAGTTGTCTAGGGCACTACATTTGGGGTAGTTGCTTAGTAGCTAGGGGGGGTTAATGGTTCTTGTTAGTTTTGTGTTTGTTCTTCTGTTTTTCTCTGGCAGCCTCTATTTACAATGCACCTTGTCCACTGATGTCATATAGATACCTGCATCTCAAGCACCATGGAAAGGGTACAAGTTGGTGAGCTGGAATGTTAAAGGTCTGGGTCATATAATGAACGTGCCAAGGTTTTTTCGCACTTAAAATCATTGTCAGCAGACATATTATTCTTACAAGAAACATCAAACAATCAAACATAAATTCAAGGAGAAATGAAGGGTCGGTTGGATTGACCATATATGTCAGGCCACTTTTAGTACCAACACAAGGGGTGTGGCAATTCTGTTTAGGAAAAATACTCCCTTCATCCATTCGACCACAATTTCTGATCCTGAGGGGTGATTTCTCATTGTACCGGCACCTTGAACTTGGTACCAGTCACACTAGTGAATATATATGGCCCCAGCTTCGACGAACCAAATTTCTTCCAGAAGGTTTTCAATGCTATACCGAATTTATCTGACTCTAATATAGTAATAGGCAGAGATTTTAATTGTATAATGGACCCTCTTCTGGACAAACAGTTCTCTAAAACACTTCAGCAATCCAGCTCTAGCATCCGTTTAAATACTCTGGTAGACAATTCAAATCTAGTAGATATATGGAGACTCTTACACCCAACTGTCAGGGACTACTCATTTTTCTCTCCAGTCCACAAATCGTTTTCCCGTATATATTTATTTTTGCTAGACTCCCAATTAATATCGGCTGTTAATGACATAACATACCACCCTATCATAATATCAGATCATTCACCATTGTCCATGTCACTGAAGCTGGGCGAGAGCAGATCTAAGGGTAGCCAATGGCGATTTGATGCAATGTTGCTTAGGCATATGGAATTCAAAAAATATCTTGATGAACAACTCTCCCTCTTCATCGCTGAGAATGACACTGGAGACGTCAATGATTCGATCCTATGGGAATCACTGAAAGCAGTTACCAGGGGACATATCATATCATTTGTATCCAACAAAAGGAAAAAGGAGATTCCAAATGTACTGCTGACCCTGAAACCATCAACACATTTCTTGCAGACAGTAGGCTTCCCACTCTGGACCCCGAGGCTGTTAAGGCTCTAGATGCGGAGATATCTTTAGAAGAGATGGAGACTGCTATTAGGCAATTCCCTAACAACAAAGCCCCAGGCCCTGATGGGTTTAGCATTGGATTTTATAAGTCATACTTGTCTATCCTTGCCCCTCTACCTCTGCGGATGTTAAACCTCTCAAAAGACACCTCTGTACTGCCTGACTCGCTCTACCAGGCAAATATAGCTGTCCTACTCAAGAAAGATAGGGTCCCTTTAAAATTGTTCTCCTACCGCCCCATATCATTGCTCCAAATGGAAACGAAGATTTTTAGGGTTTACTACAATCTTCGCCGTCTTTTCAATATAATGTATCATGATCACAAAGAGGAAAGTGTAGTTATTGCCTTAGACGCCGAAAAGGCATTTGATGAATGGAAATTCATGCTATCCACCTTAACCTGTTTCGGCTTTGGAAATACATTTACAAATTGGATTGAGATTATCTATGCCCGTCCCCAAGCCTCCATTATCACAAATGGAGAATCATCCCGCCAATTCTATCTTCACAGAGGTGCAGAGGTGTTCGCCAAGGATGTTCCTGCTCGCCATATTTATTTAATCTATGTATAGAAGTGCTGGCTAGTCGAATTAGACTACACCCCAACTATTCCCCTATTCAAATTCATAATACCACACATCATTTGTCACTTTTTGTGGATGACCTGACATTGTTTATGTCACGCCCTAGAACGTCTCGACCCTCTCTCCTGCGTCTAATAGAAACTTATGGAAACCTTTCAGGATACACTATTAATTGGGAAAAAAGCGAGCTGCTCCCAATATCCCACGAAGTAGACCTTGACTTTCTGCATACAACGCCCTTTAGGATTGTGAACAATCATATTAAAAGTCTGGGTGTTATTGCTACTCGTAGATATAGGGATCTCTTAAAATCGCATAGAAACGGACGTTTTAGATCATCTGACTTCCGTAGTTTGACGTATTTCTGACCCAAACAAGCTATGAGGGTGGGACATAATGTTTAGAGGAATTAGATTGGAACATTGACAAGTGGACAGGTTTTGAGAACTTTAGACAGATTCTATAGAAGGATAGCGTTGATTGACGGGTGGATGTCATGAGATTATTAGACTAAAATCTAAGGTACCTGTTGTGGTAATTGCACGTGACTTACTGTTTTCCAGGAAGTAAGAAATTATATACTTTGATATAAGATTACAACAAAAGTAGAATTTTGTAAAATTTTTGCATACATTGTTGAAAAGGTGATCACTATGACCAATTATGTGAACCAAAATGGGACAGAAGGCTTTTTTAATTTCTGTGCGACTTTAAAGGCCAACTGGAAAAGTAAAGTCCAACAGCTGTCCCATAATGTTTTTCTGGAACACTCTACCAATCTCTCTAGTCGGTTGCATCAACGCCATAAAAATTGTCACGCTCCCCAGATTCCTCTACATGTTTCAGTGCTTACCAGTCTATATACCTCTATACTATTACCAGTCTATATACCTCTATACTATTTTAAGAAACTGGATTCCATTATCTCTTCATTTATCTGGAACAATAAGGTAGCCAGAATATCAAGAGCACACCTATGTAAAAGTAAGTTTGAAGGTGGTTTCGGCCTATCTCAGTTTAAACTTTACTATTGGGCAGCAAACCTAAGAGTTCTGTCCCTCTGGTGTACCAGTCCATCATTAGATCTGGTACACAAATTCTTGGCTTCAGATTGAACAGGCAGTCTGTGGTCAGACGTCTCTTGCTGCACTTTTGAACAATCCTGACAAGGTAAAAATCCCATTTTACATAACCAGTCGCATCATTTTAAACTCTCTAAGAATATGGAGGCAAATTCAAATTTTTCTCAAGTTGACTAAAGTCTACGCTGACATTCCTATCTGTGGCAACCATGCTTTTCCCCCAGGCTTAAACGATCCAACCTTTTCAAACTGGGAAGATAAAAACATAGCCACAATCGGTGACTTGTACATTGGGAGTACACTAGCATCTTTCCAACAACTACAACTGTCTAGTAGTCTGCCGTCAACACACCATTTTAGGTACCTTCAAATAAGAGACTTCCTTAGGACTCATTTACCAAATTTTGTAAATATACCTACACAACCTTCACTTGACATCCTCGCATGCCACGACCCCAACAGTAAAGGGTCCATTTTTTTCCTTTATTCAACTCTGCAAGCCCATGTTGAGGTGTCTGATGATAAAATAAGAAATGCTTGGGTGGAACTCGGTGTTGAAATTACAAATGACACATGGAATTACATTCTTACTAGGATTTATAATGTCTTCATAAATACTAGACACCGACTTATACAATTTAAGATTGTCCATAGGCTCTATTATACAAAACTAAGACTCCATTCTTTCTATCCTGACATATCTCCTATATGTGACAAGTGCAAACAGGACACAGGTACGCTAGCTCATCAGCTATGGTCATGCCCAAATCTTCTCTCTTTCTGGTCCCTTATATTTGATTATATATCGAAAGCATACAGTAAGACAATAACACCAGATCCTTTCCTTGCAATCTTTGGGTTATCTGTGAATTCTGTAATAGATGAACACATTGTTCAGGCCATCTCCCTTTGCACTCTCCTAGCGAAGCGCCTCATTCTACAACAGTGGAAATCTGAGTCCAGCCCTACATTCCATCAATGGCTGAGGGATCTAGGTAATGTTATTCACATGGAGGGTCTTCGATACCAATTGGCCAACAAAGAAAAGTTTTTTCTGAAAATTTGGAAACCACTTCTGGACAAATGGTCATCATCCCAGTAGAATTGTGTACCCGTGGTGCTTGATGCATAGTAACCATCCATATTACACTACATCCTGTTTTTATTCAGACTGCTGTGACTGCCAGGTTGTTTTTATTTTTGGGGGGTTTTCTTGATTTTCTTTATTTTTGTCACTTTGTTTTTTGTTCATTATTTCATTCAATTATGTAGTCATCTTTGTACACTTATATTATTGACTATATAGTTATTCCTTTTGTGATGTCTACTAGATTTATTATTAATTGCTTTCATCATTTCATGTTCTGTCATTTGTTTGTTATTTCTTTGTCGTTATTGGGCTTTGCAGTCATTAACTTAGTGCTGCCATTGTATTGTGACACATCTATGCCCTTAAACAAAAAAATCAATAAACAGATTTTTTTTTTTTTTTTTAAAATCACTTCCTGGCACTGTTTATTCTCCTCCCATCATTTTCCTTCAGAAAGCTGATCTGATAAGATCTGATGGGTGTAAGTGACACTATGGAAACCTATCCATGGCTTCTAGCCTGCGATATCAGAGGTCACACAGGAGAGGAGATAAGGGACGTAGAGCATTGGGGTACTGTTAGTACAGCCACAGCCATAGTTGATTGACAATTGACATTAAGGGGAAGCTGATGTCCTGAGGAGACCTTTAATGTGCCATTCGAAACCAATTAAAACATATTTAGCCTAAACTGGAGGTCTTTAAAACTGCACATTTGCTCTCTGGAACATCTGCGGATCTATGAGTCCTCTAGAGTTCTTCCTTACTCCAACCCTGGGCATGTACACTCGCAGGCACTTGAGTTTCAGCATGTGCCTATTTGTTCAGCAGTGGATGTGTGTCTCCTCAGACTGGCTTAGCTCACAGCACTTGTTTAGAATAAGGAAGTCAGAGGCAGATGCCATTGGGATTGACCTGGCGTTTACCTGTCAGGTAGGTCTGACTATAGCAGCCTGCCTATACCCTAATGTGTTTGACCCGTGAGGACATTTAGGACTCAGCGGGGCAAAGCTTATCGGTTTATCAAGATGATCCTAATCTGGTCTATTGGTTTACAGAGCTGATCTGTCTCTGTGCCCAGCATAATCCCAAACTCGAGAGGTGTCCATTCTGATTTAAACCAGATCAGGATATCCAATGATATGAGAATTCTTAGCCACTGCCAACAGTGCTGCTGAAAAAACTTACTCAGGGCTGGAATTGAAGATGACCCCCCATTAGAACACAACTGATATAAAAACCAAGGCTTTTATTTTGAAATGTCCCATGAGCATTTTCCCACCCTTTTAAATGTAGATGGACTCAAATTGAGCTATCTTGTAGGCAATTAGCTATTGACATTTTGGCATTACATCCTTTATTTGAATAAGCCATCATTTATTGTGATATTCTTCTATGTTCTATCAAAGTGGTATCAAATCAGATACATGTAACACATATCTGGTGCTCTTACTCAAACATAATTTATTACAATGTTGACATAATTAAGTAGTTCAACCAATAGACATTTGCTTTCCCCCATCCTTCTTACCTCCACAGAGGACTTGCTACCTCCAGGATTCCCCAGCATAGATATGGGCCCCCAGCTCAAAGTCGTGGAGCGCACCAGGACAGCAACCATGCTTTGTGCTGCCAGTGGCAACCCTGAGCCAGAAATCACCTGGTTCAAGGACTTCCTGCCCATAGATCCCGGCGCAAGTAACGGGCGAATCAAACAGCTACGCTCAGGTAAGGACGTGATACGTTTTTGCTGCCTTTTTTGCTCTGCTTAACCTTGCCTATTCTACAGAAGCCCTTAGCACCTGTATATGCGTGGTGTCTGGAACCAGGTAAGCCAGGACCAACGAAGCACACGTGCAGCGTGCACAATTTTTTTGGGGGTGCGCTTTCAAAGCATGCCCTGATGGGAGGTTTGACAGCATCAGAAGGGTGCTAAAGCAGTGGCATTTTTATATGTCAAAAACATACAGGAAAACTACAGTAGTCTACGCTACTGGTGTTTTTTAACATGTCAACAAAGGCCAATAATTTGAGAGCGAGCGAGTAAGAGGGCAATATTTAGGTCGAAACAACCAAGCTTTTAGGGACACACGAAATAAACTACAGAGCCATTATATGACAACAATGGCCAATGGCTGCTCTGGCTAAGTTGTAAAGGCTATCACATAATCAGCAGCAATGATGACTGATCTTGTGACTGCTAGTTTTGCTCTGGAACGTTACCTCAGCTTTTAGATGTTATGATTGCCATGCACAGCAAAGTCTAATTATATACCTAATTAAGTACTGGCCCTAGGCCATAGATATGTTAGGTCGATGACTTGTCACCATATGAAGAAAACAAATGTGTGTATTTGATTTGCTGTCGCCAACGTAAATCAGGGTACAGGTAACACCATTTAATAGTCTATCAATTGAGTTCTTGTATGAATTTGTTGACACGTTTTATGCCTTGTCAGAAATATGCTTAGTGTACTAGACATAGGAAATAGTTGTATTCTGTATTTGACCAAATAAATGCTAAACTAAAACACCTGTTGTCTTGAACTTATGACTTTAAGAGATTAGTGAAACAAAACTGAACCTGATCAAGTCAAATTCTCCAGAAGATACTCCAAGGCAGCAAAAACAAAAAATGAGTCAGCTTGTTTAAATTATGTTGTACAACTGAGGTTTCAGCTTGTTATGTTGTACAACTCTAGTGCACTTTCTCTGCGTTAGCAGGCAGCGGCCTCCATGTGGGAGTATAAGGGGCTCGTGTAGTGTTTTGGAGAGAAAGAGAGAGAGGAAGAGAGTGTTGTGAGCAAATGCTTGTGACTTCTGAGGACATGGGTCCGCAGTGGGGGATTGAGATGAAAGCTCAGTCTTTTATGCTAATGTCTTTGGCCTCTTATGCTAATGTCTTTGGCCTCTTATGCTAATGTCTTTGGCCTCTTATGCTAATGTTTTTGATATATTATGCTAATGTCTTTGGCATCTTATGCTAATGTCTGGTCTTTTATGTTAATGTATTTGGCCTCTTATGCTAATGTAGTTGGCCTTTAATGCTAATATATTTATGATTATGCTTATGTCGTTGGCCTCTTATGCTAATGTATTTGGCCTCTTATGCTAATGTATTTGGTGTCTTATGCTAATGTATTTGGCCTCTTGTGCTAATGTATTTTGCCTCTTAGGCTAAAGTCTTTGGTCTCTTTTACTAATGTATTTGTTATCTTATGCTAATGTATTTGATTTCTTATGCTAATGTCTTTGGCATCTTATGCTAATGTATTTGGCCTCTTGTGTTAATTTATTTGGCCTCTTATGCTAATGTATTTATGCTAATGTATTTTGCCTCTTATGCCAATGTATTTGGCATATTATGCTAATGTATTTATGCTAATGTATTTGGTATGTATGCTAATATAGTTGGCCTCTTATGCTAATGTATTTGGCCTCTTATGCTAATGTCCTTAGTATCTTATGCTAATGTCTTTGGCATCTTATGCTAATGTATTTATGCTAATGTATTTGGCATCTTATGCTAATGTAGTTGGCCTCTAATGCTAATGTATTTATGATTATGCTAATGTTGTTGGCCTCTTATGCTTATGTATTTGGCGTCTTATGCTAATGTTTGGGCCTCTTGTGCTAATGTATTTTGCCTCTTAGGCTAAAGTCTTTGGTCTATGTTTGTCTATCAGCTAAGAACATTTATAAAGCAATAAATTACATTAAATTACATTTTCAGAGTAAGAGAAGCTAAAAACAACATAGGAGAGACATGGCAAATACTGGTGTGTGTTTGCTATGGCCCAGGCCTAAAGCCAGAAGTGGGGTGGTGTATGTCTGTGAGTATGTGCGTGTGTGTGTTAACTAAATGCTACGACATCCACAGCAGACACAGGGGTATCTATCGGACTCAGGGAGGTCTGCTGGTGACAGTGGGGCATCCACTGGACCTGGTTAGAAGATAGGAGGGAGAGAGAGAGGCACTAGGGAGAGGGAAGGCAGAACAGAGTTAGTAGCACACAGAGCCATAAAAGCAACACAGATATTAAAACAGGCAACCTGGAGCAAGCTCCTGGAATATATTTGTCTAACGGCTAAGAACATTTATAGAGCAATACATTACATTAAATTACATTTTCAGGGCAAGAAAGGCTCAGAGCATCAGGTCCAGGCCTAAGTGGACTGATGTGTGTCTGTGTGTACGTGTGTGTGTGTGTGTGTGTGTGTGTGTGTGTGTTAACTAAATACTACAACATCCACAGCTGACACGGGGGTATCAATCGAACTCAGGGTGGTCTGCGGGCAACAGTGGGGCATCCACTGGACCTGGTTAGAAGATTTGAATTTATTTGAATTTATTTATTGAGGATAGCCCCTTGAGATGTATCATCAAGATAGGAGGGAGAGAGAGAGAGAGGCACTAGGGGAGGCAGAAAACAGTTAGTAGCACCTTAATTTGATTGGGTTTCATGTATTGTGAAGTGTATGTTTGAATGTACATGTTGGTGAGGTCCACAGTTTTAAATTGGATGGGGTTGGTAGCTCTCTTATGTCTATCGTTCACATCTCTCCCCTGTTCTGTGTGTCACCTGTCAGTTCCACAATGTCTCTGCTTTTCTGTCAGTCTGGTTTCTGTTTCACTTCAGAGGATTTCTCTGCTGCTCTTTTCTGTTTCATCTGTCCTGTCTGTTGAAACTCACAGTACACATCACATAGACTTCAACAACCTCCTGTAGCCCAGAACAAGTTCTAACTATTACTGTAGACAATCAAGCATGACTACTTAATCATAGAACTAATGTCTGACCAGAAGTTGAACATCCTGCATTCAATACATATATATAAAATGGGCTTCTAATTAGACATTCATGAAGCACATACAGTACAAAAATAGCTACTATTTGTATGTGCATTTTTTTTTTTTAAATCTCAAATTATCATCCCATTATCATTATTGGAAGGCTCTGTCAGAAATTTTACAATTTAGGCATCATGTGTTTATCAAAAGTTTGATACTACTTGAAGTTTGGCCTCTCACTCTTTTGAGGTGTGGAGGGAGAGCAGAGACCCTGAGGTGATTCTATCCAGAGGTGAGGAGGAAGCCTGACATTTCTCTGTGGTCCCCATGGCTCCAGGCCCCTCGCTGGCCTCGTCAGGGACTGCAGATTAACAGGAGAACAATGAAAGAAGGAAAGTGGAAAATGGAGGGGGTGTACATATTCAGGGAGACTGAGGTCTTTCTTTATGCAAAGGTTTGGCATATGACCCGGATATCCCCTCAAGACATTGGATGGGGCTGGATTCTCTTGTCCACTGTGTGCTGGCTTGGAATGCCCACATCACACACACAGATGTGTGCACATCCACTCAGATACTTAGTTGATTGAGAAGCACATGTTTTAATATGCAAGTGAGCAAGCGCACACACACGTACACACACACTCACCACCAGTAGATACAGATAATGGGCATAGACAGGCGCCCCCCCCCCACATCCCCCATTTACTACAGTATATAGCCAGAGCAGTAAAGATAGTCCGCAGACTGTCAGACAGTACACGTGCCGCGGCTGGTGTTCTAGCACCAATCACACCAGGGCGCCAGACGGATCTCGATGGAGACACCGAGGTCAGCTGGACCATCCATAGGAGGCTGAACCATGGCACGTGGCCCAACACTCCTCCCTCAACCCACACACACACACACCCAGATGGACACATCTCTCGCCAGACTGGCATTGCCTCTGCACAACCCGCATCCACAAACAACCTCAATGCTGTCCCCCATTCAGAGGGATTTTCAATTTTAGATGCCCCCATGTTTTTATGCAGTGTTTCCCATAGCCTACATTAGGTTTGGGCAATTTGACGATAGTCTCCTTAATTGCGCATTTGAAAGCGTGAGAATTGGCTCATGCGTTGGGCAGCAGTCAACAAGGAAATGTTTTGGCTGTCAAAAGCATTTTCACAGACATTAGAGCTCAATCTGTCTATGGAAAACATATTTATTACATTTTTAATATTTGTAGGCTAGGCAAACCGCAGTGGGGAGAATTATTCCCTGCTTTCTTCCCTCCGCTACTGTATATCAGTCTTAAGTTTCCTTTTAGGCCTACTGCACAACAAATTGCTACAGAAATAGCCTAGGTCTAAAACGAGTGATTGGCCTGTCCCATATTAATCACAAGGCAGGTGAGTGGTCTTAGCCCACCAGCGCATCTTGACAGTGGAGCAAAAAAATAACTGCTCGCCTTCAAGAATCTCAGTCAACTTAAGGGTCGCCGACCGATGATTCGACTTGTTGACTTTCTTGTGGCAGCCCTAGTCAAGGTACATTTAGAGACCAGTCTGCTAGGTTCATAGGGTGGAAATCAGACTTTATGACCAGCCTGTGTTGGAATATGGATTGATGGTCTCTGGTTTAAGCATATTTGGGTGCCCAGTTGTCTTTAAAAGAGTATTCATGTTCCTCTCCCTCTCGTACCTTTTCTACCTCTAGAAAAGGCTTCCAGTGAATCTAGATTTTGAAAGATGATTGCTTTCTCTCTTTTTCTGTGGAACCAATACTTCTCCTCACCTCTTATTCAACGTCCTGTTTGGCACCCAGTCCTCTCAGGGTCACCCATGACATCCTTTTCTTTTCAAACCTGCTTCATTAACTTTTATCCTTAAACCAAACCTCACCTAACCCTAACTAGTAACCCCTCACTCCCAACTAAAGTTCTGACTCGACTGACAGAAAATAAACCAGCAGCATCATGCTGCCTTTAAACTCTAACAATATATACATAAATAACTAGCTAGGTTTCCATCAGTCTGTTTAGATGCGCATCTAGAAGTATTGCATCGGAAAATGATGATGGAAACGGCAAAATTTGAATTAAAATCCCCTGATTCGCACAAACAAAAATACGCTCACTATGGCCGGGTTTTGGCTAATTTGAAAAAGTGTTGATTTGCAAAACGGGGGATGGAAACAGTTTTATTTGAATCATCTTCTCTGGGTAGGAAAGCAAAATGTTTACATCTGGCTAGTCACACGACAGACGTGCGCTCAGGGCTGACTAGATTTCGGAAGGCTATCTGAAAAAAAAAAATACTTGGCCGGTAGATTTTTTCATCTACAGTCAGGAGGGTTGACTGCTGCACTGACTGAGCCCCTCCAGAATCTCTTCAACCTGAGCCTACAGTCAGGGAGGGTCCCGGTCCTGTGGAAAACATCATGTCTCGTGCCGGTACCCAAAACTGGGCGCCCGGCCGTGCTCAACGACTACAGACCGGTGGCCCTCACATCCCACGTCATGAAGACACTGGAGCATCTGCTGTTACGCTGACTGAGACCACAGACCGAACACGCACTCGACCCCCTGCAGTTTGGGTACCGGGAGAGCGTAGGAGTGGATGACGCTGTCCTCTACCTGCTCCACCGGGCTTACTCTTATCTGGATCAGCCGGGGAGTCAGGTGAAGATTATGTTCTTTGACATTTCGACTTTTCAACACCATCCAGCCTCTCTTACTCAGAGAGAAGCTTGAAAAGATGGGGGTGGATCCCTCTTTTACGTCCTGGATCACGGACTACCTGACGGAACGACCACAGTCTGTCAGGCTGGGGAGCTGTGTCTCTGACACAGTGGTGAGCAGCACCGGGGGCGCCGCAGGGGACTGTGTTGGCTCCATTCCTGTTCATCCTCTACACGTCGTACTTTACCTACAACTCAGAGTCCTGCCACATCCAGAAATACTCTGACGATACGGCTATAGTTGCGTGTGTGAGGGATGAGCAGGAAGATGTAGCGAGAAGAACGGCCTGCTCCTGAACACCACCAAGACCAAGGAGATGGTCATTGACTTTCGTAGGTCTAAGCCACCTCTGGTGCCTGTTAACATCCGTGGCAAGGACATAGAGGTGGTGCTGACCTACAAGTTCCTGGTTGTGCATCTGGATGACAAGCTGGACTGGTCTGCTAACACAGATGCACTCTATAGGAAGGGACAGAGCAGGCTGTTTTTCCTGCATAGACTCAGGTCCTTTGATGTCTGCTGCTTATGTTCTACCAGTCAGTAATGGAAAGTGTCCTCTTCTATGCTGCCATCTGCTGGGGAGGCAACATGGCGAAGAGGGACACTGGGCGGCTGGACAAACTGGTCAGAAAGGCGGGTTCAGTGGTTGGGCGGAGTCTGGACTCACTCGGGACTGTGGTGGAGAGACGGACGCGGAGCAAGTTCCTGGCCATCAGAGACAACATCAACCACCCTCTTCACCACGTCCTGGCTGACCAGACCAGCAGCTGACATGAGGGGCGGTTCATCACGAGATCGAGGACTGAGCGCAACAGGCGGTCCTTCGTCCCAGCTGCCATCAGACTGTTTAATGGACTATGATCATGTGCAACAGGCCACAGTGTGCTATTTTAGTCTGCTTCTAAATAGCCACATATTTATTATATTTATAGTACTTTTACAAAGCACTTACCACTCATTTTAAGCTCACACCTTGCGGTGATTTTATACCGATTTTACATGGACGCCTACATTTTATTGTGATTCTATTTATTCTGTACATTGTCTTTATGTATGTATGTGTGTATGTATGTATGTCCTGTGATAGAGTGGCGAGACACCTGAATTTCCTCAAGGGAATTAATACAGTATTTATGTATTATCTATCTATCTATCTATCTATCTAATGGAAACACCCATGATTTGTATTTCTTATAATGTGCATTTCCAAAAGATTCGAATCACTTTTATATGGAAACAAGGTCACTGTCCCAGTTCTAACGCAACTGTCCCACACCTCTAATTTTGTGTTGTCGGATATCTCTGATATAGAATAATATAGTCTATATTTCACTTTCTATACACTGGTAATAGCAATAGGCATTCATCCAGTTTTAAAAAGCTACAATAGAATATACAGGGAGATTCAAGAACCAGGCAAAACATCTATTTCAATATTCACCTCCCCACTGCTGGTAAACAAAGGAGGTCTCTGAAATCAGTAGACAAAATAGAGGCCATTCGAAGTCTGTATTTGTACAGTACAGTATGCGATTTAGTATTTGCTCAGCCTACTTGATACTTCAAGCGGGAACATCGTACTTACGCTCTAAAGGTGACGCTTAATCCGCTCCACGTGACGAATTGACGTGGCTATGCACGTAAATGCGGTATCTGCCGATTAGTAGCCACTATGTATAAACATCACCTCGTGGATAAGTTGC
Organism: Borostomias antarcticus; assembly: GCF_949987555.1. Lineage (NCBI taxonomy): Eukaryota > Metazoa > Chordata > Actinopteri > Stomiiformes > Stomiidae > Borostomias > Borostomias antarcticus. The sequence goes on from NC_140252.1 coordinate 5,607,700, forward strand.
GGCTATGTGCTATAAACACATGTGATGACGTGGGCAGGAAGTACCGTCATAGACGTACTTGGCTGAGACTTGATCTACACATGGGCAGGAAGAACCGTTGTAGATGTACTTGGCTGAGACTTGATCTCAAGGGCGTAGGTTTGCGTCTGGACAGTCAGGACATGTCCCTACCAACATTTTGGGAGGCCCAAATTGTCCCTACCAACTTTTAAGCAACCTTGTTCGCATTATCTTTGGAGTGCATTTATATTAGCTGGTTCATTTATATGGCCTTCCCATAGTTTGGAACGACAGAATTGACCGTACCATTTTGAGTGAGTTTTATGCTTAAGCATTATGCATTATGTTCGGAGTTACATATTAGCCTACCCCTTTCCTCCACCGTGAATGTGCCATCCCAGTATTTTTGTAAAATATTTTTTAAACTTATGTTTGATTAGCTCATTTGGCTGAGATAGATCGTTGCATTTTTCACATTTTGCCGGATCTGAAGACCAACAGCCTTACAGACGCTGACAGCAAGCCATACAGTTGTGATTCTGACAGCTGTTTAGGTACAACCACCACAATCGCCTCCCCCTCCAAAGAGGATGAAGGATATCAGGAGCTTTTTCTCCGCAACTGTAAGTAACGTAGCGTTAGCTAGCTAGGTTAGCTAGCTACTGGTAAAATAAGTAGCTAACGTTGGGCAGTAGCCACATGAAAACCAGCTGGGTTGGTGCTAGCTAACGTTACCTAAACTAACACCACTTGTCTTTCCATTGTGGCAAATTATCAACTGGTGATATAAGCTGGCTGGTTAAGATGGCTTCTATCATCCTGTAACAATAGGATAGCAGCAGCCATTACATTATTATACATTAGCTGCCCACCAGAGATGTAATTGAATGGGACATCACGGCGTCCTCACAACTAACGATCGTTAGTGTCAGCTATGAATACTAGCCGATGGGCTATTAGCTATAGCTTTATCAAACCCAGTCTGTGCTAGATGTGATGCTAATTTTCGCCATATTAAATTCCCATTAACTTATGCAAAAAAATGTCAGTGATATTAAAGTCGTAAGTCTTGATATAAAATTACATTGTTTTAGCCTGACAGGGGTTCTTGTTACAATTATTGGGGAAGCTGAATCAATCAATCAATCAATCAAAGCTTTATTTGTATAGCGCATTTCATACCCAGAGGCAACACAATGCGCTTTACAGAGAACAAGGGAGGTGGGCATATGACCCACTCTCTACATATTCCAGAGGGAAGCAAAAAAACAGTAATCACCCGGGGGCCAGATAAGTGAGCTGTAAAAATTCTTCCCTGACCCCTCTCAACAAGGCGATCGAGCAAGCTCCAGGAGTATGTTTGTCTACCGGCTAAGAACATTTATGAAGCAATACATTGCATTGAATTACATTTCAGAGTGAGAGAGGCTAAAAGCATCATAGGAGAAATAATATTCTACGGACATGCTACAACATCCACAGTAGACACAGGGGTATCTATCGGACTTCGGGAGGTCTGCTGGTGACAGTGGGGCATCCACTGGACCTGGTTAGAAGATAGGAGGGAGAGAGAGAGGCACTAGGGAGAGGGAAGGCAGAGGGAAGGCAGAGCAGGGTTAGTAGCACATAGAGCCATACAGACCACACAGATATTGAAACAGGCAACCTGGGGCAGGCTCCTGGAATATATTTGTCTAATGGCTAAGAACATTTAAAGAACAATAAATAATATTAAATTAAGTTTAAATTAAGTTTTCGGAGCAAGAAAGGCTAAGAGCATCAGGTCCAGTCCTAAGCCGGATGTGGACTGATGTGTGTCTGTGTGTACGTGTGTGTGTGTGTACTAAATACTACGATATCCACAGCTCCGCAGCTGACACTGGACCTGGTTAGAGGATAGGAGGGAGAGAGAGAGACACTAGGGGAGACAGAAAACGGTTAGTAGCACACTGAGTCATTGAAGCAACACAACAGTCAGAACAAGCCTGTTTCAGGATAACCAGCTTCTGTACACTACTTGATATACATACATTGCATAGCAGGACAAATATCAATGTATACAGAGGATTCACAGGTAGGTTTGAGGCTGCCTTTCTGTATCTCAAGGTCCTAGCTAGTGATTGTAGGCTAGGTCGAAAAGGTACGTCTTGAGGTCTCTGTTATGCTAGATAGATTGACACGGACACATGCTTCAAACTCACAGCATACTCTGCTTTACTTCCGTATGCCACGCACTCTAACAACGCACTCACGCACACCCATGATGACGTATATTACGTCTTACGTGCCAGTCCCTTAAGGCATAGCCTGGACACAACATTTCCTCCCCCCTCTGAAAACAACCTAAAATAGTATGAGTGAAGAACAGTGCAATTAACCAAGATCAACTAAACAGCAGAGTAATAACAACGTCCATAGAACTGTCAAACCCCCCCCCTACCCTAGGTATGATAGGACGTAACGTAGTCCTCCAGAGTAACGGGCCGAGTTCGGACCCTCACTGGCCTGGTATCCGGCACCACAGGCTCCTGATGCTGCGGTGCCACTGGCTCGTCCGGTGCAGCCCACACCGGAGCTGGGGGCGGGCCAGGGTCAATGCCCACGCGAGCTGGCGCTGTATCTGCATGACCTGGAGGTGAGGGCGCTGGAACTTTCCTCAGCCTGCAGGCGTGCCAACGTGAGCCATCATCCAGTAGAAAGGTTGCAGGGCCGAGAATCCGTGTGACTTGTCTGGGCTGGGACCAGAATGACGACATCTTGTTGGGGCGTTGCGGCCGTTGAGTCCTGACCCAGTCCGAGACCTGGATTGATGGTGCCCGTGCCCTGCGCCACCTGTCCACTTTCTCCTTTGTCTTCTGCTGCCGTGCAGCCACGATCTCCTGTGTCTGCGCGAGCGAGGGCCTGTTGGGCATTACAGTGGGTGCCCGGAGCCTGTGCAGTGGGAGTTCAATGTCCCGACCCAGCATTAGCAGTGATGGTGACACCTGAGTTGTGCAGTGTGGACTCGCCCTGTAGTGCAGCACTGTCTGATTGAGTGCGACGTCGAATGTGCAGCCTTGTGCCATGTGTGCACGGATGCCGTTTTTCAGTGTAGCGTTGAAGCGCTCCACCCCTCCATTGGCTTGAGGGTGGTAGAACACCGTTCGGATGTGCTTGACGCCCCTTCTGGCCAGGAAATCCGAGAACTCCGCGGACGTCAACTGGGGTCCGTTATCAGTCGTCACAGCCTTAGGTAACCCCCAGCGCGCAAACAAACCATCCAATATTTGAGTTATGACACGCGACGTCACTGTTCCCACTGGCACCACCTCTGGCCACTTGGAGTGGAGATCATATATGACTACGAGAAAGCGCTGGTGATGAGGAACCCCACGGCCATGGATTTCACCACATATATCCAGTTGTATATGGCTCCAGGGGCGGGAAGGCCAGGGAAGTGGCTGTAGGGGTGCAGGAGCTGGGGGCCCCGTCTTGCCGCTGAGAAGGCAAGCGGAGCAGTCTTGGACCAGATGCTCGATGTCCCGGTCAATGGCCGGCCACCACACCAGTTCGCGGCATCGCTGCTTGAGTTTAACCACTCCCAGGTGCCCCTCATGTGCCATCACTAGCACGCGGGCACGCAGGGTGGTCGGAATGACGGTGCAGAGCCCCCTTGAAACACACGTATCCGCCCAGCAGGATAACCCATCTTTCACCCTGGCGAATGGTTTCAGCTCCTCTGGGATCTTGGCTGGCCAGCCGGTTCTGATGTACATGCGCAGCTTGGACAGTATTGGGTCCTTGTCTGATTCTGCTTGCAGTTCCTCCAGCGTGACCGCAGGCTGCAGAGGCGTGTACAGTGTTTGGATGAGGACTGGTTCCTCGTCGTCTGTCCAAATATGCGGGTTTGGCGGAACAGAGGGCTTTGGGGCCGCGATGGAACGCGAGAGGAGGTCAGCAACCACGTTGTCTCTTCCCGGGGTGAAGGCGAGATCATAGTGATATTGCCGAAGGCGATCGGCCCAGCGGTGAAGCCGTAGCGGCTTGTGTCCTGTGCCAGAGGTGGAGAGCACTGTAGTTAGCGCTTGGTGGTCCGTCCTGATGGTAAAGTGGCGACCGTAGAGGAACATATGCCACCGCTCAGATGCCCACACACAGGCTAGTGCTTCCCGTTCGCCCACCGAGTAGCGCTGCTCCGTCTCAGATAGGGCCCGAGATGCGAAGGCTATTGGCCTCTCCACGCCGTCCTGCACCTGGGACAGGACAGCCCCGACCGCAGCGGTAGAAGCGTCACAGGTCACCAGGGTAGGGCTGTCAACGTCGAAATGAGCCAGGACAGGAGGAGAGGTCAGCTGTTCCTTCAGTGTCGAGTAAGCGTTAGCGCATTCTGATGACCAGGCCCATGGCTCGTCCTTCCGCAGTAGGCGGCGCAAGGGCGCTGTCGTGTCCGAGTAGTGGGGCAGGAAGCGCAGGTAGTAAGCGGTCATTCCGAGGAATGAGGCAACCTCGGGCGCAGAGGTCGGCTCAGGGATGCGTTGCACCGCCTCAACACTGGACGCCAGGGGCATGATCCCCTCTGCTGAAAGGCGGAATCCGAGAAAGTCCACAGCAGATGCTGCGAGGAGGCATTTGTCTGCATTCAGGGTGACATGATGTTTTGTCAGCGCCTCGAACACGCCGTGTAGGCGGGCATCATGGGTGGCCTGGTCCGGTGCGTGGACTACTATGTCATCAAGGTAAACTGCTGTCCCCGGAAGCCCAGCCAGGATGGTTGACATAATTTTTTGAAAGCAGCTGGGTGCTGAGTTCAGGCCAAATGGCATACGCCTGTACCTGAACACCCCGGCGTGTGTCACGAACGCCGTCAGGTCCCGGCTGGCTGGGTGGAGAGGTACTTGAAGGTAGCCCTGCCGTAGATCCAGCTTCGAAAAGACTGTTGAGCCGTGGAAGAGGGCTGTGAGCTCCTCCACTGTGGGCAGAGGGTACTTGTCCGGGATAATGGCCTTATTCACCTGGCGTAGGTCCACACATATCCGGAGTCCCACCGTCTTCTTCTTAGCAATCACCAAGTTTGAGACCCACGGTGATGCATCTATGGGCTCAATGATGCCCTCCTCCAACATGGAGGACAGTTCAGCGGAGACGCCATCCCTGAACGCAAGCGGCACCCGTCTGAGAGGCTGAATCACTGGTGCCACCTCCGGGTCCACACGAGGGCGGTGGGTGAATGCAGTCACGCAGCCCAATCCTTCAAACAATGCTGGGCACTTGTTATGGAGTGTCGTGGGCAGGACCTGCATTATAGCCTGGCCGCCGTCGTCCATCAGTGAGAAACCCAGGTCTAAGAACAGGTCCAGGCCGAGCAGGTTAGCCCCCTGGCGTGCCACTGTGAATGGGAAGGAAGGCAGGTGCTTTTTCCCATAGCTGACAGGCAGGTTAATGGTGCCCACCACATCAATCTGAGAGTTTCCGTACCCCCGCAGGGGAAGTCCGGGTCGTGGGCCAATTGGAATGTGGGAGAAGAACATTTTGTACGTAGCCTGATTGAGCAGTGATGCTGCAGCTCCGGTATCCACAAGCAACGGAACGCCCACCTCCCCCAGCTGTACAGTGCACGTCTTGAACGATGCGCTTGTGGAGAGGACATTACTAACATCAGCAGAGTTAGAAGTGGATTGGGAGGTCCGGGCAGAATTGTTACGTGAGGGGGCATTGGATGTGGCTGAACGACAGACTCTTGCATAATGACTGAGTTTCCCACAATTTCTGCAAGTTTGGCCATGGGCAGGACACTGTGGTGATCTAGATTCGTGGGAAGAGGAACCACAGTTGGCGCAGTTGCTCCTGGGGACCACATGAGGGCGCTGTCTGACCATTTGTAACATAGCAACGTCAGTCCCAGTGGCCAAGGAGGCTTGTGGTGGCACATGTTGAGTCGGCGCCTGTTGCTTCTGTGCGCTATCAACGGTGTTCAGCAGGGAAGAACACTCTAATGCCGACTCCACTTGCAAAGCGGTTTTGATAGCGTCAGCCAGTGACAGATCGTCTGATTCCATTAACAGTCTTTCTCTTGTTTTCTCACATGACGTGCCTTCAATCAGCTGATCTCTAATCATTTGATCATGCAGCGCACCGTAGTCACAGGTTCGGGCGAGATCGCGGAGGTCTGCCACGAAAGCTTGTATGGACTCACCCGGTCGCTGGTGGCGCTTCCGTAGTTTGTATCTTCGCATCAGAACTCGCTGTTTCCCCGCGAAGTGACCAGTCAGTAACGCCACAACTCCGTCAAATGTTGTTGCAGATCCGAGTGCTTCCAGGATTCGCTGTCCCTCGGTCCCGAGGCAGTGAATGAGAAGGGCTTTCTTGCGCGCGGCCGGCATCTGTTCGGCCGTGAATCCCATTGCATCAATATAGGCATTGAAACCTGTTAACCATCGTTTCCATGGCACTGCAGGCTCCCCCGGTAGCGCCAGGAATGGGTCCGGTGGAGGGAGATTAAATCCAGCCATCCTTTCGTCGCCAAATGTTATGCTAGATAGATTGACACGGACACATGCTTCAAACTCACAGCATACTCTGCTTTACTTCCGTATGCCACGCACTCTAACAACGCACTCACGCACACCCATGATGACGTATATTACGTCTTACGTGCCAGTCCCTTAAGGCATAGCCTGGACACAACAGTCTCGCTTGAAGACCTCCGTTGTTTCAGCCCTTCTTAGGCACTCCGGTAGGGTGTTCCAGAGGTTGGGGGCATAGAAACTAAAAGCTGCCTCTCCATGTTTCTTGGTCCTGGCTTTTGGAACTGTTAAAAGTTCAGTGCCTGAGGATCTAAGTGGTCTGTTTGGTATGTACTTAACAAGCATGTCTGAAATATATTCTGGTGAGTGACTGTGGAGAGATTTATAGACTAGTAATAGTATTTTAAAGTCTATTCTAGAGTTGACTGGTAACCAGTGTAGTGATTTTAACGCTGGTGTGATGTGTGCCCTTCGTCTAGTCTTAGTGAGGACTCTTTGCTGCAGCATTCTGTATTATTTGTAGCTTAGAGATTGCTTTCTTTGGTAGGCCTGATAGTAGAGCATTGCAGTAGTCCAGCCTGCTTGTGATGAAAGCATGCATTAATCTTTCGGTGTCAGCCTGAGAGAGAAAGGGTTGCACCTTGGCAATGTTCCTTAGGTGGTAAAAGGATTTCTTTGTAATATTCTTGATGTGGTTTTCGAAATTAAGATCTGAGTCAAGTATGACACCTAGGTTTTAAGCCTGGCAATTGGTGTCAATTTCCAGAGTTTTTAGGTGTGCAGCTAGTTTCTCTCTTTCAGCTTTTTCTCCAATGATCAGTACTTCTGTTTTGTCCTGGTTTAGTTGGAGGAAATTATGTGACATCCATACATTTATATCTGTAATACACTTGACACGGCAGTCAACCAAGCTGTAGTTACTGGGTGTTACGGAAATATAAAGTTGAGTATCATCTGCGTAGCTATGGTAGCTAATATTGTGCCTCCTGATGACACTGCCAAGGGGCAGCATGTACAGGCTGAAGAGTAGAGGTCCTAGGATCGATCCTTGGGGCACCCCACAGGTCAAAGGGATCTTTCTTGAGCTATATTCACCGAGGGCAACGAAGAAATCACGACCGGTTAGATAGGTCTTAAGCCAATTTAGGACTGGACCAGAGAGGCCAACCCACTTTTCCAGTCTTTCGATGAGGATTGCATGATCTATAGTATCAAAGGCTGCACTCAGGTCCAGGAGGACAAGAACAGAAAGCTCTTTGGAGTCAGCATTAATTCTGAGGTCATTTACAACTTTGACTAATGCCGTCTCTGTGCTATGGTGGGCACGGAAGCCGGACTGGAAAAGGTCAAGGGTACAACTTGTAGCTAGGAAATCATTAATCTGTTTGAAAACAATTTTTTCCAGAATTTTACTCAAAAAGGGAAGGTTGGAGATTGGTCTAAAATGAGCTGAATACTCATGCGGTAACGTTATCAAGAGGTTAGCCAGCCCGTGAGAGCCATTAACGTTACTTTTATGAGGGCTCAGGTCTGTTTTTCTTTATACAAGCCCGTCCCCATGTAGCCTGTTTTATATATACTTCTGTTTTGTATACTTGCTAACTGGAATCTCATAATTTTCCTTTCACTATATTGGCCGGAGGGTGTTTTAAATAAAGTAGTGTATGTTGAAGTACATGGGATTTATTTTTTTCCAACTATGGTATCTAATTGGGTATCCATGATTGTGGAATTTCCGAAATTGGTATTGCCTACTAAATATCTGGTATTTTGTGACTCCCCTAATGGACAGATATATCAATTTATGAGTTGAATGTCAGTCTAAAAATCCAATGAAAATCTCAATTTTAATAAAATAATTTGTATGCATAAAACACAGCAGCAGTCAAGAGAGAGAGTGGAGGAACCGCAGCAGCCGAGAGAGAGTGGAGGGACACAGCAGCAACCGAGAGAGAGAGAGAGAGAGAGAGAGAGAGAGTGGAGGGACACAGCAGCAACCGAGAGAGAGAGAGAGAGAGAGAGAGAGTGGAGGGATACAGCAGCAGCCGAGAGAGAGAGTGGAGGGACGCAGCAGCAGCCAAGAGAGAGAGTGAAGGGACACAGCAGCAGCCAAGAGAGAGAGTGGTGGGACACAGCAGCAGCCGAGAGAGAGAGAGAGTGGAGGGACACAGCAGCAGCCAAGAGAGAGAGTGGAGGGACACAGCAGCAGCCGAGAGAGAGAGAGAGAGTGGAGGGACACAGCAGCAGCCGAGAGAGAGAGAGAGTGGAGGGACACAGCAGCAGCCGAGAGAGAGAGAGAGTGGAGGGACACAGCAGCAGCCAAGAGAGAGAGTGGAGGGACACAGCAGCCGCAAAAGTCGAGAGAGTGTGGAGAGACGCAGCAGCACGCAGGATGTTTCATATCCCTGCACTAAGAAGATACACTAAGAACATTGTATTAGTATTATAAGTATTATTCAATTTCATAAATATATGAATATTTAAGAGGTTTAACCTCTCATCCCCAGCAAAAATTGTGTATGCAGGCTACACTCTTATATGGTCCCTACCAATGTTGAAACCAAACCTACGCCCTTGCTTGATCTACACGCATTTATATGACTTGGTCTGCATGTCTTTTTGGCACGGTGCAGATATAGTCACTTACTTACTAAACCCTGACCACTGGTATGGAGGACCAAACCTGTCAAAATTTAAAAATAAAAAAAAATAATAAATGACTCAACAAATGACCAATAAATAAATGAATGAATAAATATGCACAAAAATAAATGAATGAATGAATAAATGGATGCAGTAATGTGTAAATAAATATATTAAATTTGATATAAATATATATGTTTATTTATTGTTTGATTCATTATTTCTTGCATTTATTTCCATATTCATTTATTTATTCATTTATTTATTTATGTATTTATTTCCACATTCTTTTCCACATTTATTTATTCTTTGTTTGCTCGCTCCTTATATGCTTATTAGGGGGGCGTGGTTTTCATATCCAGGTATTAGTAGCCAAGCCAAGGCATGGTAGATTAGAGTTAAGATCCTTGCCTAACCTGGGCCCTGTACTACGAAACAGGATTACAGGGTTAGCGTGATAACTTCAGGTTCAAGCCTGGTTTATCTGTACTACGAAGGTGGTTCACTTTTTTTGCTATATGCTCTTTGCTATATGCTATATCGCCGTGGTAACTTATTGTGCGGAGCTAACCTGCTCCGGGGCAGGTTAAATTCCAGATTATGGATCAAAACGTATGAAGCACTGCCCGCTGACCGATCAATTAACTTGGAAAAAGGCATATGGACGTTAAGATTCTATATGGAACTTCAGTGTGCGAATAAAACAATATTCTGCTGTACGCGAACAGCGAGAGGTTCTTAAGAAGACTTTTTACAAACCGACAAAACCCTCTTTGCCTTTCCCTGATATCATGAAAAATTGCAGAATGACAGCTACTTGTGCTTGAGCCATATTTTGCCTTGTGCATTTACAGTCGTAGACTGTAGGCTATGTATGCACTGGCTTGCGTTTTATTAGTCTACCTGCAGTTTTGTGTAGGCTGTGGGTGATGCGGAGACCCATTTTTTATCCAATTGTCAAGTCTTTAATATTGATTTATTAGACTAGCCTCCTGTTCCTAGGAACAAAGATAAGTAAGCTACATTTTAATTGAATTGTGATAGCACCAACGCCTGACAATCAGTGATGTTATACTATATGACTACTACTTTTTCCCCGTAGGCTTAGAGCCTACTTCTCCTCCTTGAGCTTCACTTTTTACATTTTAATAGCCTGTTTTATCTCTAGTTCCTCTTGTATAGAGACTTCACATTGTCTACTCCAACCTGGAACTATTAAAAACTATAGCCTACATTTGCTTTATTTAATCGTCCCTTGCCAGTCTAGGGGTTGCAGCTGAATTAAGATATATTGATATAGGCTACAATTGCTTTACATGCCATAAGAATAGGCATAGCTCCAGCAAAGCAGGGAGAGAAGGGAACTGAATATTAGGCTACTGGATTAGGTTCCTGGATGACCAAAATCTCTGTCACTGTAAAACTCGGTCTCTAAGAGTCACCTCTCTACATGTCTAACCAATACTGCCTATGTAGCAGACGTGTTTTGAGGTACCAAGCAGCCAAAATATCACCCCCAGATCTTAGGGAATTATTTTTTGGTCTAGCAGTAAATGTTTGGCTACCTTCATGTAGAAGGTTGGTCATGTTTTGGGAACATTCCATGAATATCCCCCAATAAAGCAAAAAATGACAAATGATAGGACAGTGATCAGCAATAAATATTTATTGTTTATTGTCTCATAGTTGCATTAAAACGTGGAGACACTTATGATATTTGTATTACACATTCAAAATGGATGCTGAAGGACCTATATTCATGTCAAAAGCATCCAAGTACAGCACACATACGGTAAACCTATTACTGTAACCTGTGACAGTGCTATACTGTTATACATACAAGGAGTACACTACGAAGGCATAAGGTAGCACTCCCTGTTGCAGAACTTGGCCCGGCATATCTAGGTGTCTGTTACACACTAGTTATGGGGATTCTGGAAAGGAAGAGAGTGAGAGAGTCAGGGTGCATGTTGGACATCCTCTGTGCATGTGTACTGTCTGTTTATGTGTGATCTAGAGGAGGCAGGAGCCTGTAGACATTTAGTGTGTTTATCATCAATGAGACAGCATTCTAAGAAAGAGACTGTCCAGGCTGCAGTACAAGGAGACACATTAGATTGTACATGTGTGTGCATGTTAATATAAGAGTGTCAGCAGGACTGGGGTTGTTGATGATATGGTTATGCACAAGTTTTACCTCAATACACAAATGTAATTCTCCCGCAAACACAAACACAGAGGACACTGATGCAATGCGATACAATGGGATCAAATGTATCATGACCGAATGTCTGTAGTTCAGGCTAGCTATTTTGGCCATGCTCATTAACTAGCAAGCTACTGTAGTCTAATATTAACCATTAAAGCCAAAATGGCAAGCTAGTTATATAACTTAGCTAAAAACATATCTAGCTAGCTAGCTAACGTTAGCTAGCTAGCTAACGTTAGCTAGCTAGATAGCTAGCTGGCTAGCGTAAGCTAACGTTAACAAACGGGCTGTGGTCAGACTGGCTGGGGAGGTCAGCTGGGACTGGAGCTTCTGCAGATGCCTAAGGACATAGTGAAATGGCTGTAAACACACAACTCGCATACATTCACAAAAAAAGTGTTACCAATTCATTGAAAGCATGCCATGTCACTGGAAAGGAGAAATACAAAATAAAAAAACTGACATCACATACCTTTTTTCATCGAGCAGGGGCATGTTTCAGCATCTCCTGCAGCTGGGCAGACACCTCTGTGACAGTAGTATTTGGCCTACAGGCCATAACTGCACCTTTTATCAAGAAAGGGAATCGTTTCAATTCACATGGCATGAAACAAAGACAATGTATTATTTTGCGAAAATATGAACCATTTCTTTCGTAATTCGCCTTATTCACCTGGCAGCCATATTGGTCAGTCTGGGGTGCGGATGCGGAAGTGCCCGTTGACTTCAATGTTAAAAGTTCACTGTAAAAACACCACTTCAAGAACCGAAATAGTCAAAATAACAGGCTGAATACACTATCGGGGTTACAAACTCATCATTACCAGACTCTGATTGTTTTTCACTGCCGTTGTTTTCGCGTTTGGAAATACATGGAGGTGAATGAGCCAGTTAGCCGTCACTCTGATGTAGGCTATTTCCAAACGCGAAAACAACGGCAGTGAAAAACAATCAGAGTCTGGTCATTTGTAACCCCGATAGTGTATTCAGCCTGTTATTTTGACTATTTTGGTTCTTGAAGTGAACTTTTACAGTGAACTTTTAACATTGAAGGCAACGGGCAACGGGAAGGCACTTCCGCATCCGCACCCCTAATTACGTCAGACTGACCACACTGTATGTGGCAATGGCTGACAGCACCCGCCGGACTACATCAGGAAGATCTTTGCCACCAATGGCACTCAGATATCGTGTCTGCAAAACATAAAGACAGTCATTTACTTTACACTTCCTTTACACTTCCCTTCAAAAATAAGGAACAAAGTTCTTCCCTGCAGTTACTCACCATCTTCCTTTGATGCTCCTTGTCCTGCAGCTGATCCTCCAAGTCCTCCTCTGTTTTTGAAGGGTCCAGTGCATCCAGTACTGCTCCCCGTGCAACCCCATCAGACTCCCAGGATAGTCTCTGCGCCAGCTCTCTCTGACTCTGCATGACCTCACCGAGCATGCTGGTCAAGCTGGACAACTGCTGATACACCATCCTCTGGAAATCTGGATATTAATACAGATGTGGCTATAAGTAATTGGACTGTCACATAATCGAAATTTAACTCAAAGTATATCCCTGCATGCAACATGAAGTAGTTAATACAATTCTGCATACCAGCAGAGTGTGTGGAGCTGTTGGTCTCACGGGCGATGGCATCAGAGCTAACTGAAAACCAAAAAGGATAAAGGGATTAGCAGGAACCTACGGTGCTAGCGGCGTAGGGCTTCTGGCATAAGGGGAAGGATAAACTAGACATGAAACAGGTAGACAGTACATGTCAGACCCTTACCTGGTCGGGCCGGGGTGCTAATTGCAGATGGATGCTGCTCGTGCCTGGACAAGTACAGGTTTAGCAAGACAGTAAAGGAGGCTACTCCTCCAATGCTACTCTGAGAAAATCCAACACCAACTTGCAGACGGTAATGCACCCTCTGTCTGGAGAGATCTCCACAGCTGCAGCTGACCCCCTACTGCAACACAGCCTTTCACCATCCTAGAGAAGGACATGCACCGCCTGTTCAAGAGACAGAACCTCCGGAAAGCAGCCAGACCGGACTCTGTCTCCTCCTCCATGCTGAAGTACTGTGCTGATCAGCTGTCCCCGGTGTACACTGACATCTTCAACAACGCACTAGACATTCCATGTTCCAGCCTGCTTCAAGACCTCCACCATCATCCACATTCACAAGAAAGCAAGGATCACTGGCCTCAACGACTACAGACCCGTCACCCTGACCTTTGTAGCAATGAAGGTTTTTGGGCTCTTCATTTGTGTCTCTTTCCAGAGGATACCCCAATCCGAAGTAAGACGCTAATGACCACAAAACGAAACCCTAACCATATCTAACCACACTTAACCACCTCACTTGATGAAGTGACTGAATAGGGAGCTCCAGCTATAGCCATAACATCCATCTCTCTTGCCCTCTGTGTCTCTCTGTTACGTGTGTTCTTTCCCCTCTCTTTCTGTATCATTCCACACACGTTGTGTGTCTTTTGTGTTTGTTTGTTTGTTTGTTGGCTTGTTTGTTTGTGTTTGTTTGTTTACCTCATATATAAGACAATTGGGGGTCTGGTTCTGTCATACCTATGTGTCTTTACCAGGCAAAAGAGTACTGGACAATATTCCTTGCGCTCCAATGACCGTTACCTACTTTCAGTCCCAAATGTCCGCACAGAACTGCGGAAAAAGGCATTTGCTTACTCAGCCCCATGACTTGGAACAATCTGCAGAATGTCTTGCAACTTCATTGCCTTGTTTCCTTAAATTAGTTTAAATCTCGATCTATAAGCTGTCAGTGCTTTTGATTCTGTCCGATTAATGCCGGGCTCACACTACAGGATATTTAAAATCCTAACCAATTTCGAAATCGGGTTACATCACGCACATAAGGAGAATCGAATGAAAAAAAAAAGAAAAAAGGCTACGTTTATCTTGTTATATTAAGTTACTAAGTCGTTATAACGAGATATGCAAGTGAAACAAAAACAAAAAACGTAAGTTTATCTTGTTATAACAAGATACGCAAGTGAAAGAAAGAAAAAAAAGCCTTACAATGAAACACCATTTTAATCTTGTCTCTATCACTGTAAATATTTCACTTTATTACGTTTTAATATATCTTCAGGTGAGAAAGTAACCATGTAGTCCCAAGATGTGGTCAGTTGATCAAAATAAAGGAGACAGACAGCAAGACCCAGCCTGCTGATGAGGGATGGGCAGGCGAGGGAGAGGAGAGACAGACAGAGGCCCAGTGGCAATTGCTCCTATAAGCCAGGGTAAATCTGGCTTACAATCCAAATAAAACTTGATTTTTGCAAATCGACTTTCAGACTACAATGGATACAAGCGGCCGAAATCAGTTTTCTCCGGAGGGTGGCTGGGGTCTCCCTGAGAGATCGGGTGAGAAGTTCAGTCATCCTGGAGAGACTCGGAGTAGAGCCGCTGCTCCTTTGCGTCGAAAGGAGCCAGTTGAGGTGGTTCGGGCATCTAGTGAGGATGCCTCCTGGGCGCCTCCCTAGGGAGGTGTTCAGGCGTGTCCGGCTGGGAGGAGGCCGCGGGGTAGACCCAGGACTAGGTGGCGGGACTACATCTCCGCACTGGCCTGTGAGCAGCTAAAGATTCCCCAGGCAGAGCTGGTTGATGCTGCTAGGGAAAGGGATGTCTGGGGCCCCCTGCTGGAGCTGCTGCCTCCGCGACCCGACCCCGGATAAGCGGATGAAGATGGATGGACTTTCAGACTGTTTTTGACTTAAATGCGTCTTGTATTCTGCCATATTGCTACATTTTCATCTGTGTTTAGGTTACTGTTTTAGTAGTGCTCCGTCGCCCCCTACAGTCCTCATGAAAATAGAGCCCACGTTACGGTCCATTGACAGCAGTCTTAGCTCCTCATTCACTCAACATTGTAGGACAGGTAAAAGGATTCTGGCTTACGGAAATCAAGACCAAATGAAAAATCAACCAATCAATTTAGCCCACACATACAACTTATTTACTAATTAATAATAGCCTACTTATTTATTTGTCCAGTAAGACTTGAAAAGAGAGCTATTATTTTGTTACAAGTTGATTTTCTTATAGGCCTACAGAAGAGGCATTAGGGTTAGGGTTCTATCATTATTTTATTCCAGAGATTTTACAGTTATTTTTGTACAATTGAAACTTCAATCAAAGGGATATTATTTTAGGCATAATAAAGCACGTTGAAACCTCTGAGAAGCCTATCTGAATTTCTGTCTTTGGGAGATATTATTTTGTAATATAACTGAAATTTCTATCCATACATATAAACTTTAAATATATAACAATTATAAGGCATCTTTGAGTAAACTGCGAGTATAATTTAAGTCGGCTATCTCATGGCCGGGCCAAGTGTTTTTTGGAAATCAAAATATGGTCACCCTAATGTAAGTATAGCTTCATAATTGACCATATTGTACCAACCAGCATGCCCGCCTGTGTAAAAGCTATCCATATGCAATTCTAGCCTGTAGCCTACTCTACAGAAAGTAGGCTAATTAAATAATATGCTCAGCCTGATATGCTTTATACGATTTAATTGTATATTGTCTATAGTAGGCTATGTCTGGATAAAGTCAAGCAATTGGTGATATTTATGTAGGCCTATATAGCAGCGCATAGGCCTAATCAATTCCCCACTCCTTCGTACTTGCTGAACTCGAGGGCTGCGCCAGTCAACCTGTGAAGGAGCATCTTAATGTAATTTTTGATTACCCTACAATTTCAATTATATTATTACTAGCCTAGACCCAAGGCGATTCCAAAGTCCATTCTTTTTAATTTTGCATGTCATTACTAAGCAACACCAATGGGATCGAGGATTCCTAAGAGCAGCCTGATAGTTTCCCTTGTAACTATGAAACCTTGCTGGTTGCATTTTAGATGCATCATCCTGTATCCGAGCATCTGTCCCGATCCCTCTAGCTCTCCCATGACATAGCATGCAACATCCACAAGATCGGAAAAGTGTTTCTTCCTGTACAATCTATTGTTTCTCAGAACATTGTGTAGTGTTCGGCGACAGACTGATACCGTGCTGCGAACTAAGTAGTGATGAATCTCTTTGTCTTTTATTATTGTCCTTGATTAGCTCTGCGTTGTGTTTTCTCGTTTCCAATAAAAGACTGACCCCCAATCTCTAGATATACCACACAGTCCAGTGACTCCTTTCTCAGGTGTTCCAAATGAATCTCTCCAACACGGGATTTGAGCCTCAGCAAAAGCGATTTATTCCAGAAGGTTTTACATACAAAAGACGATGGCATGCCTAATGGACAGTTGACCTCTCTGTATGCTGTCTGAACCCAAATCAAAGCATTGCTCTCGTTGCAACGTTCTTATGTGGTTTGAGTGTCCCCCCTCCCTCGTCTCTTCTCCGAATAGACTGTTTCTCTGGTCTCTTCTGTGGCCTTGCTTTGTCACGTTAACCTACGCCGCCTCGGCGCCCAGGCCTTTATCTCTAACCACAACAATGGTGTTTGGCCCAGAGTGTACCAGCCATGGGATGTCTTTATCTCTTAAGTCTATGGAAGAGGGACACTTCTTACCGAAAACTCAAACCGACAGCCATACTCAGAGGTCAATCATCATAATTAGGAAATAGCTAACAGGATCATATTAAAAGGCATTTCTCTGAAAATCAACAATATTCAACAATCCCCCCTAAGATTATACGTGAACACGCAGAATCATAATAATCAAGAGAAATGTTGACATCCAAAACCTGAACAGCCATTATGCAGAAAGAAAAAGAATAACTGAACAGAAAAACGTGCTTAAGATAAACAGTGAAGGATTAAACACTTAATACAACATGATTTCCTCTAGTAGGATTACAATTTTCAAAGAAAAAAGGAACTACCTATCAGGTAACTTCATGTATGAATCTGGCATTCATACAGATACTCCTTACACATTATTACATAAACCCTTGATTATAGCAACCTGAAACCTAGTCTGTTAGTTCGAAATCACAGTGTCTTCTCCCTGAGAGATGATCTTTAATTGCTGTGTGTATCTCTGCTGTGAAAGGAAAATTACTCCAGATCTGAGTGGCCCCGACCCAGAAATAAATAACCTTTTTGACAAAATACACGTCCCTATATTCAACTTGGCTAGTAGCTTTCCCTGTCCACTGATTAATCAGCTTCACAGTCCTACCGCACTTCTGTTTCAATTTTAATGAGTATACCTCGATTGTAACCTGTGGAGTTTTATTCACCGTGTAACGACAACTCATACACTTCACAATTGCTGGCATTGACGTCCTGTCCCCGACCAGCAAGCTATAAATGTAGGAGGAAACGGTTATGATATATGGGGTGTGGTGTGGAAGTTCAAGTGTCCACGTGACTGTGGCTCCGCCCGCGATGGTGTTGTCTTCCCTTTTGCTCCAGCACCCGCGGTCTGCTTGTCCCCAGTTAGCCCAGACGTACTTCTCTCCACCTCCACCTGTGAACACAGGAAAACACAAGAAACGGCGACAGTATCATATATTCCAAAACTCAGTTTGTAACAGCATATATCTCTCACTCACTCTCTCATTCAGACCAGACCTAGAGATTATGGTTTCACAAAATTTTTAATTTTAGCATTACTAATTTCTAGAAAAGCCCCCCTCTCCACTCCAGACTGTGACCCTCCGAGAAGGTCCGTTCTAAGCCTGCCTGCGGTCTTAACACCCATTCTCCTGTCCCTTTAGCAGCGCTACAGTCATCCGAGCAGTGGGCACAGGTATAGAGCATTACGTCGTAATTCTCTAAGTTGTCGTCTTCATCCCGAGTCGGCCCCCATCACTAGACGTATGGTTCTTTAGCTCAAGGACTCTGCTCGAACAACAGCTGCCACGCCTGTCCCTAGTTTTGGGGTGCTAAGCCTGAACGCTATTCTACCCGATGTTTTTAAGTCTGGAGTGGTTGGCTCTTCAATTTATCTGATGCAGTACTACAAGAGTGTGTTCGCTTTGAGGTGTACTCAGTCTACTCTGTGTCTGGTGGTGCAACCACCTTGCATTGACTGGCATGAATCCAGTTGGGTTTCCCTTTTACCTTTACTGCTGCGTGGGTGATGAGCACAACCTGATAAGGTCCATCCCACTTTGCCTCTAAAGTCTCCCCCTGAAACTTCTTTATCATGACATACTGGCCTGGGATAAGAGCATGTCCCCCCTCGGGGATTTTGCTCCAGGCTGCCAGTACCTGTTTGTGAGCCTTGGCCACAGCCTTGCTCAAACTCCTCCTAGTACATCATCAAGTGTCACTAGTGAGATGTACATCCGCTTTTCTAAGGTCGATGGCTCCGGGGAGTGGCATGGGCCTCCCACAGATGACCTCAAACGGACTAAGTCCAGTTTCCCGATTGTGTGTTGCTCGAATGGAGCAGAGCACAAGACTCAACGCATCGGGCCAAGCCACCTTTTCTTGGTGGTATTTGGTGAGTCTCTCTTTGATGACACGGTTCATCCTTTCAGTCTGATTCCACTGCTCTGAGGATGATAAGAACAGTGAAGTGAATCTGTGTTGCCAGATAAGGGAGCAACCGTTGTGGTGCAACCAATTTCTGACCTTGTCGCCACACTCGTCTGAGTTCATATCTGCCCCATTCTCCATCCAAGTCCACACCTCCCCCCCCCTCTCAGACTCCACCTGCATCACCTTGTGGTCAGTGACGGTATCAATCTGATACGGGGGTGCAGGTTGGGCTGAGGACAAATGGGCTAGTATGGTATCTCTGTGTCTATGTCTCTGTGGTATCTCTATGTCTGTTCTGCTGCTTGTGATATTCTCTGCCCTAAATAAATGACCTGTTCCTGCATAATCTGAGCTTTCCCCAGACTGGCCTTGTGGCCCTGCTCATGAAGATGTGTCAGCAGGACTTTGAGGTCATGTTCGTGTTCTGACTCAGTCGCACTGGCCAGGAGAACATCATCCACATATTCATTTTTGTCTTTTGCCCAGATTGGCAAATTTGCTAAATCAGGTTTTGTTACCTGGTTTAGATTCCATCTGACTTTCCCTTGTTGAAACTGAAGGGATGAATTAATTTGTGTCAGCACATCAAGCCCCAATAGGGCTTCATTTACATCCCCCACCCAAAGAGAAGTGGTGAGAGATACAGGTCCCAATTCCAGCAGGAATGGCCTTGTTCTCTTTACCCATATCGGCTCTCCCCCTGCCCCATGCATGCACACTTCCTGTTCAGTTAGTTTAATGTCAGTTCCTGATAGGCACTGAGGAGGAACGACAGTGGCCGCCGCCCCCGTATCAAGGAGGAAGTCAAGTTGTCTCCTCCCATTCAAGGACCCCCTGATATACAGGCCGCCATCAGTCTGTATCAGGGCCGCCTCAAGGGCGCGAAGCGACGGCTCAACTAAAAATGGGGAGGCAAGGAGGAAGGGAGAGGTGAGGGCTGAGAGGAGGGCAGAGAGGAGGGGGCCGTGCGTGGTGTCACGGCCGTCGGAGAAGGAGGGGTACAGGCCTCCACCAGTGCTTTTTTGTCCTCCGCTGAGAGCGTAGGAATCTGGCTCAGCCAGTCATTAACACGTGGGGGTTGAGACCTCTGTTGGGTCCTGACCGGAGCCTGTGTCGGAGTATAGGCAGGAGGGTCACGACCACCCGCGTATGCAGGTTGAGCCGCTGATTGCGGAGTCCATCCCTCTGCCCTCTTTTTCTTGTGGCATTCTACAGCCCAGTGACCCCTGGCCCCACAGTAATTACAACGGTCTCTGGATTTATTAAAACCCCCCTTGGGCCTTGACTCCACTCTCTTAACCTTTCTCTCTACCTTTGGCTCCTCTGGCTGCTTAGTTGCGGCCATTGACCGGGTTCGTACACCCATGTTTTTGTCCAGGGCTGTGAGGTGCTCCACTAGCTCCCCATAGGCCGTTGTTTTAAAGTCTGGTAAACTGATTACCAAAGCATCTCCTAACCTGTCTGTTATGGCTTTAACAAGCGTGTCACTAATCTGTGGGTGACTGCTATTTGCTATGTTGCCATCGTCCACATCAGGCAACCCACTGTGTCTCAAGAACACCTGTCTCCATCTGAGTTCAAAATCGGCAAACGCCTCTGAAGCCTTTTGCTGGCAGCGGCTAATTTTAGCCCAGTCGATGTCGACTGTTGCTTCCTCTCTTATCCATGTTCTAATTGCGTCCCACGCGGCCTTGATGTTGTCGCCCCGGGACCCTAGGTTTGCGTCGACTCTGGCTCTCAACACATCACGCTCCATTATTGACAGACTAGGACACATCATGGCTACTGCGTCATATGGGTGTAACTGATAAAACCCTCTCAAACGGTCTATCTCGTCCCATGTCACCATGCCCACCTCACGTGGGTGTTTAATAATAGCTGACCAACGCTCTAAGTATTGTGGTTTAGCTGGGACATAAGAGTGTATCCCCCGTGTGCTAGAAGTGTCACCTCCCATCCTCAGGGGGCGCAAGTTAGAAGCAGCCTGTGATGGCTTCTTACACATGCGCTCTAGCGTCTGTCTAGTAAGCCGAGTTCTTCCTCTATCTCGGGACACAGGCGGAGGGGGAGGAGCATCCTTTCCCTCGTCACTGGAGCCTGGATCTGGCTGCTCACCCGGGTCCACCTCCCGCTCGGGGGCGGCCCTTCCTTGTATATAGTTTGTGTCAGACCGTGGCCCTATTGCGGACCTGAGACACATCGCCTCTCCTAAGCTCTCTTCTTCCTCTATCTCGTTCGCCCCTGCTGACTTACGTGACTGGGGAAAAGCCAGCGTCTCAAGTTTCCGACCTTGCTCCCGACTCGGGCTGGTAACCTGTATGAAGTTTTTATGAGCTTCATCCAATCTAGCTGTCAACTCAGCTACTACACCCTCCTTTGCCATAAGCTTGGACCGCAGCTCCTGATTTTCTGCCCTAGCTGCAATCTCCGCATGCATACTGAGCTGCTCCATAACCAAAATGGTCCATTGATTACGTAGGTTTGAGCCTTCCTCAAGCCTCGTTGATTTTCCCCACGCCCTTTTTACGTTGTCTGAAGACCATACTCCCTCACAGATACCATATTTATCCCTTATAGCATTAAAGGCTTTCTCCAAGTTCATGTGTTTCCAAACGTACTGGTTTATGTCCTGTGTAATATCCTCTAGCGTTACATCGGGGGGGGCTGTCCCCCCTTTCTCTAATGTAGTTTTCTCAGATCTTTCAGGACTACCTTTAGGCGTTGCCATTGTGAAAGAGCAGTATTTTTAGTAAAATGGTAGTGAGCGGCTGTCTTACTGTAGTCTCCTCTGTTGTGCTGTAGGGGAGGGGCTGAGTCGTGTGTACTGGGCGTTTGGCCAACTCTGCTGAGGCGAAGAGAGAATGTATCAAAATACGGCGTGTTTTAACCCAGCGCTTAACCAAATATGCCACCCTAGACTACATACGCACAGGCCTATGCACACATACATACACATCTAGTTTCCATACCCAGCAATAAGCATAAATCGGACCGTCATCGACGGTGTTCTATCTCCTCCTCCGACTCTCCTCGCTAAGCCTACTCTGCTCTCACTGATAGTCAAGCGACTGGCTGACTGTAGTTTAGCTCTGTGACTGTGTAAGGGAGGGCCTGAGTCGGGAGTGAGAAATAACGGCTCCAGCACTCCGCTGGAGCAGATAAGGTCTTGGTTCACACAGTATGATTTTATCACAGTGACCTAACCAAACCGCTTCCCTAGACTGTGCATATATATACATGTACATCTAGAATCCATGTGCGACAATACACATACATCACACACCCATCCAACACCCCGGTCTTTCACGGGGGCCCTCTCAAGGACTGCGCAATCCTTAGAAGTGAAATGCCCTCCTCCACCGATCTCTCGCGTGGACGGGCAACCCCAGGGTGATAACCCTGCTGGTCTTCCTTAAGAAAATCTTAAGGGCCTTATACACCTGTACACAGTATTTCATGCGATAGGCACCCCAGGATGTACAAATATCCTGCTGGTCTACTTTAAGGCAATTCCCTGTCTCCCACAGGCTGTCCTTAAAGGTCACATACACATAGGGAAAGTGGTCTACTTCACATTACAAAACACATGCAAGCACCGTGGCAGGTACTCTAGGATGTACAAATATCCTGCTGGTCTACTTTAAGGCAATTCCCTGTCTCCCACAGGCTGTCCTTAAAGGTCACATACACATAGGGAAAGTGGTCTACTTCACATTACAAAACACATGCAAGCACCGTGGCAGGTACTCTAGGATGTACAAATATCCTGCTGGTCTACTTTAAGGCAATTCCCTGTCTCCCACAGGCTGTCCTTAAAGGTCACATACACATAGGGAAAGTGGTCTACTTCACATTACAAAACACATGCAAGCACCGTGGCAGGTACTCTAGCATTCCAAACATCAGACATGTAGCTACATATAGACATACATTTACATCCAGCACTGGTTTTGTTTTACGTGTTGAGAGATTATGTGTGGCATTCTTAGATTTACTGATTGGTTCTTTTAGGATCGGGACATCCAACCCACTCACCCGGTGTAGTTTTTGGTCTCTGAGGCGGATCAGGTCACAGCTGCTGACAAGGCGTCCCCTGCTTTCACGGCTGCGGCTGTTCTGCTCGACCGGTCTTTGGGCTCGTCCAGGTTCTGGATGTCCGATCCGGGTCACGGCACCAATTGATGAATCTCTTTGTCTTTTATTATTGTCCTTGATTAGCTCTGCGTTGTGTTTTCTCGTTTCCAATAAAAGACTGACCCCCAATCTCTAGATATACCACACAGTCCAGTGACTCCTTTCTCAGGTGTTCCAAATGAATCTCTCCAACACGGGATTTGAGCCTCAGCAAAAGCGATTTATTCCAGAAGGTTTTACATACAAAAGACGATGGCATGCCTAATGGACAGTTGACCTCTCTGTATGCTGTCTGAACCCAAATCAAAGCATTGCTCTCGTTGCAACGTTCTTATGTGGTTTGAGTGTCCCCCCTCCCTCGTCTCTTCTCCGATAAGACTGTTTCTCTGGTCTCTTCTGTGGCCTTGCTTTGTCACGTTAACCTACGCCGCCTCGGCGCCCAGGCCTTTATCTCTAACCACAACAATGGAGTTTGGCCCAGAGTGTACCAGCCATGGGATGTCTTTATCTCTTAAGTCTATGGAAGAGGGACACTTCTTACCGAAAACTCAAACCGACAGCCATACTCAGAGGTCAATCATCATAATTAGGAAATAGCTAACAGGATCATATTAAAAGGCATTTCTCTGAAAATCAACAATATTCAACAGTAGCCTACTGCCAATATTTCTCGTTGATGAAAACCTAAATAAAAATACATTGCTACGAGACTTGCTAACTCCATCATTAAACGAATGCGAAGACACTGCACCACACTTAGGCCTACGCTCCACAACCAGGTTGCACACTCAATCTATCAAACAGAACTAAACCACAAGCACTACATTCCCATGCCCCCCACCCCCTTCCGGGGCCATTCATTCATTCATTTTTATACATTTAGCCTGTTTAGGGTGACAACCTGTCCCGTATCCCGAGAAAACAGAATAGCCTAATGTCCCGCATTTCAAAGCTCATGGTGAAAAAGAAAAAGGAGGCCTAAAATAATTTTATAATAATCATAATAATAAAAATGTGTTCTACTTCCAACTTTTCATACCCTCTTTGCCTCTACAGATGCGCCTTACCTACCTGATTTCATTCCATGCGCCTCGGGCGCATGGTTATCCATACTTTCCAAATACGCAACACGTAATTCGAATAACACAGTGTTTATTAGATATACAATAGTCTGTTGGTTCGTTACATTGTAGCCTACATTTATGCCTATGCCGTTATCCTCCTATCTTCAAGCCCGCATAAACTACACCTGGGACATAATCCACCCAGACCGCTACTAGCCTACTCACCTTATGATACTGTAAACCTAGCCTAAACCTAGCCAACAATCACACAACCACTGGTAGGCTACATTGGGTGTTTTCGATGGAAATAGCCTACCGCAGCCGTCGGCAGGTTAACAGACCGTGCCGGTGAACTCCGACAGTATCAGCATATTTTTAAACAGCCTTTATTTTGATCAACTGACCACATCTTGGGACTACATGATTACTTTCTCACCTGAAGATATATTAAAACGTAATAAAATGGCATATTTACAGTGGTAGAGACAAGATTAAAAGGCTGTTTCATTGTAAGGCAATATTTTTTCTTTCTTTCACTTGCGTATCTCGTTATAATGAGATAAACGTAAGCTTTTTATATATATTTTTTCACTTGCGTATCTCGTTATAACGACTTAGTAACTCGTTATATCCAGATAAACTTAAGCCTTTTTTTTTTACTTGCGAATCTGGTTATAATGACTTAGTAACTCGTTATAACGAGATAAACTTAACCTTTTTTTTTTCCATTTGCGCCTAGGAAGCTCCGTACCTTCTGGTTAAATAAAAGTAAAATTAAATTAAATTTAAAAAAAAAATTGATTTCCCCTCGATATCTGAAATCACTGAGCAGGGTTGGTTGGAGATAGTTGTTTGACATGAACTGATTAAGCATATGTCTGTAAATATTCACATGACCCCCCTTTACTCCCTTGGGGAGTGCAAAGCAAAAGGCTATCGGTCATTCTCGTTTAATAGACCGCATCATATTTCCTCGAACATCAACAATATAGCACCGGAGTATTGTTGCAAATCTAACTCGACTTATTCAGTTCATGCCTTTTAATTATTTATTTTAATTTTATGTTTACGCTCATATATAGCAGGACTTGAGAGTGAACACAGCCTGTCACAGCACTATGCATTAGTCTTAAGGAGAGAACAATTTTCAATTAAACTGTCCTGAGAAATTAAAGAGGATACTCTCCAAAAATGTGCCTAGCCCTCCTGTCACTGTGGAATGGCTAATCATGTCCTCCCCTCACTCTTCCTTGTCTTTTTCTCTTTGTCTTTGTGGGTTGTTGTCTTTCACAGGTGCCCTGCAGATAGAGAACGCCCAGGAGACGGACCAGGGGAAGTACGAGTGTGTGGCGTCTAATGTGGAAGGCGTGCGCTACTCTTCCCCTGCAAACCTTTATGTGCGAGGTAGGGAGCAACTAGCCTGGTACAACCATCCCGTTCTCGCGAGCTCACATTCTGTTTCACTAACGCAGAACGGTCTGGCCTTCGCCTCCTCCAGAGCGATTATGCCAAAATCCAGACCATACCGGGCCAATCAGGGACTGCGTTTTAACTGCTGTCCCGCCCAACAGTGGAAAGCAGCCCCTGATTGGTTCGTGTTCCTGCCGCTCGCTAAACAAACATGGCGGCTCCCGAAGCAACGAGTGGTAACGTTAACGTTAGAAGAATAAACGCAGCTATAAGTGCAGTTATTGCAGAAATAGACAAAATCACAACACTTAAACAAGAACAAGAGAAGGCCCTATGCACTAGCAGAGTTTCTCGGTGGAAAAGACGTTTTTGTCGTTCTTCCGACTGGATTTGGCAAAAGTTTGCTGAACGCTGATTGGCTGAAGGTGTTTGTCTGTCAAGGCAAGTACCCCCGCCCACGTAATCGCTCTCTATGGGGCGAAGGCCAGACCGATATTGCGGAGCGAAGCAGTGAGCTCGCTAGATCGGGATGGTCATACCAGGCTAGAGAGCAACCAGGCCGGAGCCAGCCAATCAGCTGCTTTTCTAAATAAATATCTGCTACGGTGCAGCAGAGCTCTAAGTACATTTGAAAAATAAACCTTAACTCAGGTCTGCCTTCTTTCCCAGTGGTGCCTGAAGAGATACATTTACTAGAAATTGCATGACACACCTAAGTCCTGTGGCATTAATACAAGTCTTGTCTGCCCACAAATGTGTATTTGTTATGCAATTAAGGTGGAGAGTGTGAACTTGTAGCCAACCAACTAACCCTCTCTTGTTGATGTAATCATTGAGTCGGTGTCTTTGAATCCCATTTTTATTATTTCTGGGCCTTATGCTACCTAATCTGAAGAAACTAATAACTAAAGATTTTCTTATGCCACCGAGTTAAAATTTAATTTCCGTGCACATTAAAAAATATGCTCACTTTGTTCCCTCTGCTGTGTACCAAATAGCTTTGTTCCTGATCAATAATTCAATGGTCTTACATTATAAAATGGGTCAATGGGCTTCCTTTTTCATTATTAGGGGCCAAGCAGCGTAGCTGCCGGAACCCTATTGTATTTGCCTATATTATTATTCTCCATCTTCCACTGAAGTCTAACTTTCCGTGGACAAAAAATCACCAATATTTGCACATAGCTCCAGTACTATACCCAAAGTCCTCACCCTGCATTGTAGGTCAATAAACCTCAAGGTGGCGCTACAGCAACAGTCTAAAGTTTAAAACTTTAAAAAATCATAACAAATCAGCCATAGGTGCTATCACTGTAAAACCACCACGTGAATGTAGTCCCAATTGAGACAAAACTGTCATATGCTTTGACCTTGCAGGAATTTTCACTCTGATTTCTTCCTAAACTGTAAAACCTATCAAACCTATCTCCTCCCACATTTTTTGTTCAATTGACACCAAAATTGATCTACTGTATCGTCAGACTGTCCTTACCAAACGATCCTCACAGATTTTTGAAATATGAAAAATTGAGCCCACAGCACATCAAAAAGTTTTACTGTTAACAGTTCTGTATACAGTTCATTTTAATTCTCGCCAAATCAATGTCTGATCATCCTCATAAAAAGTGACAACATTGGCCACATATCCAAGATGTAGTATGATTTTTTTCAGAATTTTATCTCAAAAATTGAATTTTTTAAAATATGTTTAATTCTGTCCTCTGAAACCAACACTTCATACAAAGAAAACTGCGTTACCCACAATCCAACGCAAGCTCCACGAATCTGAGACATCGCTGTTGGCAACCCTACCCAACCCCCGCCGAGGATTACAATGACTAAATCGATTGATTGGCTACTGATTGAGCACACAGCTGAATATGAAGAAAAGCAAACAAAACCTGTAAAGATTAATAAACATATCTCATCCCACATTTTTCAATCAATTAACACCAAACTTGCTACACTGGATCTTCAGACTGTAATTCACAAACTCATTGACCAGATTATTGAATTATCAAAATCGAGCTTACAATGCATCAAAAGGTTTTACAAATGTTTTACTATACCATATGAATGTACAAAATGAACATTGGAATGTCAACTTTCTTGCCGCCTCATCGCTGCGTAGCAGCTTTATTTTTTTTTTACTATTATCCAGTATCATTAGAAGAAGCTGCTTACCAGGGAGCTGAAACAATTGTAATGTAATATTGCCAGTTCCTCTAGCTGAGGCCCATAGTAAGTATTCACATTGTCTCAGTGTTGCCACTCAAAGGGAAGAGCATGTTAACCACCTTGCTAATGTCCTGGCCAGCAGAAGAAGAGACCCATAGCAATTGCAGCTAAACAACAACATGAGGGAGCATTTAAACCATCAGCCCTCAAAACTGCCCTGGTTAAGCCCCTCCTGAAGAAAAATTGCCTAGACTCATTGGTCCTCAGTAATTTTAGACCGATCTCCAACCTCCCTTTCTTAGGTAAAATCCCAAAT
This sequence comes from Borostomias antarcticus, assembly GCF_949987555.1. Lineage (NCBI taxonomy): Eukaryota > Metazoa > Chordata > Actinopteri > Stomiiformes > Stomiidae > Borostomias > Borostomias antarcticus. The sequence goes on from NC_140252.1 coordinate 5,635,640, forward strand.
TGATGCATTTAAATTAACAATGTTAAAAATTCTCCCGGGGGGGCATGCCCCCGGACCCCCCTAGAGGGTCGGAGGTCCACCCCCCATAGCTGCCCAAAATCATGTGGGGAAACACTGGTGTGTCTCTAGCCTACTTGGGCTGAGTTCTGTGGTCCATGACATGGATAGTGGCGCGGTGGCAAGACTCCGCCCCCTCGGACCTGAGTTGGTTGGCGACACGTCACTGACCTCCGGGCAATCACTGCACCCACCAGTGAAGATCGTGTGTCTTTAGCTCACTCAGGGGCTTAGTTGTGGGGTCTTTGGCATGGATATTGGCGTGGTGACGAGACTCCGCCTACTCAAGCCCACAGGGGAGGTTTCCCCTGTCTCCTTGAGGCCAGTGTACTGCTCTCCGTCCACCCACATGCGCCCAAACGTGAAAACTGTGTATTTAGCCAACTCAGGGGCTGAGATGTGAGGACGGTGGCGTGGATAGTGGCGTGGTGGCGAGACTCCGCCCCCTCAGGTCAGAGGCGGTGGGGGGCAGGTCAGTGATTGCCAGGCCATTCCCATGCACCCTTCATTGGAGACCATGTGTCTATAGCCCACTCCGGGGCCGAGCAGTAGCTGTAGAGATGTTGTATGGAAGTTGAGGTGAGAAGCAGTAGCAGTGAGAAGCAGTAGGTCTTTGTTATAAGTACTGCTAGAACTACACTCAACAAGGAACACAGTCTATCTAAGCCTATTGCTGCCCTCCCGTGGCCAAAAACGGTAAATGCAATCTATCTGCCTCTTGTGGTAGCAACATAGAACTGCAGGTCAACAACAGGACAGAGGGAGGAGGGAGTGACAACCGGACATTTGCTATCATTGGCGCGCTGGCTTACAGCCACGCACAAAAAGAGAAATGTAGCTGCAGCTTGAGGTGGACTTTTTTACTCTGTTTAACCAATATTTCTCTTCTCCTCATGTCATTGTTTTCTGCATCAACCGCTAACATCTCTCAGACCCTAAAGAAGGTTGGTGTGCTTTTACTTTTTAACTTAAAACATGTTGAAGATTCAGGATATTCTGACCTATTACAGATCTCGATTAATTACTAATTTGAAGAAATCCTGAACTAATAATCCAAACCGCTAAATAATTATGAAAGACTTTTTTTTTATTCAAAAGAAGAAATTATGAAAGAAAACCCAATTAGCTCAGGTTTTGTTGGCTCCTCCCAGTGACCGCTGGCAGAGGGTATATTTTCAGTCGTGTGTGTTATTTTGTTCGTTCGTTCATTCTTCACATAGCAGGATTATACAAAAACTACCAGAGCGGTTTTCATGAAACTCAGTGGAGGGGTGAACATTGGCGAAGTTAGAACACGTTAAATTTTGGTGCGGATCAGAATCACTGGGTGGATACACAAATTAAAAGAAAACATTTGCCATACTTGGACCGGCTTCCTTCCCTTTCAATCAATCAATCAAATCTTTATTTGTATAGCGCATTTCATACCCAGAGGCAACACAATGCGCTTTACAGAGAACAAGGGAGGTGGGCATACGTCCCACCCCTACATATTCCAGAGGGAAGCAAAAAAACAGTTATCACCCAGGGGCCAGATAAGTGAGCTGCAAAAAATTCTTCCCTGACCCCTCTCAACAAGGCGATCGAGCAAGCTCCTGGAGTATGTTTGTCTACCGGCTAAGAACAAAGCAATAAATAACATTAAATTACATTTTCAGAGTAAGAGAGGCTAAAAACATCATAGGAGAGACATGGCAAACACTGGTGTATGTCTGTGTGTGCGTGAATGTGCCTGGGCCCAGATAGAGGCAGGGGTTGGGGTAGGGAGGGGGTAGGAAAAGGATATGGACCCGGTTTAGGGTGAGGGGAAGGGGATCTGGGCCCAGGACTGGTGTATGTCTGTGAGTGTGCCTGGGTCCAGGTAGAGGCAGGGGTCAGGGATAGGAAAAGGATACGGACCCGGGTTAGGGGGAGGGGATCCGAGCCCAGGACTGGTGTATGTCTGTGTGTGCGTGAGCGTGAGTGTAGGTGTGCCTGGGTCCAGTTAGAGGCAGGGGTCGGGGGTAGGGTGGGGATGGGAAAAGGATACGGACCCGGGTTAGGGTGAGGGGAAGGGGGACTGGGCCCAGGTCCAGGCCTAAGCCGGATGTGGACTGATGTGTGTCTGTGTGTACTGTACGTGTGTGTGTTAACTAAATACTACAACATCCACAGCTGACACGGGGGTATCTATCGGACTCAGGGTGGTCTGCGGGCGACAGTGGGGCATCCACTGGACCTGGTTAGAAGGTAGGAGGGAGAGAGAGAGGCACTAGGGGAGGCAGAAAACGGTTAGAAGCACGCTGAGCCATTTATGTCTACTTCTCCTGCTGGGTTTACTATACCGCCGATGGCCGAGCGGTAATGTATCAGTCTAGCAATGGATGGCCAAGCTGTAATGTATCAGTCTAGCAATGTGTCGACTCGGGTTCGGTTCCCGGGTTCGGCTGTTGATATCAACTTTTTTTTGGTGCTGTTTACGCCCAATATTGTCATGTTTCTATGCATGTAAAACAAAATCATATCTGATTCATGAAAAACAAATCAGATAAACACTATATTAGGAAAAGTTAAATTTTCTTATCCTGGATCCTGTGGTATTAGCCTCATGGACGGATTATGCCGTGTGTGGGCCCCTGGGCCGGGCGTCCATGGAGGGCCCCTCCTCCCCGCAACAGCCTGTGATAGTTATTTTAGACTGGTCTAGTCCAAAGATTTACCAAGATACGTTCAAAGGTTGAGTCTGTTTTATTGTGGAAAACATTACGAGCGCAAGGACTTCCTGACAAACGCAGCAAAGGTGGTTCAGTCAGAGAAGTGAAGTCAGAGAAGTCATGCCCAGTCTTATATTCAACCAAAACACAGGTACGGCGCTTTGAGGATGTGATTGGCTACTCATTGCATGTCATGTGAAATGGCATGCGTGGCCAAGAGTATAGACATGTGACAACAAAGAAAACAAAGGTCTGAATCAGGACGAGGAAGACTAAGGTGGGGCCCTTCTGACTTAAACAAAGAGATGAGGAAGAGCTATGCAGAGTATGTTTACAATTACAAAGGGGGAGACTTGAGGTGTTTTACATTTACAAAAGGGGAAAATGAAACTGGGTTTTGCAGGGGACTTGGGGGGAGGTGATAAATTACAAAGACAAAAGTTTAAGGTGTTTGGATGTAAATTCCTGGACAATCCCTCATTTGTGCCTGAACAGGCACACAAAAATAAAATCCAAACACAGTGTAAACAGTCAGCTATGCTATACATGTGGAAAGGAAATAATCTCTCCACTAGGTGGAGCAAAAAAAAAAAAAAAAAAAAAAAAATCTCTTTTTTTTTTTTTTTTTTTTTATTACTTTCTCTCAACGTGCAAAATCACACACCAAAACCCCTTGCTTCAGAAATTTGACAGGAAACAAGATAAAAAAGATGACATGATTATATACTATTTATAGTCTAAGAGTGGACAACCATTCACCAAAAAACAAACTTGATTAAACAAGGCAAAAAAAAAGATAAAATGGTTACCAGTGTAAGAGGGGCAAAAAACCTCTTGGTCAATTTAGAGGAAAAACCCAAACTTATTTATCAACTCATGTTTCAACAATTGCAACTCTTGTAAACAAATATGATATTTTCCAGATTATTTCAAAGTTCATTCACTCTTGTGAATAATCGCATGTGATGTCCTATGGAACATAGATTCCATGTGTGCGTCTCTGAATGTTTAATGTAGGTTCCAGTGTGTGCGATCAGAGGTGCAGTCCGATTGCTCATCAGAGGAGAATGTCATCTGGGGAATGCAAGGCGTCTTCTCTTCTAGATCGCAACTTCGATGTCGCGTTGCTTGAAATCAGTTATGTTCAATGTTAGTGTGTGCAGGTGTGTGTGCGTGTGTGGTGCATCTTGTGAGGAGGTGACCAGCAAGGTCATTTTTCCTCCGATTCCTCGTCAGAGGAGAGGACAGTGTGATGGCCCATGGTTTTGGCCTCTGAGCCCTCTGGTTCAGCTGCATTCTGATCTCCTGGTGTTTGCGATCCCTTGGTGGACCGTCCTCTGCTGCTTGGACCCGTCGGCAATGGCTTGCATGGGTCCACGAAGTCCTCTCAGATCGCTGTCTGCGTGATGAGTAGAAACTGGTACGGCCCGAGCCACCTCGGCGAGTTCCAGCTCCTTCGTCTGTGGTCGTGGACCAGGACCCAATCCCCAGGAGAGATGTGATGCAGGAACCCCTCCTTAGCCTCAGGAAATGGCGGTCCTCACTCTGTTGGAGACATCTGTTAACATCCTCCGCCACCCCTGTTTTTGAAACATGATCTGGCCCGTGGGCTAGTTTGAAAGCATAATGAAAACATGAACGAGGTAGTACAGGTTTGTCATTAGGCCCTAGATACAGGTTAGTTTGGTGGTGGAAATGTGCACTTAGTCCTTCATTTCTTTTTCTCCGCAGGTGGAGCAGATGCTTGTAGGTCAGAAATGTCTGCCAGGGACAGTGGAGGAATCTTGTCAGGGTCTGTGGATGGTACAGAGAGTATAGAAAGCACAGGGGAGGAAGCAGAGACAGCTGCAGCTTTTGCAGCGAGCTCTCGGAGGGTGAGGAGGGAGTCCCTGTCCTGGTTCAGCAGGGTGAAGGTGCGGTGGGACACCACACAGCCAGGGCGCCAGCAGCACGTACAGGCTCTTGAACTGAACCCGGTCCATCCCTGTACTGCTCCACGTAGGGTCGGCCCGGGTCGTGCTGCTGGAGGGCTCACCTCGGCGCTCCCGCTCCCCCAGCACAGGCTGATGAAGTGCTCCGTCTGTGGATCCACAGATGAGAGAGACAAACAGAGACAAAACAGAAGAGCAAAAGGAGAGTCCTCTGGTCTGGTTTCCCTGTTCCCCCTGTTCCCCTCTTTGGTCAGGAACGGTTATTCAAAATCTGTTGGAGATTCTCAGAAACATGGTTAAGCGCAAGCTCCTGCTTTGGGGAAAAAATGTTGTTATTCAGTCAGGAAAGCTTAAACAGGGTGTCTGTTCAAGTGTCATTTTAGAGCCAGTCTGCAGTAGCCTACAGTGACATCAGGGGCAGCGTTAGAATGACTTCAACACGCCCAGTCCCCAGTCATGATCAAGGCAATTGGATTTGGCTCTAGCATTTCTCTCGCGATTTTATGAAAATAAAATAAAATAACCCACATTCTCGTCTCAACAAAACAACACCCCCTAAGGGTGAAAGCAAAAATTTCCTGAAGTCAGGATAAAAATAGAGATGAGGCAAAGAAAATGACACTAAAATGAACTGGCTTCATTTACAATTAACTAATCAAAAAACTCCATCAAAGCTTCATTTGTATAGCTAAAATTTGTATATCTAAAACCTCCCTCTTCTGCATTTGAGGACAGAGTATTTGGGCACTGCTCCTGTTTCATACTTATCTGTCGCTCACAGTGAGTTGGTGACATGGCGTTGGTCTGCATCTCACGAACCCCAGATCGCCCATCTGTAGGGAAACAGGCCAGTAACCTCCGGTGTACGTGCCCGTCTCCTGGTTCGGCATTCACCCATCACTCCCGGAACGACAGTTGTCAACAGCAGGTTCCAATGTCCCCAGGAAGGCATGATCCAGGCTCCTCAAAGACCTGCCGCCCAGGGTCCATAGCACCTGAAAATTAAGACTCAAAACACAGACTGGGTTCAATAGCAGAGGAGAAGGCCTAATGCCAACTCCTCAAAAAACACATTATCATTATATGAATGAAAATTCATACAGTAGAAATGCATAAAACGAACAGCTTATGGCCATTCATTGACTATTGAAACAAAACTCCTGAATCAAAACCTATTCAAAACCCTGTCAGACTTTTGAGTTCGCTCTACATCTATTTTATCCTGTTTATTTACCTTAAAAATTAAAACTCTCTATCTTGGCTAGTTTAAAATCTCCCTTATGGGTTGTTCAAGGGAACTCCAGCAGGTGGCGCTCGACCCCAAAATCGGAGGCTCTTCCTTCCGGCCCTGTTCGGACAAATACCTCGTAGAAAGGGGTGGCTTAACTCGTAGAGAGAAGGGGCGTGGCTAATGGCGCAACAAGTCGAGGGGGGAATCTAATTTTAAAACAGTTATTCTGCTGGGGAAATGGCGGAGAGACTGTTTGCTGAATCTCCTTATCTTTCCTTCCTGACCTAAAAAAAAAACTCTCGTTCTACTCTCCCAAATCTTAAAAACAGACCAGTCTAGAGAATCAACAGGCTTCTCCCCCAACCCTCTAGCTGAGCCCGAATCTTAGAATTTAACACTAAAATGTCAGATGTGGATGTAAGAAATCGAAAATGCTTTAGCACATAACGAAATCTGCCACAAACGCCCGCAGAAATATGCTTCAGTGCAACAATCACATCAGGCTAGACGTTTGCAGTAGAATTCCGTTACATCCTCTAGCCATATGTTATTAGCCGGGGTTACATTGACACCTAGTGGTGCTCCCAAAATGTTGCATGTATGACCCGGAAGTTGTCTTTGGCAGCGGGGAAATTTAAAGAAACAAATCCCAAATAACACGACGCAGCCTAAAAACCCCAAAACAGCAACGAAAGGAAACCTTATAGTTAACTCACGGCGGGAAAGAATACAATTTCTAAGAAACAAACATTAAGACACATTAAAATTCGCTTAGTACTCACCTAGTCAGCGAAGTGCTTTGTTCTCTTCTGGCTCAATGGCAGAACACCGCGATAGCGGAGTTTTCCTGCGTCTCCTAGGCAACCAGCTAGCCTACTGGAATCTAGCAGAATTTTAACAGTCTAAAAAGTGTACAAAAATACTTACAATACTTCTTACCTGGATCCATGGCGCGCGTAACAAACATACAATCAAGAGCCGAGGCTCCAACAGTGAACACATAAGACATAAGACGAAACAAAAGCTTACGTTACAAACAAGCATGCTCGGCTGCACTAGCAATTTGGTCCAGGCTAAACCTTCCGTTTAGATCCTACCAAATTGTACAGCCACTTGGTGAAAACTAACGCTCGTTAGGTTTACCAAGTCACCCGGGAACAAAGGGACAACGTTTCTCCAAGAAACGCGGATTGGAAACACCAATCGCTCCCGTAGCTACCATCTCGTTGGTAATCGTTCTTCAACGAACATCAACAATCACTTCGAAGCTAGTTGGCAATCGTGCTAACACGAACATCAACAACGGGGCTTAAGCTAGTTGGTATCGTTCTTGAAACGAAACATCAACAATGAGGCTTAAGCTAGTTGGTATCGTTCTTGAAACGAAACATCAACCATGCTCTTCCTACCCTCGGTAGGACTAAATACCCACGCTGGGGTTCCTGTTTTCAAACAATCCAGACCAACAAGCTGAACCAAATCAAGGCAAATACAACTCAGAACCACAAGAGGGTTCGTTTAAACGTACCTGTGAGCTTTCAAGAATCCAGTGGTAGAACTGAGGAAATAATCTCGGCTGGCGCTCTAGCGCAAGAGAGAAAATTGATTTTCCAACGCCCACTATGGACCGACACGTCTGCCGATCAGTCCTATCCACTGGAATCCCGAAGCAAACGCAGGCAGTGCTCCCATCCCCGTCGCCAAACTGTGATAGTTATTTTAGACTGGTCTAGTCCAAAGATTTACCAAGATACGTTCAAAGGTTGAGTCTGTTTTATTGTGGAAAACATTACGAGCGCAAGGACTTCCTGACAAACGCAGCAAAGGTGGTTCAGTCAGAGAAGTGAAGTCAGAGAAGTCATGCCCAGTCTTATATTCAACCAAAACACAGGTACGGCGCTTTGAGGATGTGATTGGCTACTCATTGCACGTCATGTGAAATGGCAGGCGTGGCCAAGAGTATAGACATGTGACAACAAAGAAAACAAAGGTCTGAATCAGGACGAGGAAGACTAAGGTGGGGCCCTTCTGACTTAAACAAAGAGATGAGGAAGAGCTATGCAGAGTGTGTTTACAATTACAAAGGGGGAGACTTGAGGTGTTTTACATTTACAAAAGGGGAGACTGAAACTGGGTTTTGCAGGGGACTTGGGGGGAGGTGATAAATTACAAAGACAAAAGTTTAAGGTGTTTGGATGTAAATTCCTGGACAAGCCCCCCGCCCCCGCTACGGTCACAGCATTTTTCTTGAAAATTATTATTATTATTATTTCCCACCAGGAATTAGGCTACAGCATCAATATCATTGCACAACCTTTTTTTTTTTAAGTAACAACACTAGCGCTACAAAACACAAGAAGGCACTGTGACTGCAAACAAATCAACTGCTTGTGTCAACATAAATCATAAATCCATTTCAGTACGCAGCCTATGCGTCCAGAAAGCACCTGTAGACATTGTGTCATGCAGGATTTCCATGATATATTTACAGCATATTTGGCATTAATATTTGCTTGTAATTGCCTATTATACTATACAACGGCAAGACAAAAAGGAGGATGTGCTAACTTTTTTACAATATTTTTGGTCACTGGCAAAATATTGAATAAACATTGCCTCTTGGCTTGACATAATTGGAACAAGGCAATCAGGTGTTCTCCTACAACTGACAATTCGAACTTGAAATGGTCATATCACCGAACAACTGCGCTCAGACCGGCTAAGCAAGTTAAACAAATTGATGGAGAGAGGCAGTACTGGAGGGAGATTTTAAGAACAGTTGTGGCCGTGATACAATTTTTTTGAGGAGAGGGCTTGCTTTCAGAGTGGATGATGAGCTACTGGTGTCACCTCACAATGGACATTTAATGGGCATCCTAGAGCTATTGGCAAAGTTTGATCCATTCTTAGCTGAACACCTTATTGCTATGGTGGACAGTCTGGGGCTGGAACTGTCCAACTGTAGGGGCAGTCATGCGATAATGCAAGTAACATGTCTGGAAAGTACAATGGGGTCCAAGCACATCTTAAACGAAAAAACCCATTGATCCATTATGTCCCGTGCGCAGCGCATTCCCTGAATTTAGTTGCCATCAACGCTGTAGACAGCTTGAAGACATTGTGCAAAACTGAGAGAGGTCAGAGGGCTTTTTAGGAGGGCTAGGGGCACTAGAGCCCTTTGACTACCAGGGCGCCTGGCCCTCCTATAAAGCCCTCTGACTAACAGGGCACCTGGCCCTCTACTGGACCCTCTTACTACCAGGGACACCGTCTCAGGCCCTCTGACTAGAATAGGCCACCGGACCTTCAACTACCCGTGCCACACAGCACGGGTACACATGCCATGGCTGGTTGCCTAACGGCCCAGGGCCCCCCCGGGGCCCCTGGTAGTCAAGGGCCCCTGGGCGCCCGCCCCATTGGCCCGGTCCGTAATCCATCTCTGATTAGCCTACATATAAATCATAAGCTACCTGCACATCTGGGCTGAGGTTTTGCCCCTTAAGTGTCAGGTTTCACTAACTATGTCTTCTTTTTAATTAGAGTGTTGAAGCAAACAAAAAAAAACTGTATTATCCGTCACATATCAGGATTATACAAAAACTACCAGAACGATTTTCACAAAACTTAATGGAGGTATGCTGCATAAGCCAACTTAGAACCCATCCAAGAGACATGGACACTGGGCTAGTCCCCCTCTACCCCTCCCAGAGGCATGGACACAGGACTAGTGCCCTTCTACCCCTCCCAGAGGCATGGACACAGGACTAGTGCCCTTCTACCCCTCCCAGAGACACTGGGCTAGTGCCCGTCCTTTTTACCACCCAGAGGAATGAATACTGAACTTAATTTCTTTATATAGTTTTGTAACTTATGTCTTCTGTTGTTGTCTGTAATGGCTGATTTGAAAAAATTACACAAGAACAAGTATGATCAGTTGTGTTCACACATGCCCACCTCTAATAAAAGCCACTATCAGTTACACCGCCAAAAAACTCACTCTTCAATGGTGCAAGTGTGCTATATTTATACTGAGAAGTGGGTTTGACCATTTCAACTCGATTACACCAACAAAATGCATTAATGGGCGGAGCCCTGTGCTCTCTGAGCACCCTTTCTAGTTACTTTTACGTTTGCTTTGTGGGGCCTTTTCTCGTTTTCATCCTTTGGTTGTGCTTCTGCATTGAAGACCACAGTGAGAGAAGATATATGGAATACGATTTGCTGCCGGTCTTTCACATGATCCCTTCAATTTATTATTAGATACCTGGCCAGGATTTCTGTCAGTTTCCTTTAGGTAGGAATATCCATTTTGATGAGCCACCCATAGCATCTATTTTGCATTGTGGCAGCCAAGGTGTGTTTATATAGGTGACCCCTGTGGATTGTATGTAAATGCCCTGGGCGTCACTCGGTGAGTGTACAGTAACTAAAGGATCTCTGTGCTCGCCTGTGTCCTTAGGCAGGAAGAGATTGTAATCTCAGCTTCAAGGTGGTACACGTTATTTTGGCATCCCCCTTCATTTTAGGGCAGGACAAACTGCCTCACCAAAATGGCCGACAATGCCCACCTTCCAACCTCTTGTTTTGCCACTGTCCCCCTCCACCACACCGCCCACTTAGACTTAGCACAGTACTGGTGAGAAGGCGAGCGGCAGAGTTTTGAACATACTGTAGTTTGTTGATGACTTTGGTGGTGGTACCGTAGAGAAGACTGTTGCAGTAGTCGAGCCTGGATGTGATAAATGCGTGGATGAGTGTCTCTGCAGCGGTGAAGGACAGGTTGGGGAGGAGACGTGCAATGTTTCGAAGGTGGAAAAAGGCTGTCTTGGTAATTTGGTTGACATGCGGGAGGAAGGAGAGAGTGGGGTCCAGGATAACTCCAAGGTTACGTACTTTGGTGGAGGGGATGATGACGGAGCCGTCAATGTTGATGGAAAAGTTCTGAGCGGAGTGGGTGAGGGAGTCAGGACCAATGATAGTACTTCGGATTTGTAGACTTGAGGGGTTGTTATAGCACTACAAAATCGCTGTCACAAGAGTGACTATAGACTTGAGGTGCTGTTATAAAGCTACAAAATGGTCGGCACAAGAGTAACTTAAGGCCTGCCATAACAGAAGAGGATGGGATGACTTACAGTACCGAACCCACATGGTTATGACAGGTTATAGTGTTTTATCAGTTATAAGCATCATGAGCGCAATGTTGATGGTCATGAGCACAGGGTTGATGTTGATTGTCTATGACCTATTATGGTAGATGTTAGGTCGCAATGACAGTTTTGTAAGCATTATAATTGCGAGCTTTTGTGTGAGCCTTTACATTTTACAAATAGAACCCAATTTGCTTCAAATTGTGTAGGCATGTTGTATATTCCTTAAAGGAATAGTAAAGGGAAAATGCATGTTTAGCCCTGTTTTAAGGTTACTTATGATCATATACAATGGTTCAGATCAACACGTTGACAAAACTAGCATTTTCGAGAAAGTTGATAATTGCTATACCACCGTTTTGGTCATACAATGGATGTGGATGGGCATCTTGAAAAATCATTCAAAAACATGTTAAACCCTCGATTTCAAAGACAAGAAGCTCACCGAGGGTGTAATTGGTGTCCGTTGGTGTTCTGACATCAAATTCGCCACAAAGTATGAATCCTCTAGGGTTTTATTGATAATTTTATGAAATCCATTGACTTGTATTGACGCAACCGTTGTAGATGTGTAGATCAATCCGCAGAGGTGATTCAGGAAGCAGAACTACTTACGGTAGCTATTGTTTATGTTAGCTAGGCTAGCTAGTTTGCTCACTGCTCACGCTACTCTTTAGCTCACAGACAAGGAAGCCCTAAGCTACAGTTCAGAAAACGCTTATCAAAATGGTTGATCTAAAAGAGTATGAATTTGATCGCGAGGAATTAGACTTTGACGGCAGCGCTTATCGTTTCGAGCCTGAATATAGTGAGGAGGAACTTCAGCAAATGGAAGAGATGGAGGCTCGCCGAAAGACAGAGCCAGAGACGGTCGATGAAGCTGTCGCTATACCACGAACCACGGGTGTTTGGTGGTGTGCTTGCAAACATTGCCGACAGATGCCCACCGAAGAGGAAAGTTTGTGCTGTACCGAGTGGGACCTGTTGCTAACAGCTGACATGGCAAACCTTTCGGTCCATGAGTCTGACTCCTTGCCTGTTGAAAGTGAGTCCTGCTTTTACCACTAGTATTTATGTCCGAGCGAATAAATCTACAGTTTTGATAATTTCATGCTGTAGGCTAAGACCACTTCTTACAATTCTATTTTTCTAAAGTTAGTCTTAGCAAAGGGATTATTATTATTATTATGCTTCAACACACACACACAGGCGCACACACAAACACATAGCTGGCAATAAGAACTTACCTCAAGTTCTTCCACTCGTTCGTCTTCTGTCATTCTTCTATGTAAAGTCTGAACAGCATCACGTTTGAGGAAGACTCTTTTGGGAGATTTCTTCGAGAATAGCCTAGGCTTATAACATTTGTCTTCAAAATGCAAAGCGCACACACGGTGATCTAAAACCTGAAGAATATCCACGGGTGTGTTTATGTCCAAGTAAAGAGATTCTAACCACAACTTCAATCTTGCGGGATCGTTGTAGGGAAGTCTATGACAAGTTACAGATGAACGGATTTTGCCACAATTGGCAACGGCACAATAGCGTGTCATTGTTGAGATCCCAAACAAATGCTTCGCACGAGCCTGTCTTGTTGTTGTGGCTAGCTTTTCAAATAAGGAAGCTGAGCCGGAATCCACGGACGTCGCCTACCGCGAGATCAAGGCATTGCGCAAGATTGGAATCAGTAAAAGCGGAAGTTTACACATGTATGTGCTGCGACTAAATATTTCAATGCTAAATATTTTTAAAAAGCCTTTCCAGATTAACTTGAATCTTACTTTATGGCAAATTATATGCCAGAACGCCAACTAACACCTGGGTGAGTTTCTTGTCTTTGAAATCGAGAGTTTAACATGTTTTTGAATGATTTTTCAAGATGTCCATCCACATCCATTGTATGACCAAAACGGTGGTAGAGCAATTATCAACTTTCTCGAAAATGCTACGTTTTGATCTGAATCATTGTATATGATCACAAGTAACCCTAAAACAGGGCTAAACATGCATTTTCCCTTTACTATTCCTTTAATGTTCGTTTATTTTCATGGTAATACTAGATTTAGACTGACTGTATATGTTTGATGTAATCTCAGAGTAACCCAAGTCATTTTTTCTTAAATGGAACACTTCACTAACCTTTAACCAACATCCTATACCTGCTGCATCTGTACAGACCACTTGAACCTGAAGGTCAGGTTGTGATACGCTGAGCTAGTAACAGTAATTGACATTGGAAGTGAATTATAGGATTTTCAGTAGTTATGTTAGAAGAGCACTGATGTTATAGTGTAAAGGATAATGTGGTTATCGCCTTGGAGTGACCGTAGAAGGTCACCATCAACGTTCAGCTCGATCAGAACAAGTGATGTGTATAACGGAATTATTAATAATTTTACACGTACTGCCGAGACAATTCTAGTACTGCCGAGACAATTCTAGTGGACGTGCAATGGTTGTATTAAATCAACACAGTAATGGAGGTTATCATCTCTTGGCTGCTTTCTGCAGTCCAAGGCTGATTTATTAATGGATGGTTATTGCTATATAACAATCATGAATCCCATTTGAATCAACGGTGTTTTGTAGTGTTGTTTCTCCTCAGTGGCCCACCCCGCCCATCCTTGTCCCCTCTAACCCCTGCTCTCCCTGGGCTTGTGTCCAACAAGGTTGGGGGTGGAGGGATGTGGTTGAGTGTTCTGATTTTGAAGGCCCAGTGTGTGAGACTTCAGAACCAACTTTCAGCCAAATTTTTATTTAGTTTTTAGTTAGAATTGGTCAGAATCACAAAGTCTTACTCTATCCAACTTCCGCCCTCCTCTGACGCCCTCCCCGCGGATACAGTCTGTCCGCCTGTCTGTCCCTTCAGTCTGCTGTCTTGCTGCTCAGGTGTGTTCTGTTCTGCCTCGTGTCCCGTCCTCTGGTCCTTTGTCTCCTATCCTCCAATTCTGTCTGTCTGTCTGTCTGTCTGTCTGTCTGTCTGTCTGTCTGTCTGTCTGTCTGTCTGTCTGTCTGTCTGTCTGTCTCTTAAGTCAGCCCTTACATTTTGTTCATCATTTTTGACTTCTCTGCCCTCCTCTCCTCTTTTTCTTGATCTATTTTGCATGACCTCCATGAACTCATACATGGTGTCTCTCTCACTCTCATCTTTCACACATTCACACACACACACACACACACACACACACACACACACACACACACACACACACACACACACACACACACACACATACTCTCACACAAAACATTCCTTCCCCCACAGGCAAACACACACACACACACACACCTATACACGCACACCATCCATATTCTCAACGTCCTCCTCCTATCCTAGACTTCATACCTCTCCTCACCTCCTCCTCTTCCTGATCTGATTCTGTCTCTTGATTTGTTTAACTATCTGTGATAGTTACTCTCTAGCTAAAACTACTACAGCTATCTCGTTATGTTCTCCTCTAGACTCGCTACCTGTTCTTCTATAGTTACCTGAACCAGAACAGCGATGTGACAATGTGCCACTGTCACATTTAGTCACATTGGCTGGAAAAAAAAAAGCTTACAGAGCATTGAAGTGTGTTGCCTTTAAGGATGCCATTGAAAAAGGAAATTTACATTGGCCTGTCTAAGTTGTTCTCTTTTTGAATCCCCCTCTCTCCCCTCATCCTTCCCTCACACCCTCTCCCAGTTCGGCGTGTGCCTCCCCGTTTCTCCATCCCACCAACGAATCACGAGCTCATGCCAGGCGGCAGTGTGAACATTACCTGTGTGGCAGTAGGGTCGCCCATGCCCTACGTCAAATGGATGCTCAACTCTGAGGACTTGACGCCGGAAGACGATATGCCGGTGGGAAGGAACGTTCTGGAACTCAACGACGTGCAAGAGTCGGCCAACTACACCTGCGTGGCCATGAGCAGCTTGGGCATCACCGAGGCAGTGGCACAGATCACCGTCAAGTGTAAGAACGGGGCTTAAGGTTAACTCCTCACCTCATTTGTTGCCTTTTGTCATGTCGATAGTGTTATAGGCATTTTCTGTTGTAGAAAAAGCGCAGAATGCTATTTACCCTTCCTCTTAACTCCCACAGCCCTCCCCAAGCCCCAAGGCACACCCATGCTAACAGAGACCACTGCTATCAGTGTACCAGCTTTCAGCATTATCGGCCAAGACCCTCCCAGCGAACCAGCGGAAACCAGGACCGGAGAGCAAGCCCCCACCAGCCCTCCAAGGAACATCCAGGCTCGGATCTTATCGCAGAACATAATTATGGTGCGTTGGGATGAACCTGAGGAGCCCAACGGGCAGATCAAAGGCTACAGGGTTTACTACACCATGGATGACTCTCAGCCCATGAGCTTGTGGCGGATCCACAACGTCCAGGAGAGCGTGATCACCACCATCCAGACCCCCATCCTGGCCTTGGAGACCTACACCATTAAAGTCCTGGCCTTCACCTCCGTGGGCGACGGGCCTTTATCAGACCCCATCCATGTCAAAGTGCTGATTAAAGGTCAGGGCTCCACTCATTCTCTATGTTCTTTCTGGGTGCATGACTGCAGTCGAAGTTCCAGGTTGGTGTTCGAACTGACCTGGGAACCTGCCTATGAGAAGGAGGGGATTATAAACTATGAGCTCCGCTACAAAGAGGGCTGTTTTGGCAGTCAGGTTAGATCCCATTCCAGCATTTTAAATCAACTTTAGAAAACCAAATCAAACTTCAGTGCATTCTTGGAGTTCACAAAGACAACCGGGGCTGCAATGGCCTCACCTATAGGCTCTTTCCAAACCACAGGTGGTTCATGAGGGTCTGGGAGAGAGAAGGATAAATAAAACCATGAAGAGTAAGAATAGAGACTGAACAGTGGTATGGATATTGTACAGTAGGTAAGGATATTTGCTATCGCTGTGTGGATCAGGAGTATTAGTACAGCACAGTATATGCTGCATATTATATGTTAACTAGAAATGTGCATCGTCATCCTGTCTGAATGGTCCTTCAGTCTCCCAGCCCTAGTCAGCTGTTAGGCAGCCAAGTTGGCCTACATCTTCAGGATGACCTATGCCCTACAACCCATTACATTATGCTTAATTCATGGACAGTGTATCCTGTCAGGTACCCATGATATTGTACTTAATTCATTATGTTCACAATAAAATGGGTAGTAGGGGATTCTGATAGCCATTCTACCTGACATAATGTGCTACCCATGAATTAAGCATAATATAATGGGTCGTAGGGCATAGGTTACTAAGCCAAAAGCAAACTTTGAGCAAAAACAGTTCCCTGTGTGGGGGCGAACTGCCCCCTGTCGGCCCTGACCCAAGGGGGACGTCACAGAGCCAACCGGACACAGTCGCCCATTCGCCTCCATTCATTTGGACTTGGGCTCAGGAGCCAAAAATTCCCACCCGTTGATTGATAATGGGGGGGGGGGGGGGGGCGGGGAGGGGGGGGGCTGAAATAGCCATATCTTGATGTGGGAAGGTCACAGTGACACGGGGTTTGGACTAGCTTTCAACGTAACAAACCTAAAATAGAAGGGACTCGCACACTGATATAAAAAAAGGAAATGTCCAAACTGAGATATAAGGATGCAGAAAAATTAATTTCTCAAAATGTTAAACCATAGTGCTATACAAATTAATGTGCTACCAAACAGTGAGAGAACAAAGAAACGTTTCGGTGGGGTCAACTTCGTCAGTCTGCCATCTGGTATACCTTAAAGTCCCAGTTAACCAAAATCAGAGATTTGCTTGAAAACACATTCTATGTGTTAGTGATGCATTGCTGATAACATGTAAAAATGGGATGAACCATGTGTAGTACTGAATTGTGAAGTTAGACCAGTTTTGTGTTTTTAACCAGTTTTGATTTCCGGATTTTCTGGGCGGGCTTAAAACGGGTACCGGATGACGTAGAGCGGTGTTCTTAGCATATCCCCGCCCTAACACTATATAAAGCTAGAACGGATTTGAATCTCCGGTTCTCCTGCTCAATCTTGAGTCTAGAATTAGCTAGTTTTAACCAACAGTCTAGAATTAGCTAGTTTTTCTTAGTTAGCAATGCCTATGCATAAATCTAAACGAAAATGCATCCTTCCTGGATGCCAGCAGGAATGGGATGATAAGGTCTGCTTCTTTCACTCCCGAGTAAAGCTGAAATGAGAAGCAAATGGTTAGCATTTTTGAAGAGCCATGGTGTTACAGAGTCTGTCACCGCTAGCGCCCGCCTCTGCAGCAAACATTTCACTCCCGAAAGCTTCTGCAATTATAATATGAGGCTTTTGGGTTTCACGGACTCACGACTGGTCCTGGTGAATTCGGCGGAGCCAACCATCTCCCTCCCCCGCCTCCATTCTCCTGTCGCATCAACCTTTGGTGCCGACACCGCTGCCTTGTGTGCTTATAGCTTATTAACGTTATAACGTTAGCTAGGTAACGTAAGCAATAGGAAAATACACTGCTATTAATATACAAAATATGTCTTGACATGTATGTGGTAATGTCAGCTATGATGAATTATGTAATCTTAGGAGGAATTATAGCTAACATTAGCTATGTAGCTTGTTTCAGATGGGAGTGTATATAACCTTAGTCTAGCTAACAGCTAGCAGCACCGACCAGGCGACCACCCACCAAATAACGTTACGGATGATATATTATGACTATAAGCGTTAACTATACAGAAACTGCCTGCCATATTTGTGGCACCTAATGTGCGTATGGGTTCACCGGTAATGGTTACAGTATATTTCTCCAGCGGGAGACCGGGAGGTGGGAGCGAGGGGGATGGTTAGGAGACCGGGAGACCGGAGCGAGGGGGATGGTTAGGAGACCGGGAGGTGGGAGCGAGGGGGATGGTTAGGAGACCGGGAGGTGGGAGCGAGGGGGATGGTTAGGAGACCGGGAGACCGGAGCGAGGGGGATGGTTAGGTAGACCAGCTGCAGCTGGAGAAAGACGCACCCTCTCCCAGTGAAGCGGTGCTCGGCGGCTACTGGCTGAACATTCCAGTTATGTTGGATATGTTGCGGGAAAGTTGAAGCCGAGTGCTCGTTATTCTCACACATAACATTGCCAACGAGAGTGGATGAGTCTGTCCCGATTATCAACTCCGGTAGTACGCTTCTTCGCGCTATCAGCGCTGTTCAAGCCAGTGACTAAAAGGTACATTTTAAACAACTTTTTCCATTGATCCCAAGGGACGACAGGATCGCCTGGGAGGGATAGGAATGGGTCCGGAGGTGGCAGGGAGAAAATAGGGACAGACTCATACATTCCTCGTTGCCTGTTTTTGTATTTTGCATCTAAGGGCAGTAACACTGGCGCGTTGGTATAGAGTAGCTACAGTTTTACCTGTGTTTGTCAGGAGGTAGGTTAGGAGGAAGCATCTGTGCGTTTGATTCATTAGACAAGTGTAATTTCAACTCCTCTCTCCTGTTTTCACAAAGCTGTGCCTTCCTACCACAAAAGAGACGGCGTGCCAGTGTGACTATGCAGACCAGAGAACGGTACTATTTGACAGGTTCTTCCCTCCTCACCCCCTCCCCACGCAATTGGGTGTGGCTTCGGTGCCTTCAGCAGACACGCCCCCACGGTCTCAGACCAGAGAATGCTG
This sequence comes from Borostomias antarcticus, assembly GCF_949987555.1. Classification (NCBI taxonomy): domain Eukaryota; kingdom Metazoa; phylum Chordata; class Actinopteri; order Stomiiformes; family Stomiidae; genus Borostomias; species Borostomias antarcticus. The sequence goes on from NC_140252.1 coordinate 5,654,318, forward strand.
CTGATTTTTAACCGATTTTGAAGCCTTATTTTATATACTTAGCGACATTTTTAATCACTCAGATTTGGCTGGGTGGTTAATGACATGTTTTCCTGTGGTGTGTGAAGCTCATAACAAAAAATTGAACTGGGTTAACCTGGACTTTAAGTTTGAGAAAAAAAAACTTAATTGGATGAGGGTCCCACTTGCATGCACTACTAGATTCTTATTAGCTAGCTAGTTTACTCAAGCCATCTAACCATCTAACCTTAACATTGCTAAAACTTTCCACATAGTTAATGCACCCTCTACCCCACATTGTACTATAGGGACATTGTAAACTGAAACGGAAAAGTGACTGATTCTACCACAATTACGCTACATAATTATCATAGTTCATATGTTCATATGTTGTTAGCTTGTTGTATGTGCATATTAGCACCAAGCTAAACCAAGTTAGGCAGCTAGTGCCAGCTAACATTAGTCTAGTAGTAGTACAATAAAATCACGATCGAAGGTGATGCATGCATGAGGTCTAATTATGGATATTGATATGGACACGCACGCATCATAATATAGTAGGCTAACATTAGCTAGATGTACGTAATATCACGCAATTTCTATCACTCACTTGAGGTCGAGGAGCATGGCCAGAAGCCTCCATCTTCCATCTGCAATGTATAACATAGATTGCGATTGCTAACCTGATTGATAGAACAAGCCAGCCAATGATAGTTCTGCAATAATAGACAGTATCTGATTGGCTGTGGAGATGTAGCCCAGCTGAATGCCCTCCCACCTTTGCAAGTCTGCAAATCTTTTTGAGCCAAGACGTGACAGTAGTGTCAAAAAGTTGTAAGCTTGTACTTGGGATTCGTAGTAATAAATATGCATTGCTGTATCTTTGTACAAACTTGCAAAAATAACTACAGGTCTGCAAATCTTTTTTTGCAACTACAACTCCCAATATGCAAGTTAGCAAATCTTTTTTGCAACTACAACTTTCATGTACAAGTTTTCGTATTTATGACATCAATACTAACATGCGGCGTGACATTCGCGTCAAAAATCTGTGTGTCCGCAGACTCAGTTGTAAACAAGTACAGGTTTGCAAATCGTAAATGCAACTTCAACTCTGAATATGCAAGTCTACAAATCTTTTTTGCAACTACAACTCTGAATATGCAAGTTTGCAAATCTGTTTTGCAACTACAACTGTCGATATACAAGTCTACGTATTTATGACATCAATATAACTCCATAGGTATTGGGATTGGGCCTAACTCCCAGCATCCCTCTACTCCCCCATGATCTGCAGCTGTCACTCCCATCGAGTCTGGCCAATAGAGACGTGGTCCTGCCCACAGGATTTTGCGCAACAGCTAGCAAAATGTTTTGATTTGCCAGCAAAGTTTTTTTTTATCCAAAAGCAAAGACTTAAGTTTTGAAAGCAGAACGTTTTGATTTGCGAGTTTGATTGCAGTGTGGAAAGTTTTGCTCTCAAACCTATTATTTTTGATTGCATAATAAAGACACTAAAATTAAGATGGGGGTTGATGGTTTATGAAGACTTTCACTGTCAAATAGTCTGTATCCCTTAGACAGGCCAAGACTTTTTTTCATTACAGGGGCTACATTAGGGATATAGCGGAGGCAGTTTCAACTATGTTTGCCCTCCACCGTTGTCCTGAACTGGGCCCCGTCAGCTGCTGGATAACAATTGTGTGTGTAAAATGCTGTGGAGCACTTTTGGCGCATCACTAAGATGGTTGAAGGTCATTCTTTTTTCTTCCCTCTCAGGGCAGAGTGTAGGCAGAGTGTAGGCACACAGTCACTCACACACATTTACTTTATCCACGCTTTTTTGTAGACAAGGGTAGCAGACAAGTTTTTCTTAAACAAAGGTGTGTGTGTGTGTGTGTTTGCGCTTGCGCGTGTGCATGTGTGTGAATCTCGACAAACGTAGAACCAAATGAAGAGTATAATTCTACTGAAGAACAATATTATGATACTGAAAACTATAATTTTATCTCTGTCTGGGAGATAGTCTGGTCAGGTTTAAATACATGTCATTATATTCACACTGTTACAGTATTATTGCATTAAACATGGCTGTCTTATTGTTTACAATCTGATGTTATTTGTTGAGAGATATCACTTTGTATAAAATGTATTATTTGACATCAATGGCGGTATAGCTCAGTTGGTAGAGCTGGACGTTCAGTGATCGTAGGGTCGGTGGTTCGAATCCCGGCTCCTCCTGACTACCTGTCGAAGTGTCCTTGGGCAAGACACTGAACCCCAAATTGCTCCCAATGAGCAGGCAAGCGCCTTGCATGGCAGCTGCCGCCATTGATGTGTGAATGGTGCTCCAGGCCAGTGTAACAACTGGATGGGGAGCGCGTTACAAATGCAGTACCTACCTATACCTACCTAATGGACAGCTACACACTTGTAATTTTGCTGATAGAGCTTATATCACATCACCGCCTCTGACCGAAACTCTTTTACTGCTGCAGAACCACTCATACCAGGTTTGACTACTGCAACTGTCTCCTACAGCACCACCAGAGTCTGCAAGGCTGCTACTGCTTTTAGTAGAAAAAGGGGTTAGAGGAGCCTCCTGGGTACTGTGGCTGGATGGAGCAGGGGTGGCTTTAGCTCAGGAGGTAGAGGGGGTTGTCCAATGACCTCAAGGTCGTCGGTTCGAATCCCAGCTCCTCCAGAAGAAATGTTGAAGTGTCCTTGGGCATGACACTGAACCTAGAATTGCCCCCAATGAGCAGGCTAGCACCTTGGGTGAATGAGAGGCCTTCATTGTACAGTAAAGCGCTTTGGATAGAAGTGCACTCCATTTTTAACTGTTTTAAGACTTATTTCTTTGTGTGTGTGTGTGTGTGTGTTTGTGTTTGCAGATCTCCTATTCTTGCCTATTATCTCCCTGTCTTCCTCCATGCGAGGGGCCTCCGAGCAGGGGCTGCAGGTGTTCAAGCACCACAGCTTCAACATCAGCTGCTCCATCCAGCCACAGTACCCAGGAGGCTCCTTCCACCTCACCTTCATCAGCTCCAACACAACCCTGAGATACACCCACCCAGCTGTCAATCACTTTGCCAGCTTCTTCTTTCCTGCTGCAGACCACACCCACCAAGGAAACTACAGCTGTGTTTATGAGATCTACGTTTTCTCTCATAACCTCACCTTTGAGAGTGAGCTCCTCTCTGTCACTGTTGCAGGTAACTGAGGGAATTTTAAAACCCACATTTGTACCTTTTTCACTCAATCAATTGGTTGGGTGGCCATGACCCATTTGTGTAAACTGCTTTGGGTTGGTCTTGACTGAATCTAACTGTGAGTCAGATTCCTGTGGCGATCTGGGGGTAGGTGACCACAGAATTCTAATATGTATGTCAGTAGCACTACCTTAAGGTAACTGCCTCTCTCCACAGTTCACAAAGTAGCAGCACTTTTAACTGGAAATGAAAGTTACATATTGGTACGCAAACTCAGTTGACAACTTAATCTGATCTGATGATTATCAGTTTCCTCATCTGCTGTTTCTGTTCCAGACTGTCCTCTCATAGCTTTCGTCATCAGAGTGGTTGTGGTGCTGCTGATCTTGGTGATGTCCAACACTGCCAGCTATGTGTTCTTTAAGGTACAAGCCCCCCCAGTCAGGAGGGTCATTGCAATGGCACAGAGGTCAATCTGCTTGCTGATACTGTAGACTTACTCTACTTTTGTTTGTGGTCTGTGATCTGTTCATGAGGGCCTGTGATACTTGACTTGCTGCTCATTTCTCCAAGTCTCTCTCTCCTCCTGGTCCTGACTGTTGGTGTTGTGTCTCTCCAGACTAGGGGGCGGAGGCCAGCAAAGAGAGAGCGCATGTAGATGGTGTCCCTGTATTCCAGTGCTGAGGCGGGGCTGGGAGAGGAAGGAGCAGCCCAGAGGATGGAGTAGGAAGAAACTGCTGTTTAGAGGCTGATCTTAGGTCAGTCATGTGGTGTCCCTGCCATTGGTGACTGACTGCTTTGGGGGAAGGTGGTCTGATCCTGGATCTTTGAAGTTCGACCCTGAGTCTATTTGTGGGCCAAGCAGCGAAGGTGCATAGACTGTACATTTTCTTATTAATCACCATCACCATCTTCTGCCATTGGAGTCTATGGCAGCCCATAGAACCCTGTGGTCAAAAGTTATGAAATTTGTCACACTCATTCGGGACAGTCCCATGACATCTCGAACACTCTAGCACCAACAACATGTCAAATTTGGAGGTGCGTTTATGCTGAACTGTATGCATTTTAAAAAATTGAGCTACCATTGGATTCCTTGGCTCAAGCTTAGTTTAACAAAGTCTACAATGTCATCTTCACCCTATTGGATTGTCTGCCATATTTCATTAGAAAACTTGAAAAAAAAAAGGTGTGTGTGTGGGGGGGGGTCTTTATTTTGTCCACGCAGTGACACATTGCACACAGTCAGGTGTTGCCGGTGAAAATTGTTCCCTGCATTTTCCCATCCAAGCTGTCCTCCTCCAGGAGCAGTGGGCAGCCATTGTTCATAGCACCTGGGGACCTTTGGTCAGGGACCAGACTGAAGAGCATCTGTTATTCTGCATGTTTTATTTTGTATTGGGTTCTTTTGGGAGGAAACCCTTGTGAACACGGGGAGACCATGCAAATTCCACACAGAACGGCCTGGAGACCCTCTTGCTGTGAGCTGTGCCGCATGTGAGCGATTTTGGGGTTCAGTGTCTTGCTCATGGACACTACGGCACACTGCCGGGAGCTAACCTTGCGATCCCCAGCCAGACGACTGCTGATTGGCCCCTAATTTTCATTTGTCCTGACTGACAATTAACCAAATTAAACAATTAACCCATCATGAGAAGCTCATCTGTAGTTCCTCTCCATATCCAGGACAGGAGCTGGTTCTCTGTATCCAGGGACAGGAGCTGGTTCTCTGTATCCAGGGACAGGAGCTGGTTCTCTGTATCCAGGGACAGGACCTGGTTCTCTGTATCCAGGGACAGGAGCTGGTTCTCTGTATCCAGGGACAGGACCTGGTTCTCTGTATCCAGGGACAGGACCTGGTTCTCTGTATCCAGGGACAGGACCTGGTTCTCTGTATCCAGGGACAGGACCTGGTTCCCACATTAACAAACCTCTTGCTGCAGCTGTCCATTTTGGCACCGGCCAATACGAGGATTTCATAGAAAATGTAAATTATATTTTTGTGAAATGTTTTTTTTAATGTTTTAAATTAATGAAAAGGAACATCATATCGAATGAACCAAAATGAAAAATCCAGTTATTAAACAAATTAAACTTTTAATGTGAACAAAATAGCCTATGCCTTACCAGAGCCTTTTTAAATGCCAGTTGTATTTTAAATGTACATCAGTCTGGTTCCAGGTCTGATTATAGCACCATCTCTGCTGTCTCCTTGGTTTAAGTGTGATAAACTGAATGGATAAAAGAGGTTTTGTGCAGCCCTCTATGTTGACCTCGAAAGCTTTTGATACAGTTGATCATGATCACACACTCCTCATTCAAACACTGTCATCTGTTGGTCTGGACCAGACTGCGTGTACGGTAGCTGGAACATTAACACACAGATCTCAGTACTCAGACTAGGCCTACTCTCAGGAGTTCCCCAGGATTGTTTTTTTGGTCCAGTTTTATTCATTTTTTAAGTGGTGCATCTGCTTCTATACATGACACGTGTGTCCCGTGTGTGTGTGTCCATCCATCCGTAGCATGAGATTTATACCAATCAGGAGTCACCAATACCATTGCACACCGGCTCTGGACCGTAGAGACGCTCATTAACCTAACCAGGTCCTGTAGACTTTCTGTCTGAAAAGTGCACTGTGTTGTCTTTGTGTATGAAATGCGCTATATAAATAACGTTTGATTTAATTTGGTGGACACAGCCAACATGTAAACAAGTGCAGTGACCCTGTGGTCCCCCACCTATGATGCATGTGATCAGCATGTAGAATTGTTAATGTGTACATGGAGTGGGTGGGCTCTTCTAGTTTAGATTTATCTATAGAGCTGTTGTTATAGATCTAGATGTGCTACCTAGCGGCTCTGCATGTGTGTATATAACTCAGTATTATGACTGTATTATGCCTCAGTATTATAACATCTTTATTGTAGGAGCCTATTTATTTATTTACTTACTTACTCATTTTACATGTATTGGTCATTTTTGGTCGTGTGTGTGTGTGTTGTTAATCTCTGCTTAGTGTGTGTGATCCTGCAATTAATATGTCCATGCATACAACAGACTACTGACCATAACTGTTAGCTATAAAGTGGTGAGGTCTGACGACTGAAGTACATTTACAGTATAGGTTTAAAAGGTAGAATCTCTGTCATTGTGGGGTGTCGTCTAAAATCCCTATGTGAAAAATGAATGGGATTTGCAAAATAAAATGCCAAAAATAAGGTCTGTGTTTTACTTATCTTGTGATGTCCACCCCATGCGACAGCGCAGGGCGAGACTCAATGGGCCTCATTCACCAACGAAGTAAAGAAGTTCTTAAGAAGCATTTCTTCTTAAACTGTACTTACGCCGTTTCTAAGAAAATTCTGGCATTCACCAATGGTTTCTCATCTCGGATTTGTTTTCAGCTAAGAACAGAATATATGAACACTGAATAGCAGTCGCAAGTAGGCCATTTGAGTGCGGAAATGTAGACTATGCAAAATTGGTGATTGCGGTTACCTCAATTCTACAGTTGGATGATATATGATTGAAATACAATTAATTCCCTATAACATGTCCTAATTATAACCATCATTTCCATTGTAAACGTGTGCGTCAGAATTTCTGATATGTCATTTCGCTCCGAATTGCTTGTTATTCGTGTTGATCTTGAAGATGTAGATAAAATATTTAGATTGTGTGTTAATAATTTGTGATTTTGGTGTAAATTAATGAGTGTTGTGTTTTGTTTTAATTCTTTGACCGTTCTGCAAAAGCACCGTGAGATTTCGCTGTATAGGCCTACATATAATAGCCTACCAACAAATCCATGACCATTTCATCATTTGGTGATTGTGGTCACCTCAATTCTACAGTTGGATGTGTGTTAGTGCAATGTGTGTTGTTACACTTCTATACAGCTCTATGAATTGAATTAAAGGCCTTTTACATTTTTCAAACCCACATTGGGTGCCTGGACCTGGATTTATGCCATTTTTGTGTCATAACTTCTCCTATCACAATTATTAATCTGATTAAAGGAGTAGTAAAGGGAAAATGCATGTTTAGCCTTTTAAGGTTACTTATGATCATATACAAAGGTTCATATCAAAACATTGACAAAACTAGTACTTTTGAGAAAGTCTGATAATTGCTCTACCACAGTTTTGGTCATACAATGGATGGGTGGGCACCATGAAAAATCATTAAAAAAACATGTTAAACTCTCAAAGGATGTGATTGGCTAACCCATTGTACGTCATATTAAATGGCAGGCGTCATCAACAGTGGTCGAGAATACAGACGCGTGACATGAGAAAAGGCGGTAATTTCTTGAAGGGACAAAGGGACAAAGGATGGTTATTCTGGAAAATGTCTAGGTGTGTTGACCTCCTGAAGGTCATCCTGTCATGAATTAGGTTAGCACAGCTATGTGAAAGGTTGAGGGAGGTGGTGAATGACAAAAGGAGGTGATGAAACTATAATTTCTATGACAATGTACAAGTACACCCCCTGTACATGACGCTAATACACTTAAAGGATAATAACAATAATAATAATAATAAAAGTGATAATAATAATAACAATAATAATAACAATAATCATAATGCTAATACTACTACTAATAATAATAGCCTAAATGTTATTTGTATTGCACCTTTCATACAAATAAATGCAACTCAAAGTGCTTAATGGGATGCTGTTGGCTTTTTGTCGTTTCCTATTGATGATGTTTCTTTGGTGTGTTTTCAAGTTCAATAAAAGGTGCAGCGTCACCTAGCCTAACTATAACCACGGTCTTGTCTTACTTGTAGGCAAACAAAATTACTGAAGAAATCACTCAAACACGGGATTTGAATCGGCGAGAAAGACAGATTTATTACAAAGTTAGCATAAAATAGACACTTTCAGTCTGGTCTAATTGCCCTCTCACACATATGATTAGAGAGTGCAGCATGTGAGGTTGCTGCATGTTTCGCTCCAAAGGGAGGCTATTATTGCCACATTGTGTTTGGCCGGTATGAAGTGTATGACGACTGGCGACTTGGTCACGGATAGGCTACTGCATCTGTGTTCAGAGATGCGCATGTTGAGTGAACGACTATTTGAGCAGGGGGCTAGCCTATTACATTTGTCATGGCGCAAGTACGCCTAATAGCCTAATGCCCTCCAAGCGTCTCCCCGTGAGGGGGGGTGTAAAAGTGTGGCTTTTGTGCCCTTGGGCCATAGTTTCCATTGGAGATATGGTCTAGGAATTAGGTCTAGGCCTACTGGTTTTCGGGGAAGGAGATCTGATTTGATTAGCCTTTGTAAGGCGTTTATAGGCTATTCAATCCTATAGGACATAATGTCTTTGGATGTCGTGTACGGTTTTGGGTCACAGAGGAGGTGCCAGTGTCCTTTAATAATCTGCCCTAACTCCCTCCCAAGGGCTGAATATGCACAGGGGACTGTTCTTGGAGATCTTATCTTTTGTGCACATAGGCACTCGTCTTGTGTTGTTCTCGAATCTGTCCAATATCAATGGCCTAAAACCAGAGTCATTCGTAGACCACATCCCTGATGGAAACTATAGGTGTACACGTTGCGCTCAGCGCAATTTCACCTCCAAAAGGCGCACTTTTACGCACCCCTCCATGGGGAGACGCTTCAATGTCAAGGGCAGGCTTGCGCCATGACTGCTTAAATCATATTGAGCAGCATATTGAGCAGTTGTGGTGCCCCAGACGAGGACGAGACATCAATAGATTGTTTGCCTACAGCGTGAATCCTTTTGGATCCACATGTTGGACACCATATGTTCATAAGACATGAATTACTTCCCCATCCACGATTTATTATAACCTAGTTACATCTTATAGATGCTGCCTAGGTAGCCTACTCTCTGTCTCACCGACACCTGACACGATGAGTGGAATGTGTGTGAATATGAAATATAGTCCACCCACTATAGATTTTATTGTATAAGTCCACATTGACCTGGCGGAGAGCAGACGCTTGAAACGTAGGCTAAAACAGTTTATTCTGGAGCACACGAATGTTAGTGTGAGGGTTCTTTTCACGGCGGATTATAGACTATGCCTTTGCATTCGGTAGGCCTAAGCCTATAGCTCAAATTTCTCTTCACTGGCTCCGAGTAAAACAAAGAATTTATGTAAAAATATTTTGAATTATTTTTAAGTCTATGAATGGCCTAAAGCTACCCTTGTCTCCTTCCTATAGGCTACCTAGATTCTAAATGATCTGCTGCCTTCAGCCATGGTCCTACTGAAATTCTAAAAGCAGACTAAAAACTTATTTTTTTTCGCAAGCTTTTTAATTAGCCTCTAAGTTTGTTTTATTTAAATTTAAAATGGTATTCTATTTTGATTGTAATTCATTTATGTTTTTGTCATGTAGCCTATGATCTCTGTCTGTTCTTGAAGCACATAGGGCCTACGTCTACATCTGCCGAATGAAATGGGCTATCAAATAAACTTGACTTGCTTGACTCTCAATAATGATTAGTCTAATTCACATTTACATATATATTTTTTAAATATTTTCGAGAAGATATTTCCCACCATGTATGCGCATGCGCAGTTTGCTACATGCGGTGAACGCCGAACGCGCAAGCCTATCCACATATGGTCCACACAGTCCAACCGCATACAGCAGGCAACAAAATGGACGCTAAATCCTTCATGCTTTTCAGCGCCGGCAGAAGAGTCACCTTTAGAGAGGAGGACATGGTGGTGGAAAAGATATCTCAGATATTTCAGGTAATATTGTCAAACTAAAGTATTTCTTAAATATTTGAGTTAATATGGTCATCGAACTTTTCTGAAAATAGGCTATGTAACTAACATTAGTGCTAGCTATTTGCTAGTTTGTTATCTAAAGTTAGCATTTTGGGTGAATATTTAGCAACAGCTAGCTAACGTTAGACGAGTATTGTGCACATAATTGAAGATGGGTTTTGTGTGTTTAAAAAAAAAAACTTTACTAAAGGGTTAGTTGGTTCTGAGGTCAATATTGCTAGTGTAAGCTAATGTAAAGCTGAATCCCATATCGCGCACTTAGGCGAAAGTGCAGAGCACTTGTGGCCTTGAAAGTGTAGAGCACTCGTGGCCTTGTGGCCTTACATGCGTGTCCCCGCTAAGTCCACAAGGGCTCAGGGTAGTCCCAAAACGGAATTGCTAGGTCCACAAGTGCGCCACTGCCGCCATTTTGCGCACTTTAACCGCACTTGCCGAAAGTCCGCAATTTTGCGGACTTAGGAGCAGAAAATACCCACAGTCCACCACGTCTCATGTGACACAGTGCTTGAGTGCATCCGAGTCATGATCCGAGTGCATCACACATAAATTATGACATTTGCCGATAACACAACATTTATCTTGAAATCCACATGCTGCAAACATATCCCACCCAACATACATTTTAAATTATGATTAAATTAAAACAGACATCAGTCGGTCAATTTGCAGAGCCCATGGAGGTATAATATAAACGGCAGAGCCGAGCGGAGAGCTGAGGGGAGCGTCAGAGCAGCCTCTGCGTCGGAGGGACGCGGCAGCCAATGAAAATGAGAGGCATTGAGCTAAACTGGCTTGGGAATCGTTGGCACGCCGCTGGAAGTGCTGTCCCATTTAATTCACAGCCCTGCACCCTCTGGCCCTTCCAGCTGACGTCAAGTGCTCAGGTCTCAGGCCGCAAGTGCGAGGGGCCGCAAGGGTGGTTTGCGCACTCAGATTGGGATTCAGCTTTCGTTAGCTAACATGCTAGCTTATCCTTAAGGCCACGTAAGGCGTCAGACTTACCCCATTATTTTGTCTACCCCATTAACATCAATTAGGTTAGGCGCAATGACAGAAACACCTCTCTTTATAATGCAATAATAGCACCATAAACTGCATCCTCCAAAATGATCAATCATACAGTTGAAGCAATGCCTCTTTAAAATAAAATAAAAATGAACATGATATGTTTTGCATTATAACTAGTCATGATTTATGCAGGACTATTGAATTGTATTGCATTAGTTTTAGCTAGGTGAACCTAATAAACTGACAAATGAATGTGGTGCTGTACTATGTCTATCAGAGAATAATGGGAATGAAATGGAAATAATGTTAATTCCATTCCTATGTTTTTCCTACTTAAACCGAAAATCTTCCTGTTTTTTAGGTAATCAGTCAGACCCTGTACCTCACTGATGATTCCAATGTGGCAGTCTTCCCCAGAGCGGATGGCTACATCCGTACATTTGAACTCATGGACAAGGCCCATTACGAGGTGCATGGGGGCGGGGCTGTGGCTACGGCAGTGACTGTGGCGGATGTTGCTGCCCTTGGGACACCTCCTAATCCTTCCTCGAGCAGCCAGTTTCGTTTCTCTAGGTTGGCAAGTCCCTTACTGCCACCCAGGGCCCAATCCTTGAAATACTTCACAAAGTAAGGACATTTTCTTTTTAACTTTCCATTCCCCTGTCAATAGAAGGTAAATGATGTACACTCCTGTATGTAAATCATGAATGTCCCTAAATGTAGTTGTTCTGAATTCCAGGAATGTCAGCCTGGGAGAGTTACAAAAAACGGAAAGCTTGTAAACAGCAGGTGGTTGTAAGATTGAGTGAGCAGGAGGCCAGTGTCCCATCCATGATTATCAAAGTAAAAGAGGCCATCGGAAGCAACGAACAAATCATCCTGACAGACCACAATGGAGTGGAAATTTTGGACTCGGAAGGAACAAGAGGTACTTAATTCAAACAACTTTATTTACCTTTGCTGTGTGCAGTTTAGGTAACCCGGTGTCTTGGAAATTTGGTTGCAGATTGTGGGCTTTGAATTGCCCACCCACATTTCAAACGACAGCCATAAACAATGTCAAAGGTTTGCTGCCATTTCAGATAAAACTAAATCAATATACATTCACATGTCGGTCTTAAGAATTAGCTCTTATTCAATTTTACATTTTTTGTACTCCTTTAGGCCTTTTCTACTGGAATTCAAACTCTCTAAAAAATAATGGCTGTACCAGAGGCTGACTTCCAAGCCATAAAACAAAAGAGGCGTAAAATCTCGTAAGTTGGACTACCAGTGGCTTCTGTTACACCCCTGCACTTTGCTTTTACTAGAGTATACTTACTACAGTATATCTCCTTTGGTTGAAAGGCTCGACTCTGTGTGGACAGTTTAATAGTGTCACAAAAGCAATTGTTTCTGGGTCCATGATCAATGTGAATGTTAATGACAAATATGTCACAGTTATTTGTATAAATTCCCAGCTACCTATGTGAGCATAACACACATATGATATATACATAAAATGATTTTGTATATACATGATATGTTTCTGTTTCTTTGTTTTGAGCACATCACAGAGCCGTCACCAACATTTAACTGTGATTGTGCACTGTACGTTTACATGTGACAAAAAAATAAAGATGTGAATGTGTTTCATAGACGCAGAGATGATGAGGGTGGACTGGACAGTAGTCCTGGCTGCTCAGGGTTTGTATGAGGTATGAGATATGATATACTTACATATCCAATGGATTACATGGATGGCTACTACATACAGTTGGTAACATCAACTATTTATCTACTCAATCTAATCTCCTGTTTCTTACTATGAAGTATTTATTCCATGTTTAGTGCTCTGTACATGGTCCTAGCCATTAGAATTAAACATTTTCTAAGAGCTTGCTTGATCGTCTCGTTGAGAGAGGTCAGGGAAGAATGTTTACAGTTCTATTGGCTCAAACGGGTGAACTTCTTTTTTGCATCCCTCTGGAAAATTAGAGGTAGGATTACTGTACACCCCCTAGGGCTGGGTATCATTTAAAAAATTACGATACCAGTACCAATACCAGTACCCTTAAATGATACTGATACCAATTGAATACTTCAATCGATACTTTGAATTTCTTTTTTGCATTTTTTCCATTCCATAACCATCATGTGAATGGAAGCATTCAGTTGTGTAAAATGCCATCAATCCTCCCACATTCAAATAATTTTTACAATAATACATTTTGATAGTGTTTAAAAGAGTATCAAACTGCATTTATTACAATATAACTACTGACAGTAACTACACATTTTTTAGTCATCCATGACCTTGCAGCTAATGTGAACGGTGTGTCAAGGCTGCTGCTGGGGGTGGTACATCAGCAGTAGCAGTTGTGGTGGTAGTAGGCCTAGGGGGGTCTTAACATTAAGCATAACATTAGTTAATAACGTTAGCCTAAACATATTTCGCTGCTACAGAAGCTAAAACTACCACTAAGTAACCAATGCACTAAGCAATGCATTACAGTAGGGTTGCTATTAATGCTATTGAGCTAGCTAGGTAATGGGGGAAATTCGCGTTTTTATGCATTTATTTTTTACCATACGCCATAGGCGTGTAGTATAACCATGGATGTGAGTATAACCATACCTTTGAGCGTTTTGGTGGCATTACCTCAGTGTGCTAAACTGTGTCAACAACTCGCAGTCAGGGTTGCCAGATTGGTGTGATGTTTTCCAGCCCAATGAGTGCTCAAAATCCGCCCAATGTGATAAAAAACCGCCCAAATATTATAGTATATAATATATAGCAGTGCATGCTAAGAAAAATGCCTTTCAGTTGAAATACCGAAAATAATAATAACTCATGTGGTAAACTGCAACACACGCCTACACACAGTCTACGAGAGAGAGAAAGATGCGTAATCCCATCAAATAGTCAAAATGATAATGCAGGCAACAAATTATAATAACACATGAGAAGCATGGCTATATCATGAATATAGGAACGTCGATGTTGCGGTCATAGACAAGAGAGCAACTCAAGATAAGATGACAAGCTAGATAACAAGCTTTAGTGGTGACAAGAAACCGCTAGAGAACGTGACAAGTGGACTAGGCTACACAACTTCCAATGGTAGGCCTATATATCCACCTGTATAACCACCCATGAATAGCCTGCCTGCTCGCCTACAATAACCGAGTCAGGAGTGTGACACTCAGGCAGGCAAGCAGGCAGAGACACAAGTAATGAATCACTCAATGATGCGACATCCAGAAACACCTGCTGTATAGTATTAAATAAAAAATGTCTTACCTTCAAGCCGAACAGGCCAGGAGTCCATTCCAACTTCTAACATAACTTGTCAATGTAAAATTATGTACATGTGGTGAACTTGCTAATTAGCATATAGCCTATTAATAGATGGTTGAATCAAAGCTCCCCAACAACTGTCGGGGAGGGTGGAACGTTGCAGACGTCAAACCGCTCCGTGTTAGACCAGAGCGCACGTCCATGCGAGCAGAAAGCAGCAGTAATCCCATGCGATTTCTGGCATCATCTTTAGCGTCACTTGGGAAAATGCTCTCTCCACATGAGCATTTGATATGGGGAGAGTGAGCAATCTGATTGCGCCAAGTGCCACATCCTGAAAGCACTGATTTCCTCCGGCATCTTTAAAGGCCTCTACCTCCATGAGCGGTGATCATGACAGAAACCTGCTGATCCCACATCCCCACGTTGGCATCTTTAGGTTTCTTCAGGGGGTAGCTAGCTAGATTAGACTCCGACCTCGACCTCGTGCCTTCTCCTTGACCGTGTGAATCAAATGCATTGAACAGGGAGAGCTCCCTCACCCCTATTGGACAGGTGCACATCTCCCACCATATTACTAACATCATTGGATAAAATTGAAACGTCTGTCCCGCCAGTTTTGATTTTTTTTTTTTTTACGCCCGCCCAATGCTATTTTTTCCAGCCCAACCGCCCAATGCTATTTATTCCGTCCAAACGTGATCAAAAGAAGCCCAATTGGGTGTGAACCCGCCCAATCTGGCAACACTGCTCGCAGTTGCAGTCGATTTCACCAGATGGATTTTAGCTGTCTGCCGTAATGGGCCAATCACGCTTCACATTAAATTAAAGAACGCTTGCGGTGATTGGACCATATTACAACGTCTTTTTTTCCTAGATCTCAATACAAAAAGGACTGAATGAAGTACTGGTTTGACTGAAGACGTTTCGATGCTACTTGGTATCAGTTTGTTTCGATCCAGTACTTCAAGGTATTGAGTACCGATACCCAGCCCTAACACCCCCCCCCCCCTTTCTATGTGTGAAGCATTGTTTTCCTCTGTATGAAATTCGCTGTAGCCTATAATAATAAAGTTTGATTTGATTTGAGGTGACTACTGCCATCCAGGGAATCTCTGTCATGGTCCACCGAAACAGGAAGACAACACTGGTGCTGAGCGAAGAACAGTCCAGGAATGTGAGGGGTGCCTTAAGTTGCCTGGTTTGCAGAGGTCAGTCTTATCCTTGAGTATAATTAATAAAAAATGGTAATTCAGCCATCACACAGCACTGATAATCATAACATTGATGCTTGATGGAATGTATGGCATAGTGGTCTGACTGTCTGACATCTAAATAACTAGTGCTTCAATTGAAATTTCATTCAATTGTCTTCATCTGTAGTTGTCTTGTATTGCGCTTTCAGACCTGATTTTTTTTTTTTTTTTTTTACACTTGCAGGAATCATGGAAGATCCTGTCTTCGCAACATGCTGTGAAAGCTTGGTTGGATGCAGATCCTGCACTACGGCATGGATTCAGAATTCATCACAGTGTCTGAAGTGTCAAGCGGATGGTTTTTCAGACAACATTCACAGAGTTACTGGCATTTCTGAGGTAGTAAATGTTGTTAGAGAACTGGCACGTGAAGAGTAAGGCCGAGTTCTTGTTCTTTTCACCAGGCCCTAGTTTTCAGGGTTATGTCATGTTTTTTATATGGAAGATTGACATGTTATGTAAGGGCTAGAAAATGTGGCAAAATGTTTTATTTTAAATGTTAGAGAAGTGGCACGTGAAGAGTAAATGCTTCATGTTGTTGTCACCAGTCTGTCCCAATTCTGACATGTGATGTTTTTGACAAGACATGTTGGGCTAGATAATCTGGAAAGATGTTCTGGATGCAATGACATATTACTGCACATGTTCCTAGTTCAGCATCAAAGTAGCAGTATTCTTTTTTGGATTTGAAAAGACTGTTAATTTAGCTGTGGACAATGACATCTGTCATTTTCAGCCTGCCTTCTGTTCGCAACAAAATGTGTGGAGAGGGAGTTATGACTGATGACCCCTCGAGGAAGATGCAGCACTTTGGATAAATGCTTTTTGTGGACTTTTTATGTTTAATAAATTTACAGGTGTGCTCATACCTACAGTACCTCTGTCTCGCGTGTTCTTACTGGATTTGTAGGCATATGTGATTCCCCCGAGTGGTTGCCACACCTATTCCGTTTTAAATAGCCTCACTGGAATGCATTAACCCTTAAAGCGGTCGCCTCTGTATTTTTGTCTTTACTTAGGTATCAGGTTACTGTGCAACTACACACTCCATACAGCTACATAATGTTTGTCGATAAACATATTAAAGTAACGTCAGGCAGTGGTGACTATTCATTATTAAAATAAAATGATTACACTGTAGTAGCCTACTTGTGAACAACTCATGACACTCAACACTGACATTAAGACATATGACAAAGGCTCAAACATTTTATTATTATTTTTTAATTAGGAATACCTCCGTGTAAGATCAATGAGGTAGATCAATGCCTCTTTGAATGGAGCATTGTTGTAGTTGACCGCATTGTCAAAAACAACAGAAAGGTTGGGGTAGTACTGCACAAAGTGCTGCTCTGCTCTCACTTTGTCTGCCTCAGACAGAAAGGGGTCACTTCCGAAAGAAGACACTCTGGTGAGGGATGATCCCATGTCCCTGTCGTACATGTCAGCTGCTACGGTGGCATGTAGTAAGAGATCTGTTGGGATTCTTCTCGGTGTTCCGGTCCCTGCCAGGTGATTTGGTATCCCTTTCCCTTTAACAACACAGAAACTGTTTGCTGTGATGTTCAGTGGTAAAACACCTCTAGAACCTGTCAATAACCTGTATATGATTTGTAACATACCTGGGATCCTGTGTGCATTCCATGATTGCACAAATCTGTTTATGCCAATCTCGCAGAGCTGGCAGGTCAGATTGGATGTGCAGAACTTTGTCAGGCTGTCCCCCATATCGATTACCTCCTGATCTTGTAGCTGCACCAGGGCCTCCTTTAGTGGGTAATTCACGTGGTTATTGATCTCTGGCCACAGCCTTTCTACTGTATGATTCTGTGAAAAAAAAAGAAGAGGTGGTAGAGGTTTGTTCACATAATGTTGCTATGTTTTTGACAGTTGGGAACTAGAATACAGTAATGCAGTGGTGAAAAGAATGCTCAGATCCTGAAAATGGTAAATGGACTGCACTTATATAGCGCTTTTATCCAAAGTGCTTTACAATGGCCTCTCATTCACCCATTCACATACCAATGGTGGCAGCTGCCATGCAAGGCGCTAGCCTTGGGTTCAGTGTCTTGCCCAAGGACACTTCGACATGTGGACAGTAGGAGGCGGGATTCCACCCGCTGACCCTACGATCATTGGACGACCTGCTCTACCACTGAGCCACAGCCGCCCCTGAAGTACAGGTACAGTACCTCAAAACTTGTATATACTTTTCACCACTGGTGTAATGTAGGCTGATGGCTTGCAGAGGGTTAACATTACCCTAGTTGACTGAGTTTGGAGGTAAGGCTCTCTTTGCTGGTTGTGTCTGTATTCTGACAGCCTCTCTTGTGTGTACAGGCATACTGTAAGTAAAACTCTTTGCTGTGATCCACACGAAGTTGATCCCACATTCCGTAGCTTGTAACTGCAGGTCTACATAAAAAAGATATGAAACGCTTAATTATTGGTATTATACTATATTATTACTAATAACAATATTTTCTTTCAAACAGAACTTGCAACACTGAACTGTACACCTCTTCATAGATGACCAAATTGTTTTTTACCGGCATAGTTGCATTTGCAACTATTTTTTTGCTGTATCCATCCACAGCAATCACATGAGTCACTCCGAACATGACCAGCTTTTCATTTTGGTCCATGTGTAACTTGTGTCCCATATACTCTGCATTATATGGGGTTGGGTTCAAGTTACAGGTACACTATGCAAGCAAGAAAATATTATATATTAATACATTTGGTCAGCATTAGATGAAGTCAAGGTATTATTTAGGATATACTGTACATATGCATGGAATACACAACCCTGATGTTTCATTGTTCAGTCTTTCCTGACTATACACAATGGTCGGTTAAAGCCTATAGAACTTGTGCTGCGTTCACATGGATTCAGGCAGATGGACAATCCTTTTGGACGGTACGGGACAAACAAACAAACAAATGAACAAACAGTCCGATGGAATGGCAGGACGCACAAACGGCATTATCTAGAGAAGAAGACTGAACCGGCTCCTGAATGACTATCTAACGTATAGTACTGTACCACTATACCCAGAGGATCAGATCTAGTGTACATAACCACATGATGAGATGCAAGATGTCAATCACGTGACAAATAAAGTAATCTTGAAATTTGAATCTTTAATCACATGATAATACATTTTCTCTCACACACAAACACAATGGTACCTGGTTTGCCCTGCACCAGCGTCTGCCTGATTACATGTGAACACAGCAAGACTGTCAAGTCATGTCTTCATGAACTCTGCTAGGCAGTGTTCGACGTGTTTGGTGTGGTCTTATCACATACTAATTGCTCCCTGTAACAACACAAAGTATGTACTGTACAACACACCTATTGTTACACCTGACTATATATATGATCATATAAATAGGACCAGCTTAACAAACTTGACAACGTTCTTCGTGATAAGGGGCATGGTCTGCTGTCAGAGCTCTTCCAACTCTGCACTCCCCTGCACGGACCCCAACAGAGGACAGGTAGCCTGTCATCATTTTACGGCCATAAGTTGCTCCAGTCTGTTAAAACACACACACATTTGAATGTTTTATTTATTTCCACATGAATATGATATCTAAAGGACACAAGTAATATCAGTGCAATTGTGACATACATAGGCTACACACACAAACGCACGCGTTTATTCGGAGGCTACATATAACTATTGCTTATTCTAATGAGAGAGTTGTCTCAGCTGTCTCATTTGTAAATGGCATATAGCCTACTTCATTTACTGCTCGAGAGACAACAATTTCAAGGTCTGAATCAGATGTGTGTCCTTTTCTCCGCAGGTTATGTTTGGCAAGTAGTCTCCGGATACTGATCTTCACCTTCACCGGGATCTCCTGATATGTCACGCCATTCATAAACATGTCTCTAATCAGAGATACGGCTCGAGTATGGCTCGAGTGAGGCCATTTGATTCGGATAGCTGTTTGCCTTTGGCGCTCACCGGATGTAGCAAACTGCGCGTGCGCAAGGTATGGTGGGAAATGTGACAATTAATAAAGAAAAACGTAAAATAGACGTTGTAGTGACCACTAACTAGCAGGACAATATATAGTTTAGAACGGTTATAATTCACAGCGATCTAGCCTTTTTGACTTTACTGTTACTTCATAGGTTTGTTTGACTACATTACCCATGTCCCTTAGCGGGTGATGACGTTAAGGAAGTGGGACGTGAGAGAGGGTGTTGGGTTGAGAGAGCGTATGCAGGGTGTGAAATAAAAACAACATTTATTTTTCTCTGTCCACAAAAAGTCTTCCTCAGCCCTTTTGTTTCCCACACTCCTACATTGGTGACCCAGACTTTCTCTGGACGTTTCCAGAGTTGACTGAACATTGCAACAAACGCAGTTTCTCTCAAGTTGCCCGAGTTTTGGGAACAGAATGCAAACGCATGGTTTGCTCAGGCGGAGGTGCAGTTTGCCCTCAGGGAGATTACGGCGGACAGCATCAAATACTACTATGTAGTGGCGGCTCTTACCAGCTCAACTGCGGGGGGGGGGGGGGGGGGGGTGAGTCTGATTGAAAATCCACCAGCAGACAACAAGTATGCCACCTTAAAAGCACACCTGAAAGAGACGTTTGGACTGTCCAAATCTGAGCGAGCTCACCAGCTCCTTTCCCTCCCTGGGCTCGGCGACTCCAAGCCCTCTGAACTGATGGACCACATGCTGGCTCTGCTTGGTGACCAGCCATGTTTCCTTTTTAAGGAACTTTTCCTGCAACAGCTCCCAGACCAGGTCCGTTTAGCCGTGACCAATTCTGTCAAGACTGACTTTCGCCAGTTGGCCAGGGAGGCGGATACGTTTTTCTCGGCTGGGAAAAAGTGTTTTGCAGCAACGCCTGCCACCATCCCCAGCGCCGCAATTGATGAGTGTGTGCTGCAACCTCTCTCTGTCTCCGCCACTGCTGTGGCCCGCCGTGCGAAGCCATCAGGGTTGTGTTTTTACCACGCTAAGTTCGGTAACAAAGCCAAGAAGTGCCTGCCACCATGCAACTTCAGTGCGTCGGGAAACGCACTGGCTGCCACTCGCTAGCAGCCGTGAGTGTCGGCCATTCTGCAGGCTTGCTGTACGTCACTGACTCCCTCTCCGGCCGCCGGTTCCTGTGCGACACGGGTGCCCAGGTGAGTGTGCTGCCTGCATCGGCTATGGAATTATGTCGGGCGAAACAGGGCCCCGCCCTCGAGGCTGCCAATGGCAGCGCTATCCCTACATTTGGCACGCGCACTGTGGTGCTGTGTTTTGCTGGCCAGCGTTTCACCTGGATTTTGTTTTGGCCAAGGTGTCCACTCCCCTCCTAGGCGCTGACTTCCTCTGTGCCAACAGTCTCCTGGTGGATGTGGGGAACCGTCGGCTCATCAACGCTGAGACGTTCAGCTCGTTGTCGTGCGAGCGCAGTGATACGGCCGCGATGAAGCTGTCCAGCGCCGTCTCACCGGCTGATGTTTTCTCCCCCCTCCTTTTGGAGTTCTCGGACATCACAACACCCACCTTCTCGTCCGCTGCCACCAAACACGGTGTAGTGCATCATATCTGCACTGAGGGCCCATCTGTGCATGCCAGGGCCCGCCGCCTCGACCCACACAAACTCGCCATCGCGAAGGATGAGTTTGCCTCCATGGAGAAGCTCGGCATCATTCGTCGTTCCGACAGTCCTTGGGCCTCGCCACTCCATCTCGTTCCTAAGTCCAATGGTGGCTGGCGTCCGTGCGGCGACTACCGGCGCCTTAATGGTGCCACTACACCTGACCGCTACCCTGTTCCGCACATTCAGGATTTTTCAGCCCACCTGGCTGGAGCATCTATTTTTTCTAAAGTGGATCTGGTACGAGGCTACCACCAGGTGCCGGTTAGCCTGCAAGACATCCCCAAGATGGCGGTTATAACTCCATTCGGAGTTTTTGCGGATGCCATTCGGCCTCAAGAATGCCGCACAGACCTTCCAGCGTTTGATTGACATCGTGCTGCGCGACTTGTCTTTCGATTTTGACACGACATCCTGGTAGCCAGCACGTCCAAGGCAGAGCACCTGTCACACCTCCATCTCCTCTTCGGTCGCCTTCATGAGCATGGCTTGATCATCAATCCAGAAAAGTGCCAGTTTGGGCTGCCTTCCATGGACTTCCTCGGCCACCACATCACTACTGCCGGGGCGATCCCGCTGCCATCAAAGGTGGAGGCTGTGCAGCAGCTCCCATGCCCTACCACTGTGAAGGCTCTGCAGGAGTTCCTAGGGATTTTTACCATCGCTTCATCCCCCAGGCTGCTCTCCTGATGCGCCCCCTGTACGAGGCTCTCAAGGCGAAGACCGCCAAGCATGCCATTGCCTGGTCCGATGACATGTTGAAGGCGTTCTCGGATACTAAGGGGGCCCTCGTGGGCGCAACTATGCTGACTCACCCCGTGCCTGGGGCTTCCGTGGCCTTGATGACTGATGCCTCAGACTATGCCGTCGGTGCTGTTTTTGAGCAGCTGGTCGAGGGGGTCTGGCAACCCCTGGCGTTTTTCAGCCGACAGCTCCGTCCCAGTGAGCAAAAGTACAGCACCTTTGACCGTGAGCTCCTCGCCCTGTACTTAGCGGTCAGGCACTTCCGCTTCCTGCTGGAAGCTCGCCCGTTCACTGATTTTGTGGATAACAAGCCGTTGATTTTCGCCATGGCAAAGGTGTCGGAACCGTGTTCTGCTAGGCAGCAGCGTCATCTGGCTTTCGTTTCGGAGTTCACCACGGACATCCGGCATGTGGCGGGGAAGGACAACCCCGTTGCTGACTGCCTCTCTCGTGCCGCCATCGGAGCTGTCCACCTCTGCATCGATTACGCCTCTATGGCTGCAGATCAAGCCTCGGACCCTGACATCCAAGCATACAGGACGGCGGTTTTTGGCCTCCGGTTGGCGGTCCCTTTCAGTGACAACGACACAACGCTGCTTTGTGATGTTTCTATGGCGCAGCCGCGCCCAGTGGTTCCACAGGCATGGAGAAGACAGGTTTTCGATGCCGTACATAGCCTGTCGCACCCTGGCAGGAAGCCGTCGCAGCGTCTGATGGCGGCGAAGTTCGTCTGGCGCGGTATGAAGACAGACGTGGGGGGCTAGGTGAGGACCTGCATAGCGTGCCAAGGTCCATCATCACGTTAAGGCCCCGTTGGAGCAGTTCACAGTCCCGGAAAGGCGTTTCGACCACGTCAACGTTTACCTGGTGGGGCCTCTTCCCCCCTCCAGGGGGTACACTCACCTCCTGATGATGGTCGACAGGACAACCTGTTGGCCAGAGGCTGTCCCACTGTCCGCGACTACTACAGCTGATGTAGCTCGCGCCTTCGTCAGAACCTGGGTTGCCCGGTTCGGAGTCCTCTCTGACCTTTACTCTGATCGGGGGGCCCAGTTCACTTCCGAGCTATGGACTTCCATTACCCAGCAGTTAGGGGTCTCCCTACACCGTACTACGGCTTATCATCCGCAAGCCAATGGCCTCTGTGAACGCTTTCACCTATGAAGGCTGCCCTCAAGGCTGGTCTCCAGGACGACAGCTGGGTCGACAGACTAATTTGGGTGATGCTGGGACTCCGTACTGCACCAAAAGAGGACCTTCTCTCGTCCTCTGCTGAGCTAGTTTATGGCCAGCCCCTCCGGGTCCCAGGGGATTTCCTTCCCTGCGCTACGGTCCCCTGGTCGGCACCGGAACAGCGGAGTGCTCTACTGGAGAGGGCCAGGTCCTTTCTGCCGGTCCCTACTTCGTACCATGGCGTCGCCCAGGTGCGTGTCCCGCCTGATCTGCGGGCAGCGGGGTATGTGTTTGTCCGACACGACGCCCATCGGGGCCCACTGCGGCCGCCCTATGATGGTCCGTACCGAGTCGTGGAGGCCGGCGACAAAAACGTTGTGGGTGGTGGTAGTGAACGCATCTCGGTGGACCGCCTCAAACCAGCTCATTTGGACTTGGACCGCCCTGTTGTGGTGGCCCAGCCTCCTCGCCGCAGTCGCCCCCCTGGTGGGACGTCCCCGATGCCAAGCCTGGCTCCTGCAGACCCCCCGCTCTGCCGTCCAGTGCCTGCTCGTCGCCTGCCTGCTGTTTCCCCCCTGCCTCGCCCCCCTGTGCCTGCTTGGGAGCCCCGGAATCGTTTTGGGCGGGTCATTAGCGTCCCTGGTCGTTTTTTGGGCCAGTTCTTGTGAACTCTGGGGGGACGTGTGTAGTGACCACTAACTAGCAGGACAATATATAGTTTCGAACGGTTAGAATTCACAGCGATCTAGCCTTTTTGACGTTACTGTTACTTCATAGGTTTGTTTGACTACATTACCCATGTCCCTTAGCGGGTTATGACGTTAAGGAAGTCGGACGTGAGAGAGTGTGTTGGGTTGAGAGAGCGTATGCAGAGTGTGAAATAAAAACAAAATTTATTTTTCTCCGTCCACAAAAAGCCTTCCTCAGCCCCTTTGTTTCCCACACTCCTACAACGTTTTATTTCGTTTTGGTTTCCTTGTTTAAGCAGTTTTCCGTTTAGGGCTGTAAACAGGAAAAGAAACACCATTTTCCAGTTTTTGGTACATACAGAAAAACAGAATAACGAAATATTGAGTCGTTTTCTCACCTTCCGTTTGCCAGACTGAAAGGAATAATTGAATGATCGGATGATGGACCCTCAAGCACAAGCAGCTGTCATTCTGCAATTTTTCATGATATCGGGGAAAGCCAAAGAGGGTTTTGTCGGTTTGTAAAATGTCTTCTTAAGAACCTCTCGCTGTTCGTGCACAGCAGATTATTGTTTAATTCGCACACTGAAGTTACATATAGAATCTTAACATCCATATGCCTTTTTCCAAGTGAATTGATCGGTCAGCGGGCAGTGCTTCATACATTTTGATCCATAATCTGGAATTTAACCTGCCCCGGAGCAGGTTAGTTCGGCAGCATAAATTACCATGGCGATATAGCACGGTGAAAAGTGAACCACCTTCGTAGTACGGATAAACCAGGCTTGAACCTGAAGTTATCACGCTAACCCGTAATCCTGTTTCGTAGTACAGGGCCCAGGTTAGGCAAGGATCTCAACTCTGGTTGGGTAGGACTGACTTAATCTACCATGCCTGGGCTTGGCTACTAATGCCTGGACATGAAAACCACGCCCCCCTAATTAGCATATAAGGAGCGAGCAAACAAAGAATAAATAAATGTGGAAATAAATGTGGAAAAGAATGTGGAAATAAATGTGGAAAAGAATGTGTAAATAAATATATAAATAAATAAATGAATGAATAAATGAATATGGAAATAAATGCAAGAAATAATGAATCAAACAATACATAAATATATAATTTTATACATTTATATCAAATTTAATGTATTTATTTACACATTACTGCATGCATTTATTCATTCATTTATTTATTTTTGTCCATATTTATTTATTCATTTATTTGTTGGTCATTTGTTGAGTCATTTATTTATTTATGTATTTATTTTTTAATTTTGACAGGTTTGGTCCTCCATACGTACGCCTGAAATCGCGGAAAAAGAAGTGTTAAAAAAAGGCGCACCTCAATGATAAATGAGGCCCCTGAGATGATTAAGCTGTTATTGTGTTTTTAACCTGTGGAGGGCAGCAATACGCTCCAAAGTGTCTAGGCTGCCGCAAACTTAAAAGAAGAAGAATTCTTTGAGCAGAAGCAGGAAAAGTTACCAAGGTAAATAAGCTCAATCGTTTTCACGTGTTACGTCGAAATTGACACAGATCATCATGACTTGCAGGAGACGCTTTACACACATGTATTCAGTTCGATTATCTGATTGTGGCACTATAGGCTGAACTTTAGCACGTCCTTTTAACTGCAAACAGTCTCCTGACCCGAGGCTGAAGTTCCAACGGTGTTGAAAGTTCCTGACAGATGGATAAACCAAAACTAACCACGTAGCCGTTCACGCGTCAAAGAAAATTAGTTTCCTACAATCCATATTAAGCACAACTCTTTCTTCCTGGGGCAGACATCGGGATAAATAATATGTTCACCAGAAGCTGGTTATTGATGTTGTAGGCTATTCGTAGCCTATTACTTTGGTATAGCCTACCGTGTAAGAAAATATCTTGGAGCAGTATAGGCTATATATATATGGACATGAAATATAGCGCATTGACTAGGCAAAGGCCTACTGTATGCTTTTTGAGTAAGCAGGAATCCAAACAGATGCTTTGATATTAAAATGTAAAAGTCTGTTTTTAAAATTCCAGGCTCAAATTCACGCTCACTTGGTTAATGGACAGTTCTTATCCCCTGCCTCATAGGCTCTGGTCATGGATGGAGATAAAACTGAATGACCTTAAAGATTCAGTCATATTCCTGTTATATAATGTAGCTTTCAGTCACAGTGAAATGTTGCTGCCAGCTACAAGATTAGGCCTATACTTGATACAGATAAACTCTAATACTCAATTCCAAATTAAAATTTTAATTTTCAAAATTACCAATCAACATGGCAGCAGCTTAATACCATTAGACATTTCTTGTGAGATGATATATTCACCCTCAAAGCTCAATAAACTGAATGTTCACCTTAGAAATACTGTACTCCAGTTGTTTCCTTTTGAGGGCAAGCCTCTGAATCCATGATGGAACAGGTAGGCCTACTGCACCTGTGCTCACAGGCTGTGTCCAATTCGCTGTATCATCAGCTTTGAATCACGCAGGCCAGGGTATTGTCAAACTTCAAACACAACGTTTAAATCTAGTCCAATAGTGGTGACTTAGTTTCCATAGCAACGTGCTTCAGAAAGGCCCATGGATGTATTAATAGAACTGGATAGGGTCACTGCATTCACTGACTGCTCGAAAAAAATGCAAACGCGCTTTATATGGAATTCATAAATGTAAATGGACTGGAAAGAAACCGCATATTCAACATTTCAAAGTAGAAGGACTACAGAACCGTAAAGCAGTGAAAACTATAGATACTGTAGTGCTTTACATAAAAGGAGTA
This sequence comes from Borostomias antarcticus, assembly GCF_949987555.1. Classification (NCBI taxonomy): domain Eukaryota; kingdom Metazoa; phylum Chordata; class Actinopteri; order Stomiiformes; family Stomiidae; genus Borostomias; species Borostomias antarcticus. Next base: position 5,680,861 of record NC_140252.1, read on the forward strand.
AAGCACTTATTCTTTTCGCAGACACTGTGTGCTTTGTCCAGGTCAGATGGAGCTGCCTCTCCCGCCCCACGAGGGAGCAGAGCTGTCCGTGGTGGACATGCACACGGGCGGGGAGCCCCTGCGCGTCATCGTCAGCGGGTACCCAGAGGTCCGGGGCGCCAGCCTGCTCTCCAAACGCCGTTATGTGAGGGAGCATCTGGACTACCTGCGGAAGGCCCTGATGTACGAGCCGCGGGGGCATTATGACATGTACGGAGCGCTGGTGGTGCAGAGTGAGATTCCAGAGGCAGATCTGGGGGTTCTGTTCATGCACAACGAAGGCTACAGCACCATGTGCGGTCACGCCGTCATCGCTCTCGGACGCTTCGCTGTCGACTACAAGCTGGTGAAAGAGCCGCAGTCGCCGGAGACGCAGGTGAACATCCACTGCCCCTGTGGCCTGGTGAGGGCGTTTGTGGAGTATTCCAACGGTAAAACTGGAGGCGTGAGGTTCCACAGTGTTCCTGCATTTGTATTTGCAACAGGTAAGGGACTGCTTGAGTCTATTGGTCTATTGTGTGTGTGTGTGTGTGTGGTGTGTGTGTGTGTGTGTGTGTGTGTGTGTGTGTGTGTGTGTGTGTGTGTGTGTGTGTGTGTGTGTGTGTGTGTGTGTGTGTGTGTGAGAGAGAGAGAGAGAGAGAGAGAGTGTGTGTGAGTGTGTGTGTGCCCGCCCGCGCGTGTGTGTGTTCCTTAACATGCTCCTATCTTTACGGTAATAAACTTGTAAAAGAAAAAAAAAGTTCAATTAATACTATTAAGAAACATAAGGGAACTAGATTCAGATGTATTTGTCACTTACAGTGTACAATTGTAAGTGATATACGTACGTATATACGTACGTGATATACGTGATATACGTCTCTGTGATGTGCTCTAAAGATTACAAATAATTACAAATTTACAAATAACACAAAGTTATACAAATCTATACAATATTCATAAATATAGATAAACCTGGGGGTAGGGGGAGGGATCTCAATTCGCAAAATATGAAAGGTCTGGAACTGCTGAGTTTATTTTTGATTTCCAAGGGGCATTATCAATGGTCGCAGACCAAAACGCCTCTCAACGCAATTGGATAGACGTACAACCAATCAGAGCAACGACATGTGGGTTAGTCGTCATATCATCATACAGTATCAAATGGGTGCCGGCAGCAGCATTTCACTGTGACTGTACACCGTACACTACATGTAACAAATAAAAAGGACTCTTGGGTACAGTCGTTGATCAAACCCGACCCATATTAGATACACGGTTCTGATTGGCACAGCAAATATTTGCCAGGTGGAACTCAGTCGAATGGGATCGTGGCCAGATGGAGAGAAACAGAATGTTTACAATTATTTTGCATTTACTTAATACCTGAGGTCTGTGGGAGCTGCTGTGCTACCATTGTAGACTCAGGATTCGTTTATACACTCTGGGATCTGTTAGTAAAGCCTAGCTTGTGTTGTGACGTCAGAGGGAGACGACGTTGGCTCTAGTAGAGCGGGATTTTGTCGTGTGGTGTCCAGCTAATAAATGGGCTGCGCTCCCAGACCCAATCTCACGTTTACAATTTCTTAAATAGTGTTATAGAAGAGAAAGTAAGAAGCCCCACATCTCGGACCCAACATTGGTGACAGCGGTAACAGGTGTTTGCTTTGTGTGTTTTTCTCTGGAACAATTGGACAATCTGGAACAATCTCTGGAACAATTACTGAACTTTCTAGCTAGTTGTACTCGTGAGAGAGCGCAAACGTGAGCTGGCGTTATGTTTTCACGGATGAAAACGGAGAGCACAACCGATATGGATGAGTTTTTGTTTTCTTCTGTGTGCTGTGCGCATGCGTGCTGGAGCAAGTGGGGAAGCTATTTCGTTTCTAAAGACGTTTCTAAAGACCATATTACAGAGGCATGTGAAAAACCACAACAGGCCTACGCTCTATGTAAGCACAACTAGCGATTCATAAAGACAGATTGATGAAAACAACTGTTTCGCGGCAGAAAATAGATTTTTTAGAAGCTGCATTCTCAGTGCCCCGTCCGCCGCCATTACATGGATATACTTGGCTCGCGCTGGATTTCAAATTTCTTCTACAGGCCTCCAAATTACACCAAAGTTATCTCGGTGAGTGAAACGTCTTATAATATGCCGTAAATAAGGTCCAGGTTGTCAAAAACGAGCATTATCCTTTAAAGTTAAAGTTGAGCTGCCACCGCCATTTAGTGGTGATGGTCAGAAACCGTTTGCTACATGGATCAAACAGTTTGAAGCTGCTGTGCGCGCACAGACAAGAGGTGCGAGAACCACGAGCTCAGAGAGACTCTGGTTAATATTCTCCCCACCCGGCTCGATGGGGCAGCTTTCATGCTGTGGGACAGTTTCCCTCCAGATGTACAATGTGACTATGAACGAATGAAAGAGAAGCTGAACGAGGCGTTTGGACAGAAGCAGTTTCTCCTGTACTTCCAAACATGCATCTCAGCACGTCCCCGCAAGGTGAATTCGAGTTTGGAGGTCTATGCTGCAGACATCTCCAGACTCGTGGCAGAGGTGTTTCCGAACTATGACAAGGCTGTGATAGAGGGGGAGAAGTTCAGGCGTTTCCTGGCAGGCCTCGATCCTGCTCTCCAAGCCAAGTGCCATGAACAGGGGGTGATGGACATGGAGTTCGCACTGATGGTTGCTAGCCGTTGTGAGCGTGCCAGGTATGCGCTGAAGGCCGACCCGCTTGGTGGGAACTACCCTCCCCCGAAATCTACAGTGGTGGCCGCTCTTGAGTCGTCGCGGGCCCCGGCTGGGAAAGATGTGGCTGACGGCACGGAAAACCTCATCCGTGCGGTGGAGAGCCTCACCATGAAGATGGACAACCTACAAGCCGAGGTGAGAGAGCTGCAGGCGCGCCGTCATGGGACTGAGAGTGAACGGCGGGGCTCCCCCTTTCCACGTGAGCAGCTATATGACCCAGGGGCACGCAGAGAGCAGGGGCGCGCCTGTCGCTGTGAATGCGGAGAGTATGGCTGCAGGTCAACCGGCGGTGACTTCCAGAGGGACGAGCGCATGAGGGGCCGTTCTCCGCAGCGCAGACTGTAGGGAGGATACAGCGCCAGAGAATGGTCTCCGAGAGAGCAAGGGACCCGAGACGCCGCCGCTGACTTCTCGCCGCACCGACGGGATGACGGCGGCTCACAGGGGCCGCACACTGCAGAGGATCGTGAGCCAAGGTGCGGCGTGAGGTTCTTATCGCCCTACCGACGATCACCGTCCCCATTCCCACACGGACGGGAGTCGGGAAACTTCAAGTAACTACCATTGAGACCCAGATGTCAGTTACAACACCACAGGGTCAATAGGATGAGGCAGAGGCAGGAGCTCCTGTCTCCTCGGTGGACTCATGTTTGGTGGGTGAGTCTAAGCTAACCGCCTATGTGAAAGGACTGGTTGAGGGTAATGATGTGACTGTTTTGATTGACTCAGGCTCTAACATCTCACTGATTTCAGAGGAGTTCAAAATGTCCCTACCAGGTCTACGTGAAGAGGTGTTAAGTAAACAATACACTGTTGCACGTACTGTGGACGGACAATTGTTGGACACTTTGGGTACAATGACTCTTCCTTTACAGCTGGGTGGCAGGGCCTGGCAACCTGTTGTTCATGTAGTGCGGGGGTCCACACAGAAGGTCCTGCTAGGTTTTGATTTCATGCTACTGACTCATGCTGTGATGGATGTTGGTTGTGGTCTGCTCCGTATTGCTGATGTTGATATTCCTCTTATGCATGCCACAGATTTTATACCTGATTGTTGTCATATCTCAGTGTCTTTTGATAGCACTATTCCACCCTGCAGTGAGATGCTGGTCCCTGTTAAAGTAGGCCTCCCACCTAGTACTGAGCCTCCTATGGGGCCTTATCTATGTTACGTGGAGCGGAGGTACGAGACACCCTGGGACTGGTCGTCGCACGGACAGTGGTGCCAGTGGAGAACGGGTGCACTGTAGCGCGGGTGCTCAACCCGACCGGGGAGGAGCTGAAGCTGCACTCCGGGAACTGCCTGGGGGTGGTCCATCATGTTAGCAAATGTGACTTGCTCACCCCCGCAGAAGTCTCTGAGTCCTCACAGGGGGCTGCCTTACTACTGCCTTAATACTGACGGTACGTTGTCTCCTGCACAGAGGCAGCAACTGCAGAGCTTACTGGAGAAACACAGAGGGGTGTTCTGCACCGGCCGAGGTGGGGCTGGGAACCCCAACCTGATCCAACACCGCATCCACACAGGTGACCACCCCCCAAAAAAGAAATGGGCCTACCGCACTTCCCCTGAAAAACGGAAGGAAATGGGGAGTAGCGTTGTCACGATACCAAAATTAAGCCTTCGATACGATACCTGCCCAAAATATCTTGATACCGAAACGATACCACGGAGAAAATCTGAAAAAATAAGGAAAAGTAATGGAATAATAGATGACAGAACATCGAACTTTAAATTGTTGGCTTTTTTTAGTGCTCTGTTCAGTCTTTTTGCATCTTTTGAGTCTTTATCATATTTCCTGTAGCTTTCAAACACAGCTGGAAGGGAAGGCTGCCTCGACTGGGTGGTTTGGGATTGTGCTGGCTTCTGTTTGTTTGTCTGTGTGGGGAGAAATCAATAAATTATGCCTATGTTGTTGCAAACTGTGAGATAATCAGAAGAACATTGTTGAAGAGTAGGCTATTCGGCCTTTCGATCTCAAAGTGATGGCTTATTTATGTAAATTCCCTGCCACGGCTTATTGAACCTTTATTACCAACTCCTTTCTCCCAACAGGTTTTATTGTTATCCGTGGCTCATGAATCTAATATGTTACCGCTTTAAACTACCATCACATGAGTCAAACATTCATAGCCTCTCTTAAAATGCATCTCCCAATTCTGTCTCTCAAATGTGTGTGTGCTTCAATGCGCTCTCTCTGTCAGAGCGGTGTCACTTGATTTAGACCTCTGTTCGTGCTCACAGCTCAAAGGTCACATGAAAGAGAATAGCTCCCAGGTCTCCAGCCTCTGACTCTGACGCCTCTGTTGGTGGAAAGAAAAGTCGGACTTACTCCATTCCTCTGTTGATGGAAAGAACAAGTGAAGTCCCTCTCTTTGCGAGCCTTGTTTTGACCCCCATCCCAGAGGGGCAGGGTGTTGACGTCACTTTCCCTTCGTCACTCTCCCTTCGTCACTCTCCCTTCTTTTTTTTTTCTCTCTTTCTCTCCCTGACAGTTAACAATTCCTGCATTCAACTTCTTATCTCTCTCTCACCCAAAGCAGGACATCACAGAATAAATGTCTAATTAATATCTTATTAAATATCCTACTTTAAGCATTACCTATATACTCAAACAGTTGATACATTCGATCATTACATTGTCATTACTGTCTCACACGTATACATGATTACATAATTGATCTTGACTAAGAACAGATACATGACTTATACATGTCTACTTCTACTTTAAGTGATTACATGTCCAACAAATGATATTCACTCTAAACAGTGTTACTTGCTTGATTAAACCTTTTTCTTTTAACATCTATTATTCGCAACCTCATACAGGAAAGTTCAGCCAGTTCATCCAACACTATCCCTTTGTCCTTCTGATAAGCGCCAGACCCTGGCACGAGAGGGGGTGGTTTCCCTACCATCAGAGCTAGTCGGGCCCTTGTCAGTTCAATGTGTGTGTGGACCATTCATTATTCATCCATCCATCCGTTTTTTAGAGGGATCCACTGAGAATATTTATTACTACCTTTCCGGACTGTGCCAGGTGCTTGGGCCGGATCTGCCACCGTAGGCCTCTCGTCTTTCATGGCTGACTTTTGGGCCTAATGTGCCAGCCCTTGGTGCACTTGACAGTCCACTTCGTTTCTGACTGGTGTTCGGGATCACTACAAACTTGAAAAGCTTATTATTATTATTATTATTATTATTAATTAACCCAGGCCTATTGAAGCATTTTTGCTATTCCAAATTATCAGAAGAGATAATTGTCTGACGGTTAACAGTTCTCTCACTCTAGGAGGTCGGAGCAGGTATTGGTTTTTTTGTCACACGTGCGCTAGGCAGAGAGCTAGGCTTGCAGCCAGGCTGCAGCTATGCTAGCTAAAAGTCTCATGCTACGGATGAAAATTAGCTTCTCTAGCTATCATCTGGTGCAATTAATGTATTGTACATTCATACATTCAAACATAAGGTAGGCTAAATATCCTTCGGTTGTATTCAGTTACAGTACTGGTGTTGCTGCTGTGTGTGTGTGTCTTATCTTCTATCACATTCGCTAACTTGTCGCGCTTTGAATTGTTTGTGTAAGTCGGCATGTCTGTCTGCAAGATGCTTTGCCAGGTTGGTCGTATTGGCTCCCTTGGTTTGTATAGATTTATAGCATTGTTTACAGATGGGCTTTGTAATGTCCGTGGGCTTGCCCTCACTGTCGGCTCTGTAAGCAAAATAATGCCAGATTTCGCTGCGCGCATCAGCTTTATCGATAAGCTGTGGATCGACAAGCTGTGGTCAGTTGACATTTCTACTTGTAGCCATCTCAGGTTAGCTACCGTCCTCTCGAAGATGCTGCGTGCATATGAGGGGGAAAAAAACTGTTGCGCTGCTCGCTGCTGAGTGACAGAGCGAGGAGAGAGAGAGAGCGCACACCCACACACACACATACTGCCCCATGACTCGGGGATCTTGGGAGAGAGGAGCAGAGCGCTATTAGCCTACAAACAAACACGCCTTCACTGTCGCATGAACGCAACTCAATATATACGGCTCTTATCAAAACACTGTCTTTCTTAAAGTATCGATACTTTAAAGTTGGGTATTGTACCGTTTTTGACGACAGAGTATTGCGGTACTTTTTGATACACCGTGCAACACTAATGTGGAGACAGGTGCAGCGCCTGCTGGACAACAGCATCATAGAGGAGAGCTGTAGCCCACGGTCCTCTCCTGTGGTGCTTATGAGAAAGAAGAATGACACGTGGAGGTTCTGTGTAGACTACAGGGCCCTCAACTCTGTGACCACAAAGGACTCTCACCCGCTGCTATGTGTGGACGACATGCTGGACGCTCCTTGCAGGGGCCACCTGGTTCAGCACACTGGACTTTTCGGATGGCTACTGGCAGGTGGAGGTTGCGCCAGAGGACCGTGAAAAAACGGCGTTCTCCACCGGCCAGGGCCTCTACCAGTTCAAATCCATGCCCATGGGCCTCACCAATGCACCCGCGACCTTTCAGCGAGTCATGGAGATGGTGTTGAAAGGACTGCTGTGGCACATCTGCATGGTTTATTTGGATGATATCCTCATATACAGTAAGTCATTCGAGGAACACCTCTCTGCTCTGGGGGAGGTCTGCACCCGGAGCGGTGCGGCGCGGGGCTGCGCCTGAATGCCCGCAAGTGGCAGCTAGCCCGGGACCACGTGGTTTTCTTAGGCCACGTGATCTCTGCTGCGGGGCTCAGCCCTGATCCTTGGAACACTGAGAAGGTAAAAAACTGTCCTGTCCCGCAGTCCTCTACGGAGGTACGGGCCTTCCTGGGGCTCTGCTCTTACTACAGGAGATTTGTAAAGGACTTTGCCAAGCGGGCCACCCCCCTCACTCACCTCACGGAGAAGGAGGTACCATTTCAATGGACAGCAGAGTGCCAGGGGGCCTTTGAGTTTTTGCGGGCCTCCCTCTGTTCTGAGCTGGCCGTGAGCCACCCAGACTTCACTAAACGGTTCACGCTATATACAGACGCCTCACTCTTCGCTGTGTTGGCTCAGGAAACGGATGGGGTGGAGAAGGTGGTCGCCTACGATAGTCACACACTCACCAAGGCAGAGCGAAAATGGTCTACGTATGACAGGGAGTTGTGGGCGATAGTGTGGGCTGCGGAGAGGCTACGGAGAGTGGCCATCGAGAACGAGAGGCACGGGCATCTCAGTCGCTGGGCCCTAGACCTGGAGAGTCTGTTACTGGCCGACCATGCAGAAAGACATTCAAAAATGGTGTAACCAGTGTTACGCCTGCCAATAACGTCTAAAGGTAATCGCTATGTTTTGGTGGCGGAGGACTATTTCACTAAGTTCGTTAACCTGTATGCCATGCTTGATCAGAGAGCCACCACAGTCTCTGAGCACCTCTTTAAAGACTACATCCTAGAACATGGGGTAATGGAGACCCTGCACACAGACATGGGCAGGCAGTTTGAATCAGACATTGTACGTGACCTGTGCGGGAAGCTGGGGGTGAAGAAGACACACACCACCCCATACAATCCAAAATCCGACGGGATGGTGGAAAGGTTTAATCACACTTTAATTGATCAACTAGCAAAGACTCTCCTGTGCTGTGAGGGGGAGTGGGACTCTTTCCTGTCCCAGGTCGTATTCGCCTACAACACCAGCGTCCATTCCAGCACAGGGTTCACGCCTTATTTCCTCACACACGGCAGGGAAGCTCAAACACCTGTGGACGTGGTGCTGGGTCCTGTGGTGCGGAGCGAGCCAGTCCACGGGCCCCCGGAGTCTCACCGGAGTCTCACTTGCTCTCTGCTCAGGGGCTTGGACACAGCCTTCAGTCAGACCAGAGAGAACAACCGTGTTGCGAGCAAAAGCCAGAAAACTACGACACCAGGATGAGACATGAGCCCCATGAGGTGGGGGATGTGGTGTGGTTAAATGATCCCACAGAGAGCCGCCGTAAACTAGCCCCCCACTGGAAGGGGCCCTACCTGGTGCAACGACAAATGGACAGGGATGACGAGGTAGGGGTGACCTACCAGCTTAGTAGCCTTTTTGAAGATGATCCCCCACTCCAGACTATTATGATAGACTGCGGCGTTAAAATTTACCAGTGGTTTTTCCCTTGGAAGGCCCCTCAAGGGCTCCCAGGGCCCTGTCCCCACCTTCCACTCCGCTGGGGGGTACTGCTTCCCCTGGTAGCCCCACTGGATCATATGCATCAGGGTCTAACATGGCCTGTGATTTGGAGTCAGAGGTGGGCCCTTCGAGGTCTGCTGAGGACATACTAAGAGAGGATACACCTAGGGTCACCCGCACCAGGAGGCTGACGCGGGCACCTGTGTGTTTTATGGACTATGTGTTGGACTGAGATTTTTTTTAAATGTTCTGTATCCCAGTGTTCAGGAAGGATGGTGTTAAGTGTTTGTTGTAATGCACTAGTAACTGAGGCGGCTAACTGCTTTTTTTTTTGTTATGTGGCGGTGGTCATATTCTGAATGACTCAGGTAGCCAGATTTTTTTTGTGTGTGTCAGTGCCTTTTACACAGGCTTTGAGGAGTGAACTGTTTTCTGTCACAAGTTGTGATGTTTTGAATGTAGTATGGAAATGGGGACATTTCTTTTGTTAGGGGGGACACATGTAGACTCAGGATTCGTTTATGCACTCTGGGTTCTGTTAGTAACGCCTAGCTTGTGTTGTGACGTCGGAGGGAGACGACGTTGGCTCTAGTAGAGCGGATTTTGTTGTGTGGTGTCCAGCTAATAATGGGCTGCGCTCCCAGACCCAATCTCACGTTTACAATTTCTTAAATAGTGTTATAGAAGAGATAGTAAGAAGCCCCACATCTCGGACCCTACACCATTAAAGCCTGAGACGTGGTTAATTGAAATGGTTATTCAAACCCACTTCCTGGAATACCCTTCAGCTCTCTATAGACAGACAGACAGACAAGACAGACAGACAAACAGACATTAAGTTTATTTATCCCTGAAGGGTTAATTATACAACAGCTTGTTCCAACCACGTATTGTGGTTGGCCAAAAGGCAATCGGAGCCGGTAAAAGTATCACTTTTCTTTAACATTGTATCACAATGTGATAGGGATTGTGAGCAATAAACATACTAAAACTGGAAAGGTTGATTTTATATTTGTTAAAAGGGTACAGACACTTTGGGACAACCGTTTATAAAGTTCATATTAGCTGCTAGCTAGCATGCTTGGTCTGTTGTGGACCAGTCCAAGACTGGGTTGCACCAGTTTGTCTTATTGTGTGACTAAACCCAAGCATTTAGTCACGCCTAAACCCTGACTTAACTCTTAGTTGCTACTAGTTAGTCGCATACTAGTTTGTGTCTAATTTCGGTTGCACCACGGCAATTTAGGCGTTGTCTTAACTAGTAACTACTAACTAGTTACTAAAAAATAGTCGTCGGGCTCCGGCTCGCATACGAGTCATGTTAAATTTACAACAGAATATTGAGCTAGCCTGGCATTTGAGTTGGTCATCTAACAGGCTCGATCCTCACCTTTCTGTATAATCCAAACTGTGAAATGGCTGTGATAATAGTCCACAAAATGTTCTTCCTTTGCCTCGTTTAGCACCAGTTGCAACACTCTCCTCCAAATTCATTATCTCTGTTAGAAGGGCTAACGTTGCACTGTGTTTATTATTATTGGGGTTGGTGAGAAGCTTGTGCAGTCGAGAGGTTATTTTGGGGGAGTTAGCCATTGGATTGTTATGCTTAAATTATCCTAGCCAGCTAGTTCCCAAGCTTGTTTGATAACGTTATTTGATTCAGACATAACGTAGGCTGCCTGGTACAGTCCACTGACCAGTTGCTGGTTAGCTATGAAAGGCAGGATCCCAGCCAACCGTTGCATCCCCCCAACCCGTAACGGAGGTTTATCAACTTGGCTGGGACTCCCCCTCTCATCGCTAACCAGCAACTGAGCCAATTGAGCTAAAGGTGGTTAGCTAGCTCGATCGTGAAATTACTCAAACTGAATAAATATGACACCAATAAGCACACCGGTGCAAATAGTTAGTTTAAACTCGATATAACTAAGACATCTAAAAAAGTATTTTTTCCACCGACAGATTTAGCTACAATGTTTCAGCCCACCTCCATCCTAATAGCAGAGTTGAAGACCCTAGTATTAGCTACTTCCTCGCACTAGTCATCACTTACACCACCTCCCAGGGTGGTGTAAATATTTAGTTGTTACTAGGAACTAGTCGTGAGTGGTGCAACCCATTTAAATTCAGTAGTGACTAAATCTCGAGTTAGTCAACACTTAGGCTATGACTAGGCCTAGTCATCACTTAGTAAACGACTGGTGCAACCGGCTCCAGGTGCAGCGGTAAACTGTTTTGGATAGCAGATGGCTGAAAGCGAAACTGAACACTTATAACCCATATTTTTCTAAAATATATTTAATGACAGTGCAGTGCTGTTGGATAAAAGCAATAACACCCGAGGACATGCTTTATTGTGGTTATTGGCACGTGGTTGTGCCAATAACCACAACCTTGAGTGTGTTATCACTTAATTAACTTTGTTGCATCAAAAACTAAACATTTCACACGACAATACAGTGCAACACAATAAAGTGATTTGTCTTTGTGTCAGATGAGGTAGTCCAGGTGGAAGGTTATGGTGAAGTCACAGTTGACATCAGCTATGGAGGAGCGTTCTACGCATTGGTCAGCGCCCAGAGGTTCGGCCTGGATGTCAACACGTCCCGAACAAGAGATCTGGTGGATGCTGCCACTGCTGTGACCAACGCTGTCAAATCCCAAGTAAGTGTGTCCACTTAGACCAACCATAAAAATACTTGAAAGGCCTTTTGATCAGTTGACACTGATCTCCAATATCTTGAAACTTGCAAACAGTTGATGAAGATATGTTGTCATCAGGGATACATGGGTTAATCGGGTTAATCTTTCATATATGGGCCATCTACTATTAGTAGATAATAAAGGCACTGGATTCAATACCAAATTGTATGTTTTTCAGTGCAGCTCATGGGAATATCCTACCTTAGAGTAACTTGCTAACACCAGTATGATGCTGTTCTAGGTGAAGCTGCACCACCCAGATAACGAGGATCTAGCCTTCCTCTATGGAACCATCCTCACAGATGGCAAAGATGCCTACTCCCAGGAAGCCACTGCCAACATCTGTGTGTTTGCAGATGCCCAGGTACAAACTATCGATCTCTTCTTCAAAGATAATGCTCGTAATTTAAAAAAAATGTTTTCATTAGGTTAGTGTTGATTACAGTAATTATGGAAAACAACAAAACATGCTACCATAGCTATGCAGACGACACACACATTTATATCACCATATCACCAGGGGACTATAATCCCATACAAGCGCTGAGTAAGTGCATTGAACAAATCAACGGTTGCATGTGCCAGAACCTTCTTCAACTAAACAAAAATAAAACTGAAGTAATTGTCTCTGGAGCAAAAGAAGAACGATTATAAGTCAGCGCTCAGCTCCAATCAGTAATGCTAAAAACCACAAACGAAGCCAGAAATCTTGGTGTAGTCATGGACTCAGACCTGAATTTCAACAGTCACATTAAGACAAGTACAAAGTCAGCCTACTATCACCTGAAGAATATATCAAGGATTAAAGGATTAATGTTTCAGCAGGATCTTGAAAAACGTGTCTATGCGTTTATCTTCAGTAGACTCGACTACTATGTGTGTTTACAGGTTTCTCTAAAAAAAATTATCAGACAGCTGCAGCTGATTCAGAACGCTGCTGCTCAAGTCCTCACTAAGACCAAGAAAGTGGATCATATCATTCCAGTTCTGAGGTCCTTACACTGGCTTCCTGTCTGTCAAATAATTGACTTCAAAATACTGCTGTTGGTTTATAAAGCACTGAATGGTTTAGGGACAGAATATATTTCTGATCTGCTGCTACGTTATGAACTTTACAGACCTCTCAGGTTGTCTGGCACAGGCCTGCTTTCTGTGCCCAGAGTTAAAACAATACATGGAGAAGCAGCGTTCAGTTTTTATGCCCCACATATCTGGAACAAACTTCCAGAAAACTCCAGGTCTGCTGCAACTCTCAGTTCTTTTAAATCAAGACTAAAGACTTTTTTGATGCTGCTTTTTATTAAATCAAATAATTATTAATTAATACACTGAAATGTAACTTTTATTCCTGTATTTTATTTTGCATTTTAAACCAGCCCACTCCTCCCTCCACTACTGCTCTGCTTGGCTGTTAATGAATGGGAATGGGAAGTCTTCACAAAACTAGAAAAGTTTTGGAAATTGGAGAGGAAAGATGTCAAGCAGAAAGAGGAAACTACATGTGGTGCTACAGTAACCAATTCAAAAAGCCAGTAGGAGAGCATAACACATGAGGGGTGGTGGTGGGAGGAAAGGTAGAGGGGGGGGGGGGGGGCGTGGAAGGGGGAGAGCAGTTGAGGGGGGGGGACAGGGGCGGAGGTCTGCACTAGTTTGCATTTCGTTTTGTATGACCTTTTGTGTTGTTCTTTGTCTTGATGTTTTTAATGTCTCATGTAAATTGCCTTGTTGCTGAAATGTGCTGTACAAATAAATGTGCCTTGCCTTACAGTAGGTTGGTACTGATTACAGTAGGTTCGTATTGAGGAATTTGGTGCTTTGGTGCATTCTCAGACCAGGCTCCAATTTAGTTGGACAGGGAAAACCCACCAAAAAAGTCTCAAACACCCACATATATCCTTAACAAACAGGCTAAGTATGATTCCTTAGAACAGATGAAAAGTTGGTTTAAATAGAATATCATAAGACATACAGTAATTCAGTTGCTCTTGTAGTGACAAAGTTATATTGTCTACTCACCAAGAATTTACGAGGCATTGAAGCGATAAAGTCCCCTGTTAATTTTTGCTAATGCAAAAATAACAAATAAAGATGTGAGACAAATAAAGATGTTTGTAACGCTAAGCCTAGCTCAGTAACTAGCTAACCATGCAAACACTAAGCCTAGCTCAGTAGCTAGCTAACAAACCAAGGCTGAAGGAAGCAATGAGTTGACCAGCCTATTTTTGAGAAAACGTGTGAAACTGCTCTGGCCTGTGTGTGGCACGGGGTCACTTGCACTGCTTCCTCACAGAGAGAAGGTCCTGGGTTTGATTCCCGCATGGGGCGCTGTTGGTGTCATCTCCCCAGGCCTGTCCGTCTGTCTTACCACCTACCTACCTGCCTACCTAGCCTGGAGTTCAGTGCACCCCCCAATCCAAACCCTGTGTCTCTAGCGCCCCCACACGGAGCTGGCTTTGCACAAAGTTTTTTGGCCCTGTGAATGCTCAGTGTTTCCCACAGGATTTTGTGCAGCTATGGGGGGTGGACCTGCGACCCTCTAGGGGGTCTGGGGGCATGCCCCCGCAGAAGAAATATATTAACATTGTTAATTTAAATGCATCAATTTGGCGCACTTTGAGAGCAAAATCAAGAAACCATAGCAATTTAATCATCGGACCACATTTGGTTATGAAAAGAGGATGGCAAAGAAGTAGTCATACACAAATCATGGTAAACGAGACAGGACTTTAATAAATAAAATCAATATTAAATAACATCCAGTGTCGTGCCCAGTCTCTTTTTTTAAATGAAAATACAGGTAACACCCTGACAAACAACTCAACGTGCCAAAGACCACATGTCTATCTACTGTGCAAAAGACTATTTAATGCAACATACAGACATGAGCCCTTAAAAAATGTCAGTTCTGAAAAAAATGTCAGTACTGAAAAAGATAAATCTGGGGGGAAATGTGCCAGTGGAAGCTGAAATGACTGCAGTTGCTAAAAAGAGCCAACTGACCATCATCTAATAGAGAAGACTCAGAGATGGCAACCATGCAGTCTGAACGAGGCTTCCCCTCTGACTAACAGCTGCCACACACCAGGGCAGAGGGCCTGGACATCTTACTGGTCTAATATATCTCCCACCCTCTCTCCCTCCTTTCTTCTATCTAATGAGCCTCTGACACTAACATAGTGTGTGTGAGAGAGAGAGAGAGTGTGTGTGTGAGAGAGAATGATGAGTGAAGGAGCTACCTGCCCTGCTGCCTCTACCTGCCCTCCTGCCATCTGAGAGTCAGAGTCAAGTCCCTCTCTCTGTGTCCCTCTCTGAGAGACTGCTGACTGCTGGTTTAGGCTGCTGGCTGGAGAGGAGGCTCTCCTGCCTGAGAGTTAGAGTCAGTCCCTCTCTCTCTCTGTCCCTCTCCCGCCACTGGCTCTGCTGGCTGCGGCTGCTGGCTGGAGAGGAGGCTCTCCTGCCTGCCTGGAGAAGCCGTCTCTCCTGTTGTAAATAAACATTTCACTTTTAGTCAATCCACTTTGTTGTTTTTTTACAAAAGCTTATGTATAATAATTATTCATAGGCAATATTGCCAATATGTTTGGCTATTGACTTGGCATATATTGCTACGTTATCCTAGCTAGCAAGGCAACGTTACCTCAGGCTCCACAGCAGTTTCTTCATCTGCTTCTACTCTCACTTTCTTCTTGAAGAATGTATATATTGGTCTGGTACTCATGACCTGAACATCGAGGGGCGAATTCACTAAAGCAAATTGCGCCCGCTAATTGCACCATTACATTGCGCGTCAGTTGCGCCAGCTATGTGCTCCGTTTTAAAAACCTATTCACTAAAGACATTGCGCTAATAATATCCCAGCGCAAACACGCCCATTCGGTGTTTGCGGCTGAGTGCAATTTGCTGCTGATATAGGAAATAACTATAAATACTGCGCATACAGCGCATACAACTCGTATGCATATCATTGGACGATGGCAGACAGAAAAAGAAAGATACGATTTTCAGACAGCGAACTTGAAGGCCTCACAGACGAGGTTCAAAAACATGTCTCACAGCTTTCCGCAAAAAATATCACGACTGCAGCAAAAAATCATATTTGGGGTTTAATTTCCCAATCAGTCAGTGCCATTTGTGTGTGTAAACGCGGAAGACTGCAAACGGAGGTGGAATGATTTGAAAAGACGAACAAAGGAAAAATTGTCATTTTATGTTATGCAAGTTGCAGCACGATGATCTGGCATACTTTTGGGGGAGTGTATAACATTGCCCCACCGGTACGATCTAGGCATCTTAACGGCTTTTCAGGATTCCAAAATGTGCACTCAATCACACCGCGCGTCCTGATGTGAGCCCAGTTGTACGCCGCCTCTCCAACGTTGGAAGGATTACGCACGGGAGTCATCATCCATGGCTGAAGATGATACCTGCCGTCACCTATGATACAAAAGCAAAATATTTTCAAGACCATTCAAATAAAAAAAATATTGTGTAGGCTATGTTTTTATTTATTTTTACCTATATCGGCCCCCAGCCGTTCAATGAACAGCTATAGGGAATGCGCAGTTTCGCGTATAGACTATTATACGCACAGTTTCGTGCTATGTAGGCTATTATAAATAAGTATTATTCATTGGGGGAGCTTGGACTCGCTGGGGACGGGTGGAGAGACGCATAGTCAACTGAGCCTCCCCAGACGCGACTTCATCCTCCAGTTGGCTGAAGAGCTGCGCGCTCTGGTGTCCAAACAGCTACCGCGGTGGTTCTAGTGTTAAGTCAAAAAGTGACCTTCTTCTAAATATTCTCTCACGAACAACATGCCTGGCATTGCGATGCCGAATTCGCCTCACAACAATCACTGCTGCCATGATCAGTGGAAAGGCTGGCCATGACACCCCTTGCGCTTAAATACCACCACGTCTCTGAAAACGCAATTAATTTCACTTTAACTGCGTGAGGCAATTTGCACCGATCTTTGTGAATTGGGCGGGTTTTGCAATAATGTTCATTTGCATAGAAAGGGGAACATTCTCCGCCCATATTACCTAATTTAAATATGAGCTAATAACACCGGCGCAGAGAAACGCAATGACGAACGCAACGCAGTTAACACCGTATTTCACCCTTTGCGAGGGCTTTGTGAATAGCAAACATAATTTTTGACTTATTTGCACAGGCTTTGCGTCAGGAAAAGCTGCGCAATCCTTTAGTGAATTCGCCCCCAAGAGTACAAACAGCTAAGCTTAAGACAGTCCCGTTTTGACATTGGCCTGACTAACGTTACATGCAAATCTATATAGCTAACGTTAGCTAGTGCTAGCCTAACTTTAGCTTGGTAACGCTGCTGGTAGCTAATTAACAGTCTAGCTTGCTAGAGAACCCAGCAGCAGCAGAGCCCAGCAGAGAACCATGAGCACAGCTCAAAACACAACAGCGTTCAAGTTTTTTTTTAAATTTAATTATGAGAAGTCAAAACTTTTGATAACCTAAATTTTGCAGCTATGGTGGGACAAATTTTAAAAATTAACGTATGGGAAACACTGATGCTACAGGCAAAATGTTCCCCTCAGGTATAAAAAGGAGGGAGCACACGTTTGAAATACTATGGTCAGCATCATTGCGGTGAAAGGCAGAGTACAACTTCCTGAACGCATCAGACAAAAGGTTACTGACCTCTACATATCAGGAGACGGCTACAAAAAAATCTATAAAAAGTTAACGATACTGCTTTCCACTGTTGTCAGTTATTAGATACGTCACCACTTATTGTGTGGGTTTTTCAGTATTAGACATCAGGCACAGTACCAATTATTATATTAGATATGACTACTATCCTCATCACCACTTTGTTGTGTGGATGTATAGTCTTGGCCGTAAAATGTAGAGGGGACGCTGGGGACATGCCCCCATCAATATTCAGAAACTACTGAATTATCCCCAGCAATAATTTGGTAGGCCTACACATACGCTTAAAGGGGTTGTGTACTATTTTGGATATTTAGTCCTATACTGAGACTGGTAAAATTACACCCGGTGCTTCCCGTCTCAGAAAAGCACATTTAGCATAGTTTATAAACACATTTACATATGCCCCATTGACTTCCATTGTAGCCCAGCAAGAGCCTGCATAAAAACTGCAGCTAGTTCAATACTGGAACGATCAGTGAGATTATGGTGTCTATGTTTCAGGGTCATAGTAGGTAGACCACAAATGGGGCTAAATGTCCAAAATGGCACGCAACAGATCACCTTCTCTCTAGTCCCTCTGTAGTCGCGTCTTTATAGCTCAATATCGCTAATAGGATTGGCTTGCTGTTTCTTGCTAACGCATGAGAGGCTGGCTGTATGGTTGAATTTGGTAGCGCGACTACAAATCTCAGAGCTTCTGTCAACACTACAGTTCTGTGCACATTAATATGGTAAATTCCTCGCATCTCGTGTGGATTCAGTATTGAAAGCTGTGCTCTCGCACTTAATGTCCCCACCAAAGCTCAAATCCATAATACGCACTTGCGTGTAGTTATTTGATTGATATCTAACAAAGCTTTATTTGTATAGCACATTTCATACACAGAGGCAACACAATGTGCTTTACAGAGAACAAGGGAGGTGGGTATACGACCCACCTCTACATATTCCAGAGGGAAGCAAAAAAACAGTAATCACCTGGGGGCCAGATAAGTGAGCTGTAAAAATTCTTCCCTGACCCCTCTCAACAAGGCGATCGAGCAAGCTCCTGGAGTATGTTTATCTACTAGCTAAGAACATTTATAAAGCAATAAATTACATTAAATTACATTTTCAGAGTAAGATAAGCTAAAAACAACATAGGAGAGACATGGCAAATACTGGTGTGTGTTTGCTAAGGCCCAGGCCTAAAGCCGGAAGTGGGCTGGTCTATGTCTATGTGTGTTAACTAAATGCTACGACATCCACAGCAGACACAGGGCTATCTATCGGACTCAGGGAGGTCTGCTGGTGACAGTGGGGCATCCACTGGACCTGGTTAGAAGATAGGAGGGAGAGAGAGAGTGTAGAGTGTAACACCTGTAGTTACTAGGTGTTACAGAGATATAGAGTTGGGTATCATCTGCGTAGCTGTGGTAGCTAATGTTGTGCCTCCTAAAGACACTGCCAAGGGGCAGCATGTACAGGCTGAAGAGTAGGGGTCCTAGGATCGATCCTTGGGGCACCCCACAGGTCATAGGGATCTTTCCTGAACTATGGTCACCAAGGGCAACAAAGAAATCACGATCGGTTAGATAGGTCCTAAGCCAATTAAGGACTGGACCGGAGAGGCCAACCCACTTCTCCAGTCGTTTGATGAGGATCGCATGATCTATAGTATCAAAGGCTGCACTCAGGTCCAGGAGGACGAGAACAGAGAGCTCTTTGGAGTCAGCATTAATTCTGAGGTCATTTACAACTTTGACTAATGCTGTCTCTGTGCTATGATGGGCGCGGAAGCCGGACTGGAAAAGGTCAAGGGTAGAACTTGTAGCTAGGAACTCATTAATCTGATATGATATGACTACCATCTTCGCTGCCACTTTGTTGTGTGGATGTTTAGTTATTTGATATGACTAGTATATTGGTCACCACCGAACCTACAGTACCCCCCCCCCCCCCCCCCCCACACACACACACATACCTTTTGTTCAGTTAGTCACTAAACTAGCATTAGCATTATTAGCAAGATTGTTGATATCAGCGTCTATGCAGAAATATGGAAGAAAAAAAAACTAGGACTTAATAATTATAATCAAACACTCACGTTGATTGGCAATGACTATAGAGGCACTTAGGCTCTTCTGGTAACCTTTTGGCTGTTTATGGAAATTAGAGAGTTTACAGTTTGCACAAATCTCTCGTTCATAATCTTCATGTCCCAAACTCATTTTGGCTAATGCTCATGCAAGGTTTTAGCTTGAGTTTTGAAGAGTGATTTTGTAACAGGTGGACCGAAGCCCCACCGGCTCGGGGGTGACGGCCCGGGTGGCTCTCCAGTACCACAGAGGCCTCATACTCCTGAACCACACCAGGACCTTCCAGAGTGGGGCCACCGGGTCCCAGTTTACAGGCACAGCTGTTCAGGTACCACAACCCCTCTGCTTTCTAACAGCTGTTCAGGTACCACAACCCCTCTGCTTTCTAACAGCTGTTCAGGTACCACAACCCCTCTGCTTTCTAACAGCTGTTCAGGTACCACAACCCCTCTGCTTTCTAACAGCTGTTCAGGTACCACAACCCCTCTGCTTTCTAACAGCTGTTCAGGTACCACAACCCCTCTGCTTTCTGACAGCTGTTCAGGTACCACAACCCCTCTGCTTTCTGACAGCTGTTCAGGTACCACAACCCCTCTGCTTTCTAACAGCTGTTCAGGTACCACAACCCCTCTGCTTTCTAACAGCTGTTCAGGTACCACAACCCCTCTGCTTTCTAACAGTTGTTCAGGTACCACAACCCCTCTGCTTTCTAACAGCTGTTCAGGTACCACAACCCCTCTGCTTTCTGACAGCTGTTCAGGTACCACAACCCCTCTGCTTTCTGACAGCTGAGGTTTAAGTTTAATGTGACAGCTCCGACCAAACACACTTGATGCTTTTTAGTTTAATCTGCTTAGGTATTTTCTGGCTGACAACGTGAATATGAATGAAATATATAACAAGAATACAAAATAATCATATTTCAAATCGTAACTTGAAGCAGCATAACTTGAAGCTTTGTGTCAAGAGTTTGACATTAATATGAAGTAAAAACATGCTGCTCTTGAATACTTTAAAAACAGTTTTGTATAATTTTAAAACAGACAAGACAGACGCTGTCATTTTCTCATAGGCTTAAGGGGCACATGTATTGATAATGCTGAATCAGATTAGAGCCTATAGCCTACTGTTTATCATTCAAATCTCAAGCCTGTTTTATGCCTCTGCATAAACAAACAGCAGACAGACACAGAAGCTGCAGAGGAGGCTGGCAGACATGCCACGCACAACCAGAAAAACGTCACAACGCGACAAGCGCCGCAGAGCCTGCCGAGGGTTTGACTGGGCTTCAGAGCAAGAGGGCGGGATTCCCGGTCTAACGTGTCATATCCGTTCTCTTCTTAACAAGCAAGCATCTATCCAATCTAATAAAACAAAGGAAGTTGGTGAATTTAAATCCAACCAAACAACGGATCTGTTCCTGAATTTGAAATCTGCGGGTATTTTGTGCCATTCTACGTCATATGCAAGCGCAGGAAAGTCATTAGATGGTCCAGTGTCAAATGTGTAAAATGGCTCTGCGCAATTGGCCACTGTACCATGACTAGCATGCGTGAGGTGGCGCACAAAACGCACACACATGCACTAGGGTATAATCCATAGCACATGCACTAGAGAATAATCCACACACGCACGTGAACTAGAGTATAATCCACACACGTACTTGTGCTAGACTATGATCCACACACATACATGCGCTAGAGTATAATCCAGGGTTTCATCCATAGTACATGCACTAGAGTATGATCCACACACGCACATGAACTACTGTACAGTATAATCCACACACGTACATGCACCAGAGTATAATCCACACACGCACACAAATTATGTTAATCCACACGTACATGCACTAAAGTATAATCCACACATGTACATGCACTAGAGTATACAGTAATCCACACACGTACATGCACTAGAGTATAATCCAGGTTTGCACAGACACACATGCACATGTATAATCCAGGCTTCACTCCAGAATGTCTCTGGAAGTTGCCAACACTGAGTTATTCTTGATGAACATATCGGTCGTTAATAATTAATATTATTTGTTGTGATTTTGACCCGAGGTGAGACCATCCTGATCCTGTGAGCTCATATTCCGTTTCTCTCCACGGATCAGTCTGGTCGAGGAATACACGTGAGCTCGGTTCCAGGGAAGACCAATCAGTGTCCTGTCTTTTCTTGACAATCATAACAGGCTTTTCCCAGGGGAGAAAATATTTTAGCTTTTCAATCAACTGGGTTGAAAAGCTCTGCTGGTAATGTTGGGCAAAGGGTTGATCCTATCGCCTGCCAATAATTTTGATAGACATTGGCAAAGCCTCTAGCACAGACAGTCTGTATGGCTGAGTAGCCAGACTTCTAGAGAAACAGAATGTGGAATCAGGATGGTCTCATAACGCTATGATTCATAGATTACAAAGACAAACACCTACAGCTCCTTTTCTAGTAGAGAGTAGCATTAAAATCATTTCTGATTATAATGGGCTTATTGGAATTCAGATCTACAGTGTAGTGGCAGATAATATTATGTGTACATACGATAATAATATGTGTACATATGATGATAATAATGTCATATGATAATGGCTTAAAATAACATTCATTATGACAATAAACCACATTCAGATAAGCTATGATGCTATTTTTGATAACTTGAGGTTTTGTGGTTGCATGCAACTTTGTTCTCCATGTTCTCCATTAGGAGACGACCTGTGGAGATTTCAAGGCCGTGGTGGTGGAGGTGGCTGGCAGAGCGTACTACACCGGCGTGGCCCGCTTCGTCCAAGAGCGCCACGACAAGCTGACACATGGATTCCTCCTGAAATAAGAACAACTCTGGCTTACTGTCTTTTACACACAGGTTCTATTAAGTTTGTATGTACTTTCATACTTGCCCCCCTAATAAAAATGACAGGCTCCCCCAAAAAGTGTGCCCGGGCCCTGAACACTTAATGTCTCACTCCAAGCGTTTCTGAAAAGTTTACACTGTATAAATAACAGAATAACTCACTTGTTTGTCAGTCACACACACTGGAATAAGATGTGCAGGCAGTTTGTGAACAAGTTTCAAACGAAGTAGTTACAGGATATTCTCCACTAACTCCACAAACTCTCTAGACTTATGACAATGACGGGATCGGCACTCTTAAAACATGACTGTCCCAGAAGCCTTTGCAACCAGGATGATTAACAGTCATAAAAATAAAAAAAAATAATCCTTTATTTGTCATACAACTCACTCAACACGTGTAGCAGTGGCGGCTGGTGACTCAAAAAACTGAGGAGGACAGGAGGAAGAGAGGCGAACCGCCCATGGGCGCCGGGGGGCACTTTCCCTCAGTCAGTTATTATTTGAAATATCAGCTTTAAAGTGGATTTACAGTCAATTTTAGCATATGAAAAACTGAATAACACTTTATTTAACTACATTTATTTATCATATTCATGATAAAATATTACAAAACAACAATAAAACATTGTAAGCAATAGTTGTTGTAATGGATTGTACTCTTCTCTAAAGAGAGAAAATAATTGATATTGGTGAGGTGCTGGAGAGGTAAGGTGATATATGAAAAATGTTTTTGATTAGGGGACACTGAGGTGTGCTGGCTCTCAAACAGTTTGTTGGCAAATAGATGGTAACTGGACAATGGAATAGTTGCACAGCAAATGCAGTATCAACAGTTCTCCCATGGCTAGCTAGCAATGGTACAGCTATGGGATTAGCTCATTTGGGTTGCTGTCAAAGCTGCCACTCTTATGTTGCTATAGTCTACAATTATCAGAACAATATGAACATTCAGTTTAAAGTTTTCCATCCACCCATCCATCACTGGATGAGGAATAAGCACCGCAAAGCGATCAATTCTCACGCAAGCAGGAGCCAGGCTGTGGATTTCTCCGATCCGGTGTTGCGACTATAAAGGTATTATATAAACGGTTGCGACCCAGTCTCTAGAAATGTTTTGGACGAGTTGCCGACAGTTTTCGCCTCCAGCCAATCTGCGCGCCTGCTTATGCCGTAGCCTGACGTGCACCTCGTAGCTAACGTTACCGGCTATAGCCAGCCAGTGGAACTGTCGTGTTCAGACGGCTCTAGCTCAAAAAGTATTTATGTCAGCTTGGATATTTAGATGGCTAGAATCAAGACAAATAGACGAACAGTTTGATGTATAATATGTCCCATAATACTTTCGGATGTATTATATTATGGAACTACGAACACACAAAAAGTCTCCAATGGCACAGGGAAGAGGAACAGACATCAACGCTGACTCAATCGGCCTTCACTGTGGTAAATCTGGAATGTGATTGGACTAAC
The DNA here is from genome assembly GCF_949987555.1 of Borostomias antarcticus. Classification (NCBI taxonomy): domain Eukaryota; kingdom Metazoa; phylum Chordata; class Actinopteri; order Stomiiformes; family Stomiidae; genus Borostomias; species Borostomias antarcticus. The sequence goes on from NC_140252.1 coordinate 5,704,562, forward strand.
AAAATGTCAATATCTGAATCCTGTTCAGACAGGGCCGGAGTACTGTCCTCCCTTGCGGTAATTTGTCAGTGTTTTGCCAATCTATGACCCTGTTTACACCTTGCGTTAAAATGTGTTTTTGGTGATCAGATTGCAATCTGATCGTGCTAACCACATGAAAGTACAGGTGTAAATTCACCCAAAACATTTTGAGGACGGATTGCGATCCGATCGGCCAAACCACCTCCGGAGGTGGTCAGGGACGCATGTCGACCACATTTAATAAAAGTGTAAATGGGAATGCGTTTGTAATCCTCATATCAACAACGTGGGTGGAAATACGTAGCCGTTGGCACGCGCCGGTTCCAGACCAGCAAGAAGCAGCAACTAACCATTGTTTATGAATGAATACTATCTTAAATGAAGCTAAGCTTTTGGCGTGGGAAAGTGATGTGTCCTGATGTCAGGCTATTATAAGCCCAAAACGGCGGGGTCATCTGATAATTTCACGAAGTAATTGTGCATCACCTGTTTAAGCAGCTGAGTTTGACACAGCTGTAGCCGATCGGCTATTGCTAGTTCTGCATCCGATGTCCCATTAATATCTCAGCCAAACACAACTATGCTTGAACTTTTCCACTTGCCAGCTTGTGCTTCTCATTATTATATTTGGGGTTGCTTGTGCACTGGATGGATATATGTCACTGTTGGAGCTTTAGAATTTCAATAATGGGTTTTTATCCATAGGGAAAACCTGCTTTATGAACAAAACTGAAATAATATTAATTATTAATAAATAAATGTATATATTTATATTTTAATCACTCTCTTCTCTCCAATAACTGAGGAGGACTGTCCTCCCCTGCCTCAATGGACGAGCCTCCACTGATGTGTAGTAATGGCCGACACTGGGAACACGCATGCATGCATCAGGGCCGCCGATGAAATGTTCTCTGTGCTTCCGGCCGGCTGTAGCTCAGTTGGTAGAGCGGGTCGTTCAATGATCGAAGGGTCTGTGGTTGGAATCCCAGCTCCGACTGTCCACATGTCGAAGTGTCCTTGAGCAAGACACCTAACCCCAAATTGCTCCCCATGAGCAGGTTAGCACCTTGCATGGCAGCTGCCTCCATTGGTGTGTGAATGTGTGTGTGAATGGGTGAATGAGAGGCCATTGTAAAGCGCTTTGAGTGCCATTAAGGTGGAAAAGCGCTATATAAATGCAGTCCATTTACCATTTACCATTCCAAACTAGGGATCATATTACAATCATAAGACAATAACAAATAATACTGATATCCTACTGGTCAGCATGAATAATGATGCCTTTCTAACAGTTCTATACAATATTCTAGTTAACAGAGGGTTCAGGTAATTATGAGACCAACAGTGGGGTCAAATACAAAATGTATCTTTAAGTCCAACAGCCATCCCTTCACGCTGTAAACCTCAGCAAAATTAATCCGAATCCAAATTTCGCTGAGGTTTACAGCGTGAAGGGATGGCTGTTTATATTTGGTGAAATTAGTACTGTTTACAAGTTACTGTTTCGAAATGCAAAGGCGAAAGGACCTATGGGGTTTACAGGACAACTTCGGCTTGGTAAGCATAAACCATGTAATTCCTGAACTTGAAATCCACGCATACTTTTTTAGTTTGTGCCCATAGCTAGCAACGAGCCAGGGTGCGCGCGCCGACCTTATTGACACAGGAAAAGGGCTAAACATGAAATTCAGTGTCCTTATCCTTTAAGTACCTTCCATCAAATCACGATTCTGTCAAATATATCGTTTAGAAAAATTATGTTTTTTATGGCATCTTCATGACAGTTTCATTATAGCGAAGCAGGTTATATTAGGCCTCTTGTGGTTTTTCACATGCCTCTGTAATATGATCTTTAGAAACATCTTTAGACACAAAATAGCTTCCTCACTTGCTCCAGCACGCATGCGCACAGCGTGCTGGAGCAATGATTGCGCGCTGTGTGCATGCGTGCTGGAGCAAGTGGGAAAGCTATTTCGTTTCAAAAGGCGTTTCCAAAGATCATATTACAGAGGCATGTGAACAACCACAACAGGCCTACGCTCTATGTAAGCACAACTAGCGATTCATAAAGACAGATTGATGAAAAAAGTGAAGTTTCATGTTTATCTGACACTTGAGGAGGGTGAAAGGACTGTTGTTTGGCATGAGCGAGCATGCGACAACAGGACTGAAAAGGGCTACAGATAACCTTGGTGTCGAAGGTGGGCGGAAAGGGGGTCAAAGATTGCACTACAAAGTGCAAGAACAGGTATATGTAAAAGTATAACATTTGTACTCCTCTTCATGTGCTCTGGGACATCAGACTTGAACTAGAACCTAGAAATGTACATTTTCCAGAAAATGTAGTTGACGTGCCCACCCCTAGCCTTTTCCAACTCTGGTGTGTCTATCTAGACATGACAACTGTCAATAAACTTTCACAATTTGGTTTCCCATCAGTCTCAACGTTGCTGCTTGTACAATTGTTTTTCTCATCTTTTCTCATCTCTAGCAGTGGGCAGGCCAACCAATTGGCTCTCCATTGCATTCGGTCCTTGACCGACCTGCCACTCTTGTGTGTTGACGACTCATAAGCTACCCATCATACAGCAGGAGAGACTTGTCATTGCAGGTTACGTCCAACATACTGACAGCAATGTGAGGATGGAGGATTGGAGGGGAGGGAGGGCAGATTGAAGGGGTGGAGAGAGGATGGGAGGGAGGAGGGGTGGGATTGGAGGGAGGGAGAGGATTGGGAGAAGGGGAGTTTTGCTGTGCTTAAATGTTTTTTTTACTTTGATTCAATGTTTTTGTTTTACTTTGATTCAATGTTTTGGTTGCGATTTTTTTGGTCATGATTGTTTGGTATAGCCCCTTACAGAGTATGCGGTGGGCCTATGACATGCAGAGGTCTCTGTTGTGCAGGCTTTGCTAGACCCCTAGGATTCTCATTGCCCTGGTGACGCTGTGTGCATCAGGGAGTACAGTGTGTTGTTAGTAATGTTAATAATTGACAAAGACCCCCAAGACTTTCATTACCCCGGTGAGGCTGTGGTAAAGTTTTTTTCCTGATGTTTTAATAGATAGTAATATTAATAATGGCAATGGTAGTAATATTAATAATGGCAATGGTAATAATTGCAATGTTAACAATTAACAATAATATTGTCTCTTAGCCTAATGTATAACAATGTCTAATTTATAATAAAGTTTACTAATGTATAATAATAATAAAAGTGATATTAATAACGATAATGCACTTTATTTGTAGAGCACACTAAAAATCATTCAATATTTCCAGGTTCTTGAAATAATGCACTCTACTATACCCAGAATGCCATCTTAAAATAAAAGTAGCTATATTAGGCCATTTGTTATGCTGAAGTATTCTGTCTAGCCAAATAGGCTATTCGTTTTCTATAGATATGATCTCTGAATTTGGTGTAGTTTATACCATGCATGGCTGCAATTCAGGTATTTCTGAATTGCATGACATGACTACTAGGGTGTTTCTCCAGTTGCACCATTGAGATGATTCTCCATTTCCTGTGAACCTAAATGGTGTATGGCACTGAACTGGTAGCCTATTTTATAGTATTTGGTTGAAATGTCTATAATGGTGGACTGATGTCGTCTATGAGTCGTCTAGATGACGTGGGGAAAAAGATGTCAGAAAGTGAGCCCTCTACATATCGATCTCCATGAAGATTTCCTCTCCACCGATCACCAGGCATATGTGAGCGCGGAATCGTGATACCAGGGAGAGGCTAGGTAGTCTAATTTTCATGTCGTCTATATCACGTTAAAATTACGTGGATTTATCTCGTCTATAAGGCGTCTAAACGACGTTGGTCAAAACGACGTCAGAAAAACTTTCATTTCAGCACCTCTATTAGACCAGAAATCGACATCTGGATTAGACGTGGATTAGATGGCTGATTGGGCGTTGTCCCAATCTAAAGCCTATTATAAATTGCAATCTTCTATTGTTGGGCGCCAGACAGGATTAGGCTACCTGTCAAAATGTAAACTAAGTACAACCAGGCCTACTTCGTCTCAATAATTTTACCGGCTACTCATAACTTATCAATCATCATCTTCTCTTCACTACTACAAACAATAAAATCACATTTAATCAATATAGGAGTCAGGAGTCGTGATCAGATCCAATAATATGTCCCTTGTATTAATTCATAACCAAAAAAACAAACATTTCATAAACAAAAAAACAATTCAGTTTCACTGTCCAATGAGTTCATTCCATCACCATCGGTCATTCATCAAGTCCGTTCATACATCAACCGATGCGCACGTCAAAAGTTCAGTCAATCAATTTTTCTATACAAATAAGCGCATCGCAAGGAATGACCCGAAACATAAATCTCCAAAAACGTGTGCGTGTTTGGTGTGTGTGCGCGTGAGGGGAAGAGGGGGGAGAGCATGGAGGTATAATATAAACTGGAGACGGCATTGAAAATGGCTGCCTATTCATTTCAATGAAAGTTGCTCACCGGCGCATGAAGCCATTTGACGTAGTGGCCAAAGCTCGGTATTGCAAGTCACGTGACGGCATGCGGCCCAAGACCCTTATTTCCCATGGTTTGTGGATTATGATAGATGGGGCTAGAAAAGGAAAACAATTTTTTTCTGGGTATCATTCAGCATCAGAGACCAATCTAATCAATATAAACTTTTAATTCAATTGTTTTTTTTTGTTTTTGAAGCCACCAATACCTGTATCGAGCCCATTTGAAACATGTGCTGTGAACGAGCCTCGGGGACGCTGGTCGCACGTTCATGAGTCCTGCGAACTCGGCGGAAAACACGTCACCATAGGAAGACCCGCCCTACTCTGCCTCTGATTGGATAGGAAGTCATATGTAATGACGTCGGCTTACATTTGCTATGCTTTTAGCAATGAAGCTGCTATGATCATGCTTATCATAGATATGAACGTATGTCTATGATGCAAATGATCATGACATGTGGTTACTTTAGGACATCGTTGGAAAAGATCTATAGGGTAAGTGGGTCAATGTTGAATAACTTGGCTAACATTATCTAATGTTACATTTCTTTATATTAACGTCAACTATATTGATAGGCTAGGTAGCTATGCTAACGGAAGCTAATGCTAACGGCTTAACTTTAGTTAACGTTAGTTAATGCTAACGTTACGTTCGGAGGTTTCAGATGTATTTCAATTTTAACATAATGTTGAGCATGCTCAATGTGACATTGTTCATACATTGATTACAGTCTGTAATCTTGTCTGGCGTTATTTAGCTATAGTGGGCTGATGCTTGCTGCTGCTACTATAGCATTTACCACATTATACATCAAATTAATCAAGCATGGTTATTGTTATTACCTGAAGGCATTATTACCATTGCAAGTAAGCATGCCATGTATATGTCATGCCTGAAAATCAAATTAATATTGTGATTCTTCCCCATCATAGCTCATTGTACACTGATATAATCATTCTCCTTGCCTTTGCTAATACTCATCTCTTTTATCAAACTTTGTGCTAGGAAAGAAATCTGGGTGTGATTCGGCGCTAGTGCTCATCCAGGCTGTTGTCATCTCCCGCCTGGACTCCTGCAACTCCCTACTTGCTGCCATCCTGCAGCGTTGGCCATCAGACTCCTGGAGAAAGCTGCTGCTGACCTGGGGTTCAACAGCCCCATGCTCTTCCACACAACTTCCCTACTCCGTTCTCAGCACCTGCTCCCTGCCGGCAAATGAACAGCTCCCTCCTACCTCCAGGCTGTGGTCAAGCTCTGCTGCCTTGAGGTGATTGGTTCCACAGTTGCTCCAAGCCCCCCTACGGCAGATTGGCGTGGCCATGGCTTTTTTCTGTCCTGGCCTCACAGTGGTGGAATGAACTGTCCTATGACTTTACTAAATGATTTTATGCAGACTAACGAGTGTAGGCAGGGAAACACAAAGGTGTCTATAAGGAAAGGAGCTGACAGCCTTAGCAAGTGGGTTGGTGAATCAGAACACATAATCAGCTCTGCCTTCTCTTTGACCAGGTTAGCCAATGGGGCAACTGTGGCGGTTGGGGGAGGGGAGTATAATTATTGGACAGGACACCCGACCATCATCCTCAGTGTTGACTGAGAGCTTGTGATGGCTGTTTGTCCCCAGGTCAACCTAATGAGACCCTCCTTCATCTTCTTCCACAAGATAGACCAGCTGGCCCCAGTACGCTCCAGCAGACATAACCAGATACACAGGTGAGGCTTGTCTGTCAAGGAGCCCCGCCTCCGGTGTAACTCGGTTCTTCAGCTTGGCTGCGTACTTGATTGATGTTGCACATGGGCGATTGGAACTAAACTAACCTTGCGTTGCATTTGTCTCTCTCTGGCTCTATCGTGTCCACTCTGCTGGCGCTGATGGATGGGTTGGACAGTCAAGGGAGCCAGCCAGTGGTCCAGTTCCAGTTCATGCTTGGTTGTTGCCTACTCACCTTCCCATGTCCTGCATCACCTGCCACCTGTCTCCGCTCTGCCCAGCTGTACCTCATCCCTCATTACCCTTAGCATTAATACCAGTCAATTTCCAAAGGTTCTCTGTAAGATCATCCAGTCATCTACCTAGTCTGCTCAGCTCTTCTGTCTGCCATATTTTGGAGTTGTTTATTGAAATTGAGTTAAAGTAGTTTGTATAAGTCAAGCATCCTCCAGTTTGTATGACTCAAGATCTGTTTACTGCCATGTATATGGTTCACACATACTAGAAATTTGACTAGGGTTAAGGCATATGCTGTTGTAGACACAGGACTGGGAGCAGGACAGTGCAAAGACATGAGTTTTCTTGCATGTCAAGTTGGTCAGTTGGTGACATGTTTTTAATTGTTGTTTTGTGATCACTGTCTTTGTCATATTTTCTGATGACCAAGCTTAGATCAAACTAAGCAGAGCCTTAGCACATTATGGAGGAACAATGTCCATTTCTTTTACCGATCCCTGTGAGCAAGACCTGTGAATGTCCTGAACAGTGAGGTGGCCACATTTGTTGGGAATTTGGGTGGAAACAGTGTGGAACATCATTGCATAGTTTGACTGCCATTTCATACCAACATTGTGAGAAAGTGGAGAAGTAGGCTATACCTTGTAAAAAAATAAAATAAAAAGCACCAATAGAAAATACTATAGGTGTGCAATTCTTTTGTACAGTCTGGTAGTTAAATGGTTAAAAATGGGCAAGAAATAACATTGGAGGGAAATGTATACTGACACCGATTGTTTCAGAAATGGTGTGAGACAAAATAATGAAATTATAAGAATATAAGTATTGTGAAACACTGAACATATTTTAATGACTGACAAGGAGAGAGGAAACAGTCCAAGTTAATCAATAATAACTAGGCTCACTATGAACAGTGTGTATTATTGGCTCTGTTCTGACATCAGTGCACAGTTCATTCCACCACTGTGAGGCCAGGACAGAAAAAAGCCATGGCCACGCCAATCTGCCGTAGGTGGGCTTGGAGCAACTGGGGAACCAATCACCTCAAGGCAGCAGAGCTTGACCACAGCCTGGAGGTAGGAGGGAGCTGTTCATTTGCCCTGTAGGCTTGCACCACAGTCCTAAACTGGATGGGACAGCGCAGGGAGCCAGTGCTGAGAACGGAGTAGGGAAGTTGTGTGGAAGAGCATGGGGCTGTTGAACCCCAGGTCAGCAGCAGCTTTCTCCAGGAGTCTGATGGCCAACGCTGCAGGATGGCAGCAAGTAGGGAGTTGCAGGAGTCCAGGCGGGAGATGACAACAGCCTGGATGAGCACTAGCGCCGAATCACACCCAGATTTCTTTCCTAGCACAAAGTTTGATAAATGAGATGAGTATTAGCAAAGGTAGGTGGCCCGGAGAGGGGTACACTGTCCCCAACTGGCTCTGACCTGAGGGGGTGGAGTCTCACCACCACGCCACTATCCACGCCATGGGCCCCACAACTCAGCCCCTGAGTGGGATAGAGACACACGGTCTTCGCTGGTGGGTGCATGGAGATTGGCCAGAGGTCATTGCACTGCCCCCGACCAGCTCTGACCTGAGGGGGCGGAGTCTCGCCACCACGCCTCTGTCCACGCTATGGACCCCACAATTCAGCCCCTGAGTGGACTAGAGACACACGGTCTTCGCCGGTGGGTGCATGGAGATTGCCTGGTCCGTAGTAGTACTAGCAATTGCTGTTACATACAGCTGCAGCAGCTAGCCCACCTCACATTTTCTCCAGGAAATGTACTTTATAGTTTGTATTTCCAATGCAAAACAATGTTTTATTTATAGATTTATTTACAGGGTTCAGACAGTTCAACGTGTTTAGTTAAAAATAAAATATAAGATAGACAGGGGTGGATGAAAAGTAAAGTATGAGGATGTGTAAATATATTTCAGAACTAATTATATGCCAATATTAAATAAATTAGATGTTTTGAAGGCTCAAAAATTGCATTGACAATGAATATTGTTAGAAAATACGATTTAACGCAACGTCCGGTATAAACCACGCCCACTTCCGATTTATATCTGAATACAGATACAAATAATTGTGTTGGTTGAACAGATACACATACAGATAATGATGTCTTGGTGCATCCCTAATTTCCATACTCTCATCAGGATCCTGGCAACACTGTTCTGGATGCCTACTGGAGCTTTTGGATGCCCTTGCCAGGGATCCCAATGAACAGTGGATTCCAGCCTTGAGGAGACAAAGGCATGGACAAGCTTCTCAGCATCAGACAAGATTAAGGTAGGACAGAGTTTGACAATTTTATTAAGGTGGTAGATATAGCCACGTTTCTGTCAGTAAGAGGACGTCACAGTTCCTGATGTCCAGTTTGGGTGCGAGCTGCATTCGAAGGTCATCCGGTTTCTCATCATTCAAGAGCTCCACATTGATCAGGATCAGGGTAGCGGGGGCTTGTGTGCTCGAGCCCGAAGCGCCTTTTTGACACCGCCGCGATGACCACGGGAGCGCGAGCACCTGATAATTTGCTCTCGGCCGTTGTCCTTGTTTGCTCTCCTGAGGATCTCCGCCGCGAAGGAGCCGGAAGAGACCTAGTTAGGTGAGTCGATTCCAGGCCCCCAGGATTCGAAATCTAAAGTGAAGCCCTATTGAACCGCGCCATCTTGGCAAATTTGTAGTCATTTGACTATTTCCGGTGCCTTTTGTACTTGCGCAGTTGTGCTTTTCTGGCCTACGCGCATCCACAAACAGGTTCACTTGAAATGTAGACGTACGTTCCCGGCTCTCCCCGCTTTGAGTTAGCAATGAAAGCCGGCTTACATATTAACCTGTTTTTGTCAAATATATCCATTGGAGACATTATTTTTTTATACACCCATCTTAGATTTAATAGGTTTATTATAGCTGAGCATGTTTTGTTTGCTAGTAGATGATATTCATTCAGTTTGAGATAACGTTATTGCAGCCAGGCTAAATTCCTCCAGGGAGCCAGTGACAGGCGAGTTGAAAAGCTTCACTCCCCGCCAGCAGGAGCTTTGGCCGCTGCTACCGCATCTCGGATAACTCTCTGAGTTTGTGGCTGCTAATTCACATTCCCCCTTGATCAATCCCAATACCGATCCATGGAAATAATGAATGAATCGTTCAGATCGGCAGTGCTGCATGCATTTTACAACATCATGGTTATCTTTATTAACATAACCATAGCCTACATTTATCGCTTTAACGTTAGGTTATCCATATTACACCAGTCGGCCATTCGATATCAAGCTAGAAGCGGTCAATGCCAACGTTGACTGAAAACACCCAAATGTAAAATGCATGCAGCACTGCCGATCTGAACGATTGATTCATTATTACCATGACGAAAAGAGAGCTGAGCCAAAAGGCTAAGCTCTCGATCTACCGGTCTATCTTCATCCCCACCCTCACCTATGGTCATGAAGGATGGGTCATGACCGAAAGAACGAGATCACGGATACAAGCGGCCGAAATGAGTTTTCTCCGGAGGGTGGCTGGGGTCTCCCTGAGAGATCGGGTGAGAAGTTCAGTCATCCGGGACAGACTCGGAGTAGAGCCACTGCTCCTTTGCGTCTCCAGCACCTCACCAATATCAATTATTTTCTCTCTTTAGAGAAGAATACAATCCATTACAACAACTATTGCTTACAATGTTTTATTGTTGTTTTGTAATATTTTATCATGAATATGATAAAAAGAATGCTGCACGTGTTTAAAGAAAGTGTTATTCAGTTTTTCATATGCTAAAATTGACTGTATCCACATTTTAAAACTGATATTTCAAATAATAACTGACTGAGGGATCGCAAGGATCTTGGAGGGGGCTTGGGAGTTTGCCCAACCTGTCTACATGTGTTTTGTGGACTTGGAGAAGGCTTATGACCGGGTAACTCGAGAGGTCTTGTGGAGGGTTATGCGGGAGTATGGGGTGAGGGGGTCCCTACTTAGGGCCATCCAATCCCTGTACACCCTGAGCGAGAGCTGTTTCCATGTCCTCGGCAGTAAGTCGTCTTCCTTTCCGGTGGGGGTTGGCCTCCGCCAGGGCTGCGCTTTGTCACCAATCCTGTTTGTGATTTTCATGGACAGGATATCGAGGCGTAGCCGTGGAGAGGTGGGTTTGCAGTTCGGTGAGCTGGGGATCGCGTTGCTGCTATTTGCAGATGATGTGGTCCTGATGGCATCATCTGCCTGCGACCTCCAGCACTCTCTGGATAGGTTCGCAACTGAGTGTGAAGCGGCTGGGATGAGAATCAGCACTTCTAAATCTGAGGCCATGGTTCTCAGCAGGAAACCGGTGGTCTGTCCACTCCGAGTAGGAAATGAGTCCTTACCCCAAGTGAAGGAGTTCAAGTATCTGGGGGTCTTGTTCACGAGTGAGGGAACCATGGAGATGGAGTTTGGCCGGAGAATCCGAGCAGCTGGTGCGGTTCTGCAGTCGCTTTACCGCACTGTTGTGACGAAAAGAGTGCTGAGCCAAAAGGCTAAGCTCTCGATCTACCGGTCTATCTTCATCCCCACCCTCACCTATGGTCATGAAGGATGGGTCATGACCGAAAGAACGAGATCACGGATACAAGCGGACAAAATGAGTTTTCTACAGAGGGTGGCTGGGGTCTCCCTGAGAGATCGGGTGAGAAGTTCAGTCATCCGGGAGAGACTCGGAGTAGAGCCACTGCTCCTTTGCGTCGAAAGGAGCCAGTTGGGGTGGTTCGGGCATCTAGTGAGGATGCCTCCTGGGCGCCTCCCTAGGGAGGTGTTCCAGGCATGTCCGGCTGGGAGGAGGCCACAGGGTAGACCCAGGACCAGATGGCGGGACTTCATCTCCGCACTGGCCTGTGAGCGGCTAAAGATTCCCCAGGCAGAACTGGTTGATGCTGCTAGGGAAAGGGATTTCTGGGGCCCCCTGCTGGAACGGCTGCCTCCACGACTCGACCCTGGATAAGCGGATGATGATGGAATCGTCAACGAACGGAATGGCACATTCAAATCAAATCAGGCAAAAAACCTTTTTATGTTCAAAATAAACTACACTGTGTACACTTCTTTTTTTTGTGGGAAAACACGCTGAGCATTGAAAAAATCGGGCCAGTGTGTTATATATTTACATGCACGACGTAGCTGTTTACTGGCCCCGGGCCATCGGGCAACCGTTATTGTTGAGCCCTGTGTGTGTGTGTGTGTGTGTGTGTGTGAGAGAGAGTGTGTCATGGAGAGAGAGAGAGAAACAGTCTTGAACGCACTGTTAAAACGTAGATGAAACAAAGATTTACATTAGTTGGAGGTTTCAATAGCAAACAGGAATCCAAGCTGATGAATTTGACTCAACACCAGTCATAGGATCTGCATTCTAACTTGGATCAACATAACACTTTTAAAAGTACTTCCAAATAAGTTGCCGATCAGTATTATACTTCCCAAGCACAATATTCAGAGTATTCCAGTAAAGTTTGATTTGAACTCTCAATGACTCTCTGCCAGAGCCTTGTGTCTCAGGTACTTCTCCAGACAATGAATAGCCACCAGGTCCGTGTCCACGTCAAACTTGTTGGCAAATAGATGGTGCTGCTGCAACATCCACTGCAGGTCCCCGGCCCCGTACACACATATGGCCCTGACATGGCTGCCCTGGCATGGAGGGTACACCGCATCCTGGTTGTCCTCCGCTCCCTCGTGCCACTGCCACTTCACCAGCCTGGCAATGGCCTGCAGGTCCGATGTGTCGTACTTGGGGCTGGGCTTCTGTGAGCCGGGCACCCCAGCCATCCGCTGTATGGTGGCCCATAAGAACTCGTCTGGACTGTAGGTGTCACGGGCCCACTCTATCAGCGCCTGCACCTTGCTGTCCTCCAGCACGTACTGCACGAAACCCCGACTTGCCACTATGTAGGCCCCTCCCGACAAGATAGGGAGGTTGAAAGGCGGGGGGGACTTGTCCTTTCCTGTTCCCTGAATGGCCCCATCTACCACCTCGTGGGCCTTCTGCCAACGCCAAGTCTTGCCACCGGGCATAGTCTCTGACTCCATGCTGTTCCTACCCTTAAGCGCCTTCAGGCTGCGCACCATCTCCAGGTTGGTCTTGATGGGGAAGTCCTGCCCACACAGGTTGATAAAATACTTCCAGGTTGCACTGGCGTTGTACAGGTTGCTCATGCAGTTGATGTCGGCTTGGACACGACTCCAACTGGCGTAGATCACCTCTACAGGCTGGCTGACCAGGAAGACGTTGGGGAAACAGGAAGTGATGCCAGTAATGGCAGACCGGACAGAGGCAGAGGCCTTGCTATCCACGTGGACGCAGTAGAAGTTCTGAGGAGTGTAGATGGACCTCAGCAGCCTTTCGAAGTTCTGCACCTTGTGGTGGACGACCAGTGAGAAGGCCAGGGGAAACTCATTCTCCATGGTGCTAAGAGGGAAGGGCAGATACCTCCTGTCAGAGCGGAAGGTGAGGCAGTCCTTGGTGATGTTGACGTAATGCTCATCGGGGTGCTGCACGCGTTCCCGGAAGCGGTGCTCAATGGAGAGGAGCTTGGCCTGCTCCAGGGCCTCAGGCTCCCCCTGCAGGATGGCGTTGCAGTTACAGGCGTCATCAAGGCTGGAGTCAATGTTAGTGTAGTCCAGCCAGTGGTAGCCAGGTTTGAGATCAAAGGTCAACTCTGTACCCAGCATATGCAACATCATGATCACCATGGTGACCACAATCACAGTGAGCTGGAGCCAGAAGCATCTCTGTCGCCGAAGGATACGGCCCATCGCCATGTGACCAGAATAACCTACTGACTACAGTCAATAGTGACGGTTTTGGCTTAAATTGTGGTTTGAAGTTGATATACAATCCAGATAATATGCAGTAAGCAGACAGGGTTGTTGGTCCTACTGTGAGGGCATGTTTGGTGATGCTAGTGTACAAGTCGGTGGTGTGTAGCGTCATTGAATCGCCACTGCAGTTTTTGAGATCACAGCTCCAGGCAACAGACCTGGGGGGTGAGAAGAGATAGAAATATTAACTGCTCTGATTTAATACCGAAAACACAAGTTCCAACATTAAGTGTCTGAGAGATATAATCAGTGACAGGAAAATAATTTCATATAGTAATTTAAAGCAGCGGTTTTCAAACTGTGAGGCACACCTTCCTTAGGTGCCGCCAGAGTGTTTCAGCAGAGGCGCAGAAAAACCTTAACCTGATGTGCCAGATGGTTTGCTGTAAAATTGAAATTGTTTTGTTTTTTGAATAAAACGTGTTTTTTTTTTAAAGACAAATGTAATGTAAGTAATGAGATATTTGCGTTACGTTTGAAGAGATTGCGAGCAATAAATGTAGCCTCCCCACCGTTCTAGTGAGGCATGCCATATTGTGCCAAAACTTCATCTTAGCTACATTGGCTACAGTATTTTGATCAATGAAGAGCTAGCTAGCTTTTAGTCAAATGGAGAGTTCTCTCACACCAACAGTGCCACGGCATAACCCTACCATTGAAATGGGCAACAAACCGAAGCATCAAAAATATGATGAAGCATACATCAACTTGGGATTTACATGGATAGCATCCAGCGATAGCCCACAACTGAAATGTGTTATTTGCAAATTTGGCTAATGATAGCATAAGACCTGCAAAACTTCCGCCGACATCTGGAAACAAAGCACAACGAACTAGCATCACCTGTTTTTTGCAGCAATAATTCAAGAATAAAGCAAACCTAATGTCAAGGCCACTGAGACTTCATATCTACACATCGCCAAAGCAGGTAAACTGCACAAGGGATCACTGGACATCGGTCATTAATCACAATCACAACGCCACAGTAATGTAATGTCTTTGAATTGAAATATCTTCATTTGCAGGCTTTTGCCAGCAAAAAATGGATTTGTGATTAATCGCGATTAATTAATTACAGATCATGTAATTAATTACATGATCTGTAATTTGACTGCCCTAAAATAGATAGATAAAGATAGATAAAGAGAGAGAGAGAGAGAGAGAGAGAGAGAGAGACCACCAGTGTAATAATTTGCGCCAGGAATGTTATGTGCATTTCTGTATCCTGCAATGTGATCATTAACTGCCCCCAAAACGGGTTTTTCTTGTCTGTATACAGGTTGAGAAAACCAAAGAGCTGCCATTTTTATCATTCCATTCACATGAGGGAAGATGGACTGCGATTGGGTTGGGTGGCGCGCCTATTGAATGAAATTGAGAAACAAAAGAAAGATAGATAAATGCTACTGTGATCAAATGGTGTGTGCAACTGTGTCAAGCTATCTTTGAGAATAAATGCATGGCTTAATGAGTCATGTCAGTTAATGAAATCATTTTGTTTTTATCAAACATAAGGTTTACTACAAGGTATCAATCCCAGTGGAGACATATTATATTTTAAACCATGATGTTTTATTGATCTGTTGTATAAATACTGTGTCATGTCCTGTCTTTCACCTGGGTCCAAGTCTGAAATAAAGGTTGAATCAATGAATAATACTTGTTGGCATGTGCACTCATATGTATCATGTTCTGCATCTGGCCTGTAGGCCGCATGTAGTGATTTGAATAGAAATTTGAATAGACAATCTTTATTTTCCTTATTTGTACACTTCCCTTATTAGCCAGTCCAGCTGAAAGCAATACAGGAAAAACAACTGCAGCTAGCCTCGTTTCTAGCCTCTCACCCAAATATGTCAAGTGTTATTCATGCTTTGATTACCTCTCTCCAAGATTGTGGGTCATGCAACCACGCCTGCTAAAACAATCTATTCTACAACAGAGAGTTTGGATACTTGATTCTGATTGGCTAGCAGCTGTGGTAAAATACTCTGTAACCCACTGCTGCGACCGCATAACAATAAGTAATAATGCGCCGTCAATCTCATTGACGAGGCCATTGATAAAATCAAGCGGTAGGCTATGCTTTGCGTAGCAACCACTCGCAGCAACCTTGCCTTTTTCGTATCCTATTACAATAACTCACTCATCAGTTCGACTCCAACACTTCCACACCCCTACCAGCAAAAACGAGTGCTCTGGAGAACTGTTTTAATAACTGCACCATGGCTGGAAATATTCAAATAAACGTGAACCACCCGAATTATGCCTTATGGCTTATGTGAACAAGGCCAACCCAAATAGGCGAGATAGCCTATGTTGCCTGGCAACCATTTAATTCAGAACTATAGCCTATCGCGGAAGATTTTGTAAATACTAAAATGATAAGAATGATCAGTAAATAAATTATTGAATGTTACGACTGAGTGTTTTTTGTGAATATATATATGTAGTAACCGTTGTAGAAAAGCAATTGACCACTCGAGGCATTGGGTTACAGGGGATTTTACCACAGCTACGGGGCGTTGCCTTAAACCCCCGTAGCTGTGGTAAAATCCCCTGTAACCCACTGCCTCTCGTGGTCAATTGCTTAAATCATCTATGTGTGTATGTGTGTGTGTGTGTGTGTGTGTTTCTGTGTTTCTGTATCTGACAATAAAAATGTTATAGCACTCAGTAAAGAAGTGTAGTTATGCATTTACATACAGCTAGGCTACTGGGCTTATTTGCTTAGGTGCACTAGCCATAGCCTACAGGTCGTATGAAAATCTGTAGCCTTAGTCCAGCAGACAAAGGGCCTTTTTTGGCTGGACCTTGCATAGGGGTATTACATTTATTTTATTGGCCCAAAATATTGTCTATATACCTAGCTTCATAAAACCACTTGCTGACCACTTGTTAGCCTTGGGGAATTTTCAGTACAGGGAACGTACCTCTATTACAAAAATGTGATCAGAAAATCTTTTAAATAACCATATTATTACTCAATAGTGACCAAAGAAGGAGAACCTTTAAATATTGTAACCTATAGTATACCATTTCGGACATAAAAAATAATGTCATAGTAGGCTAGTCTGAGAAATTAGGATATGCAACTCAGGAGAAATGATGACATGCAACTCAGGAGAAATTAGGTTATGCAAGTCCAAAGCAGATTTGAAGAAGAAAATGTATCAATCTTTGTTATGAATCATGGTGTAATTTTTTTACAGCTCCTTTAAATTTGATGGAAAGATCAGTTCCATTGTCAAAACTAGCTTATTTCAGGCAAAACTAGCCAAGGTTAAGGCTTATCTCTCACCCAAAGATTGAGAGTGTTATTCATGCTTTTATTACCTCTCGATTAGACTACTGCAATTGTTTGTGGTTGTAGAACACTCGTCTCTCTGTCATCTGCAGTTAATACAGAATGTGCCAGTATTGGCCTCCCTCCACTGGCTTCTACTCTGCTTCAGAATTGATTTTGAGGTTTGGTTGCTTGTTTTAACAGCTTTAAATGGGCTGGCGCCTCCCTACAGTATCTACCTGAACTCTTGCACCATCATACTCCAGCTAGAGCACTGGGGTTGCAGCTGCAACTGGATGTTCTGAGATCCAGGCTCAAAAATAGAGGAGACCAAGTCTTTGCAGTGGCTGTTCCTAATCTCTGGTAAAGCTTACCTACATCCACATAAGAACTGCCCAAATCCTTGGAATTTTCAAGTCATTGGTAAAGACCCAGTAAATTTGAGTTGAGTTAGACCCCTCAACGTCATTTTAATTGTGGCGTAATTTTGTTTTAATTTTATTATTGTTTATTATTTTATTATTATTATAACCCTACATTATGTTGATTATTTATATATTTCTATGTTTTGGGGGGGGGGGGGGTATTGTAGTTTGCTCAGCACGTTGGTCAACTATAGTTTTTTTTTTTTTTTTTTTTTAATATAGCTTACAAATAAAGTTTGACGTGCTGTTTCTCCTGACCATTACCTTGCTGTCGCGATGTAACAAATAGGCCTACCGTCAATAATGATGTGATATGAAACTTAGGAAAACACACAAATAAACAAATAAGAGCCCATCTTTTGAATTCCTATAGCCCAACAGTCACATCAATACACATTTTGATAGAGCTTCTCAACAGGAAGTATAGCCTATACTTTTTTTTTTAAGAGACAACTTACCTGTAGCCGTTTTTGCTCAAAAGCCCCAAAAGTCCTTTGTCTGTTTATACTCTTCCCACATGTATGTCTCTCCCTCCTGTCTAGCTCTCTGTCACACTCTCTCTCTCTCTTTCTCTCTCTCAGACACACACACACACAGGCACTACGAGAATGAGTTTGACATTTCCTGATATTTCAGTTTCTATTGCTTCAGTAGACCAGGAGTGCGACTGCAGCAGGCCTATTATCACTGTGCCTCAGGGTGTTTCCACCACTCCCTCCACTTACCTGCCTGACCAGCATTATTAAGTCAGATGATTATAATCAATGACAAATATGTTGCTTATCTTGCTTGTGATCAAGCATCATGGGAGAACAAGACAAGGCAACTGTATGTGTATAGCACATTTCAGCAACAAGGCAATTCAAAGTGCTTTACATGAGACATTAAAAGCACCAGGAGTTAATTGCAGTGTTACAGTGCAGTGTATGAATGAATAATTATTTGATTCCATAAAAAACAGCAGCAAAAATAAATATTTAGTCTTGATTTAAAAGAACTGAGAGTTGCAGCAGACATGCAGTTTTCTGGGAGTTTCTTCCAGATATGTGGAGTATAAAAACTGAACGCTGCTTCTCCATTTTTTGTTTTAACTCTGGGGACAGAAAGCAGGCCTGCCAGACGACCTGAGAGGTCTGTTAAGTTCAAAATGTAGCAGCAGATCAGAAATATATTTTGGCCCTAAACCATTCAGCGCTTTATAAACCAACAGCAGTAAGTCAATTATTTGACAGACAGGAAGCCAGTGTAAAGACCTCAGAACTGGAGTTATGTGATCTTTCTTGGTCTTAGTGAGGACGCGAGCAGCAGCATTCTGAATCAGCTGCAGCTGTCTGATACATTTTTTAGAGAGAACTGTAAACACACTTACAGTAGTAGAGTCTACTGAAGATAAACGCATAGGCAAGTTTTCCCGGATCCTGCTGAGACATAAATCCTTTAATCCTTGATATAATCTTCAGGTGATAGTAAGCAGACTTTTTAATTGTCTTAATGTGACTTTTGAAATTCAGGTCTGAGTCCATGACTACACCAAGATTTCTGGCTTCGTTTGTGTTTTTTTGCATAACTGATTGGAGCTGAGCGCTGACTTTTAATCCTTCTTCTTTGGCTCCAAAGACAATTACTTCAGTTTTATTTTTGTTTAGTTGAAGAAAGTTCTGGCACATCCAATCGTTTATTTGTTCAATGCACTTACTCAGCGCTTGTATGGGATTATAGTCTCCTCGTGATTTTGTGATATAAATTTGTGTGTCATCTGCGTAGCTATGAGAACATTTTGTTGTTTTTCATAATTTGAGCTAGTGGGAGCATGTAAATGTTGAAGAGAAGAGGCCTCGGGGAACTCCACAGGTCAATTTTGTCTGCTCAGATTTGTAATTACCTATAGACACAAAGTAGTCCCTGTCCTTCAAGTAGGATTCAAACCAGTCTAGCAGTGTGCCAGAAATTCCCAGCCAGTTTTCCAGTCGGCCTAGTAATATAATGTGGTAAACCGTGTCAAATGCAGCGCTGAGATCCAGTAATACTAAGACTGAAATTCAGCCATTGTCTGTGTTTAAATGGATGTCATTGAAGACCTTAACAAGAGCAGTCTCGTGCTGCGGTGTGGTCGAAATCCTGAATGGAAGATATCAAAACAATTATTTAGTGTCAAGAAGTTGTTCAGCTGTTGAAAAGCTGCTTTTTCAATGATTTTATTTAACCAGGCCAGGTCCAGCCTGGATTATGTGCATGGCTGGCTTGTTTCTGATCAGGACTGGTAGGACGGAAGCTAGTCATGCCACTGAAATAGCTGTGACTTGAAATGACATGAAATAATGTCTGATAAATAAAGATAGATCTTGTTGCCTGGACACATCAGTACCAATGCGTCCAATGCTAATCCAGTACAATAAGAATGGGATAGCCAGTTAGCTCATATGAGCTCACAACAACTAGCAGCAGCTTCTATAACATTAATGGTAGCAGTCAGTGGCTAAAGCAGTTACACTGATGATTCAGTGTAATAGCTATTTTGCTGCAATTGGTTCAACTTCTGTTTCTGGACAAAGGTAAGGGATAAACCCAGATAACACAAGGCTAGCGGACCTACAGCGGGTCCCCGATGGACGAGCTAGCGGACCTCCGGCAGCCGAATCCGCTGGCGGGTTCCTGGCCATTTGAAAATCGAATGGCAAGCGGACCTCTGACGGATTATTAGCGTCAGGGACAGCGGTCCGCTAGTAATCCGAAATGCTCCCGCTATTGCTCCACCACCATTCCACCGGTAGTTTATTGTCTATATCCTATGTCCATTGGCCCTAGGCTTATGGATTTCTATTGCTAAATTAACTTACTCTGAACATTTTTTGGGTAACCCGTCCTTTCATAGTCCCCCAATTACTAAACATTTACCTGGTAAATACATGAAAAGTATAGCCTAATATATAATGGGTAATTACTGAGACACATACAGTATACTGTAGGTATCATTTCAAAACAGGAGTATTTCAAATGTTCGATTACTGCACATAAATTCAATAACTGACATAGCACCACCAGGCAACCATTTTTACATAACTTCTATAACATCCAGTGACAAACACAAATTACAAATCACAATTCTCATATTTATTAAAATTCTCTGAATTATATTAATAATAACTGGATCCACTCAGGAATCTGGGAGTGAGACCGAGAACAGGAGGAGCAGAAAACAAAACACAGAGTTGCATACATAGAGAAACATAACAGTAAGCACAAGTCTAGTATATCAATGGGACTTGTAATTGGTCACCCAGTGTCTGCAATCAGTTTGACACAGTTAATTCATCTGCAAAACAGACTGTACATTTCCTTAAAAATAAAACTTGTTGT
The DNA here is from genome assembly GCF_949987555.1 of Borostomias antarcticus. Classification (NCBI taxonomy): domain Eukaryota; kingdom Metazoa; phylum Chordata; class Actinopteri; order Stomiiformes; family Stomiidae; genus Borostomias; species Borostomias antarcticus. The sequence goes on from NC_140252.1 coordinate 5,724,944, forward strand.
TCCCATGGGATCTTTCCCGTCCATCTGAAAAAAGGGGGCAGAGAGGAGAGGAAAAAAGGTTTTGGCTAAAGATGGGAATCAAACAGGTTCATCCTAAACCAGGGATCGAACCCCTGATCTCCCGCATGGGAGTCGGACACTTCATCCACTACACTACTGAACCCCTGATCTCCTGCATGGGAGTCGGACACTTCATCCACTAAACTACTGAGGAACTTAAATGGGATTTCATAGTGTTTTTGTTCCTATGGATTCTCTCCCGTAGTTCCAAAACCAGGTGACCCAGCATAGTGACCCAGTCACTCCAAATCACTACCAGACATTGGCCTACATTGGCCAATAAGACACAGCTCATTTTATTGGATTTTAGGGCCATTTCTATTTTGTATTAATATTTAAAGAAAAATTCATCAATTTTTTTCTATAGCTGAAATGTGAAACTGGCAGAATTGGAACTGCATTACTTAAAGAAGCTAGGAACTTTAATACATTTAAAAACTTTTCAGCCTGAGAAGTTTAACTGAGCCTATAGCTTAAATAAGTGCTTATCTCTCTCCCTTCTCTCTCTTCCATCTCCGTTACCCCCCCACACCTCTCTCACACACTCACTCACTCACTCTCTCTCCCTTCTCTCTATCCACTCTCTCTTCCCGTCGCTCTCTCTCCTTTCTCTCTCTCTCTCACACACTCACTCATTCTCTCTCCCTTCTGTCTTTCCTCTCTCTATTTCTCTCTAGATCACTGCTTTGTATGTTGCTGTATGCACCCGATGAAGCACAGAGTGAAACGTGTTGTGCTATGTAATGTAAGTATCTAAGCTGTGTGACTTATAGTTTTCGCTGTGTGACGATTTGTTCAGCAACTGCGCTCCCCATTGAAATGTATGGCGATGCACTCTAGCTTTTGAGCTGCTAATTTTGCATTTTTACTCGTTTTCTAACTAAAGAAAAAGAAACACAATGGACAAACTTTTTTTTTTGTCTTAATTGAAAAGGAGTGAGAAGAAGTATACACTCATTTAATCCCACCCCTTTCCATTAAATCATAATTTACTCATTTAGATCAATCTGTTCCCTGTATCAGACTTAAATCAGAATGAAATTATGCTGGTCAAAATGAATTTTAAGTTTTCTATTAATTCATTATTTATATTATCACTTGTATACAGAACTATAAATTAAATACTTTGTATAGATAGTACAGCCCCTGCATATACATATAAACACGTACATACATACATACAGTACATACATACACATCTGTACATATCCGCATACACATTACCCATAACCACACCATTACCACCAATAAATAGATATCAAACCCCCAGTTCATCTCTATACTTCTGAAAAACCATCTGTCTATACTTTGTTACATACTATTTGTATATGTACCTGTGTATCCCTTCTACAATTTCCAAACAACTTTAATTTAGTCTTTGTCAAGTTTAATGACAATTTGTTGTAATCAAACCAACGTTTAAGTTTAATAATTTCTTTCGTAATTTAACTTAACGTAACATAACTTCCTGCAATTGATTTAAATCATCCCCTGAACAGAACATATTTGTGTCATCAGCCAACAAGACTAATTTCAATAACTTAGACACTTTACATATGTCATTGATATACAGTTTGAACAATTTCGGTCCCAACACTGACCCCTGGGGGACACCACAAGCAATATCCAAATATGATGAAGAGCACTCTCCCAGCCTCACAAACTGTTGTTTCTTGTTTAGATAACTTTTAACCCAGTCTAGCACTACTCCCCTGATGCCATACCTTTCCAGTTTATTAATTAATGGCATAGTTGATTGTGTCGAAAGCTTTTTTTAAATCAATAAATACTCCCATTGCAGTGTTAATTTTGACAGCAAATTATGATTTTGTTTTAGTCATAGTCTTTTGACTAAAATACCATTTAGTTTTAGTCATATTTTAGTCATCTGACTTGTTTTAGTTTTAGTCTAGTTTTAGTTGACTAAATATCATTACGATTTTAGTCGACAAAATCTACCATAGATTTAGACAACTCAAATGTAACAGGCTTAGTTCAATCAATCAATCAAGTTGGATTTATATAGCGCCCTTCATGAAACCCAGAGCGCTTTACAGAGTCCAGTATTCATTCAGACACAGTCATACCGGTGGTGCTAAGATACATCTGTAGCCACAGCTGCCCTGGGGCAGACTGACAGAAGAGTGACTGCTTCTGTCAGACAGTTTCATAATGAAGAATTCCTCTCCCCCAGTCTGATCCTAACTGTGTTTGTGCCTGATATAGCAAGCTATAACATTATCATGTCAGCACTAGTTGGCTAGTCAGACTAGCTAACATCAGGCACAGGCTAGCTTACGTCACCGGAGGAGAGGGGCTATGGCGGCGCCAGGTAGCTAACTGTTCGTGTCTTATCCATCTAGCTACAGTATAACATTAGACAGCAGCAGGAGTTGCTTAGCTAGCTTACCCAGACTAGCTAACGCTAGATACCCCCGCCAGCCGCCACAAGCATAGCCCCACTTGTTGCTACACAGTGTAACGTTAGCTAACCTGTGCCTAACATTAGCTAGCCACTGACGTTAGCGTTGCAATGATCAGACACTTCAGTTCTTCCCCGCCACAAACCTACGTGAAACACTGGTTTCTTTTAGCTTGTATTGTATTTGAAGTATTTCAGAAACACACCAGCTTGGTTTTAGCTAATACAGTAACGTTAGCCGGGGGTGGGGGGGTGCTTACCTTCTCGTGAATTTCGGGATGACTGTTCTCCAAATGTCGCTTTAAGTTTGTTGTATTTTTGCCAGTCATTTTCACCCCACACGGTTTACAAATGGTTTTGTTTTCCTTTGCATCAAATATGAAGTTTATCCAGATGTCTGCTCTCCTCTTTCTCCCGGTGTGTGCGAACGTTGACAAAGACATTTCTGAACTGTGGTAATTTACTGAACAGTTCAGGCGCAGCAGTCGTATGCTGTTAGTTGACTTCCCGCCGGCCGGTGTAGCAACGGTACTATTCAAATGTGGGCTAAATACACACAGGCTACCTGTAGGTTGCATCCAACTCCTTCTATTAATACATCCATGATCCAACTGCGCACATCCCGAACCTCGACATTCTGATTTGAACTTTTCCCATAAGTCCCTCCATAACAATTTTAGTCTAGTTTTTATTTGTTGACGAAAATGTAAATAGATATAGTCATAGTTTTTGTCATCATACATTCATTTTTATTTAGTTATCGTCTCGTGACGATAACCCAAAAAATGTCGTTGACGAATAGTTTTCGTCATAGTTCTTGTCAACGAAATCAACACTGTCCCATTGCATATTGTTTATTATCGATGGCATTTGTGATTTCCTCAATTGATTCTATTATCGCCAGTGATGTTGATCTGTTTGATCTGAATCCATATTGACTATCAGAGAGTAGTTGGTGCTTTTCTATAAATACATCTTACCTGTTGTTGAAAAGTTTTTCTAGTATTTTTGAAAATTGTGGAAGCAGAGAGACGGGTCTATAGTTGGTAAAGTGGTGTTTTTGTTCCCAGTTTTAAACAAGGGTATGACTAGCTATTTATATATCATCTGGAAATTAACCAGTTTGAAATGATAAATTACATATACTGTATGTGTTAGGGGTTTTGAAATCCCCATAATAACCTTTTTCACTAGAGCCATATCAATATCATTAAAGTCCGTGGACTCTTACATTTATTTACCATATCCAGAATTTCTTCTTCATCCACTGCTTTTAAAAACATTGAATTGGGATTTCTCTCCAACAGTCCCTCCAAATGTATACCAGTTGTCCCAGGATCAGGATTTTTTTCTGCAAGATCGGGTCCAACACTGACAAATAATTTATTAAAACTCTTGGCCACATCTTCTATATTAAAATTTTCTCTGCCATCATCAATAAATTACTTTGGATAATTGTTTGATGTAGTACTATTTCTTATGATACTGTTTAATAAATTCCATATTCCTTTAATATTGTTTTTTTTATTATCCTCTAGTATTTTATTATAATAGTCTTTCTTATTTGACCTTATAATATGAATTAACTTATTTTTTATATTTTTTATATGTATTTTCTGCTTCTTTTGTTTTCAAAAGGCATTGAAAATGCAGGCAATTTGTAATCCCTTGGTGATCCATGGACAGTTGGTATATTTTCTTTTACTGTTCCACTCTTTTATTGGACCGTTTTATTTATTGGAACGTCATATAATGACGTAAACATTCTTAGGAATGTGTTATAAGCACCATCAACATCACAATTTTCATAAATTACATTCTGCACCAGTAAATAATTTTTTAATGAATTGATAGATACCTCTGACCTCATTCGTCTGTATTGTATTTGCTTATCTGGCCTGTTTATCTTGTAGTTGCCATTGTAAACCACAAAAACTGGCAGGTGGTCACTGATATCATTGATCAGTAGCCCACTCACGGTCTTATTCTCAATGTCATTAGTGAAAATATTATCAATTAGGGTGGCAGAGTGGGATGTAATTCTGCTGGTTCTAGTGATTTTGGGAAATAGGCTCATACTGTACATTGTATTAATGAAATCATCTGTAGCTTTATGTTTGCTTGGATTTAACAGGTCAATATTGAAATCACCACAAATGAAAACAGCTTTATTACTCCTTTTTGAGAACATGCTTTCTATCCAATCTGTAAAACTTTCAATGCTTGTTCCTGGTGATCTATCTACTTTTTAGTAGATATTTTACTTATATATATAGCTTTTCCACATTAGCGGCACTCAAAGCGCTTTACAATGGCCTCTCATTCACCCATTCACACACACATTCACACACCAATGGCGGTAGCTCCATGCAAGGTGCTAACCTGCTCATTGGGAGCAATTTGGGGTTAGGTGTCTTCCTCAAGGACACTTCGACATGTGGACAGTCGGAGCTGGGATTCGAACCACTGACCCTTCGATCACTGAACGACCCGCTCTACCAACTGAGCTACAGCTGCCCCACTGAGCTACAGCCGCTGTAAGATGGGCAGCCTGTAAGAACCTGAATAGCCAGCAGGGGGAGCTCTTAACCAACAAATGTGCCATTTCACCATGGATGTATAATAGAAGTTCATTAATAATAGATAATTAGGTGGGCTAGCTTGCAGAAGCTAGCCCAACTTGTGATATTCCCACTATTTCTTTCTTTCTTTCTTTCTTTCTTTCTTTCTTTCTTTCTTTCTTTCTTATTATTCTCCCCACTTTTTTGAACCTTAACTAGTTCTTCATACTTTGTCCTAGAAACTTCATTCAAACTTTAAAATGTTCATAATGTTTAGCTCTTGAACAGATCCATTCAGATTTTTGATATTTGTTATAGTTTTTAAGAAATGTAACTTTTAAAACTATTTTTTGTCCCATTGAAATTGCTTTTGGAATGTTCAGAAACTTTATGGTTTTAGAGTGGTGGCAGCAGTTGCTTTGAAAATATTCACACATTTTGTAAACTGCTGGCACTCCTACAGTTTTGAAAGCTCACACATATTATACATCAAAATGTTCACACAACTGTGCTGATTCGTACAATGTAAATATCTAAGCAGTGTGACTTATAGTTTTCGCTGTATGACGATTTGTTCGGCAACTGCGCTCCTCATTGAAACGTATGGCAACGCACTCTAGCTTTTGAGCTGCTAATTTTGCATTTTTACTCTTTTTCTAACTTGTCGCTATGCCTACAGTTTTAACATCTCATACACATATTATATATCGAAACATTCCCATAACTGTGCTGATTCGTACAATGTAAGTATCTAAGCCGTGTGACGTATAGTTTTCGCTGTATGACGATTTGTTCGGCAACTGCGCTCTCCATTGAAACGTATGGGCCCACGCTCTACCTTTTGAGCTGCTAATTTTGCATTTTTACCCTTTTTCTAACTCGTTGCCATGCCTACAGTTTTTAAGCTACACGGACATATCATAGCCTAAAATGTTCAGCATTTTCTCAGGATTCCTACGGTGTCAATATCTAGGCTGTGACCTCTATACTTTTTGAGAGAGAGCTGTCTGAAGCCAACATGCCTTTCCATTGAAGTGAATGAGAGGATGCTCACAGTGTCAGTTGGGATTTGAATTTGGGGACACGTGCAGGCTCTCTGTACAGGCACCCTTTTATGACTACTGTGGTAGCATTCATATTCATTCATTCATTTCTTCCTTCTTTCTTTCCTTCCTTCCTTCCATCCATCTTTCCTTCCTTACTTCTTTCCTTCCATCCTTTCTTTCTTTCCTTCCTTCCTTCCTTCCTTCCTTCCTTCCTTCCTTCCTTCCTTCCTTCCTTCCTTCCTTCCTTCCTTCCTTCCTTTCTTTCCTTCCATCCTTCTTTCCTTCCTTCCTTTCTTTCTTTCCTTCCTTCCATCCTTCCTTCCTTCCTTCCATCCATCTTTCCTTCTTTACTTCCTTCCTTCCATTCTTCTTTCTTTCTTTCTTTCTTTCTTTCTTTCTTTCTTTCTTTCTTTCTTTCTTTCTTTCTTTCTTTCTTTCATCCATCCATCCTTTCTTTCATCCATCCATCTTTCTTTCTTTCTTTCTTTCATCCCTCCCTCCCTCCATCCATCTTTCTTTCTTTTTTTCTTTCTTTCACCAATCCATCCTTCTTTCTCTTTCTTTCTTTCTTTCTCTCTTTCTTTCTTTCTTTCTTTCTTTCTTTCTTTCTTTCTTTCTTTCTTTCTTTCTTTCTTTCTTTCTTTCTTTCTTTCTTTCCATCCATCCTTTCTTTCATCCATCCATCCATCCATCTTTCTTTCTTTCTTTCTTTCTTTCTGTCTTCCATCCATCCATCCATCTTTCTTTCTTTCTTTCTTTCTTTCATCCATCCATCCATCCATCCATCCATCCATCCATCTTTCTTTCATCCATCCATCCATCCATCCATCCATCTTGGTCTCCAATGAGGGGTGCATGGGGATGGCCTGGCAATCACTGACCTGCCCCCCACAACCTCTGACCTGAGGGGGGCGGAGTCTCGTCACAACGCCACTATCCACGCCACTGTCCCCACATCTCAGCCCCTGAGTGAGCTACAGACACACGGTCTTCACTGTTGGGTGCATGGAGATTGCCCGGATGTCAGTACACTGCCCCCGACCTGCTCTGACCGGAGGGGGCGGAGTCTCGCCATCACGCCACTATCCACGCCACGGACCTCACAACACAGCCTCTGAGGTGGCTAGAGACACACAGTCTTCACTGGTGAAGGCAGGAAGGAAGGAAGTAAAGAAGGAAGGATGGATGGAAGGAAGGAAAGAAGGAAGCATGTCCTACACTGTCCACAACCGGCTCTGATCCAAGGAAGCGGAGTCTCGCCACCACGCCACTGAACATGCTACGGACACCACAACTCAGCCCTTGAGTGGGCTGGAGACACACGGTCTTCACTGGTGAAGGCAGGTGGTTAGCCCGGTGCGGCCTACACTGTTTACACCTGGCTCTGAACCAAGCGTGCGGAGTCTCGCCACCACGCCACAGACCCCACAACTCAGCCCCTGATTGAGCTAGAGACACAGTCTTCACCAGTGGGTGCAAGGAGACTGCCCGGAGGTCTTCATGGTGGAGTCAGGTAGGTGGCCCGGAGAGGGGTACACTGTCCCCGACTGGCTCTGACCTGAGGGGGTGGAGTCTCACCACCACGCCACTAACCCTGAGTGGGCTAGAGACACACAGTCTTCATTGGTGGATGCATGGAAATTGCCCAGAGGTCACTGTACTGTCCCCGACTAGCTGTGACCCAAGGGGGCTGGGCCTAACCAGCACGCCACTATCCACGCCACGGGCCCCACAACTCAGCCCCTGAGTGGGCTAGAGACACACGGTCTTCACCAGTTGAGTCAGGTAGGTGGCCCGGAGAGGGGTACACTGTCCCTGATTGGCTCTGACCTGAGGGGGCGGAGTCTCACCCCCACGCCACTATCCACGCCACGGCCCCACAACTCAGCCCCTGAGTGGGCTAGAGTCACACGGTCTTCACCGGTGCGGGTGGATAGGTGGCCCAGAGAGAGGTGTACACTGTCCTCGACCAGCTCTGACCTGAGGGGGCGGAGTCTCACCACCATGCCACTATCTACGCCACGGGCCCCTCAACTCAGCCCCTGATTGGGCTAGAGACACATGGTCTTCACCGGTGCGGGCGGGTAGGTGGCCCGGAGAGGGGTACACTGTCCTCGACCAGCTCTGACCTGAGGGGGCAGAGTCTCACCACCATGCCACTGTCCACACCACAGACCCCACAACTCAGCCCCTGATTGGGCTAGAGACGCACGATCTTCGCCGGTGGGTGCATGGAGATTGCCTGGTCCGTAGTAGTTCTAGCAGTAGCTGTTACATACAACTACAGCAGCTAGCCCACCTCACATTTTCTCCAGGAAATGTACTTTCTAGTTATAATTATTAGCCCATATTAATTCTAATTTTATTAATAAATGTATTAATTTACTAATAAGTTTATTAATTAATAGTTTCACAAGCAATTACACTATGCATTTTAAATAAGGCTACATCCGCACAAACCACATGAAATCCGCAGTGACACAACAAAACTTGGTTACGGTCAGCTCATCGCTCTGGGCATCCAAAACGGCCTGGACGCCGGGCCCAAGGTAGCGTTCGTATGCCGATGAAGGGGTCCAGGCAGCGCATGTGAAATTGTACACCTGCGACGACACTTTCAACCGACTGAGGCCGCAGCCGTCTGGATCCAACACGATGGACTATAAATGCTGACAAAACCGAAATGTTAACGGGCATGAAGGTACATAAAATGTGGAGCAGAACGCAGTGAACGAGACTTTGCAGTTGTATTGGTTAATGTGGTCTTGGCTAGACCAGCTCTCATGTATCGGGCAGCGGATTACAGGAGGGCACGAGGGCACCGTTTGGTCCAGAACCATCTGCTGAAGGAGGGCAGACCAGGCCGGACGGGGCCGCAGCCGGGCACAGTCTGCGGAACCTCTGTAAATCAAACAGGGACAGCGTGTCAGATTGTTGCGGACGAGGACGCGTCAAAAAGAAGTTCCCCTGCCCGGACAGCCATGTGAGGCAGCCATAGGCGATTTTACCCTCTGAGAGTAGGGGCAACATTTTGACGTGAGAAAAAAAAAAAAAGTTCTGCCGTCTCGTCCCATCTATTTACAAAGAATGCCAGTTGTGAACAGTATGCTAATAAGAAATCCGTATGACAATTCAATATGCACAACGCATCAAACTACATCTAGACACCACAAGCATGTCAATATGACTTTATGACCGAGCACTAGGCCATACCCAACATCACAACATCAAACTGCAACTGCCTGCTGGTGCTAGCTTCCTCGCCGATGGTGATGTTGCTAGTATAGTGTGCTAGCTTCGATAGCCTCTGGAGCACTTCTGCATTCGATTGCACCTGCTGCGCTGTCATTTCGAGTGGTAGCTTCTTCATTACCATTGCCAGTTTTTTTTTTTATGAAGAAGTGGTCAATTGTTTTTATAGCTCTTTTCACCATTGTGAGCAGGTTGGCTAGTTGTTGCTTGTTGAGCACTGAGCAGTACAGTCAGATCTCAATTTTTTGTGGTAACAGATCAAACCGGAAATAGTTGAGGTCGACGGACGAGTTGTGCCATTGGTTGATTATGAATATATCTTTTTTTAAAGGTAGCCTAGTTTAAGTAATAAATACACTTTTAAAATTAATGATGACCTAACACAAACTGGTACAAACCACAACTATGTATTTAATAATTGTGTTAATTAGTAAAAAAAACAACTTAAAATCGCCAATGGAGGCAGCGCATGAATTATTAATGAACGGAATGTTCGAACGATCATAGTATAGTATAGAGTATAGTATAGATAATAATCGCGGTGCATCGTTATCGCAGAGGAGAAAGCGTTTCCTAGACCACTGAGGGCCCCGCAAAATATTAGCGATGATAGAGATACTGCGCGTCGGGCATAACGCCCCAAATCTGATCCAGCATCGAGGGGCAGAGAGCCCGCATTTGTTTTAGTTTTTTTGTTGTTTTTTTTTAAATATTTTGATTCATCCACTTATTAATTTATTTGTCATTAATTTATTTATTTAATTTTATTGTAGCGCTATCCAAGAGGACACCGAGGAACTCCACTCGATTGCGCGGGCCGACCGGTTCCCGTCGGACAGACGAACGCCCAGCCGGAAGAACGTGCTACAAACGGCCGCGACGCCCAGGCCCGGGTTGGCAGAGGGAAAATCGACAAGTCAAACCGTCCAGCAGGCGAAGAACGAACGGGAGGGCCAGGCGCGCAGATCGGCTGGGGCAAGGGGGGAGTGCTGCCCCCCTGGTGGCCAGATGCACAAACAGTCAGCAACGCGTCCAAAACATGCAGTCTAGAGACAGGGTCGCGACCGGACCGGAGAAATACACCGAACGCCCGGCACCTGCATGCGCGAGAATTGACCGCTTTGCGGTGCCTATTCCCCATCCCGTTATGGGTGGATGGAAAACAACCAACCGAATGTTCATATTGTTCAGACATTTGTAGGCTACAGCAACATAAGAGTGGCAGCCCAACGGCAACCCAAACATTTATATATAACTTATTCCACAGCTGCAGCCTACAATTGCTAGCCATGAACGAACTGGTGGATACCGCATATCGCTGCGCAACGTAGGCCTATCCATCGTCCAGTCGACAAACCGATCATGCAGTTATCATCCAGGTGATTAGTCTTTGATATAAACGCAGAGAGGCTAAATGTGAAGAGGCAATAGCAGGATTCCAGACGCAGCGTATAATGACACATCCGACATTGAAGCGTGAAAAGCGTAGCATACATTCCTTTTAAATGAAGAAATAAAAGCCTGTAAATCCTGCCCCAAACACCGCGGAGGTGCAGGCGACGAACGTAAATGGTGGAAAGATAAGCACTGCGTTTTACCTAATACAGCCATGATAGTCATACACACGCAGCAGATTGCAGAGCATAATGGCTTGTATTAAATTGATTTCAATGCACAATTTACATTACGTTGCCCTAAGTAACCATTGCGGTAGCCTGATGCCACTGACCCAAACTATTTAGAAAGCTAATAAACTGCAACAATTGGTAAGGTGCATCACCGTTGTCGTTGTCTCCGAAACTAGGTTTGGACGCGGCTGAAGGCAATTCGGCTATACTATCCAGGCCTACTAGACAGGCGAGCCAGCCTTTTTCTCCGGAAGCTATTTCAATGCGATCCTGAATGTCAGGTCCCTACCAGAATATGTGGGGGTGGGTCGTATACCCACCTTCCTTGTTCTCTGTAAAGCGCATTGTGTTGCCTCTGGGTATGAAATGCGCTATACAAATAAAGCTTTGATTGATTGATTGAACGGGACCCAGCTAGCATTAGCTACACCGAACGGCTAACGCCAGCTGCGTGGCGGCACTCGCAAATCATGGGTGCTAGCGAGTAGAGCAGCAGTTCTGCTGGAACCCTCGGGCTGCAACAAAATTGAAACGCGAGAATCATTCAGCTAGTATTAGCAATCTAAACATAACGATACCCCTATGTGCAATAATGGAAACCTTGACGAACGTCAGCTAGCTAGCAAGCGAGCAGTATAGCCTGTCATGCAGCCAGCACCAGCCAGCGAACTCACGAAACAAGCCACGAGGGGAGGACTTGATTGATGAACTGATTATATATCGAGAATCCACACAGGCACGTTCACGCCCAAAACTGCAAACATTTCAATGGTGAATAGCACCCGGCGTACATTAACACAGTTGAATAATTGCGGCAGACGAGGCATGGACAGCCCGCGACATCAGTGGCTCATGAATGAAACCCAGTGGCTGGCGGCGGAGGCAACGCTTCAAATGGACTTCCCAACTCTCAACGCAAGCTATGCGAGCAACGCGACGCAACTGAACCATACACAATTATGGCACAACGGTGCTACAGAGGGACGTGCTCCTCGTCCTCGGAAACCGGCGCTCCACGACGCCACTAACGGACCCCCAAATCACGGACCGGGAGAGGACGACGCGGGCAGCAGGTAGCAAAAAACGCACCAACACAGACATGAGCACGGAACGCAAGAGCAGAGAATGCGGAAGCAGCGAGGACATCGCGGGCAGCAGGTTGCAAACGCACCAAAACACAAACATGAGCACGGAACGCAAGAGCAGAGAACGCGGAAGCAGCGAGCGCGCAGATACGAACGATCAGCAGTAATGGCAGAGCGGACGCGAGAGCAGAGAACGCAGTAGCAGCGAGCGCGCAGATACGAGCGATCAGCAGTAATGGCAAGAGCGAACAATGATGTGTTTTGACAGCTTAAATACATGCGCTCTAGCGAGCTGAACCAATGCTATGACAGCTGACAGTCAGCTGGTGGGTTGCGTCATACGGGGTGTGACTGATTAGCCTCTGCCGATTAGCCCGGCGTTGACATCCGTGCCTCACCTGAAGTACATCGGAGACTTCATTCATAACCATCCAGTTGAAAATCTGCATTTTCACTGTTAATCCAGGTTTCTGATATTGCAATAATGTTAAATGGTTGTGCAAAGGTATGTAAATAGTTCTTGATGTCCTTGAAGTTTCTGTTCAGACTTCTGCTATTGAAATGGATAATTGATAATTTTGCCCTTATAATTAATGTTCTGACTGTACTGTTCATTAGTATAGTAGCAACAGTTCTCAATGATATTAAGGAGGAAATTATTGTCCGGGTCTGTATCTTGTTCTAAATCTTGCAAATGGCGATCCGTGTAATCAGATGTTTTCAAGTGGACATGGTCATATTCACTTATCAACTTAGTTATGTGGTTAGTGTCATCCATTGCACGTTGCATATTGTCAGTGTACATCATGGTTGAGTTCAATTGTTTCCTACCTTACTGTTTAGCTCAAATGTCATACTCATTCAGCTCCTCGATGTTTCTGATAACCAACACTTTGGCTCTCTGTTACGGCTCCGCCTCCGCCTGGGCGCTCTCCAGCTCCCACCACCGTTCCCGCAGCGCGCACACCACGGCCTTCCACTTCATCGTGCGCTCTGCGCGCCATCCGACGTAATCACCCCCGCACACCTGAACACGGTTCCGCTAACGAGCTCCGAGGGCGCGGCTCACCCGCTGCCACCACTCATCCAATCACCTCCCCTATAAGAACCCGGTCTTCCCAACGTTCGTCGCCAGTTCTTCCCTAAGATTCCTTGTGGCAAGTTGTGGTTTCTGAAGTTCCCGTATTAGTAGTTGTCATAGTTGTTGTTTTTTCCCTTTTACTCATTCTACTCTCCACTCCTCCAGATTCCGGTTTGTTTGCTGCTCTTTTCCTGGACTGACACACGGCTTCCCCGACCCATTCTCCCCGGACCTCGACCACGGCTTGGATTACGTTTTCTGGACTTTGTTTGTTGATCGATTGACCCCTGCCTGAACTTGACTACCCTTTTGCCTTGCCCTCTGTACTGCCGCTTTATATTAAACCACCCTCTGGGCTTGGAACTGTCCGTCTGTGTCCGTGGTCCTGCGTTTGGGTCAGCTAGCCAACCAGCCCCCTTACAGAAGAACTGGCCATGAACGCTGACCCAGCAGACCCGGATGCCCTGTCCCAGGCGGTAGCCCAGCAGGGAGCGGTCCTAGCCCAGCAAGGGACCTGGCTGAGGAAACATGAGGAGTCCCTGGGAAATGCTGACACTGCCGTGCGGTCCCTCGGCCAGCAGATCGGGGACCTTACCCGCCAAGTCGCTGCGTCGGATGCTTCGCTGGCTGAACTCCAACAGGCGGTAGAACACCAGGCCGCTACCAGCCAGAATCTCAACCAGACCCTCGCTCAGCTCATCGACCAGATGGCTCGCCTGCTTCCCTCATCTACTCCGGCTGCAGCCACCATCTCTCCAGCTCCCGCCTCGGGTCCCTCTTTGGTGCCCGTAGGGGTGTTCCCCGCGCCCTCGGCCGCCTGCAACATCTGCCACTGGGGCCTCTCCAACGCTCCCGCACCCATGGCTCCGGCCGACCACGCCCCTCCCCGGAGAGAGCCCAAGTTACATCACCCCAAGCCCTACGACGGTGGTGTGGAGACCTGCGGGGAGTTCATCATGCAGTGCGGGTTCATCTTCGCGGAGCAACCGGAGGCGTACCTGAGAGACGTCTCCAGGATCAGGTACGTTGCCAGTCTCCTCACTGGCAAGCCCCTCTCCTGGTTCATGGCGGCGTGGGAGGTCGGTGCTCCCTGTATGGACTCCTACAGTGACTTTTGTGCCGAGTTCAGGTCCGTGTTCGACCACCCCACCCGGGCACTCCACGCTGCCGGCCGACTCCACCACATCCGCCAGGGGGCTCGTAGTGTCTCGGAATACGCCATCGACTTCCGTATCCTGGCCGCCGACAGTGGTTTTAACGACCAGGCCCTCCAGGTGGCCTTTCGGGAGGGGCTGTCGGAGGTCCTCAAGGACGAATTGGCGGTCAGGGATCACCCCGCTACCCTGGACCAGCTCGTCCGCCTGACGGTCAACATCGACCACCGCCTGGCCGAACGTCGGTGCGCTCGTCGGGCGGAGCCCACCAGCCGTACCCCCTGCCAAGCCAGTCCTCCTCCCACCCGGGCTCCGTTCACCTACCCACGCTCCCGGGAGCCTGGCACGCCCCCAACCGCTTGTGGTTTTTACTGTGCCCAGGAGGGCCACAGGGGAGAGGACTGTCCCATCCGCCCAAAAGCCTTGGCTCATCAGGGGAGTGGGGCCTCCTGGTGAGCCATGTCTCGCAGTCTCCCTCGCCCCTCCCTCCGGTCAGGTTCGACGTCACCCTCTCCTGGCATGGGCGCACTCATACCATCGGTGCGCTCATCGATTCAGGAGCGGACGATAATTTCATCGATGCGGACCTGGCCAGGGGGGCGGCTTTTCCCCTCACCCGCCTGGAGAAACCCCTCACCGTCACGGCTCTGGATGGCCACAGCCTGGGTCCGGTCGTGGAACAGACGGTGCCCATTACCCTGTCCAGTTCGGGCAACCACGTGGAGGAGATCCGCCTCTACGTTCTCCGTTCCCCTCTGACTCCCCTCATCCTGGGCCGGCCATGGCTCGAGCAGCACGTCCCCCACATCAATTACGGCACCGGACGTATACTTAGCTGGAGCACGGCCTGTTATGCCCGGTGCCTGCGTGCCGCCCAGACACCCTCACTCTCTGCCCGTCAGGCCCCTGCACCCCCGGACCTCTCCACCGTGCCGGAGGTGTACCATGACCTGGGAGAGGCGTTCAGTAGGGACCGGGCCCGCTCTCTCCCTCCTCACCGGCCCTACGACTGCGCCATCGAGCTCCGCTCCGGTGCTCAACTCCCCGCGAGCCGCCTTTACAGCCTCTCCCTTCCTGAGAGGGCGGCCATGGACAGCTACCTCAACGATTGCTTGGCCGAGGGTCTCATCCGTCCTTAACGTTCTCCGGTGGCAGCGGGGTTCTTCTTCGTGAAGAAGAAAGGAGGAGACCTGAGGCCATGCATCGATTATAGGCAGCTGAACGAGATCACCATCAGGAACAGGTATCCTCTCCCCCTCATGAGTGCGAACTTCGAACCCCTCCAAAAGGCGACCATCTTCACCAAACTGGACCTGCGGAGTGCGTACCACCTCGTTCGCATTCGTGAGGTGGATGAGTGGAAGACCGCGTTCAAGACCCCGAGAGGCCATTATGAGTACCTGGTCATGCCGTTTGGCCTCACCAACGCCCCCTCCGTCTTCCAGGAGGTGATGAATGACGTGCTCCGGGACATGTTGGACATCTTCGTTGTGCTCTACCTCGACGACATCCTGGTGTTCTCCGGGAGCGCTGTGGAACACGTCCAGCACGTCCGCCTCGTCATCCAGCGTCTCCTGGAGAATCGCCTCTTCATCAAGGCCGAGAAGTGCACCTTCCACGCTCCCTCTGTGGAGTTCCTGGGACTCATCGTGGAGGGTGGACAGACTCGGCCTGACCCTAAGAAGATCCAGGCTGTCGTCGAGTGGGGCCAGCCCACCTCCCGGAAGGCGCTGAGGGGGTTCCTTGGGTTCGCCAATTTCTACAGGCGTTTCATCCGGGACTACAGTCGGGTTGCCGCTCCCCTCACGGCTCTCACCTCCCCTCTGCGTCCCTTCATCTGGACACCTGAGGCCAGTGCCGCCTTCGCCGGCCTCAAGGGGCGTTTCACCTCTGCACCCGTCCTCGTCCAGCCGGACCCGTCCAGGCCCTTCATCGTGGAGGTGGACGCCTCCGACACCGGGGTCGGCGGAGTCCTTTCACAGCAGTCAGCAGCGGACGGCAAGATGCACCCCTGTGCCTTCTTCTCCCGTCGTTACACCCCTGCGGAGGCCAACTACGACATCGGCAACTGAGAGCTGCTGGCTGTTGTGGAGGCGTTCGAGGAGTGGCGGCACTGGCTGGAGGGCGCAGAGAATCCCGTCACCGTCTGGACCGACCACAAGAACCTGATGTACATCAGGTCGGCCAGGCGGATGACTCCCCGACAGGCGCGCTGGGCCCAGTACCTCGGGCGGTTCGACTTCCACCTCACCTACCGCCCGGGGTCGAAGAACATCAAGGCCGATGCACTGTCTCGCATTCACGACTCTGAGGAGGACCCCGAGCCTCCGGGGACCATCGTCCCCTCGTCTCGGATCATCGGGGCCATCGTCATGAATGTCGAGGCAGTGGTCAGGAGGGCTCAGCGCGTCCAACCCTGTCCCCGAGGGGGACCCCCCAACCGGCTGTACGTCCCGGACAGCGTGCGGACCCAAGTGTTGGGGTGGGGCCACGGCAGCCGGTTCGCCTGCCATCCAGGGACGCACCGGACCCTCTCCTTCCTGCGCCGGCGGTTCTGGTGGGCCTCCATGGCGGCGGACGTTCGGGAGTACGTCGCCGCCTGTCCGGTCTGCGCCAGGAGCAAGACCTCCCACCAACCGCCAGCGGGCCTGCTGCGTCCCCTCCCTGTGCCCAGCCGTCCCTGGAGCCACATCGCGCTCGACTTCATCACCGGTCTCCCTCTGTCCCATGGTAACACCGTCGTCCTGACCGTAGTGGACCGGTTTTCAAAGTCGGTGCACCTCGTGGCTCTCCCCAAGCTTCCCACCTCGGCGGAGACGGCTGGGCTGCTGGAGCAGCACGTCTTCCACCTCCATGGCCTTCCCCTGGACATTGTGTCTGACCGTGGTTCCCAGTTCACTTCAGGGCTGTGGCGGGCCTTCTGTGAGGGACTTGGGGCCACGGTCAGCCTGTCGTCTGGGTACCATCTCCAGACCAACGGGCAGGCGGAGAGGGCCAACCAGTGTATGGAGGCGGCCCTCAGGTGTGTATCTTCCCTCCACCCATCCTCCTGGAGCCGGGACCTACCCTGGGTTGAGTACTCGTTGAACGCCATGGTCAACTCCTCCACCGGCAGGTCGCCCTTCGAGTGCTCCATGGGGTTCCAGCCACCCCTGTTCCCGCTCCAGGAGGTCGAGGTGGCGGTCCCGTCCGTCCAGGCCCATCTCCGACGCTGTCAGAGGATCTGGAGGTCCGCACGCGCGGCGCTGCTCCGTGCTGCTGAGCGCGCCAGCCGCGGGGCCAACCGTCGACGCACCCCGGCCCCGGAGTACAAGGTCGGTCAGCGGGTCTGGCTCTCCACCGCCGACCTGCCTCTCAACACAGACTCCGGGAAGCTGTCGGCCCACTTCATCGGTCCCTACCCTATCAGCCGGGTCATCAATCCTGTCGCGGTCTGGCTGGACCTGCCCTCCTCCCTGCGGCGTGTCCACCCGGTCTTCCACGTCTCCCGGATCAAGCCCCACATCACCAGCCCCCTCGTGCCCCCGGCGGCGGCTCCCCCGGCTCCTCAACTGGTTGACGGCCACCCGCAGTGGTCTGTGAGGAGGCTGTTGAAGGTCCGTCGCCAGGGCCGGGGGTATGTTTACCTGGTGGACTGGGAGGGCTTCGGTCCGGAGGAGCGGTCGTGGGAGCCCCGCTCCCGCATCATGTCCCCAGCTCTCCTCCGGGACTTCTACCGGGAGTTCCCGGATGCCCCGGGTAGGTCGCCCGGTGGCTCCCGCATGGGGGGGGGGTCCTGTTACGGCTCCGCCTCCGCCTGGGCGCTCTCCAGCTCCCACCACCGTTCCCGCAGCGCGCACACCACGGCCTTCGACTTCAGCACGCGCTCTGCGCGCCCTCCGACGTAATCACCCCCGCACACCTGAACACGGTTCCGCTAACGAGCTCAGAGGGCGCGGCTCACCTGCTGCCACCACTCATCCAATCACCTCCCCTATAAGAACCCGGTCTTCCCAACGTTAGTCGCCAGTTCTTCCCTAAGATTCCTTGTGGCAAGTTGTGGTTTCTGAAGTTCCCGTATTAGTAGTTGTCATAGTTGTTTTTTTTCCCTTTTACTCATTCTACTCTCCACTCCTCCAGATTCCGGTTTGTTTGCTGCTCTTTTCCTGGACTGACACACGGCTTCCCCGACCCATTCTCCCCGGACCTCGACCACGGCTTGGATTACGTTTTCTGGACTTTGTTTGTTGATCGATTGACCCCTGCCTGAACTTGACTACCCTTTTGCCTTGCCCTCTGTACTGCCGCTTTATATTAAACCACCCTCTGGGCTTGGAACTGTCCGTCTGTGTCCGTGGTCCTGCGTTTGGGTCAGCTAGCCAACCAGCCCCCTTACACTCTCTCAGGCGGACCATTGAGTTTGATGAATACTTTACAGTTGGCAGTCCACGTTTGTTGTATTTTCTTCTCTCTCCTTAGTTTACATGCTTTTCTGGCTATTTCGGCATTTCGTTTGGTCAAGTGGTCCTTCATGTATACATTTGTTCCTTTGAGCTTTCTTCCTTGTTTTAGTAAAGCGATCTTGTGCTTTCTGTTTACAAATCTCAGAATTACACTCGGTTTATCATTGGTTCCTCTCTTGGGCAAAGGATGATATGCCTTGATGTTGTTACAGTCCAGTTGAATATCCTTGGACTGAAGGAAGGCAGCTACCTGTTGCTCTATGAAAATAACATCCAGCTCCCCTGGCTCCCCCCCGGTGTCTAGGGTCACAGCTCATGCGTAGGACCGGGGTTTTATGCTGAGTCCAGTGATAATCACATCATTGATCTTACTTATAGTTCTCGCTGTGAGACGATTTGTTCTGCAACTGCGCTCCGCATTGAAGCGTATGGCGAGTGAGTCAGTGAATTCTGTGTGTTCTGTGCTTTGGTGCTGTAGAGCTGTGCTGCTGCGCTGTGGTTGCTATGGTGACAGTTCACAGGAGAGAGCTGGAAGGTATCTTAAAGGTACACACATCTAAGCCCAATTTATGAAGCAAGTCCTATTTGAAGCCAAATTATTCAAGCAAACATTTGTGGAAACTTTTTGTATTACAGCATAGTTTAGATTAAATTATTTAAAGGTATAATATGTTATATGTGGATTAAAATTAAAATTAAAATAAAACAAAAAATAATACATTCATAGGGCTTTGTGAAGGCTGCAGAGTATTGCTTTTCCATAAAAAATGATATTTTATCTGAAATGATTACATTATGACATTTTGACAGCCTGACAATGACACTCTGTTGATATCATACCAGCCAATAGTATTACAGCGTTGGTACTGCGCGCTGGGTTGCAAGGTACTATTCACTAAAGTACTAAAACAATCCTCCCTCCTAAGCACTTATTGTATTTTATTGTATTGTATTGTATTGCATTGTACTTTAGATTGCTATTGTTGCAATTTTTCTTCAGCACTAGATTATTCTCTTAGTCACTTGTTTTAGTAAGAAGATGCACTTGTGAGTTCTGGCAAGTAGTAGTACATTGGCTTTTCATATGTTAAATGCAATTATTGTTAGTCGCTTTGGATAAAAGTGTCTGCTAAATGACTAATGTAATGTACTATTCTAGCTTCACCACTGTGAGATTAGCAGTAGCCAGCTAACGTTATACTATGAATAAGCAGCATTATAGATGTTGGTTAACATAAAGTGTGTGTGCGACTAAAACGACAGCTTTTCCGTCCACTTCCACTCACTCTTTTCACCTAAACGTTTGGTAAAATGGCCGAGATTTGTCATCCTGCTTCTCCACCTGAGCCCCGGCGAACCGTCCATCCATCCATCCATTGTCATCCGCATATCCGGGGTCGGGTCGCGGAGGCAGCAGTTCCAGCAGGGGGCCCCAGACATCCCTTTCCCTAGCAGCATCAACCAGCTCTGCCTGGGGAATCTTTAGCCGCACACAAGCCAGTGCAGAGATGTAGTCCCACATCCTGGTCCTGGGTCTACCCCGCGGCCTCCTCCCAGCCGGACATGCCTGGAACACCTTCCTAGGGAGGCGCCCAGGAGGCATCCTCACTAGATGCCCGAACCACCTCAACTGGCTCCTTTCGACGCAAAGGAGCAGCGGCTCTATTCCGAGGCTCTCCCGGATGACTGAACTTCTCACCCGATCTCTCAGGGAGACCCCAGCCACCCTTCGGAGAAAACTCATTTCGGCTGCTTGTATCCGTGATCTTGTTCTTTCGGTCATGGCCCATCCTTCATGACCATAGGTGAGGGTGGGGACGAAGATAGACTGGTAGATCGAGAGCTTTGCCTTTTGGCTCAGCTCTCTTTTCGTCACAACAGTGCGGTAAAGCGACTGAGTGAACTCCTTCACTTGGGGTAAGGACTCATTTCCTTCTCGGAGCGGACAGACCACTGGTTTCCTGCTGAGAACCATGGCCTCAGATTTAGAAGTGCTGATTCTAATCCCAGCCGCTTCACACTCAGTTGTGAACCTAGCCAGAGAGTGCTGGAGGTGACAGGCAGATGATGCCATCAGGACCACATCATCTTCAAATAGCAGCGACGCAATCCCCAGCTCACCGAACTGCAAACCCACCTCTCCATGGCTACGGCTCGATATCCTGTCCATGAAAATCACAAACAGGATTGGTGACAAAGCGCAGCCCTGGCGGAGGCCAACCCCCACCGGAAAGGAAGACGACTTACTGCCGAGGACACGGACACAGCTCTCGCTCTGGGTGTACAGGGATTGGATAGCCCCAAGTAGGGACCCCCCTCACCCCATACTTCCGCATTACCCTCCACAAGACCTCTCGAGGGACCCGGTCATAAGCCTTCTCCAAGTCCACAAAACACATGTAGACAGGTTGGGCAAACTCCCGAGCCCCCTCCAAGATCCTTGCGAGAGTGAAAGGCTGGTCGGTGGTTCCACGACCAGGACGAAATCCGCATTGTTCCTCTTTGATCTGAGGTTCGACTTTCAGCCAGACCCTCCTTTCAAGCACCTTGGAGTACACTTTCCTTGGGAGGCTGAGTAATGTGATGCCTCATAATTGGCACACACCCTCTGGTCCCCTTTTTTGAATATTGGGACCACCACCCCAGTCTGCCTCTCCTTTGGCACTGACCCGGACTTCCACGCAATGTTAAAGAGGCGTGTCAACCAAGACAGCCCCTCAACACCCAGCACCTTCAGCATTTCTGAACGGATCTCATCAGTCCCTGGGGATTTGCCACTGTGGAGTTGTTTGACTACCTCAGTGACCTCCAGGGAAATTGACGATGGCCCCCCATCATCTTCCGGCTCTGCCTTGATCGTAGAGGGTGGATTAGTTGGGTTCAGGAGTTCCTCAAAGTGCTCCTTCCAACGCTCAACAACCTCCTCAGTTGAGGTCAGCAGTATCCCTTCCTTGCTGTATACAGCTTGGATGGTCCCCCGCTTTCCGACCTAACGTTATCTAACGCTACCTAACGTAACTTATTACATGGCACTCTGAAATACTTGATTGTGATTACTGATTAGTGTAAGCAATACGTTGTGTTGTTGCAGTTCTTATCTTTAGACACTAGATGGGGAAATAATCCACATAACATATTATACCTTTAAGTATTATATTACAGAACCTTAGTCTCGCCACCACGCCACGGGCCCCACAACTCAGCCCATGAGTGGGCTAGAGACACAGTCTTCACCGTTGGGGGAAAGTGGGTGGCCCAGAAAGGGGTACACTGTCCGTGACCAGCTCTGACCTGAAGGGGCGGAGTCTCGCCACCACGCCACTATCCATGCCATGGGCCCCACAACTCAGCCCCAGAGTGGCCTAGAGACACATGGTCTTCACCGGTGGGGGCAGGTGGTTGGCCTGGAGAGTGATACACTGTCCACGACAGGCTATGTTAAGACGGTCGGTCAGTTGCCCGCGGTCTCACATTAACCATGACGAGAGCCGTTAGCCTAGTGTGTGAAGAAAGTCCTCAGTCCCGTTGTCGCATTACGCTCGCTCATGCCAGACAACAGTCCTTTGCTGGTCCATTCACTTTGCCGTCAAAATAAATCGGTGTCGGCCTATTTAGGAGAGGCGCTCATATTTACAAGTGTCAGATAAACATGAAACTTCACTTACCTAAGCAAAAGGGTCTATTTTAACAAATGCTGGGTTTTGAAGCCTCGGTGCTACCATTGAATAATTTATTTAGACGCGTTCTGTCAGAGTTAAATTATTTTTCCGAGGTAGTCTTCTTCTGTGGTGGTGGCGGTTAGTTATTTAATGGTAGCGCCGAGGCTTCAAGTGTTAATGTAGCTGGGAGGGTGCTACACTACCCTGACTGTATTACACTAAACAATATTGAACAAAATACAAACTAAAATTACACTCTACAAAATGGCGGACACTCAAATAAGTAGGGGCGGAGGCAGGTGTACCAAAATATATATAATCAGGAGCATTTAATTAAACTAAACATAGAAGACACACACATACATACAATACTGATATCCCTAATCTAACAATTTATCATGTAATCAAATGTCCGAATCAATGTCCTAAGCTAATGGTACCAAGTTGCCCGGGGGTGGAGAGATGGCGCGCTGTGCTGGGGTTGGATGATGGAGATGGAAAAACGGTGGACAAATGGGGAGCGTTGGCGGGTGATGGTAGATCTTGAAGTGGTCGAGGATGGATGCACTGTTCACGGAGCTCCGTGGCCGTAAGGCAGACCCGCGGCGGTAGTACAGCCGCTGGACGATGAATCCAACTAGTTAGCCCTTGTCCTGGCTAGCTAGACGCGTGGTCTGCAGACTGGTAAGAGCTAGGCGCTGCTAGCTCAAACCCGAAGCGATCTCTACCTCTGATATCTGTAAACTAACAGATCTATAAGAGCACTTTGCTCACTTCCCTATTCTACCAGCTTCAACTAGAAGCTAACGTTCCTTATAATAATTATAAAGATCCAACGATGTAACGTTACGTTAGTCCCAAGTCCCGTACCGAACTGTCTCTCAACCGAAAGGTTTTCTAACGACAGCGCGTGACTGCTCTACCGCACACTAACTGCGTCGTTGTCAACGTTACTGCTAGAGTTCACGCGATATAACTGGCTTCACCGTTATAACTACGGTATCACAGAAAGATCATACCATGCAAATGGCAAAAACATTCTCCTATACAAACGAACAGTATAGGGCAGCGACCCACAGAATATATATATCGAACTGGCTCTTATCAACTGAACCATACTATTTTATAAATCTAACTAATAACTGACCTGTGCCTCCAGAACAGTTACAGTAAGTTAATTAATAGAAATTCATATAGTTGATTTGTTTTTAAAACCTTTGTCCTGCTACTCACATAATCAGCTGTGGCCTCGTCTGACCTAGACACCCACCCCCAGAAGATGCTTTAGATGGTGAGTGAGGTAGACACTGGTTGGCTAGTTAAACTTATTACTGAACTACTGTACTGAATAGCAACATGTCGATGTACCCAGGTTAAGATAGCCTACATAAGAAACAGTTACATTATGAAACAGTTACATTATATATGAAAGTTACATTACATATGAAACAGTTACATTACAAACAGTTACATTACATAAAGAAATTCATGATAAATAAATAGTGTTGTTAATTCATAGAAATTCATATAGAGTTGGTTTCAGTTTAAATGCTGTGTTCAGTTCATTTGTTATTTTAGAGGGCATTTGCTCTTGAAATAAGAGGCGTTTATTAGCCAATCAACAGCCACCTAGCCAGCTTCCTGTAAACTCTACAGTGCTACATAGATTTATTCCCAAGTCTTAAGAATACACTGTTCTTGTTAGGGTTTGAGGCTGGTGGAGGTAGGACCCAATAGCAGACGGCAGGCAAGCAGTGCAGGTTCAAAATATAGGTTTTAATATCCAAAAAATAAACACTGGGAGGAAACGTAGGGGAAACACGCACTAACATTAACAATGAACCGACAGAGAACAAAGGAAACAGGAGGGCATATATACTCTGGGAGAACAATCAAGGAACAACGTACAGGTGTGCAACAAGACATAACGAGAGACAGGTGCAATCACCCAGACAAGGACATGGAGGGATTCCAACAAGACACGAACACAAGGACAGAGGAACAAGGACACAAGGGAGGAGAACAGGGAACAACGCTGGGACAGGGAAAAGGACTAGGCAGGAAACCAGAGGGGGAAACTAGAGGGTCAGGAGAGGAGGGACATGCGACTAGTGAGGGGACAGGTGTCTGGGAGGACACAAACCAACATAGAAGACAAGACAACAGACAAGACAACGAACACGACCAAACACACAAGGACGCAGAACAAAACCAAGTGACAGTGACCAAAGTGTACAAAAGTCTCTGGGGGTAGTGCAGGGGCAGTGACTGGGAGAGGAGGTGCTCAGGGTCCAGGAAGGTCCAGGGGGCAAGGGCGAGGGTCTGGACCGGGAGCAGGGTGCGAGCAGAACAAACCAGGGGCCCGGGGCAGGGGCGAGGGTCTGGACCGGGAGCGAGCAGAGTGGACCAGGGGTCTGGGGGGAATCAGGGGTCCGGGGCAGGGACCCAGAGGGTCCAGACTGGGAGCAGGGGGTGAGCCGGGGCGGACCCGGCCCGAACCATAACAGTTCTGTTCTTACTGTCTACAAGGTCCTAGCCAGTTAGAAACAGAGAGTGAAGGGAGTGAAGAGGCTCAGTCATGAAACTGCTACAGACAGAGACAGTCCAAGCACAGGAAGTACACAAGTAAATGGAGAGGTTAATTGGAAAAAGAACATAGAGAAACAGAAAAATAAATACAAAATGATATATAACATAGCTACTCTCACCTTTCTTGTGGAAAAATATGCTTATGGGCTCCCGCTCTGCTGCCTTTTCTCCTGGCCTCTCTCTCCACCCTTTTCTGGTGCCCAGATTTATGCATGGGCTTGATGTTTATGATTTAACGTTAGGTTATTAGTGCTAGTATTTGACAGACAGCCGGTATAGTGACGTTAATGTCAAAAGAGGTGAGACAAGCCAGCATGAACCATCGCATGGACCAAACCATTTAAGAAGGGGGATATTGCTCAGGAAAGTAAAACTTTTTTCATCTGTATTGCATTATTTGTGGCTTAATTTGAATTCTGATGCAGCATTAGTGTGACTGATCTACATGCAGAATAATTTCGTTATAGAAAGAGGGACCTCTTGTTTTTTTGTGGGCCCTGCTTGCTTGTGGGCCCTTATAATCATCATCACCTTTCACCGCTAAACAACGGCACTGGTTGCATGTTAATGTCACGGATGTAACATGGAGGTTCAGCAGTTTCCACCCCGAGGGATTAAAAAAACTAAACCAAAGACTAAACAATCAAACCAAGGTACACACTCAACAAGTGCAGAGCAAAAGACAAAGCTTATAGGCTTAAAATGTACAAGATGGCACTAGTGTTGCACGGTATACCGATACTAGAAAGGTACCGCAATAGTGTAAAAAATGGTACAGTACCCCATTTTATTAGTAGCCTACCGGTACTTTAAAGTCGCACAGAAACTGATGTTTGAGATCATCTAACTTACGTAGTTTTACGTATTTACGAAGCAAACAAGCTATGAGGGTGGGACATGCGTTCAGAGGAATTTGATTGGAACATTGACAAGTGGACGGGTTTTAAGAACTTCAGACAGATTCGATAGAAGGATTGACGGGTGGATGTTGTGAGATTATTGGCCTAAAGTCTAAGGTACCCATTGCACGTGACCTACCGTTTTCCAGGAAGTAAGAAATGATATACTTTGATATAAGATTACAACAAAAGTAGAATTTTGTAAAAATGTTTGGCATACATCATTGAATAGGTGAACACTATGATCAATTATGTGAACCAAAATGGGACAGAATGCTTTTTTCATTTCCGTATTTCTGAGTTGGGTCGAGGCAGTGTGTCTGGGCAGTGTGCGTCTCTCTCCCTCTCTGCTACTCTGTCCTTCTGCAAATGTTTGGGGCAAACACAAATCTAACGGAAAAAAATAGTTAGATTTAGTAGATTTAAGATAGTAAAATAGTTTGCAAAGACCG
The DNA here is from genome assembly GCF_949987555.1 of Borostomias antarcticus. Classification (NCBI taxonomy): domain Eukaryota; kingdom Metazoa; phylum Chordata; class Actinopteri; order Stomiiformes; family Stomiidae; genus Borostomias; species Borostomias antarcticus. The sequence goes on from NC_140252.1 coordinate 5,751,274, forward strand.
TTAGAGAAGGAAAGTGAAAAGGGCTGCTCAGTTGGTTACTCTAGATGGTGGCGGAGGATTTCCAAAAGCAAAAGCGCCTATTCGGTAATATGTCGGATTTAAACCCAATGATACTAGCTGGGGAAACACACATCAGTAGGCTACACCTGACATTGTATTATTCCATTAGCCTACTTTTCCTGATGTTTTAGGTTTTTGTCATGGCATTGTTTCAGTATCAGTATCGAGATACTTTTAGCAGGTATCGTATCGAATTTATAATTTTGGTATTGTGACAACACTAGATGGCACAGGAATCACCAGGGACATCGCAGAGCTATAGAAAATAATGAGCAGACAAAGAACTGGACTGGGAGAGCTACATGTAGGCTATATATACACAGACTAACAAGACCGGTGGAAACCAATCAAACAATCAGTGGCACAGGTCTCCTCTCAATCAGTCAATGTAGCCAATTGGTCAATGTAGCCAGTTCTAGGGTCCGCAATTGGGGCGTGGTTGCCAACAACACTGTCTTTTGCACTATAGGATTGTGGGTAGTGTATTTGTTCCTGTATGGACAGCAGTAGTTTGAGGGGACAGACTTCAAAATACTGTTAAAAATTAAAAAATCTACCATATCATGAAAAGTTTGTCATTTTTTCATGAACATTAGAGATTTATTGAGTATTTGCAGTATTTGTAGTGCATACAGTATTGTTTACAGTAAAACATGTTGATGTGCTGTGGGCTCAATTTTTGATATTTTAAAAATCTGTGAAGAGCATTTGTGGTGGACAGTCTGAAGATGCAGTGTAGCAATTGGGGTGTCAATTGACCAAAAAATATGGGAGGAGATGGGTTTTATAGGATTTACATTTTCTGAGAAAAAACAACTGATGGACTTCATAATTCCTGCCAGCTCAAAGCACGTGGACATTTCTATTCTCTTGGGCCTACGTTTTGGTGGTGGTTTCAAAGTGATAGTGCGTACGGCTGACTTGTTATGATTTTTTAAAGTTTTAAACTTAAGGCAGTTGCTGTAGCACCACCATCAGGACTATTGGCCCACAATGCCAGTTGCAGACTTTTGGCATAGGACTGGACCTACAGTATGTGCAAAATTTGGTGATTTTTCATGCATGGAAAGTCAGACTTCCTAGGAAGAAGAAGATTCAGATTCAGAATATTGGGAAATACAAGAGGGAAGTCTGCTATAATCCAGGATTAGAAACTTGTTTTGTCCTGTAGCGTGTTCTTCCTGTTCCCGCTGAAGACTTTCTGGGATTAAAACTCATTACATCACAGGCTGGACTTTGTTCCTTAAATAATTGTATGGCAAGGCTCCACCCCCTCGGGTCAGAGCAGCTCTGAGTTAGTCCACTTACTTCTGGGCAATCTCCATGCATCCACTGGTGAAAACTGTGCGTCTCTAGCCCACTCAGGGGCTGAGTTGTAGGGTCCGTAGCATGGATAGTGGCGTGGTGGCGAGACTCAGCCCCCTCGGAGTAGAGCGTTTCGGGTATATTGCAGTTACTTCTGGGCAATCTCCATACACCCACTGGTGAAAACCGTGTGTCTCTAGCCCGCTCAGGGGCTGAGTTGTGGAGTTCATGGCATGAATGGTGGCGTGGTGGCGTGACTCCGCCGGCTTGGGACAGAGCTGATTGTGCACAGTACAGTGACCTCTGGGCAATCTCCATGCACCCACTGGCAAAGACCAGTTGTGGTCACTGGCTGAGTTGTGGGATCCGTGGCGTGGATAGTGTGGCATGATGGCGAGACTCCGCCCCCTCAGGTCAGAGCTGGTCGTGGACAGTGTACCTCTCTCTGTCCTTCTGCAAATGTTTGGGGCAAACACAAATCTAACGGAAAAAAAGTAAAATAGTTTGCAAAGACCGTTAGCGAAGGAAAGTGAAAAGGGCTGCTCAGTTGGTTACTCTAGATGGTGGCGGAGGATTTCCAAAAGCAAAAGCGCCTATTCGGTAATATGTCGGATTTAAACCCAATGATACTAGCTGGGGAAACACCACCACCCGCCATGGATGAATTTGTCCCGCCATAGCTGCAAAATTTAGGTTATCAAAAGTTTTGACTTTGACTTGTTGGAAGTGTGAATTGCACACAGCTGCATTGATTCACGCTGGAATTCCACACGGAGTTGAGACACGGTTGTTTGTAAGTTAAAGTTAGCTACTTACAATATATACAATACAATCCATATTGAATATCCACTGTAGTTATCTACTTGTCCAAACATAATTTGGGCTATGCTGCAACGTTCATTTTCCAGTCTACTGTATGTAACGCAAATATTTCCAGCTAGCAAGCTAGACTGTTAATTAGCTACCAGCAACGTTACCTAGCTAAAGTTAGGCTAGCACTAGCTAACGTTAGCTATATAGGTTTGCATGGAACGTTAGTCAGGCCAATGTCATTGAAAAACGGGACTGTCTTAAGTTTAGCTATGTTTGTACTCTTGACTTTCAGGTCATGAGTACCAGACCAATATATACATTCTTCAAGAAGAAAGTGAGAGTAGAAGCAGATGAAGAAACTGCTGCGGAGCCTGAGGTAACGTTGGCTTGCTAGCTAGGATAACGTAGCAATAGATGCCAAGTCAATAGCCAAACATATTGCCTATGAATAATTATTATTCATAAGCTTTTGTCAAAAAAATGAAGTGGATTAACTAACGGTGAAATATTTATTTACAACAGGAGAGACGGCTTCTCCAGGCAGGAGAGCCTCCTCTCCAGCCAGCAGCCTCAACCAGCAGCCAGCAGAGCCAGTGGCGGGAGAGGGACAGAGAGAGAGGGACTGACTCTAACTCTCAGATGGCAGGAGGGCAGGTAGAGGCAGCAGGGCAGGTAGCTCCCTCACTCATCATTCTCTCTCTCACACGCACTCTCTCTCTCTCTCTCTCTCTCTCACACACACACACACTCACACTGTTAGTGTCAGAGTCTCATTAGATGGTAGGAAGGAGGGAGAGAGGGTGGGAGGTATATTAGACCAGTGAGATGTCCAGGCCCTCTGCCCTGGTGTGTGGAAGCTGTTAGTGTCAGAGGGGAAGCCTCGTTCAGACTGCATGGTTGCCATCTCTGAGTCTTCTCTATTAGATGATGGTCAGCTGGCTCTTCTTAGCCACTGCAGTCATTTCAGCTTCATTTTCTCCCCGATTTTTCTTTTTCAGAACTGACATTTTGAAGGGCTAATGTCCGCAGTATGTTGAATTAAATAGCCTTTTGTACAGTAGATGGAAATGTGGTCTTTGGCACATTGAGTTGTTTGTCAGGGTGTTACCTGTATTTCTATTTAAAAAAAGACTGGGCATGACACTGGATGTTATTTAATATTGATTTTTATTCCTGTCTTGTTTACCATGATTTGTGTATGACTACTTCTTTGCCATCCCCTTTCATAACCAAATGTGGTCCGATGATTAAATTGCTATGGCTTCTTGATTTTGCTCTCAAAGTGCGCCAAATTGATGCATTTAAATTAACAATGTTAAAAATTATCACTGGGGGACATGCCCCCAGACCCCCTAGAGGGTCGGAGGTCCACCCCCCATAGCTGCCCAAAATCCTGTGGGAAACACTGGTAGCCTGCTGAGCAGTAGTCATAACTAGACCACCAAGGATCTGGAAAATGTGCGGTGTCATAGTGTTTTTGTTTTGATGTTCTGGGACCACTGTCTTTTGTGGTGGCAACATAGAACTGCAGGTCAACAACATGACGGGGGAAGCCAGGGAAGGAGGGAGGGAAAACCGGACATTTGCTATCATTGGTGCGCTGGCTTACAGCCACGCACAAAAAGGGGAAAGGAGAGTGAAAGGAGGGAGGGAGAGGGATGGAAAGGCCAAAAGTAAACGTAGGAAGCTGGTTCTACTCCTACCTCTCCAACCATACACAGTGTGTCAAAACAGAAAATGTCGCATTTAACTTCAATAAGCTAACTACTGGTGTTCCTCAAGGATCGGTCCTGGGTCCACTACTCTTTAGTCTCTATATACATGATTTACCATCTGTCTGACCAGACTGTGAGACTATTATGTATGCTGATGACACAGTGATCTTTGTGAGAGGAATAAAAACATGATGAGGCAGCAGCAACGCTTACCAAGACCATGGCTAATATATCTGCTTCGCTTAATGCCTGTTGCCTCCAGCTCAATAAGTCAAAAACTGTTGCCATACTTTTTACTAAAACCAACAGAGCATGCAGCGAACCCAAGGTGTTTATCTCAGGGGAAAGAGTGGAGATAGTACAAGAATACAAATATCTTGGAATTCTGACCATATTTAAAGGACACTTTAAAAAGGTGTGCAAGAACCTCAGATTCACCCTGGCCAACTTCCGTCATCTTAGAAACCATATGTCTACAGAAGCGGCAATAATGTACTTCTTTTCTCTCATCCTGTCCCACATCCGTTACTGTCTACCTACCTGGTCAAATGCAAATGCCACAACTCTAAGCCCCGTCATATCCTTATATAAACAAGCTATCAAAATTCGCGATAAAAACCCAGAAGATTCCACCACTGCAGTATACTTAAAAAACACAATCACTTAAATTGGGATAATCTTGTCAAATTTATGAACTGTTGTTTCATATACAAGATCCGTCACGGTTCGGCCCCCCCTCCACTCACCAGCGTAGTTAGTTTCCGTTCATCCACCATGGGTTCGACAAGAGGGGCATCAAGAGGTGACTGCCAAATCCCATTTAGAAAAAGTCTGTTTGGTCAATCTGTTTTTTCATACACTACTGCACACGAGTGGAACACATACATAAGAGACTCTACCTCATACCACACCTTCAAGAAACACATGAAAAACTGGCTTCTCGACAATCAAAACTATGACCATTAGCGCCTCCGAATGTTGTGTGTTATGTATTGTGTTGTGAAATTATGTACTGTGTAATGTGTAGTCTCTGAATGTTGTATACTGTTCGTGCTGTCCCATGTGATTCATGGTGTACTGTCCCTGAATGTTGTGTGTACTGTATTGATTTTAACCACTGTGTACCAATTTTAACATTGCAGGTAGGCCTTTTAATTTCTGGCAGGGGGACTGCCAACAGAAACTAGCCTTTTGGCTAAAATCGGGTGCATTTACACTATGTGTTTATTAATGTATGTTGTCCCTCTTAATCAAATAAACAAAACTGAAAACTGAATAAACCCACAGGCTAGCAGAGGGTGTATTTATGGTTTCCCAAAATCATCCCCACCTGGGATCAAAACCCTGATCTCAAGTATGAAAGTCGGAAGCTTAACCCACTATACTACCGAGAAACTTGTGGGATGTCATAGTGTATTTATTTTGGTGTGCTGAGACAACTGCCTCTTGGCAACATAGAAATGCAGTTCAACAACGGAATGGAGGGAGGGAGGGAGTGATAACCTGACAAACGCTATCTATGGTGCACTGGCTTACAGCCACGCACAGAAAAGTTACAGAACAATATTACAGTAATGAACAAAATATATACAATAGTCAATGTAAGACAGTGTGGAAAAAGATGTTCAAGCTAAGAAGTAGCCAATGATGTAAAACCCCAAACGCATATATCAAATTAATCAATAGCAAAGGGGTATGAAACCCAGGAAAAAGCTATATAGTCTGGTTGATCAGGAACCAGACACAGAAAATGTAACCACTCAAGTGCGTTATAGTATTGGGAGGGAAAACAGGCCCGATAAATATTATTTAACAGTTCCTACACTGAAGCATGGAATAAATATAATACAATGCAATAAAGTGAAGTAACAACAGTCACACAAATAGCAGTCAGATAGCTTATGTATAACAAAATCAGAATCGACCAAAAAAGAGAGGGAGAGGGATAAGGAAGAGGCAGTATGAGCCATGAAACTAACCTAACTAAACCTGTTCCACAAAAATGCAACAGGCCAATCCCTTAACATCCTCCCAGAACTAACTTTGAGCCTTGACTATGGATTGAGCCAGAATAGTGTCAGATATGCACAAACAGAAGGAGAAACTGTTCAAGGTGATTACTAAAACATTACAAGCAGTGACATGTGATGCGCTATTGCAGTATATTTTTGGAATTCAGCTTCTAGTACAATGGGTTACATTACTGGATTAGAAATTAAAGTAAAAACAAGGACTGTACACATGTAAACATGTTGTCCCCCACCCATTATGCATGTTCCCTTGTGCTATCAAGCCCCTTGCTTCTTATTAGGGTTTTTTATACAGAGATCCCACTATATTGCCCTAAAGAAGACCTCTCAATTTTCTGTCTTTGTTTGTTTATAATGAACCAAAGAAAGACAGCATAATGTGTGATTTTATATAGCATGCCGGCTATCTGGAATCGAGAGGCATGACCCTTGGACTCAACATTCACTAGTTGTTAAACAAGTCCATGCACCTGTATGGTCACAAATCTTATCAAGAATGTTGAAATACAGACATATCTAGCGCTACTAATGTCACATCATGTGTATCAATGATTGACCAAAATAAACTCTACAAACCGTGGTAGAGTGAATAAATACAATAACGTCTCCATCTAGTGGGCAAACAAGTCCATGCACCTGTATGGTCTAAAGTCCTATAATGAATGTTGAAATACAGAGATATCTAGCTCTACTAAACACCTCATGCTCTACTCTCTGCGGATGTAGAATGTACATGGTTTCCTGAGTAAACTTGTCTGAGACTACAGTATACTGAGACACCAAGCATAGTTTTTGATGTAAAATCAAATGTACTTGTCAATAGAAAAATGCATTGGAAAGGCAGTCCTTTTGTGGTGGGTTCTGGTACTACGGGGGGACTGACAGACTCACTCACTCACTGACTTACTCATGACGTGACACCGGCCAACCTAAAGACACCCCCCCCCCTTCGGCTGTCACCGGGTGGGGGACAATAAGTATATAGCCTACATTATATATATATAATGGGGTATGGTATGTGTAGAAAATGTGTGTACTTTAAAATATATTGTGAAAACTATAAGATCCCTGTCTGTTTAGACTACACTTAGCCAGGTATGTAAACTTACAACATGGCTGTTCGCATGGCTGTCCTCCCAGTGTTGTACAAATACAATAAATATATAACATGCTCTAATTTACATTTGGGGGATGTATTTCACAATAACAACATACTGTATGTTCTAGACATTTTAATGATCACCCTAAAAAATATTAAACGCATTTGACTTACTTACATTCGTTGAATCCACTCCAATGAAACAAAGTGTTGTTGCTCAACCAAAGTTTGGAAAGTTGTGATGGATCATGACCTTATGGGCGGGACATATACAAATGTCCGAATAGCATTGTGAGACTGAACAATACAAACATTTATACCTTTTTTTATATAAAATAAAAATGTTGTAATTCTGCAACGTTGGGTCTTACAGGGTAACAAGCCAGCCTGCCCAAAGCCAGACTGCACCTGGCTAGGTTATAGGTAGGTCTAAAATATAATTTAAAAAAAGAATGTTGCCCAAAATAAAAGACCACAAGAATCAATTTAATTAATAGGAGACATATGAGATATGAAACCAGGCCAGGTCCACCTGGCTTATGTGTGTGGCTGGCTTGTTTCTGTTCAGGACTGGTAGGACGGAAGCTAGTCATGCCACTGAAATAGCTGTGAATTTAAATGACATGAAATAATGTCTGATAAATTATGATAGGTCTTGTCGCCTGGACACATCAGTTCCTATGCTTCCAATGCTAATCCAGCACAATAAGAGCGGGATAGCCAGTTAGCTCATGAGCTCACAATAACTAGCAGCAGCTTCCATAATATTAATGGTAGCGGTCAGTGGCTAAAGCAGTTACACTGATGATTCCTGTAACATTAGCTATTTTGCTGCAATTGATTCAACTTCTGTTTCTGGACAAAGGTAAGGGATGAACCCAGATAACCAGGGGCGGAGAGCTGGTTGGGGACAGTACAGTGACCTCCGAGCAATCTCCATGCACCCACCAGTGAAGACCATGTGTCTCTAACCCACTCAAGGGTTGAGTTTCGGGATCCATGGCATGGATAGTGGTGTGGTGATGAGACTCTGCCCCCTTTGGTCAGAGCTGGTCGGGGACAGTACAGTGACCTCCGGGCAATCTCCATGCACCCACAGGTGAAGACTGTGGGTCTCTAGCCTACTCAGGGGCTGAGTTGTGGTGTTTGTGGCGTGGATAGTGGCGTGGTGGCAAGACTCCGCCCCGTCATGTCTGAGTTGGTCGGGTACATGTCACTGACCTCCGGGCAATCACTGCACCCACCGGTAATGACTGTGTGTCTCTAGCTCACTCAAGGGCTGAGTTGTGGGGTCCATAGCTTGGATAGTAGCGTGGTGGCGAGACTCCGCCCCCCTAAGGTCAGAGCAGGTCGGGAACAGTGCAGTGACCTCCCGGCAATCTCCATGCTCTCACCATGAAAGACCGTGTGCCTCTAGCCCACTCAAGGACTGAGTTGTGGATTCCGTGGCGTGAATAGTGGCGTGGTGGCAAGGCTCCACCCCCTTGGCGGCTGTTTCTCGACATGGTAAGGTCATAAACACACAGGTTTGGACTGGCATAAAGCTCTTGACCTAATGAATGCAGCAATACCAAGCATGTTGTGCTCACACATATTGTCTTCATTCTTCTTAAAATTGTATGCAGGAGGACAGCCGCAGTGATGCCACTCAACACACCCTCAAGATCCTGGTCGTCCATGGTGCTGATGGAGAGGACCTGGTGGAAGTGTCCATCCTTCTTGAAGGACAGGAGATGTTACCAGGATGCGCCAGTACTGCCAAAGTCAACCTTGCATACCCCACAACACTGCGCTATGCTTTTGAGGTGTTCCAGAAAGTTTTCTTGGAACTAGATGGGATTAAGCTGTCCCCAAACATACAAGCTTTGAAGGTGAAGTTGTTGTCTTAAATACTATTGCCATGGCAAGTACTATATAATCTTGGCTGCTGGTACACCCCAACTCACTTCTTCAGTCTTTATATGGCACTTCAATCAATCAATCAATCAAAGCTTTATTTGAGTGGCATTTTAATAAATATGAGCATTGTGATCCGTCATTTGTGTTTGTCAATGGATGTTATAGAAGTTATCTAAAATGTGGTTACCTTGAACATTTGAAATACTCCTGTTTTGAAATTATACCTACAGTATAGGTGTCTCAGTAATTACCCATTATATATTAGGCTATACTTTTCATGTATTTACCAGGTAAATGTTTAGTAATTGGGGGACTAAAAAATGTTCAGAGTAAGTTAATTTAGCAATAGAAATCCATAAGCCTAGGGCCAACGGGCCTAGGATATAGACAAACTACCGGTGGAATGGTGGTGGAGCAATAGCGGGAGCATTTCGGATTACTAGCGGACCGCTGTCCCCGACGCTAATAATCCACCAGAGGTCCGCTTGCCATTCGATGTGCAAATGGTCAGGAACCCGCCAGCGGATTTGGCCGGAGGTCTGCCAACTCGTCCATCGGGGACCCGCTGTAGGTCCGCTAGCCTTGTGTTATATTCCATCTGGTTTGTGATAATTGCACCTCTTGTGATGTTCTGGTCTTTGATGAGTGGTAGAAACACTTGTCTTGTTTGAAGAAGAGCAGATTGAAGAAATGACAAGCTGCACTGACAAGTGGAAAAAAGCGAGAGCGCACGTTCACGCGCAGGGAGTGGGATTCTGTGGGGGAGTTAAAATTCGGCACAACACCTGACGTTTTGAGAAGTAAGAGGACGGAGACAATTGACAAATACATGAGGCTATCTGCCCGGACCGTAATTATTTAAAACGTATTAAATTAAAATCTTAAAAATCATGTGTCTGAAATCCTTACACTAAAATGTGTGAGTAGGCATTAGCATGTCCTATTCTGCATCCCCCAGGGCTTGAACTCACAACCAGACACCAAGGGAAGTCATGTTCTTGTTGAGCCAAGTGAGAAGCTGGCAGTTTGACCTGTCACAGCTAGATATTTACACTGTAGGAATCCTGCATGAACATATTAGCAAGCCTACATACTGTGATGGGAATGAGTTGTGGGACCCCGGACTGAGCATGGATTCCTGATTGATTGACTGAATAGATTGGATTGAACACAGGTGGGACTGATTGAGGTGTATGCAGACAAGACCGGTCAGATGAAGAGATGCAAACAAGATGAAAAAACAGCAACAATTACAAATTTAAAAATATTGTAAGAAAAAAATAAATGTCGCAGCACAATGGAGTAGGCTACAAATTAGCATTTTTATTCTCCATCCCCATGGGCTTGAACTCTTGTTGAGCTACCTGCTACTGTATGTGACAAGCCATGGTTTTACACTATAACTTAAAACCTCACAATCACAAGGGTTGCATGTGAATGTCACAGGTGCATGTAACATGGAGGTTTTTGGTTAAAATAGCGGCACCACGAGGGGCAAAAACCAAAGACTAAACAAAACCAAGGTATAGGGTGATGGCTAATGACCACTAAAGTAGTCTCGCTGGCCAGCTTTGGTATTACTTACCGCTACACCTTGTTCTCTTCTACTGCTTTAGATCGGTCATGCACAGTTCACCTTGTGCCGACATTTAAATGGCCCTGGAGGTCGCCGCCCTGGTGGTGCCAGTGGCTCTGCTCTGCATCGAGCGATTCTCCATTCTAGCCAAGGTTCTCAGTGGAGATGCCTCCAGACTTTCAGATCTACTGAAAGTCTGGCATCGTGAGACTAATTCTCCCCAAACTCCCTTGGTTTCTCAACTGAGCTGATAAATGCTTTCAATAAAATGTTTCCATTAAATTAATGCCCATGTGATACCACACGTTTGTTGAAAACAATCTTTATTAGCAACTCATACTGCAATAAAAATGAACCACAATCAATTTGCAGCTACACTAAGAATTTAAGGCAATCAAAGTGATGACATCATTCACAACCTCTCAGACTTGGGCCTCCTCTTACTCCACCCGGCGAGCAGTGCTGCAGGAAGGCGTCCAGGAAGGTGGCAGGGCCCACAGTGGTGCCGCCCCTGCCGCTTGGCCCCTGGTCCCCTTGGAGATAACGTCCATGTCCTGGCTGCAGACGCTGCACTGCCTCCTGTGTGTGGCTAGGATGGTGGAACTTGGCGTGCTCCCACAGACCGACTACAGCGGGAACACCAACGCGCACGACGGGATGGGAACTCACGCTTCCACTCCTGCCTCTTCGGCGGTGGCCCGTCTCCTTCTGCCTCCTTCCTGGGCCTCCCGGGCCCCAGCCTTGCCACCACCACGTCTCTGCCCAATGACAGGTTCACTTTAGCTTTTTTGTTTTCTTCTCCGCCAGCATGGCGGGCCCTCTGGGGGCCTTCCCCGCCCCTGACGACACCACCGCCACCAGGCACTGGCACTGGGCGTTATACAGCTTGGGGTGATGTATAACGCCAGAAGGACAGGCAGTGCAGGAAGACCTTGCTGCAGACCTAGCAGGGGTACGTCTCACCCTTTCGCCGCTGGTTGATCAGCGGCCGAGCGAGTCGCCCTGACAGATGTCCTTCTCCCACTTGTGCTTCTCCTTTCAGTGCAGGTAGAGCTTGGCCATGCTCGGGAACTCCATGTCATAGGAGCAGCACACCAGGAGCTTTTGCTTGGTGTCGCCATTGGTCGCCAGTGACTTTTCGCCTCCTCCTCTTTGTCTGAAGTAACTGAGCCTAGTCCTCTTTTCCAGGAGCCACTCCTTGATGTGGTAGGTCCCCTGGTGGCGGTTGAGGACCACAGGGGAGCGGAGGTTCCTAACGCAGTACGGGCACTTGGCCAGGGGCGTCTGTGGTGGCATCGGGGTTGTTGAAGGCATCCGAGGCGGGGAACTGCATGGCCTTGGAGCCAGGAGAAGGCAAGTCAAGAGTGGGAGGGCTGTCGTCGTTGTCAGGGTCTTCCAGATCGCTAGAGCTGGACTGCTGGTGGTGGAGCAGCGCCTGCTCCTGGCTGAACGCCTGTCCACAGGGGGCGATGGCAGCGGCAGCAGCGACTTGTCTTCGGGGCCCTCGGGGTCAGAGGTCACCGCTGCCAGTGCTGCCACATAGCCGGGACACAGAGGAGCGCCGGGAGGGCGGGGCCTTCCTGCCGCACAGTTCGCAGGGGGGGCATCGTCGACCTCATTGTTGTCGTCGTGGAGATCGTGGTGGAGACGGCAGTGCAGCTGCAGGGAGGAGAGCAGGGAGAAAGCCTTGTAACAGGCTGCACACTGGTGGGGCTTGGGTAAGGGGTGCTTCCACCACCGGTGGTGTCGCAGCTCTGCGCAGCTGTACAAGGAGGCGGCGGCAAGCAGCGGCACAAGCCTAGGGCCCCGGGCATCCGGCTTGTGGTCGGCGCGGGCCATCAGCTTGGCCAGCTAAGTCAGGGTGACTGCTGCATGTTTGCCGTGGGTGAAGGATTCCTGAGCCTGGGTGGTGCTCCAGCTGCAAGGCACTGGTGCTTTGCTCCTCCGATGCTCCTGGAGAGAGGGAGCAAGAAATGAAACAACATTCTGAATTCAGTTAAAATACTACATACGGCGAAGTGAACGGCAAAGGTATTTGGACAGCGACACATCTTTTGTTGCTTAGCCTCTGTACACTTCTAGCCTGGCTTTGCCAGACCCAATTCGCAGAGATGCGAAAGGTCTGGAGCTGATGAGTTTATTTTCGATTTCCAAGGGGTGTTATCAACGGTCGCAGACCAAAATGCCTCTGGACGCAATTGGATAGACCTACAACCAATCATGAGCAACGAAAGGTGGCTTAATTATCATATCATTGTATCAAGTGGGTATAGTCGTTGTATCAAACCCGACTTATATTAGATAAACAGTTGTGCTGGCAAATATCTGCCGGGTGGAACTCAGTTTGAATTGTGTCAAGGCCAGACTTATCTGCAGAAAGAAATAGAATGAGAGATCACATGATCAGGATGGCGAAGCAGGGCTAGCACACTTTCACTTTGCATTAGAAATGATATAATGACCGTCAGACTGGCATACTGTCAGCTTCCATTCCCGTGGGACTTCATAAGGGATCTTCTCCTTAGCAGGCTTAGCTATTTAAATGTACTGCCTACAGTATATCATGGACATAGACATAGTCCATGATCGGATGGGATAAGTATGAGGATGATGTTGACAGACTGCTAGACGACGGATAGTATAGTGAATTACCAGTTTGGGAATGTTTAAATGTCTAGCTGAGTAACTAGGCCTGGAATGAGGAACTGATTAGCACTGATAGTATACTGTAAGGACAAAGGATTCAAAGAATACCAATGTCCCTGTACTCGTACTTGTTATATGGAAAATAAACGTTCTATTCTATTCTTCTTCCTTGGTGTGCTATAGTGATTTTTCAGCCAACTTTGATTGCCAGATCTACTTAACACTTATTTGGTCAAACACCAACAACAGCTGCATGCATTTTAACCACAGTCATGTTATCACTTCCTACCTAAAGTTATGGTTCACAGACAGAGCCAAAACAAAAATGTGTCATTGTTCAAGTACTTATGGCTTTTGGCCTACTAACTGTATGCAGTGGTAGTGCTTACTGATGCTAGTATATAGTGTACCTAATGCCTTCTAAACAGTTCTCACATCAGGGCGGGGTTAACATTTCCCATATCTCAATTAAAATCATTAGCTAGCTTAGCTAGCTACTCAAAGAGCAACGACAACCACCTAGCTACTCTCTGGACAAGTGTTTGACTAGCTAGTAACTTTAGCCAGATAAGATAATATGAGCTAGTCTAACTGACTTCAGCCATGATAAAGTACAGTCAGATGCTAACTAGCAAGTTAACGTTAGCTAGTGCCTAGGCTGGCTGTCTGCTACCAAACTAGCTTAGCTTAGTTTAGCTACCTTTGCATCTGTTTTGAGGAAGCTCTACGAGCGGAAACATTCAGCATGTTGGAGAACAGGCTGTGGTCGGGATGATGTGGAGAGTTCAGCATGTTGGAGAGCAGGCCATCATTGGGGTGCTGTGGAGAGTTCAGCGGGTTGGAGAACAGGCCGTCATTGGGTTGGTGTGGAGAGTTCAGTAGGTTGGAGAACAGGCCATCATTGGGGTACTGTGGAGAGTTCAGCAGGTTGGAGAACAGGCCTAAGTCAGGGTGGTGTGGAGAGTTCAGCATGTTGGAGAACAACAGCCTGGACATATGCATTTTAACCACAGTCATGTTATCATTTCATACCCAAAGTGATGGTACACAGACAGAGCCAAAATAAAAAAAAATATGTCATTGTTAAAGTACTTATGGCTTTTGGCCTACTAACTGTATGCAGTGAAAGTGCTTACTGATGTTAGTATATAGGGTAACTATTGCCTTCTAAACAGTTCTCATATCAGGACGGGGTTAACATTTCACATCTCGATGGAAGTCAGCTGATGTTATGTGGTGTGGAGAGTTCAGCAGGTTGGAGAACAGGCCGTCATTGGGGTAGTGTGGAGAGTTCAGCAGGTTGGAGAACTGGCCTTGGTCAGGGAGGTGTGGAGGGTTCAGCAGGTTGGAGTACAGACCTTGGTCAGGTTGGTGTGGAGGGTTCAGCAGGTTGGAGAACAGACCTTGGTCAGGGAGGTGTGGAGGGTTCAGCAGGTTGGAGTACAGACCTTGGTCAGGTTGGTGTGGAGGGTTCAGCAGGTTGGAGTACAACAGCCTGGACGTATGCATTTTAACCACAGTCATGTTATCACTTCATACCTAAAGTGATGGTACACAGACAGAGACAAAATAAAAATATGTCATTGTTCAAGTATTTACGGCCTTTGGCCTACTAACAGTGAAAGTGCTCACTGATTTTAGTATATAGTATATAGTGTATATAGTGTATGCCTTCTAAACAGTTCTCATATCAGGATGGGTTTAACATTTCACATATCTCAATGGAAGTCAGCTAATGTTAGTTAGCTTAGCTAACTACTTGGAGAGCAACAACAGCCACCTAGCTACTCTCTGGACAAGTGGCTAGCTAGTATATTTAGCCTGATAAGATAATATGAGCTAGTCTAACTGAGTTTAGCCATGATAAAGTAGACAGTCCTCTATGTTACCTAAGGGAAAAGGCCACATTTGCAGCAATTCTCTTTCTGTACCTAATCCAGCAGATTGGAGAACAGGCCTTGGTCAGGGGTGTGTGGAGAGTTCAGCAGGTCGGAGAACAGGCCTTTGTTAGGGTGGTGTGGAGGATTCAGCGGGTTCGAGAACAGGCTGTGGTCGGGGTGGTGTGGTGAGTTCAGCAGGTTGGAGAATAGGCCTTAGTCAGGTTGGTGTGGAGAGTTCAGCAGGTTGGAGTACATGCTGAGTTTGGGGTGGTGTGGAGGCTTCAGCAGGTTCGAGAACAGTCTGTGGTCAGGGTGGTGTAGAGAGTTCAGCAGGTTGGAGGAAAGGCTGTCATTGGGGTGGTGTGAGGAGTTCGGCATGTTGGAGAACAGGCCATGGTCAAGTTGGTGTGGAGAGTTCAGTAGGGTGGAGAACAGGCCTTGGTCATGTTCATGTGGAGAATTCAGCAAGTTGGAGAACAGGCCTTGGTCAGGTTGGTGGGGAGGGTTCAGCATGTTGCAGAATAGGCTGTCATTGGGGAGGTGTTGAGTGTTTTGCAGGTTGGAGAACAGGCCATCATTGGGGTGGTGTGGAGAGTTTAGAAGGTTGGAGAACAGGCAATCATTGGGGTGGTGTGGAGAGTTCAGCAGGTTGGAGAACAGGCCTTGGTCAGGGTGGTGTGGACCGTTCTGCAAGTTGGAGAAAAGACCGTCATTGGGCTGGTGTGGATAATTCATCAGGTTCGAGAACAGGCTGTGGTCCGGGTGGTGTGGAGAATTCATCAGGTTGGAGAACAGGCCTTGCTCAGGGTGGTGTGGAGAGTTCAGCATGTTGGAGAACAGACCATGATTGGGGTGGTTTGGAGAGTTCAGCAGGTTGGAGTACAGGCCGCCATGCGGGTGGTGTGGAGAGTTCAGCAGACTGGAGAACAGGCCTTGGTCAGGTTGGTGTGGAGAGTTCAGCAGGTTGGAGAACAGGCCTTGGTCAGGGTCGTGTGGACAGTTCAGCAGATTCAGGAGAACAGGCCATCATAGGGATGGTGTGTAGAGTTCAGCAGGTTGGAGAACAGGCTTTGGTCAGGGTGGTGTGGAGAGTTCAGCAGGCTGGAGAACAGGCCGCCATTAGTGTGGTGTGGAGAGTTCAGCAGGATGCAGAACAGGCCGTCATTGGAGTGGTGTGGAGACTTCAGCAGATTGGAGAACAGGCCTTGGTAAGGGTGGTGTGGACAGTTCAGCAAGTTGGAGAACAGACCGTCATAGGGGTGGTGTGGAGAGTTCAGCAAGTTGGAGAACAGACCGTCATAGGGGTGGTGTGGAGAGTTCAGCATGTTGGAGAACAGGCCTTCATTGGGGTGGTGTGGAGAGTTCAGCAGTTTGGAGAACAGGCCCTCATTGGGGTGGTGTGGAGAGTTCAGCAGTTTGGAGAACAGGCCCTCATTGGGGTGGTTGGAGAGTTCAGCAGGTTGGAGAACAGGCCGTCATTGGGGTGGTTTGGAGATTTCAGTAGGGTGGAGAACAGGACTTGGTTAGGGTGGTCAGGAGAGTTCATCAGGTTGGAGAGCAGGCCGTCATTGGGGTGGTGTGGAGAGTCCAGCAGGTCGGAGAACAGGCCTTGCTCAGGGTACTGTGGAGAGTACAGCAGGTTGGAGAACACACCATCATTGGGGTGGTCTGGAGAATTCAGTGGGCTCGAGAACAGGCTGTGGTCGGGGTGGTGTGAAGATTTTAGTAGGTTGTAGAACAAGCCTTGGTCAGGGTGGTATGGGGAGTTCAGCAGGTTGGAGAACAGGCCGTCATTGGGGTGGTGTGTTTAGTTCAGCAGGTTGGAGAACAGGCCTGGGTCAGAATGGTGTGGAGAATTCAGCAGGGTGGAGAACAGGCCATCATTGGGGTGGTGTGGAGAGTTCAGCAGGTCGGAGAACAGACTTTGGTCAGGATGGTGTGGACAGTTCAGCAGGTTGGAGAAAAGACCGTCATTGGGGAGGTGTGGAGAATTCATCAGGTTCGAGAACAGACTTTTGTCGAGGTGGTGTGGAGAGTTCAGCGGGTTGGAGAAAAAGGCCGTCATTGGGGTGGTGTTGAGAGTTCAGCATGTTGGAGAACAGGCCTTGGTTAGGGTGGTGTGGAGAGTTCAGCAGGTTGGAGAACAGGCTGTCATTGGGGTGGTGTGGACAGTTCAGCAGGTTGGAGAACAGGCCTTGGTTAGGGTGATGTGGAGAGTTCAGCATGTTGGAGAACAGGCCATCATTAGGGTGCTGTGGAGAGTTCAGGTTGGAGAACAGGCCTAGGTAAGGGTGGTGTGGAGAGTTCAGCATGTTTGAGAACAGGCCATCATTGGGCTGGTGTGGAGAGTTCAGTAGGTTGGAGAACAGGCCTTGTTCAGGGTAGTGTGGAGAGTTCAGCAGTTTGGAGAACAGGCTGTGGTCGGGGTGAGTGGGATCTCTACTGATGCTAAAACCACTGTGTAGGCAATGTTGGGCACTGGTGCAACAATTGTGCATTTTATAAGAAAAGAATGACATTTCTAGTTAGTATAGCCTATACCATAATTTTACCAGATGTGGAGGGAAGCCACCTGACCCCTGAGGACCGTGAGAGGTAAAATCCAAGATGGCCGACCATCCCTTGGGTTTAATTTTCAAACGCACTTAACTTTGGAACCAGTGTAGAAAAACATGTATGGGGTAATTTCCAACAAAATTGGTGATGCCACTCAGTGATACTTTTGAGACTGCTAGAACTCAAGGATCAAGGTCAAATTACATAGCAAGCACTCTTGATGTTCTGCCTGAGTGCTACCTGGGTTGGAGTAATGTTCTCTAGTTTCAGACTTCTGTGTGGAGAGCTGTGACCTCACATCGTTCACACCCATACTACTCACTTGTTAGGCCATACATCAGCACCGCAAATCGCTTCAGCAGTAACACTGATTTTTCACGGACCTCACTTGACATGCATAGTTCGTTGAAAGCATAATTCACTTCTGTGAAAGACTTCCATGCCCCCCCACACAAACACACACACACACACCTGCACACACACACACAAACACACTGGAGAGGGACAAATGAATGGACGACCATTCTCTTAGTTCATTTGAAAACAATGTTTTTTAAATTAAATTGATTGATTGTGATGATGTTCCATCAGCAGTAGTCATGTCACATGACCAGGTAGATGATCCTGGTATATAATAATGCCCCTTAAAAGATAAGACATTAGATTAATATGATTAAATATAGGCTCATCAAGACATTACATAGTTATATGTTAGACATATTATCAGCCCTATTTATTAAATAGCCTACATAAAGACAATGTTATCAACATATGCAAATGATCCAGTTATACAAATATGTCCAGTATGTCCACATCTAAATACAATTCAACATTTAAAATGGCTAGATAGCAAATCATTCGTTAATCTGAAACTATTGGGCAATTTGGACGTTTAAAATGTTATACTATTATGTAGTCCTACTCATGTTAGCTAGCATGTAAAAATGTTTCAGCTAATATGAATTATGCATAAATTACTTTCTAGCCATCTTATCGCATTAAAATTACTGTGGCTCTGTACAGTTTAATTCAATCAAAATCAAAACAACCTTTTGTTGCAAGAAAACTGTTCTAAACTAAATCAAAATACATCTTTAATGTTCCAATAAAACTGGTAGGTAGCTAGCTAACAAGCAAAGCCTACTCAGGTTAGCTAGCAAGCAAAAAAAAGCAAGAATGTTCTCATGAATAAAGTTTCAGATTCAGCAATTACATACCTTTATCCTGTGCTATTTTATCCTTCTGCAATATTATTCTCTTGAGTGCCAGTCCAGCAGGTTCTTTTAAGAGCTAGGGCTGGCCCAGAACATTCGAAATTCAAAGTTCTCAATGTTCAGAATGTGTTTCTCATGTATCCTCAGCATATTATAAAATAAAAAAGCACACGCAACACACGCAGATGCATGAGGCCAACTGCAAAGAAATCCGTTGTGTGGAAATATCGGAGCGCATATTCAAGGCTGGATATAACAAGACAAGGAATTCCCTTCTCCTTGACAGTGGACAAAGGTGTCTTCCTGGCACACAACCTGAGTGAATATAGGCTAGGTAAGGCTTATATCACATTGTATCGTGCTCAGCTTTAGTATCTGTAATGTAGCCCCCCATTGGATCTATAATTAACTCCAATTGTTTTTCTCTCTTGGATGGCGAGAATTCAGAGCTTCGTTTGCGAACACCAACGATTGTGCGTACCGTACAAAATCACATTCAGGCCAGCCCAGTTAGGAGCCAAAGCCAGATTTTATGTAGACATAGTACCGATACACACACATCATTATCATTATTATTATTTTTCAATCATTTACTCAATCACTCATGCACACACACACACACTTTTTTCTCCATTGATAGTACAGTATGCCTCTCTTCTTTCAATACAAAAATGAAAGTGAAACTAAACGCTATGCACACAACAAGCCTACAGCAGCAGAACATGTGTTTTTACACAAGTAGGTTACACTCAAAGCTTCAGTTAGCATTATTGACACAAGCTATTAGTAAGTTAGACAGACAAACTATGACATTTCCATCCATTCCAAAGTCCCCACAAGCAAGTTAACTTCAGACTTAGTCCTCCAAGAAGGCGGAAAAATCTCTGCAGCTCTGCCTTCCGCCATACTTGTGAAACAACAACAAATCCACGTTGAATCACCGTGGTTTCAAAGTGCAGTAATCAAACACGGTTTTAATGATAATACATTTTGAGATGGTAATACTAAACATTATGAATTTTTTAACTGTGGTTTATCGCGAAACCAGTAACTGTTTCTTCCCTATTGGTCTAGAACCTGTCATTCATGGACAGGTCAGAGCAGTACAGAACATGCCAGAGACAGAAGACAAAGCTGCACTATACTACTACTGAGGTTTTTAGGCATGCTTGAGTATCTAACAAACTCTGCCAGATGTGAGTGCACCTCTATGGAATCTTCTAGAGGGTGAGGTAGCTTGGCATTGGAAGTCAGAGCAAAAGAAGAACTTAGAAATGCCGTAGCTGCTTGTGAGCAGTGCCCCGGTGTTAAAGTACTACAATGTTAACAAAGAAGTAACACTGGCAGTGGACACAAGCTCTGAATGCCTGGGAGTAGTGATACTGCAAGAAGAACAGCCAGTGGCGTACAGCACGAGGTCTCTCACTGTGAGAAGAGGTACACTTACATAGAAAAAGAGCTGTTGGCGATTGTGTATGGATTTCAGCAATACATCTATATATCTGTATAGTAAGACAGTACAAGTGGAGATGGATCACAAGCCCCTTGAAACAGTGTTTTAGAAATCTCTCCAAAAAGCTCCTCCAGGACCCCAGAGGGCACTGATGAGACTATAGTCCTAAAATCTGCGTGTCACTTACAAGCCTGGTAAAGAGCTGTACACCGCAGACACGCTGAGCCGAGCCTTGACAAGACGAGTTACTAGCACATCTACTATCAGCTCATCTACCAATCTCAGAAGAGAAGCTGAACACAATGAGAACTGCAACAGCAGATGAGGAACTGCAGATGGTCATGGGAAGTGGTCCAGTGGTCCAGACAGAAATATGACAAGTTCCCATGGACACCTGATGGAAATATCTACAAGAGATATCTGTGACACCTGCTGAAGACCAGATAAATGACTTCACAATCACGCCCTCTAGACCTGGAGAACTGTCCTTCAGTCAACAGTGCACCAGCAGAGAGTAACAGTGCAATCACCTGAAATCACCAGTGAGAGGGACTGTGACACCCACTGTGGACAGGGGAGAACAAGTGAAAGGAACTATGACACTCATGGCTCAATCAGTCAAGAGGCCACGGTGTGGTAGACTGATTAGAGCGCCAAAACGTCATTCTCCTTTAAAGACAAGTCAGCGTTCTGAATCGCAGACTTCAATACTATATGGTATCCCAGAAATTGATGTAATTTGTCCCAATACATAGTATGCCACATGCAGGATGGCAAAAATACCAGGATGTCCTATTACATCCGGTCATATTGTGCAGTTTGCAAGCCAGCACACTTCTCTGGCTATTCTGACCCACAATCCTGTGCTCAGTGGAAATGATGTCACATGTGCGAGGCGCTTGGTTGAATCCCAACTGTGGACAAATGTCACTTCATGGAAAGTGACGGATGTGGTGATGCATACTGCGTGTGTACTTTCTAGGGGCAGCTGTAGTACATACTGGTAGAAAAAAGTAGAAGTATGCAATTCGGAACACAGCCAACATTTACTTTATATGCTTTGATAGAAAAAAAAGTGCAGGTAGAGTTCTCCACCAAAAGAGTGCTAAGCGGAAGCAGGAAGTGGAAACCCCCATCGGACCTTAAATCGGATTGTAGTGAACGGCGGATGACAAATATTTTTTGGATCCTGTTTGAATTGTGCCATGACCACAACATATGTTTGTCAATTTAAAGCATTTCCACCCCCCCACCCCCCCCTCTTCATGGTGCCCATAGGCGGCTGCCCATACCCCTATTCACACGGGACTAGGGGACCTCATGGGGACCTCATCTGATTTAGAAATGACCTAGGGCCTCATTTATAGAACTGCTTCTAAAGTTGCTTACTTTACAATGTTGGGGAAATTGCTTAATGAAAGGAATCAAGTAACTGGAAATTACAAGTTACTGGAAAAAGTAATCTGATTACAATAAGCTGTTACTTTGTAATCAGTTTCTCCAAACACTGTTACTTAAGAAAGTTAAATAATGCACAAAAAATTCTGATCCATAACAGTGCGCATCATGTCCCACATCGACTTATGCCAGTTAGTTCAATGCCAGTTTCCCATTATAAATCACAGTCAACCCTAAACTTGGGGGTTGAGTGCGCCGCCTTTGTCACACCCTAATTAACGCGCACGGTTGAACTAATGGTCAATGAACCTCCCCATTTATCTGTTCATAAATGGCGACTGCATGATGACAATGACAGAGATTTCAGTGTAAAATAGAAGCTCATGCAGCGGAGGATGATGCAAGACTGTCATGCTGGCTGAGTGACAAGGCGTCGGCCTCATAAATTGAAGATTAGATAGGTTCAATCACCTATTAGGGAGAGGTAATGTCAATTTATTTTACATAATGTATAGGGCCTATCAATTTCACAGCTTTTCACATACTTTTGCCATCGGAATTGCTGTTTGTACTTTCTCCAGAAATTTACTTAGCCTACACATGGGTCAGAGTGTGTGTAGAGAAGCGCACATTCTCCGACATTCTCACATCAAGTTCATTTAAAAAAATTAAAAAAATACCAAAGGTTGCTTAGAAAGTGCTGTATGCATGCTTTTGTACAGTACTTACGCACGTTTATAATTGAGGCCCCTAGTGCGGTGCATTAGCACGGGATGAGAGAACTCACTAGTATTCAGTGAAGCAGATCATTTAGACATGACAAATCATTATTTAAAAAACATGCAGAAAAACTGTAGCCTATGCAATCTATTCAATTCAAAAAACAGAGAAAGAAAAAAAAAACATGAACCCAAATCACAGAGATGACTAATATTATCACATCTGTGCTTGGCCAAATATGTTAGGTAGACAAATTTGAGGTGGAATTTTTACTTGCTACAAATACTTTTCAAAATACTACAGATTACAGACATGGTGGATTCGCAAGGATTTAAGATCAAATTACTAGAGGTCCCCAGGTACTGTAATTCTAGTCTCATGCCAATAGAGCTTGTGTCACCTACAGTTAGGTCCATAAATATTTGGACATTGACACTGTTTTCATAATTTTGGCTCTGTACACCACCGCAATGGATTTGAAGTGAAAGAATCAAGATGTGTTTTAAGGGGAGACACTACAGTTGAATAGGATTGTTTTCCTTTAAAGATATCCTTATGCATTTTTACCACTTTAATCTTCACATCAAGATAAATATTTTTTGTATTAAACATTCTCTCTCAAAAAATGTTTACATATGCAAATTAGGCAATGACTCATTAAATATGCATACAATTGCATATATTTCAGTACCTCCTATCTAAACAATGGATGAAGTCAGGTTTAAAGTTTTACTTTTGTTTTGATAATATACTAACAACTTAAATATTTACAGCTGGGTTTGTGAATACAAGCTTATTTTCAAAATATATTGAAATAAAGACTGCATACACCCATTCAAAATACTTTTTGGAGTATTTTTAGACAGGAAATGCAACCTAAAATGAAAAGACAACAAGATCCAGCTGTAAATATTTGTTGTAATTCCTACACTGTTCACCTGATTTGGATGTAAATGCACTCAAATTGAGAGTATTATTATTATTATTATTATTATTATTATTATTTTGCACTTGTTTGCATCACATGTTGAATGTTTAATTTAGAATCCCTTGTGGTGGTGTACAGAGCCAAAATTATGAAAATTGTCCAAATATTTATGGTCCTGTATACCAATGGCTCTCACTTGCCACAATGAACCCAACACTATCACATTCTCCCAGTCCTTCATGCTTTCAACGGGGCGTATAGTATTGGTTGGTAGAGCACAGAAGAAGACTGCCTGGGAGACAAAGAAAGACTCCCCATTGGTCAATGATGCTTTCAATGAACTGCAATGCCAAGTGAGTTCAGTGAAGAATCAGTGTTACTACTGGAGAGATGTGTGGTGCTGATATACGACCCAACCAGTGAGCAGCGCAGACGTAAATGATGCCAGGAAACAGCTCTCTACACACAAGTCTGGAACTAGAGAACATTCTTTCAACCCAGGCAACACTCAAGCAGAACATCAAGAGCACTTGCTATGTAATCTGACCTTGATTCTTGGGTTCTGGCATTCTGAAAAGTATCATTAAATGAGTGCATCCTCAATTTTGTTGGAAATGGCACCTTAAATGTTTTTCTACACTGGTTCCAAAATTAAGCACGTTTGAAAATTCAAGGTCGAGTCTGACTTCCCACACACCTGAAAATAAACCTCATGGTCAGTATTACCTATAGAAATGTCATCCTTTTTTCATAAAATGCACAATTGTTGTGATGTCTGAGGATCCTGGTCTCACTGCTTTACCCCAAATATTGAAAAATCTGCAAGAGGAAAAAGACAGATGTCTGGGTCAGTGACTGTCATTACAAATAGATTCACATAACCTCATCAACAGTATTGCCAGTCACTGATTTTGCTGGTGTGTTTTCAAGTACTCTAAAGCATGGGTTCCAAAACTCCATCAATGTGGGCCTCCCTTCTGAAAACAGTGACACACCCGCACCCCCCCCCAAATTTGTCCATTTTGCAAGGCAGCGTTAGCTAGCCCATAACGTTACACAGCTAAGTTAGCTCGGTGGCACATGTTGCTAGTTAACGTTATGACGTTTTCGCACTATCCACACATTTAGTATACATCTCTCCCATTATTTATTTCGATCTTCTGACCTTTAAAATCACATTTCATTCATAAAAACCATAGACATTTAAAAAAATAAAAAACATGTTTTTCCTTCTTTTTTTTCTAACCATCCCTCCGCGCCTCCCCTGAATTTCTTTGGGCCCCCCAGGGGAGGCCCGCCTCACAGTTTGGGAACCCATGCTCTAAAGAAAACACAGGTGATGCTAAATGTATACTATGTGCCTATACTCTCTCTCACCTTTGCAAGTGTTGTTGTTCTTTTTCTCTTTCATTTTCACTACAAGGGCCATATTCTCCTCCTCCTCCTTTTTCTGTTTTTCTTTTGTCGTCATCTTTCTATCTTTCTCCTCTTTCTCCTCTTCTTTCCTGGCCTTCTTCCTCTCCTCCTCTTCTTTCCACTTCTTCATGTCCTCCTCAGCTCTCTCCCGGCGCTTCTCTTCAGCTATCTTCTCTTCAGCTATCTTCTCTTTATGTTTTTCCTTTTCTTTCTGCTTTCTATCATTCTCCTCCTCTTTCCTAGCCTTCTTCCCCTCCTCCTCTTCTTTCAACTTCTTCATGTCCTCCTCAGCTCTCTCTGGGCGCTTCTCTTCAGCTATCTTCTCTTTCTGTTTTTCCATTTCATTTTCTTTCAGCTTTCTATCTTTCTCCTCTTTCTTTTTCTGTTTCTCCTCCTCTTTCCTGGCCTTCCTCTGCTCAATCTTTTCCTGCTGTCTCATCTTATATTCACTCCTCACCTTTTTCAGGTGAGCAAAGATTCCCCCAGATGTCTCAGATGGCAGCTGGTCACTGGTCGCCAGCTCCCCAGAGGGACTCTGAACAGAGACATCAGGAGACATCCTGGCTGTCTCCCTCCTCCTCCTCTCCTCTTCATCCCTCCTCCTCCCCTCATCTTCCTCCCTAATCTCTGTCCTCAACCTGGTCATCCTCTGGTCCAACTCCCTGACCATGAGGGCCATCACACTATCCAGGTGCTTCTTCTCCATTTGCCTCTCTCTCTCCTGGCTCCTTCTCTCTACCTCCTCCATCATCCTGGCTATCTCGCTCCTCCTCCTCTCACCTTCCTCCCTCAACTCTATCCTCACACTGGCCATCCATGGCTCCAACTCCCCGATCATGGGGACCATCACATCCTCCAGCTGCTTCTGCCACATTTGCCTCTCTCTCTCCAGGCTCCTTCCCTCTCTCTCCTCCATCATCTTCGCTGTCTCGCTCTGCCTCCTCTCATCTTCCTCCCTCAACTCCACCTTCAACCTGTTCATCCTCTGGTCTACCTCTCTGAACATGAGGTCCTTCTCTCTCTCCTGGCTCCTTCCCTCTCTCTCCTCCAGGCATTCATTTATCACCCTGGCTGTCTCACTCCTTCTCCTCTCCTCTTCCTCACTCCTTCTCCTCTCCTCTTCCTCACTCCTTCCCTCTCTCTCCTCCATCATCTTCGCTGTCTCGCTCTGCCTCCTCTCATCTTCCTCCCTCAACTCCACCTTCAACCTGTTCATCCTCTGGTCTACCTCTCTGAACATGAGGTCCTTCTCTCTCTCCTGGCTCCTTCCCTCTCTCTCCTCCAGGCATTCATTTATCACCCTGGCTGTCTCACTCCTTCTCCTCTCCTCTTCCTCACTCCTTCTCCTCTCCTCTTCCTCACTCCTTCTCCTCTCCTCTTCCTCACTCCTTCTCCTCTCCTCTTCCTCACTCCTCCTCCCCTCATCCCTCAACTCCACCCTCAATGTGGTCATCCACTGGTGGATGAGGTTTCTCTCTCTCTCCTGGCTCTTTGCCTCCCTCTCCTCCAGACATTCATTTATTATCCTGGCCGTTTCGCTTCTCCTCCTCTCCTCTTCCTCATTCCTTCTACCCTCATCTTCCTCCCGCAACTCCTTCCTCATCCTGGCCATCCGCTGGTCCACCTCTTTAATCATGAGGTCCCTCTCTCTCCCCTGGCTCCTTCTCTCTCTCTCCTCCATCACCCTGGCTGTCGCATCACTCCTCCACTCCTCTTCCTCAGCCATCATCCCCTCATCTTCCTCCCTCAACTCCTTCCTCATCCTGGCCATCTGGTCGTTTATCTGTCTTGTCATGAGGACCTGCATGCGCTCCAGACGCTCCTCCAGCTTTCTCTCTTTCAGCCTCTCAAGCCTCCTTGACTCTCTGTCCGCCAGGCGGTTTTTCAACTTCCTGGGTGTCTCGCCCCTCCTCTTCTCCTCTTCCTGCCTCCTCCTCGCCTCCTCTTCCTCCCTCAACTCCCGCTGGTCGATGAGGTCCCTCTCTCTCTCCTGGCTCTGCGCCTCTCTGTCCTTCATTTGATAAACCAGCATCCTGGCTGTCTCGCTCCTCCACATCTCCCTCTCCTGCCTCCTCCTCCTCTCGCCTTCCTCCCTCAACTCCCTCGTCAACATGGCCATCCGGCGGCCCGTGTCTCTGGCCATGTTCTGCAGGCAATCCTTCACCCAGACCACCTGTCTGTTCTCATGGTCCTCCAGAGCTGCCATCATCACTACCTCCCAGGGCTGGCTCATTCCTGCAGGCTGGGGGGGGGGGGGAGGGGGGGCACAGGGACAACCAGTCACACAAGGTCACATTCATGCAGTCAATACACTGTAGTACAGTGATCATACGATGTCACAGTGCATTGACGGCTCCTATCATGGCACAGCACTATTATACATAGCTTCAGTGTTGCAAGATGACAGTGCACTGGCTACTGCTATCAATAGCAGAGCAATACAATACAGTGCTCCTAAAATAGGTTATATACAGTACCACTTCATATTGCAGCGAGCATACTGTAGCTATACAGCTGTTTACAACACAGGACAGTAGGTCTAGCTGTACAGCACTTTACAACATACAACAGTAGTCATATACCTACTGTAGCTACTGTATACAAGTACTTTACAATACAGCACAATAGACCTATACCTAGCAGCACATTAGGCCTATATTTAGATATACAGGACTTTACAACACAGCACGGTAGGCCTAGCTGGATAACACTTTACAAAACAGAAACCAAAAGAATCAAGTATTATTATTATTATTATTATATGTATCTGCCCCAGTCTGACTGAAGTCCTATAAAGCAACTGGTTATTCACCAGATCACTGATGAAGAGGCCGTTCACCCAGGGACTCATATTACCCAGAGCCATCACTGCTAGTCCTCTAATCTACCAGTATCAACACATAATTTATATGACAACTTGGTTAAACAAAGCTCAGAGAGCAATATGTACTCTATTCTGTCTTCAATTGGGAGTGTTTTTCTCAAAGAAAGTAGGCTAATAGAGAATAATTTCTGATGTTGAGATTCTGATGTTCCATTTCAAACTAAAAGCCTTCTAAAGTCTCAAAAATGGCTTAAATCAGGATTAAATCAGAATTGGGGGTGTTTTTGTCAAAGAAAGTAGGCTAATACTGAATAATTTTAGAAAATTCCTACTCTAAAGTTCATCCCCATTATGGACTTACTTGATTTCTCTAAGTCAGTGTGTCAAATCCAGAAGTCACTAGCTACTCTGATGAGGTGGAATGGATCACTGACTATTTAAGTGTCTGTGTCAGCAACGTCTACTATGACATCATGAAAGCGATGGGAGATGTAACGTGACGAGGTGCCCTCTAGTGGTTTTGGTAGGGGTGTGGAAGTGTTGGAGTCGGACTGAGTGCATTTTTGAAATAGGATATCTACATTAGGTAAACACGGGTGTAATTAATAAAAAGGCGAGGTTGCTGCGAGTGGTTGCTAAGCAAAGCGTTCACTAAGTGAAGTCACAAGCACCAACCCCCCTCTCCCCCCGCCGGGACGGCTCCCTCTCCATCTCTCCTCCCCGCTAGGTAGTTCTATTTCGTGGAGCTCCGCCCCACAGGGCTAGCTCCTATTGGCTAGCGAAACCCAGCTAGCTACATTGACTGAAGAAAAAAACATACACGCACCTGTGTCCAACCAGGTCCGGTGCACCACTGTATAAGCGGGCTACGCCCGCACATCTGCTCCTTCGAAATTTTCAGCTCGCATTGCTACTGGAGAAGATCAGAAGATGTCTACTCAGCGGACCCAAGCGGACCTGGCGGCGTCCCTAGATGACCCCCTGCCGGTGCCGATGGATCCGCCGGATCGTTTCTGTGTCTGCGGCTCCCGCTACAGCGACGTGGGACACCACCTCTGCTTCCGCTGTCTGGGGCCGCAGCACGCCAGAGCGGGTCTGGCTCCGTCCCCCGCCTGCGAGATCTGCGCCCTCCTGGACCCCATGGAGAGGATGCTCCGGGCGCATTTCTTCGCTCCGCCGCCGCTGGAGACTGAAGGTCTGGTCCAGCTGGTCGGCGAGGACATCGGCGCGCCCCCGCAACAACCGGCGGCCCCGATTACCTCCCTCGCGCCTACGGATGATGAGGATGAGCTCTCCGGGGAAGACGAGGTTCTCTCTGCGTCGGAAGCCACTACGGCTAGTGGCGCCTCCTTCCCGGGGCGGGGTTCCTTCGATCGCGACCTGCCCCGGCTGCTGGAGAGAGCCGCGCATCACCTCGGTATCTCCGTCCCGGAGGTTGCTGCGACTACGGGGCTCCCACTGTGGAGCTCCGTCTGCTACGGGCGTCCCTCTCAGCCTGCTCCTCGTCTCCTGCCGGCTATGCCTGACCTGGAGGCGTTCGTCGAGGCTGAATGGGAGCGGCCGTTGGCCATCAGAGGTCCGCTTCGCCAGTTCAGCAGAGCTACGAGGGTAACCGGCTGGACTGACGTAGCAGCTATCGGCTCTCCTCCTCTGGAACCCGACATTGCAGCGGTCCTGGTGCCTGGTTCCTCCGCCTGGGGCTCGGCCAGGAAGCCTCTCATGCCGGACGTCAAAGACAAGACAACCCTGTCCTTGGCCGACAAAGGTTTTTCTCTGGCCGCGCAGGCCGTGGCTGCCTCCTCCTCCATTGCTATGCTGGCCATTTACATCGGCCAGCTAGCTACGGAGCAAACCCCCCCCTCTATGGATGAAGACAGGAGAGCGGAGATGGCCGAAGCCGCCGGAGCCGTGGCTCAGCTTGTGAGAATCTCCGCCTCCTGTCTGGGTGGAGTGATGGCCACGTCGGTGGTGCAGCAGCGCCACCTATGGCTCTCCCTGACTCGTCTGCGCGAGGAAAGCAAGAGTGTCCTCCTCAACTCACCGGTCAGTAGGGAGGGGTTGTTTGGGGCAGCTGTGTCTAACATCCTGGAGCAGTGTCGCAGCCAGGAGCAGGACCGGCTCCTCCTCGCTCGCCACCTCGCGGCTCCGGGGGAGCGCAGTGTGCCGGCACGTCCGCGTGCTCCGGCTGATGCTGCCGCGACTGGGAGCAAGCGCCGGCGGACACACAAGACTAAACAACCTGCCACGGGGTCCCGCCCCGCTACGGCCCATGGACCGGCTCGCCCGGGCTCCTGGACTGCGCACGCGGCTCCTCCCCCGCGACCTCCCCCTGCCTACCCCGCCCAGGGTGCCGGGACCGGTCCGGCGTCTTCAAGCGCGCCCACCGCTCCGCCTCCGGCTTGGGGTAGGAAGAGGCGCACCTATTGACGGTGCGTGGAGATGCGTGACTGTGTTGTGCCCACACCACGCTCTGTTAAGAGCGGCGGTGAGCAAGTTTCCCTGTTCAATAAAACAAACACGATGCAACGTTATCAAGCTGGTTGTAATGTGCAGTCCGCATCTCCTCCCTTTTCAACTACTGTAATGTTCTCGGCTAGAGCCGCTGGGTCTTCTGTGAAAGAGTCAGAATTGACCACGGCAGGTCTCGCCGCAGCTGGGAGACCGGCTCGAGCCGCGGAGTCTTTTCCTGCTAAAGCAGACGTGACTCACGCGGGGCTCGCCGGCTCAGCTGATGTGATGTATTCGGCTAGAGCCACCGGGTCTTCCGTGAAAAAGTCGGAATTGACCATGGCAGGTCTCGCCGCAGCTGAAAAACCGACTCGAGCCGCGGAGTTTTTTCCTGCAATGAGAGCAGACGTGACGCGCGCAGCTCTCGCCGGTTCAGCGAATGTAATATATTCGGCTAGAGCCGCCGGGTCCTCTGTGAGAAAGTCAGATTTGACCACGGCAGGTCTCGCCGCCCCTGTTCTAAACAGACCGGTTGGGTTTTTAACAGAGGGGATGTGTGCGCCCAGGCCAAGTGCTATGGCTGTACTGCCCTGTTCGGAGTTTTCTCGGGACCGACCGCTGGCGGGGTTTAGCGGCGAAAAAGATGCGCTAGACCCCCAGACGGCGTTCGTTCATTCGGGCCGAGCGTTCGAGCCTCTCCCTGTGTGTTCGACAGGTAGAGAGTTTTCACGCTCACCGGTCAGTGAGAATACTTCCGTGTTTACTGCCTCGGCTGGCTATTTAACACTGCCCGCCTCTCATGTCCCGTCTAGTCGGTCTGCGAAAGACGGCACCTTGCCAGATCATGCAAATGAGAAGGCGGGGCTTCCCGCATTGCAACACTCCGCCGTTTTCTCTCAATGGGATGAGCGACGGCGGCTTGTTAGCAATGCGGACGGTGTCGGCTCACTTCCTCTTTTTGTGAATGAAGTGCTTCTCGACAGGAATGCCATTCATTCTCGCGCTGTTCAGGGACATGGAACTCCCAATGGGGATTTTTCATCTCCCTTTCGAGGGTGGCCCGCCTTGGGCCAGGACAGCAGAGTTTCTCAGCTGTCCGGTGGCGGTCAGGGCCAAATTGAACTATGGCAGGTTCCTCGATCTGTTCCCGCGATCTCCGGCACAACCTCTTTCCAACCGCTTCACAGTCTGGCAGGAGAGATGTCTCCTGGACAGCTGGTTGCAGCGTGTTCTACGGGAAGGGTATCTCATTCAGTTTTGTTGCCCCCCACCGCCCTTCATGGGCGTAGTGGAGACAGTGATACCGCGTCCCGCTCAGGCTGCCGCTCTGTCAGCAGAGATTGCAGAACTGATGGCGAAGGGAGCGGTAACTGTGGTCCCGTCAGGCAAGAGGGACGAGGGATTTTATTCCCGCTACTTCCTCGTGCCAAAGAAGACGGGGGGCGTGAGGCCAATTTTGGACCTCCGCCTTTTCAACAAAACGGTGGCGAATCTGAAGTTCCATATGCTTACGGTGCGACAAATGCTGGAGGCATTCCTTCCCGGCGATTTTTGCACCAGCATAGACCTCAAGGACGCTTACTTCCACATACCGATAGCTCATCGGCATCGGAAGTTTTTGCGTTTCGCCTACCTGGGTGTGGCGTACGAATATACCAGACTCCCGTTTGGATATGCGCTCGCCCCCAGAACCTTCTCCAATTGTGTGGAGGCGGCGTTGAGGCCACTGCGCCGGCAGGGCATCAGGATCCTGGCGTACCTGGACGACCTGCTGGTACTGGCTCCGTCGCCTTTGTTGGCTCTGATGCATACCGCCACGGTGGTGCGGCATCTCACCGACCTGGGGTTTGCAATCAACTGGGAGAAGAGTGCTCTGTGGCCGGCCCGTCAGATTGTTTACCTAGGTATCAATCTGGACACGAGCGCCATGAGAGCACGGCTATCCGATTCAAGGAGGGAAACACTGGAGAAGAGTCTCAGTGTTTGCCGTCCTTCTCGAAAGATCGCGGTTCTGTCGATCATGCGCCTTCTGGGTCTCATGGCAGCCGCCCATGTGGTAGTGTCACTGGGCCTTCTTCACATGAGGTGCGTGCAGAGATGGTTCGCGCGGCTTCGTCTGGACCCTGTGAGGCACAGACGGCGCCTTGTGCGGATGCCGGGGTCGTTGTCAGCAGACCTCGACTATTGGAGGGACCGGCGCGTAATAGCGCACGGTGTTCCAATAGGCAGGGTGTCGGCTCACGTCGCTGTCTTCACAGACGCGTCTCTAAGCGGCTGGGGTGGTACATGTCTGTCCCAGGCCGTAGGTGGTTTGTGGGCCGTCGGAGAACGGCGCCACATCAACCTCCTGGAGTTGGAGACGGTGCTACTGACATTGCGCCACTTTGTACACCTGGTACAGGGGCGCGATGTGCTGGTGCGGTCAGACAACCAGACCACAGTAGCTTACATCAACCGACAAGGGGGAGTCCGCTCGCCAGCGCTTCACCGTCTGGCGGTAACGCTGTGGCGATGGGCTCATGTCAATCTCCGGTCACTGACAGCGCGGCACATTGCCGGCCGTCTGAACGTCGGGGCGGACCTGATGTCTCGGGGCGGGCCTCACCCGGACGAGTGGAGCCTACATCCTCAGGTAGTGGCTCAGCTCTGGACCCGGTTCGGCAGAGCAGGGGTGGATCTCTTTGCTTCGAGAGAGAACGCGAAGTGTCCCCTCTGGTTCTCTCTGAGACAGCAGGACCAGCCTCCGCTGGGCGTGGATGCGTTCGCGCATGCCCCCTGGCCGGGGGCGCTGCTGTATGCTTTCCCGCCGATGGGGCTGATTTTACCATTGTTGGCCAGGGTGCGGTCAGAGGGTGCATCAGTGATACTGATAGCGCCGGACCGCCACTGGGCGAGATGGTATGCAGAAGTGATGGCCATGACTACTGTAGAACCGTGGCACATCCCTCATTGGCCGAACGCTCTGTCCCAGGCGGAGGGCTCAATTTGCGCACCTCCTGTCTTGGGACGGCCGCTGGTGGCCTGGCTCTTGAACGGCGGAGATTGTCTGATAGGGGACTCTCTCCGGCCGTGATCTGTACAATTCAGAGCGCGCGCGCGGCTTCCACTGCCTTGGTTTACTCTGGCAAATGGGCTGCTTTTGCGCGTTGGTGTGAGGAAAGGGACTTCGCTCCCGAGTCATGCTCGGTCGAGGCGATTTTGGAATTCCTTCAGCACCTGATGGGTCATGGTGGCGGTTTGGCAGCATCCACTATCAAGGTGTATGCGTGTGCTATTTCCGCATGCCATGAGGGGTTCGCCAAAACTACGGTTTTCGGGCATCCCCTGGTTAAACGCTTCCTGGCCGGCACGCGCCGTCTTCGCCCTGTGCGTAAGGCTGCGGCGCCGCCTTGGGATTTGCTCTTGGTTCTGGATGCGCTATGTAAAGCGCCGTTCGAACCAATGGAGCGGATATCTCTCAAGTGGCTGTCGATTAAGACCGCGCTGCTCCTTGCTCTGACGTCGGGCAAGCGGGTCAGTGATCTGAGGGCGTTGACAGTTTTTCTCATCACGGGTGATGGGAGCAAAGCTGTGTTGCGCACGGATCCATCTTTCGTTCCGAAGGTGGTCCGGGGCGCCTATAGGGCACGGGATTTGGAGCTGGGAGCCTTCTATCCTCCACCTCATGCGAGCGAGGAAGAGGCCCGCCTGCATTTGTTGTGTCCTGTGCGTGCGTTGATGTGTTACGTCCAGCGCACGGCTGCGGTCCGCACCACCCCCCAGTTGTTGGTTTGCCACGGCCCAGGGAAGGTGGGTTCTCCGTTGTCGAAACAGCGTCTCTCCCATTGGATCTGTGAGGGCATCGCCCAGTCTTACGTGACTGCGGGTCGTCCTCTGCCTGGTGCTGTTCGGGCACACTCCACAAGGGGTGTGGCCACGTCAGTTGCCCTGTTCAATGGTGTGTCAGTGGAGGACATCTGTGCGGCGGCGACTTGGTCGTCCCCGTCTCCTTTTGTCCGTTATTACCTTTTATCCATGTCCTCTGTCTCTGTGGCGTCATCTGTGCTAAACACAGCCGCCGGTGCGAGCCAGCGTTAGACAGGATTTTTCATGTAGGTGTTCGGCTCGAGTCGCCGGGTCTTCTGTGAAAGAGTCAGAATTGACCATGGCAGGTCTCGCCGCTACTGGAGAACCGGTTTGAGCCGCGGGGTCTTTTCCTGCTAGGAAAGCAGACGTGACTCGCTCAGGTCTCACCGGTTCAGCTAAGGTAGGAGCGGGCCCGTCTAGTGACGTTCCGTTCCTGTTTATGTGTGAGGCTGGGACGGGCTTGTTACGGAGTAACCGCTTTGGTCCAGCTCTCGCCCCACGTACCTCTCCTTGCCCTCGGCTGTGATAGACTGAGTGTGGCGGGGTGGGGCCAGTGCTTGGGTCGGATCAACTGTTAGTATGGTCTCGCCTTGGAGCCCTGGCTTGTGTCCTGACTGGTTTCCCTTACTGGGGCCAGCAAGAGTGTATGGTGCGGTCGTGTAGCTCCGCTTATGCCAATAGGAGCTAGCCCTGTGGGGCGGAGCTCCACGAAATAGAACGATGGTTACGTATTGTAACCCTAGTTCTATGAGTGGAGCGGAGCCCCACAGGGAACAGACTTGCTGCCCCGCAGTCTGCTCGCTGAAAATTTCGGTTAGGAGCAGATGTGCGGGCGTAGCCCGCTTATACAGTGGTGCACCGGACCTGGTTGGACACAGGTGCGTGTATGTTTTTTTCTTCAGTCAATGTAGCTAGCTGGGTTTCGCTAGCCAATAGGAGCTAGCCCTGTGGGGCTCCGCTCCACTCATAGAACTAGGGTTACAATACGTAACCATCGATTTGGGGAGCGTTCTTTGAGCGCGAAGGACGACCGAGAGGCGAGATTAGCGTTCGTTCAAGTAATTTAAAAAAAAAAAAGTCCCATAACAATTGAATTGGTAGTAGGCTATTTAGAGGTTGGTCATTTCTCCGAGTGAGAATTGTGAAGCGTGGTGAGTGAGCGTGAGAATAGGCTGCAATGCGTGTAGTGTCTGAAACTTGGCAGCCCCGGGTTTCATTGATCTAGCGGTCAGTAAATTCGACCAAATTTCAAGAGGTGGACATCACTGGATTCATCTCGACAAACAGATAATTCAAGAGCAATTGACTCATGTTTACGAAGCACACCAACATAGTGCTCTGATCAGCTGCACTCTCCAGTGAAGTTCTCAAAACGCGACAGATGCCCGGATCCGTAGTAGCCTTGTTCTCATTGTATTAACCTACATTACAGTAATTTAGCAGACGCTTTTATCCAAAGCAACTAACAATAATTGCATTTAACGTAGGAAAAGCCAATGTAGGCTACTAGCCTACTAGGCTACTTGCCAGAATTTACAAGTGCATCTCCTTTCTAAAACAAGTGACTAAGAGCATAATCTAGTGCTGAAGGCAAAGTGCCAGAATAGCAATCTAAAATACAATAGAGGGAGGATCGTTGTAGTTCTCTCTGTAAAATAACTAAAACTTAGGCCTAAAATAAAGAAATAAAAGGACCCAAAGATGCCCCCCCTAAGGACAATGTCAATTTGTGGCTTATTAAATACATATTTATAACTGAATTTAGTATATACATGTTAGTTATGTTGAAGACTTTACACTTTAATAGCATTTAAGTAAAAAAAAAAAAAAAAAAAATTGATGATATAATACATTTTAAAAATTGTGTAAAGGGGGCATCCTACACCACCCGGAGTGCAAGATGCCCCCCCATGGGATATTGCCTCACTTGTCATTTTAATTTTAAATAATTAATCATAGAGTGTAAAATGAGTCTCAATCTTATAAAAGTAGTTATTCATATTTTAAAATTAATTAATTCTTGAAATATATGCATAGGCTACATCCATTTTGGCATAATATTAGGCATTAGAAATGTGGTTTATTCATACATTTTAATGCAATTTAATGACATTATAATTAAAAAATGTTGATGAACATACATAATACAATAAATAGATACATCATTTAATAATAATAACATTATTCATAATAACAATATTAATAGGCTAGAGGCCTATTAATTAGATTTGCCTTGGGGGGGGGGGGCGTCTTGCACTCCTGTGCTACATTTGACATTTTCATTCATACTAACCTACTAAAAGTAGATCAATTCACCAAACGAATGGATTACATTACCTAGAATACCCCTGATAACATGTACAACACGACTTGTATATACAACTTTCTAAAATCTGATATATGCTTATTTTCTAACAGCAGAAAATTAGATCAAATTACCTCAAAAACGTTTTTGCTGAATAACTCTGTCAACTGCTATGTGAAAGGTCAAATATTTGATGTGGTGGCCTGGTGCCATCTGAGAAATGTTTTCGGTTGAAAAATAGCACCCCGTAGTGTTCACAAGGGGAATTACATGGGGGGGGGCGTCTTACCCTCGGGGGGCGTCTTTGGGTCCTCTACCCTACCTTTGATAAACCGCACGTTATTGCGGCGGAATTTGATATCGTTAGTAGCCTAGTTTATGGCTTTGTCAATCCATTGATATCGATTTATAATTATTTCAAGTTTTTCTCCCTATGCAAAAGATGGGGCGGTTGTGTGAACCCAACCAGTAGAGAGCGTAGTTTTACACTTTGGCTCCCTTGCTTAGAGAACATAGATGGTGAAGTGGGCTATCTGGAGCGTACAGGGAAAATAGTAGGCTAGTGCTGATGATTTCTGTCACGGACAGCATACACTGCATACCCTCAGTCCCCTAATAGGTCTTATTTCATTTCAACTTGGCTATTTACTTGATGGAGCATGTTACATTTGAGCAATATGATGATAATATGGCTAAAAGGTAGGCTACAATATGTCACAGTGCACTGGCTACTGCTATCATGTACAGTACTCCTACACATAGTAACTTCAGTTTTACAAGATGCCACAGTGCACTGGCTACTGCTATCAATACAATACAGTACAGTGCTCCTAAAATACCTACTGTATGTTATATACAGATGCCCTCAGCTGCAGGACCATCTCCTTTGATGATTTTACCTCTTTTGAATACCACTCTATTGTCTTAAAATGCCAGCCCCCAGTTCTGGCAGTAACCGTGTATAGGCCTCCCAAACAATGCCCTGCCTTCTCTACAGAATTTTCAGAACTCCTGTCCATCATCAGTACAAATTATGATAAGATTATCATCATTGGAGATTTCAACATACACATGGATACTGAGGCGGACTGGAAAGCCAGGGACTTTATCAACCTCCTAAACTCCATGGATTTTACCCAACATATCACTGAGCCAACCCACAACCGCGGCCACACCCTTGATCTAGTGATTACTAAGGGCCTGACTATCAGTCTCCTCTATTAGTGACCTCGCTCTCTCCGACCATTTCTGTATCTTCTTCACTGCATTGGTTCCTAAAGTCAAAAGTAGTACTGAGCGCTTTATCAAGAAACGTTATCTTACCTCCGCAGTAGCCGATAGTTTTAGAGAAATAATGATCACAAACAATTTAGCAACTCCAGAAGTGGAGCCGTCAGGAACTATTGAAGACTTAGAAACCACCTTTAACACCAGAGTAAGGGCAGCCTTGGATTCTGTAGCACCTATTAAATTGAAAAAGATCACAGCCAATCATAAAGCTCCATGGCGAAATGAGGAAACAAATCAACTAAAGAGAACCTGCAGAACATCTGAGCGTATATGGAGAAATACCAAGCTACAGGGCCACCATGATATTCTCAAAGAACATCTCTCTGCCTTTAATAAAGCAATAAGAAATGCAAGGAAAGACGACTTCTCAAAATTGATATATATCAACCAAAATAATTCAAGAGTGCTCTTCTCAACAATTGATAGCCTAATAAACCCTGCCGTAAAAACACCAGATAACCTGCGCTCTACCTCCAAATGTGAGGAATTTGCAGCTAACTTCAGAGATAAGATTATGAATATTAGGAGGAATATCACCCAGGAAAGGCCATGCATCCCGTTCACAGATCCTCTTCCTCCATGTAATGCACATATGAGCTTGTTTACACTGGTGGACACAGAAATGTTGAGAAAAGTAGTAACCAAACTCAAATCCTCCACATGCCTGCTGGATCCCATCCCCACTGATTTTTTCAAAACTATTTTTGACTCTGTATCCTATGACATTTGATCCATTGTTAATGACTCACTATCTACAGGTGTCTTCCCACCAATACTTAAAACTGCTTTGGTGAGACCCGTACTGAAGAAAAACAACTTATACACTTCAGTTCTTAGCAATTTTAGACCAATCTCCAACCTTCCCTTTTTGAGTAAAATTCTGGAAAAGATTGTTTTCCAAAAGATTAATGATTTCCTATCTTCAAGTTCTACCCTTGACCTTTTCCAGTCCGGCTTTCGCGCCCATCATACAGTAGCACAGAGACGGCATTAGTCAAAGTTGTAAATGACCTCAGAATTAATGCTGACTCCAAAGAGCTCTCTGTTCTCGTCCTCCTGGACCTGAGTGCAGCCTTTGATACTATAGATCATGCAATCCTCATCAAACGACTGGAGAAGTGGGTTGGCCTCTCCGGTCCAGTCCTTAATTGGCTTAGGACCTATCTAACCGGTCGTGATTTCTTCGTTGCCCTCAGTGACCATAGCTCAGGGAAGATCCCTATGACCTGTGGGGTTCCCCAAGGATCGATCCTAGGACCTCTACTCTTCAGCCTGTACATGCTGCCCCTTGGCAGTGTCATCAAGAGGCACAACATTAGCTACCATAGCTACGCAGATGATACCCAACTCTATATTTCTGTAAAACCCAGTAACTACAGCTTGATTGACTGCCTTGTCAAGTGTATAACATATATAAATGTATGGATGTCACATAATTTCCTCCAACTAAAACAGGATAAAACAGAAGTACTGATCATTGGAGAAAAAGATGAAAGAGAGAAACTATCTGCACATTTAAAAACTAGAAATAAGAAAATTGACACCAAATGCCAGACTAAAAACCTAGGTGTCATACTTGACTCGGATCTTAATTTCGAAAACCACATCAAGAATATTACAAAGACATCTTTTTACCACTAAAGTAACATTGCCAATGTGCAACCCTTTCTCTCTCAGGCTGACACCGAAAGACTAATGCATTCTTTCATCACAAGCAGGCTGGACACCTGCAATGCTCTACTATCAGGCCTACCAAAGAAAGCAATCTCTAAGCTCCAAATGATACAGAATGCTGTAGCACAAGTCCTCACTAAGACTAGACAAAGGGCACACATCACACCAGCCTTAAAATTACTACACTGGTTACCTGTCAACTCTAGAATAGACTTTAAAATACTATTACCAGTCTATAAATCTCTCCACAGTCACGCACCAGAATACATTTCAGACATGCTTGTCAGATACATGCCCAACAGACCACTCAGATCCTCAGATAGTGAACTCTTAACAGTCCCAAAAGCCAGGACCAAGAAACACAGAGAGGCAGCCTTTAGTTTCTATGCCCCCAACCTCTGGAACACCCTGCCGGAGTGCCTTAGAAGGACTGAAACAACGGAGGTCTTCAAGCAAGATCTCAAGACGTACCCAGGCACACTCTAGCACACACAGACACACACTAGTGTTTGCCATACCTCTCCCATGATGCTCTTAGCCTTTCTTGCTCTGAAAATGTACTTAAATGTAATTTATTGCTCTATAAATGTTCTTAGCCGTTAGACAAATATATTCCAGGAGCTTGCTCCAGGTTGCCTGTTTTAATATCTGTGTTGCTTTTATGGCTCTGTGTGCTACTAACCCTGTTCTGCCTCCCCTCTCCCTAGTGCCTCTCTCTCTCCCTCCTATCTTCTAACCAGGTCCAGTGGATGCCCCACTGTCACCAGCAGACCACCCTGAGTCCGATAGATACCCCTGTGTCTGCTGTGGATGTCGTAGCATTTAGTTAACACACACACACGTGCACACAGACATACACCAGTCCACTTCCGGCTTTAGGCCTGGACCTGGGCCCAGTCCCCCTTCCCCTCACCCTAACCCGGGTCCGTATCCTTTTCCTACCTCCACCCTACCCCCGACCCCCGCCTCTACCTGGACTCAGGCACACTCACACACACACAAACATACACCAGTCCTGGGCCCAGATCCCCTTCCCCTCACCCTAACCCGGGTCTGT
Source organism: Borostomias antarcticus (assembly GCF_949987555.1). NCBI lineage: Eukaryota > Metazoa > Chordata > Actinopteri > Stomiiformes > Stomiidae > Borostomias > Borostomias antarcticus. The sequence continues at coordinate 5,791,426 of NC_140252.1, forward strand.
ATCCTTTTCCTACCCCGATCCTACCCCTGACCCCTGCCTCTATCTGGGCCCAGGCACATTCACACACACACAGACATACACCAGTGTTTGCCATGTCTCTCCTATTATGTTTTTAGCCTCTCTTACTCTGAAAATGTAATTTAATGTAATTTATTGCTTTATAAATGTTCTTAGCCGGTAGACAAACATACTCCAGGAGCTTGCTTGATTGCCTTGTTGAGAGGGGTCAGGGGATGAAGTGCCACATCAGAATAATTTTTACAGCTCACTTATCTGGCCCCAGGGCGATACTGGATTTTTGCTTCCCTCTGGAATATGTAGAGGTGGGTCGTATGCCCACCTCCCTTGTTCTCTGTAAAGCGCATTGTGTTGCCTCTGGGTATGAAATGCGCTATACAAATAAAGCTTTGATTGATTGATTGATTGATTGATTGATTGATTGATTGATACCACTTCATATCACAGCGAGCATACTGTTCCTATACAGCTCTTTACAACACAGGACAGTAGGTCTATAGCTAGCTGTACAGCACTTTACAACATACAACAGTAGTCATATACCTACTGTAGCTACTGTATACAAGTACTTTACAATACAGCACAATAGACCTATACCTAGCAGCACATTAGGCCTATATTTAGATATACAGGACTTTACAACACAGCACGGTAGGCCTAGCTGGATAACACTTTACAAAACAGAAACCAAAAGAATCAAGTATTATTATTATTATTATTATATGTATCTGCCCCAGTCTGACTAAAGTACTATAAAGCAACTGGTTATTCACCAGATCACTGATGAAGAGGCCGTTCACCCAGGGACTCATATTACCCAGAGCCATCACTGCTAGTCCTCTAATCTACCAGTATCAACACATAATTTATGTGACAACTTGGTTAAACAAAGCTCAGAGAGCAATATGTACTCTATTCTGTCTTCAATTGGGAGTGTTTTTCTCAAAGAAAGTAGGCTAATACAGAATAATTTCTGATGTTGAGATTCTGATGTTCCATTTCAAAATAAAAGCCTTCTAAAGTCTCAAAAATGGCTTAAATCAGGATTAAATCAGAATTGGGGGTGTTTTTGTCAAAGAAAGTAGGCTAATACTGAATAATTTTAGAAAATTCCTACTCTAAAGTTCATCCCCATTATGGACTTACTTGATTTCTCTAAGTCAGTGTGTCAAATCCAGAAGTCACTAGCTACTCTGATGAGGTGGAATGGATCACTGACTACTTAAGTGTCTGTGTCAGCAACGTCTACTATGACATCATGAAAGCGATGGGAGATGTAACGTGACGAGGTGCCCTCTAGTGGTTTTGGTAGGGGTGTGGAAGTGTTGGAGTCGGACTGAGTGCATTTTTGAAATAGGATATCTACATTAGGTAAACACGGGTGTAATTAATAAAAAGGCGAGGTTGCTGCGAGTGGTTGCTACGCAAAGCGTTCACTAAGTGAAGTCACAAGCACCAACCCCCCTCTCCCCCCGCCGGGACGGCTCCCTCTCCATCTCTCCTCCCCGCTAGGTAGATTTGGGGAGCGTTCTTTGAGCGCGAAGGACGACCGAGAGGCGAGATTAGCGTTCGTTCAAGTAATTTAAAAAAAAAAAAGTCCCATAACCATTGAATTGGTAGTAGGCTATTTAGAGGTTGGTCATTTCTCCGAGTGAGAATTGTGAAGCGTGGTGAGTGAGCGTGAGAGTAGGCTGCAATGCGTGTGTCTGAAACTTGGCAGCCCCGGGTTTCATTGATCTAGCGGTCAGTAAATTCGACCAAATTTCAAGAGGTGGACATCACTGGATTCATCTCGACAAACAGATAATTCAAGAGCAATTGACTCATGTTTACGAAGCACACCAACATAGTGCTCTGATCAGCTGCCCTCTCCAGTGAAGTTCTCAAAACGCGACAGATGCCCGGATCCGTAGTAGCCTATAGTTCTCATTGTATTAACCTACATTACAGTAATTTAGCAGACGCTTTTATCCAAAGCAACTAACAATAATTGCATTTAACGTAGGAAAAGCCAATGTAGGCTACTAGCCTACTAGGCTACTTGCCAGAATTTACAAGTGCATCTCCTTTCTAAAACAAGTGACTAAGAGCATAATCTAGTGCTGAAGGCAAAGTGCCAGAATAGCAATCTAAAATACAATAGAGGGAGGATCGTTGTAGTTCTCTCTGTAAAATAACTAAAACTTAGGCCTAAAATAAAGAAATAAAAGGACCCAAAGATGCCCCCCCTAAGGACAATGTCAATTTGTGGCTTATTAAATACATATTTAAAACTGAATTTAGTATATACATGTTAGTTATGTTGAAGACTTTACACTTTAATAGCATTTAAGTAAAAAAAAAAATAAAAAAAAATTGATGATATAATACATTTTAAAAATTGTGTAAAGGGGGCATCCTACACCACCCGGAGTGCAAGATGCCCCCCCATGGGATATTGCCTCACTTGTCATTTTAATTTTAAATAATTAATCATAGAGTGTAAAATGAGTCTCAATCTTATAAAAGTAGTTATTCATATTTTAAAATTAATTAATTCTTGAAATATATGCATAGGCTACATCCATTTTGGCATAATATTAGGCATTAGAAATGTGGTTTATTCATACATTTTAATGCAATTTAATGACATTATAATTAAAAAATGTTGATGAACATACATAATACAATAAATAGATAAATCATTTAATAATAATAACATTATTCATAATAACAATATTAATAGGCTAGAGGCCTATTAATTAGATTTGCCTTGGGGGGGGGGGGGGGCGTCTTGCACTGTGCTACATTTGACATTTTCATTCATACTAACCTACTAAAAGTAGATCAATTCACCAAACGAATGGATTACATTACCTAGAATACCCCTGATAACATGTACAACACGACTTGTATATACAACTTTCTAAAATCTGATATATGCTTATTTTCTAACAGCAGAAAATTAGATCAAATTACCTCAAAAACGTTTTTGCTGAATAACTCTGTCAACTGCTATGTGACAAGTCAAATATTTGATGTGGTGGCCTGGTGCCATCTGAGAAATGTTTTCGGTTGAAAAATAGCACCCCGTAGTGTTCACAAGGGGAATTACATGGGGGGGGGCGTCTTACCCTCGGGGGGCGTCTTTGGGTCCTCTACCCTACCTTTGATAAACCGCACGTTATTGCGGCGGAATTTGATATCGTTAGTAGCCTAGTTTATGGCTTTGTCAATCCATTGATATCGATTTATAATTATTTCAAGTTTTTCTCCCTATGCAAAAGATGGGGCGGTTGTGTGAACCCAACCAGTAGAGAGCGTAGTTTTACACTTTGGCTCCCTTGCTTAGAGAACATAGATGGTGAAGTGGGCTATCTGGAGCGTACAGGGAAAATAGTAGGCTAGTGCTGATGATTTCTGTCACGGACAGCATACACTGCATACCCTCAGTCCCCTAATAGGTCTTATTTCATTTCAACTTGGCTATTTACTTGATGGAGCATGTTACATTTGAGCAATATGATGATAATATGGCTAAAAGGTAGGCTACAATATGTCACAGTGCACTGGCTACTGCTATCATGTACAGTACTCCTACACATAGTAACTTCAGTTTTACAAGATGCCACAGTGCACTGGCTACTGCTATCAATACAATACAGTACAGTGCTCCTAAAATACCTACTGTATGTTATATACAGATGCCCTCAGCTGCAGGACCATCTCCTTTGATGATTTTACCTCTTTTGAATACCACTCTATTGTCTTAAAATGCCAGCCCCCAGTTCTGGCAGTAACCGTGTATAGGCCTCCCAAACAATGCCCTGCCTTCTCTACAGAATTTTCAGAACTCCTGTCCATCATCCATACAAATTATGATAAGATTATCATCATTGGAGATTTCAACATACACATGGATACTGAGGCGGACTGGAAAGCCAGGGACTTTATCAACCTCCTAAACTCCATGGATTTTACCCAACATATCACTGAGCCAACCCACAACCGCGGCCACACCCTTGATCTAGTGATTACTAAGGGCCTGACTATCAGTCTCCTCTATTAGTGACCTCGCTCTCTCCGACCATTTCTGTATCTTCTTCACTGCATTGGTTCCTAAAGTCAAAAGTAGTACTGAGCGCTTTATCAAGAAACGTTATCTTACCTCCGCAGTAGCCGATAGTTTTAGAGAAATAATGATCACAAACAATTTAGCAACTCCAGAAGTGGAGCCGTCAGGAACTATTGAAGACTTAGAAACCACCTTTAACACCAGAGTAAGGGCAGCCTTGGATTCTGTAGCACCTATTAAATTGAAAAAGATCACAGCCAATCATAAAGCTCCATGGCGAAATGAGGAAACAAATCAACTAAAGAGAACCTGCAGAACATCTGAGCGTATATGGAGAAAGACCAAGCTACAGGGCCACCATGATATTCTCAAAGAACATCTCTCTGCCTTTAATAAAGCAATAAGAAATGCAAGGAAAGACGACTTCTCAAAATTGATATCTATCAACCAAAATAATTCAAGAGTGCTCTTCTCAACAATTGATAGCCTAATAAACCCTGCCGTAAAAACACCAGATAACCTGCGCTCTACCTCCAAATGTGAGGAATTTGCAGCTAACTTCAGAGATAAGATTATGAATATTAGGAGGAATATCACCCAGGAAAGGCCATGCATCCCGTTCACAGATCCTCTTCCTCCATGTAATGCACATATGAGCTTGTTTACACTGGTGGACACAGAAATGTTGAGAAAAGTAGTAACCAAACTCAAATCCTCCACATGCCTGCTGGATCCCATCCCCACTGATTTTTTCAAAACTATTTTTGACTCTGTATCCTATGACATTTGATCCATTGTTAATGACTCACTATCTACAGGTGTCTTCCCACCAATACTTAAAACTGCTTTGGTGAGACCCGTACTGAAGAAAAACAACTTATACACTTCAGTTCTTAGCAATTTTAGACCAATCTCCAACCTTCCCTTTTTGAGTAAAATTCTGGAAAAGATTGTTTTCCAAAAGATTAATGATTTCCTATCTTCAAGTTCTACCCTTGACCTTTTCCAGTCCGGCTTTCGCGCCCATCATACAGTAGCACAGAGACGGCATTAGTCAAAGTTGTAAATGACCTCAGAATTAATGCTGACTCCAAAGAGCTCTCTGTTCTCGTCCTCCTGGACCTGAGTGCAGCCTTTGATACTATAGATCATGCAATCCTCATCAAACGACTGGAGAAGTGGGTTGGCCTCTCCGGTCCAGTCCTTAATTGGCTTAGGACCTATCTAACCGGTCGTGATTTCTTCGTTGCCCTCAGTGACCATAGCTCAGGGAAGATCCCTATGACCTGTGGGGTTCCCCAAGGATCGATCCTAGGACCTCTACTCTTCAGCCTGTACATGCTGCCCCTTGGCAGTGTCATCAAGAGGCACAACATTAGCTACCATAGCTACGCAGATGATACCCAACTCTATATTTCTGTAAAACCCAGTAACTACAGCTTGATTGACTGCCTTGTCAAGTGTATAACATATATAAATGTATGGATGTCACATAATTTCCTCCAACTAAAACAGGATAAAACAGAAGTACTGATCATTGGAGAAAAAGATGAAAGAGAGAAACTATCTGCACATTTAAAAACTAGAAATAAGAAAATTGACACCAAATGCCAGACTAAAAACCTAGGTGTCATACTTGACTCGGATCTTAATTTCGAAAACCACATCAAGAATATTACAAAGACATCTTTTTACCACTAAAGTAACATTGCCAATGTGCAACCCTTTCTCTCTCAGGCTGACACCGAAAGACTAATGCATTCTTTCATCACAAGCAGGCTGGACACCTGCAATGCTCTACTATCAGGCCTACCAAAGAAAGCAATCTCTAAGCTCCAAATGATACAGAATGCTGTAGCACAAGTCCTCACTAAGACTAGACAAAGGGCACACATCACACCAGCCTTAAAATTACTACACTGGTTACCTGTCAACTCTAGAATAGACTTTAAAATACTATTACCAGTCTATAAATCTCTCCACAGTCACGCACCAGAATACATTTCAGACATGCTTGTCAGATACATGCCCAACAGACCACTCAGATCCTCAGATAGTGAACTCTTAACAGTCCCAAAAGCCAGGACCAAGAAACACAGAGAGGCAGCCTTTAGTTTCTATGCCCCCAACCTCTGGAACACCCTGCCGGAGTGCCTTAGAAGGACTGAAACAACGGAGGTCTTCAAGCAAGATCTCAAGACGTACCCAGGCACACTCTAGCACACACAGACACACACTAGTGTTTGCCATACCTCTCCCATGATGCTCTTAGCCTTTCTTGCTCTGAAAATGTACTTAAATGTAATTTATTGCTCTATAAATGTTCTTAGCCGTTAGACAAATATATTCCAGGAGCTTGCTCCAGGTTGCCTGTTTTAATATCTGTGTTGCTTTTATGGCTCTGTGTGCTACTAACCCTGTTCTGCCTCCCCTCTCCCTAGTGCCTCTCTCTCTCCCTCCTATCTTCTAACCAGGTCCAGTGGATGCCCCACTGTCACCAGCAGACCACCCTGAGTCCGATAGATACCCCTGTGTCTGCTGTGGATGTCGTAGCATTTAGTTAACACACACACACGTGCACACAGACATACACCAGTCCACTTCCGGCTTTAGGCCTGGACCTGGGCCCAGTCCCCCTTCCCCTCACCCTAACCCGGGTCCGTATCCTTTTCCTACCTCCACCCTACCCCCGACCCCCGCCTCTACCTGGACTCAGGCACACTCACACACACACAAACATACACCAGTCCTGGGCCCAGATCCCCTTCCCCTCACCCTAACCCGGGTCTGTATCCTTTTCCTACCCCGATCCTACCCCTGACCCCTGCCTCTATCTGGGCCCAGGCACATTCACACACACACAGACATACACCAGTGTTTGCCATGTCTCTCCTATTATGTTTTTAGCCTCTCTTACTCTGAAAATGTAATTTAATGTAATTTATTGCTTTATAAATGTTCTTAGCCGGTAGACAAACATACTCCAGGAGCTTGCTTGATTGCCTTGTTGAGAGGGGTCAGGGGATGAAGTGCCACATCAGAATAATTTTTACAGCTCACTTATCTGGCCCCAGGGCGATACTGGATTTTTGCTTCCCTCTGGAATATGTAGAGGTGGGTCGTATGCCCACCTCCCTTGTTCTCTGTAAAGCGCATTGTGTTGCCTCTGGGTATGAAATGCGCTATACAAATAAAGCTTTGATTGATTGATTGATTGATTGATTGATTGATACCACTTCATATCACAGCGAGCATACTGTTCCTATACAGCTCTTTACAACACAGGACAGTAGGTCTATAGCTAGCTGTACAGCACTTTACAACATACAACAGTAGTCATATACCTACTGTAGCTACTGTATACAAGTACTTTACAATACAGCACAATAGACCTATACCTAGCAGCACATTAGGCCTATATTTAGATATACAGGACTTTACAACACAGCACGGTAGGCCTAGCTGGATAACACTTTACAAAACAGAAACCAAAAGAATCAAGTATTATTATTATTATTATTATATGTATCTGCCCCAGTCTGACTAAAGTACTATAAAGCAACTGGTTATTCACCAGATCACTGATGAAGAGGCCGTTCACCCAGGGACTCATATTACCCAGAGCCATCACTGCTAGTCCTCTAATCTACCAGTATCAACACATAATTTATGTGACAACTTGGTTAAACAAAGCTCAGAGAGCAATATGTACTCTATTCTGTCTTCAATTGGGAGTGTTTTTCTCAAAGAAAGTAGGCTAATACAGAATAATTTCTGATGTTGAGATTCTGATGTTCCATTTCAAAATAAAAGCCTTCTAAAGTCTCAAAAATGGCTTAAATCAGGATTAAATCAGAATTGGGGGTGTTTTTGTCAAAGAAAGTAGGCTAATACTGAATAATTTTAGAAAATTCCTACTCTAAAGTTCATCCCCATTATGGACTTACTTGATTTCTCTAAGTCAGTGTGTCAAATCCAGAAGTCACTAGCTACTCTGATGAGGTGGAATGGATCACTGACTACTTAAGTGTCTGTGTCAGCAACGTCTACTATGACATCATGAAAGCGATGGGAGATGTAACGTGACGAGGTGCCCTCTAGTGGTTTTGGTAGGGGTGTGGAAGTGTTGGAGTCGGACTGAGTGCATTTTTGAAATAGGATATCTACATTAGGTAAACACGGGTGTAATTAATAAAAAGGCGAGGTTGCTGCGAGTGGTTGCTACGCAAACCGTTCACTAAGTGAAGTCACAAGCACCAACCCCCCTCTCCCCCCGCCGGGACGGCTCCCTCTCCATCTCTCCTCCCCGCTAGGTAGATTTGGGGAGCGTTCTTTGAGCGCGAAGGACGACCGAGAGGCGAGATTAGCGTTCGTTCAAGTAATTTAAAAAAAAAAAAGTCCCATAACCATTGAATTGGTAGTAGGCTATTTAGAGGTTGGTCATTTCTCCGAGTGAGAATTGTGAAGCGTGGTGAGTGAGCGTGAGAGTAGGCTGCAATGCGTGTGTCTGAAACTTGGCAGCCCCGGGTTTCATTGATCTAGCGGTCAGTAAATTCGACCAAATTTCAAGAGGTGGACATCACTGGATTCATCTCGACAAACAGATAATTCAAGAGCAATTGACTCATGTTTACGAAGCACACCAACATAGTGCTCTGATCAGCTGCCCTCTCCAGTGAAGTTCTCAAAACGCGACAGATGCCCGGATCCGTAGTAGCCTATAGTTCTCATTGTATTAACCTACATTACAGTAATTTAGCAGACGCTTTTATCCAAAGCAACTAACAATAATTGCATTTAACGTAGGAAAAGCCAATGTAGGCTACTAGCCTACTAGGCTACTTGCCAGAATTTACAAGTGCATCTCCTTTCTAAAACAAGTGACTAAGAGCATAATCTAGTGCTGAAGGCAAAGTGCCAGAATAGCAATCTAAAATACAATAGAGGGAGGATCGTTGTAGTTCTCTCTGTAAAATAACTAAAACTTAGGCCTAAAATAAAGAAATAAAAGGACCCAAAGATGCCCCCCCTAAGGACAATGTCAATTTGTGGCTTATTAAATACATATTTAAAACTGAATTTAGTATATACATGTTAGTTATGTTGAAGACTTTACACTTTAATAGCATTTAAGTAAAAAAAAAAAAAAAAAAAAATTGATGATATAATACATTTTAAAAATTGTGTAAAGGGGGCATCCTACACCACCCGGAGTGCAAGATGCCCCCCCATGGGATATTGCCTCACTTGTCATTTTAATTTTAAATAATTAATCATAGAGTGTAAAATGAGTCTCAATCTTATAAAAGTAGTTATTCATATTTTAAAATTAATTAATTCTTGAAATATATGCATAGGCTACATCCATTTTGGCATAATATTAGGCATTAGAAATGTGGTTTATTCATACATTTTAATGCAATTTAATGACATTATAATTAAAAAATGTTGATGAACATACATAATACAATAAATAGATAAATCATTTAATAATAATAACATTATTCATAATAACAATATTAATAGGCTAGAGGCCTATTAATTAGATTTGCCTTGGGGGGGGGGGGGGGGCGTCTTGCACTGTGCTACATTTGACATTTTCATTCATACTAACCTACTAAAAGTAGATCAATTCACCAAACGAATGGATTACATTACCTAGAATACCCCTGATAACATGTACAACACGACTTGTATATACAACTTTCTAAAATCTGATATATGCTTATTTTCTAACAGCAGAAAATTAGATCAAATTACCTCAAAAACGTTTTTGCTGAATAACTCTGTCAACTGCTATGTGACAAGTCAAATATTTGATGTGGTGGCCTGGTGCCATCTGAGAAATGTTTTCGGTTGAAAAATAGCACCCCGTAGTGTTCACAAGGGGAATTACATGGGGGGGGGCGTCTTACCCTCGGGGGGCGTCTTTGGGTCCTCTACCCTACCTTTGATAAACCGCACGTTATTGCGGCGGAATTTGATATCGTTAGTAGCCTAGTTTATGGCTTTGTCAATCCATTGATATCGATTTATAATTATTTCAAGTTTTTCTCCCTATGCAAAAGATGGGGCGGTTGTGTGAACCCAACCAGTAGAGAGCGTAGTTTTACACTTTGGCTCCCTTGCTTAGAGAACATAGATGGTGAAGTGGGCTATCTGGAGCGTACAGGGAAAATAGTAGGCTAGTGCTGATGATTTCTGTCACGGACAGCATACACTGCATACCCTCAGTCCCCTAATAGGTCTTATTTCATTTCAACTTGGCTATTTACTTGATGGAGCATGTTACATTTGAGCAATATGATGATAATATGGCTAAAAGGTAGGCTACAATATGTCACAGTGCACTGGCTACTGCTATCATGTACAGTACTCCTACACATAGTAACTTCAGTTTTACAAGATGCCACAGTGCACTGGCTACTGCTATCAATACAATACAGTACAGTGCTCCTAAAATACCTACTGTATGTTATATACAGATGCCCTCAGCTGCAGGACCATCTCCTTTGATGATTTTACCTCTTTTGAATACCACTCTATTGTCTTAAAATGCCAGCCCCCAGTTCTGGCAGTAACCGTGTATAGGCCTCCCAAACAATGCCCTGCCTTCTCTACAGAATTTTCAGAACTCCTGTCCATCATCCATACAAATTATGATAAGATTATCATCATTGGAGATTTCAACATACACATGGATACTGAGGCGGACTGGAAAGCCAGGGACTTTATCAACCTCCTAAACTCCATGGATTTTACCCAACATATCACTGAGCCAACCCACAACCGCGGCCACACCCTTGATCTAGTGATTACTAAGGGCCTGACTATCAGTCTCCTCTATTAGTGACCTTGCTCTCTCCGACCATTTCTGTATCTTCTTCACTGCATTGGTTCCTAAAGTCAAAAGTAGTACTGAGCGCTTTATCAAGAAACGTTATCTTACCTCCGCAGTAGCCGATAGTTTTAGAGAAATAATGATCACAAACAATTTAGCAACTCCAGAAGTGGAGCCGTCAGGAACTATTGAAGACTTAGAAACCACCTTTAACACCAGAGTAAGGGCAGCCTTGGATTCTGTAGCACCTATTAAATTGAAAAAGATCACAGCCAATCATAAAGCTCCATGGCGAAATGAGGAAACAAATCAACTAAAGAGAACCTGCAGAACATCTGAGCGTATATGGAGAAAGACCAAGCTACAGGGCCACCATGATATTCTCAAAGAACATCTCTCTGCCTTTAATAAAGCAATAAGAAATGCAAGGAAAGACGACTTCTCAAAATTGATATCTATCAACCAAAATAATTCAAGAGTGCTCTTCTCAACAATTGATAGCCTAATAAACCCTGCCGTAAAAACACCAGATAACCTGCGCTCTACCTCCAAATGTGAGGAATTTGCAGCTAACTTCAGAGATAAGATTATGAATATTAGGAGGAATATCACCCAGGAAAGGCCATGCATCCCGTTCACAGATCCTCTTCCTCCATGTAATGCACATATGAGCTTGTTTACACTGGTGGACACAGAAATGTTGAGAAAAGTAGTAACCAAACTCAAATCCTCCACATGCCTGCTGGATCCCATCCCCACTGATTTTTTCAAAACTATTTTTGACTCTGTATCCTATGACATTTGATCCATTGTTAATGACTCACTATCTACAGGTGTCTTCCCACCAATACTTAAAACTGCTTTGGTGAGACCCGTACTGAAGAAAAACAACTTATACACTTCAGTTCTTAGCAATTTTAGACCAATCTCCAACCTTCCCTTTTTGAGTAAAATTCTGGAAAAGATTGTTTTCCAAAAGATTAATGATTTCCTATCTTCAAGTTCTACCCTTGACCTTTTCCAGTCCGGCTTTCGCGCCCATCATACAGTAGCACAGAGACGGCATTAGTCAAAGTTGTAAATGACCTCAGAATTAATGCTGACTCCAAAGAGCTCTCTGTTCTCGTCCTCCTGGACCTGAGTGCAGCCTTTGATACTATAGATCATGCAATCCTCATCAAACGACTGGAGAAGTGGGTTGGCCTCTCCGGTCCAGTCCTTAATTGGCTTAGGACCTATCTAACCGGTCATGATTTCTTCGTTGCCCTCAGTGACCATAGCTCAGGGAAGATCCCTATGACCTGTGGGGTTCCCCAAGGATCGATCCTAGGACCTCTACTCTTCAGCCTGTACATGCTGCCCCTTGGCAGTGTCATCAAGAGGCACAACATTAGCTACCATAGCTACGCAGATGATACCCAACTCTATATTTCTGTAAAACCCAGTAACTACAGCTTGATTGACTGCCTTGTCAAGTGTATAATATATATAAATGTATGGATGTCACATAATTTCCTCCAACTAAAACAGGATAAAACAGAAGTACTGATCATTGGAGAAAAAGATGAAAGAGAGAAACTATCTGCACATTTAAAAACTAGAAATAAGAAAATTGACACCAAATGCCAGACTAAAAACCTAGGTGTCATACTTGACTCGGATCTTAATTTCGAAAACCACATCAAGAATATTACAAAGACATCTTTTTACCACTAAAGTAACATTGCCAATGTGCAACCCTTTCTCTCTCAGGCTGACACCGAAAGACTAATGCATTCTTTCATCACAAGCAGGCTGGACACCTGCAATGCTCTACTATCAGGCCTACCAAAGAAAGCAATCTCTAAGCTCCAAATGATACAGAATGCTGTAGCACAAGTCCTCACTAAGACTAGACAAAGGGCACACATCACACCAGCCTTAAAATCACTACACTGGTTACCTGTCAACTCTAGAATAGACTTTAAAATACTATTACCAGTCTATAAATCTCTCCACAGTCACGCACCAGAATACATTTCAGACATGCTTGTCAGATACATGCCCAACAGACCACTCAGATCCTCAGATAGTGAACTCTTAACAGTCCCAAAAGCCAGGACCAAGAAACACAGAGAGGCAGCCTTTAGTTTCTATGCCCCCAACCTCTGGAACACCCTGCCGGAGTGCCTTAGAAGGACTGAAACAACGGAGGTCTTCAAGCAAGATCTCAAGACGTACCCAGGCACACTCTAGCACACACAGACACACACTAGTGTTTGCCATACCTCTCCCATGATGCTCTTAGCCTTTCTTGCTCTGAAAATGTACTTAAATGTAATTTATTGCTCTATAAATGTTCTTAGCCGTTAGACAAATATATTCCAGGAGCTTGCTCCAGGTTGCCTGTTTTAATATCTGTGTTGCTTTTATGGCTCTGTGTGCTACTAACCCTGTTCTGCCTCCCCTCTCCCTAGTGCCTCTCTCTCTCCCTCCTATCTTCTAACCAGGTCCAGTGGATGCCCCACTGTCACCAGCAGACCACCCTGAGTCCGATAGATACCCCTGTGTCTGCTGTGGATGTCGTAGCATTTAGTTAACACACACACACGTGCACACAGACATACACCAGTCCACTTCCGGCTTTAGGCCTGGACCTGGGCCCAGTCCCCCTTCCCCTCACCCTAACCCGGGTCCGTATCCTTTTCCTACCTCCACCCTACCCCTGACCCCCGCCTCTACCTGGACTCAGGCACACTCACACACACACAAACATACACCAGTCCTGGGCCCAGATCCCCTTCCCCTCACCCTAACCCGGGTCTGTATCCTTTTCCTACCCCGATCCTACCCCTGACCCCTGCCTCTATCTGGGCCCAGGCACATTCACACACACACAGACATACACCAGTGTTTGCCATGTCTCTCCTATTATGTTTTTAGCCTCTCTTACTCTGAAAATGTAATTTAATGTAATTTATTGCTTTATAAATGTTCTTAGCCGGTAGACAAACATACTCCAGGAGCTTGCTTGATTGCCTTGTTGAGAGGGGTCAGGGGATGAAGTGCCACATCAGAATAATTTTTACAGCTCACTTATCTGGCCCCAGGGCGATACTGGATTTTTGCTTCCCTCTGGAATATGTAGAGGTGGGTCGTATGCCCACCTCCCTTGTTCTCTGTAAAGCGCATTGTGTTGCCTCTGGGTATGAAATGCGCTATACAAATAAAGCTTTGATTGATTGATTGATTGATTGATTGATTGATTGATTGATACCACTTCATATCACAGCGAGCATACTGTTCCTATACAGCTCTTTACAACACAGGACAGTAGGTCTATAGCTAGCTGTACAGCACTTTACAACATACAACAGTAGTCATATACCTACTGTAGCTACTGTATACAAGTACTTTACAATACAGCACAATAGACCTATACCTAGCAGCACATTAGGCCTATATTTAGATATACAGGACTTTACAACACAGCACGGTAGGCCTAGCTGGATAACACTTTACAAAACAGAAACCAAAAGAATCAAGTATTATTATTATTATTATTATATGTATCTGCCCCAGTCTGACTAAAGTACTATAAAGCAACTGGTTATTCACCAGATCACTGATGAAGAGGCCGTTCACCCAGGGACTCATATTACCCAGAGCCATCACTGCTAGTCCTCTAATCTACCAGTATCAACACATAATTTATGTGACAACTTGGTTAAACAAAGCTCAGAGAGCAATATGTACTCTATTCTGTCTTCAATTGGGAGTGTTTTTCTCAAAGAAAGTAGGCTAATACAGAATAATTTCTGATGTTGAGATTCTGATGTTCCATTTCAAAATAAAAGCCTTCTAAAGTCTCAAAAATGGCTTAAATCAGGATTAAATCAGAATTGGGGGTGTTTTTGTCAAAGAAAGTAGGCTAATACTGAATAATTTTAGAAAATTCTTACTCTAAAGTTTATCCCCATTATGGACTTACTTGATTTCTCTAAGTCAGTGTGTCAAATCCAGAAGTCACTAGCTACTCTGATGAGGTGGAATGGATCACTGACTACTTAAGTGTCTGTGTCAACAACGTCTACTATGACATCATGAAAGCGATGGGAGATGTAACGTGACGAGGCGCCCTCTAGTGGTTTTGGTAGGGGTGTGGAAGTGTTGGAGTCGGACTGATAAGTGCATTTTTGAAATAGGATATCTACATTAGGTAAACACGGGTGTTATTAATAAAAAGGCGAGGTTGCTGGGAGTGGTTGCTAAGCAAAGCGTTCACTAAGTGAAGTCACAAGCACCAACCCCCCTCTCCCCCCGCCGGGACGGCTCCCTCTCCATCTCTCCTCCCCGCTAGGTAGATTTGGGGAGCGTTCTTTGAGCGCGAAGGACGACCGAGAGGCGAGATTAGCGTTCTCACAAGTAATTTAAAGAAAAATAAGAGTCCCATAACCATTGAACCATTAAAAGTCCCATAACCATTGAATTGGTAGTAGGCTATTTAGAGTTTGGTCATTTCTACGAGTGAGAATTGTGAAGCGTGGCGAGTGAGCGTGAGAATAGGCTACAATGCGTGTGTCTGAAACTTGGCAGCCCCGGGTTTCATTGATCTAGCGGTCAGTAAATACGACCAAATTTCAAGAGGTGGACATCACTGGATTCATCTCGACATACAGATAATTCAAGAGCAATTGACTCATGTTTACGAAGCACACCAACATAGTGCTCTGATCAGCTGCCCTCTCCAGTGAAGTTCTCAAAACGCGACAGATGCCCGGATCCGTAGTAGCCTATAGTTCTCATTGTATTAACCTACATTACAGTAATTTAGCAGACGCTTTTATCCAAAGCAACTAACAATAATTGCATTTAACGTAGGAAAAGCCAATGTAGGCTACTAGCCTAGGCTACTTCCCAGAACTTAAAAGTGTATCTCCTTTCTAAAACAAGTGACTAAGAGCATAATCTAGTGCTGAAGGCAAAGTGCAAGAATAGCAATCTAAAATACAATAGAGGGAGGATCGTTGTAGTTCTCTCTGTAAAATAACTAAAACTTAGGCCTAACATAAAGAAATAAAAAGTACCTTTGAGAAACCGCACGTTATTGCGGCGGAATTTGATATCGTTAATAGGCTAGTTTATGGCTTTGTCAATCCATTGATATCTATTTATAATTATTTCAAGTTTTTCTCCCTATGCAAAAGATGGGGCGGTTGTGTGAACCCAACCAGTAGAGAGAGTAGTTTTACGCTTTGGCTCCCTTGCTTGGAGAACATACAGTATCTCACAAAAGTGAGTAGGGCCTACACATCTCACATTCTTGCTAATATTTTATTATATCTTTTCATGGGACAACCATATTGAAATGAGACTTTGATATAACTTAAAGTAGTGAGTGTACAGCTTGTCTAGCAGTAGAGATTTACTGTCCTCTGAAGATAACTCAACACACACAGCCATTAACACACAGCCATTAATGTCCACACAGCAACAAAAGTGAGTACACCTCAGTGAAAATGT
The DNA here is from genome assembly GCF_949987555.1 of Borostomias antarcticus. Lineage (NCBI taxonomy): Eukaryota > Metazoa > Chordata > Actinopteri > Stomiiformes > Stomiidae > Borostomias > Borostomias antarcticus. Next base: position 5,807,841 of record NC_140252.1, read on the forward strand.
CCAAATTGTGCCATTTTCCCTCCCTGGTGTCATGTGACTCGTTAGTGTTAAAAGGTTTCAGGTGTGAATAGGGAGCAGGGCTGTTAAATTTGGTGTTTTCTCTCTCATACTGGTCACTGGACGTTCAACATGGCGCTTCATGGCAAAGAACTCTCTGAGGATCTGAAAAAAGGAATTGTTGCTCTTCATAAAGATGGCCTAGGCTATAGGAAGATTGCCAACTCCCTGAAACTGAGCTGCAACACAGTGTCCAAGATCATACAGCGGTTTACCAGAACAGGTTCCACTCGAAACAGGCCTCGCCGTGGTCGACCAAAGAAGCTGAGTCCACGTGTTCAGCGTCTTATACAGAGGTTGGCTGTAAAAAACAGACGTATGAGTGCTGCCAGCATTGCTGCAGAGGTTGAAGAAGTGGGGGGTCAGCCTGTCTATGCTCAGACCATACGCCGCACACTGCATCAAATCGGTCTGCATTGCCGTCGTCCTAGAAGGAAGCCTCTTCTGAAGCTGATGCACAAGAGAGCCCGCAAACAGTTTGCTGAAGACAAGCAGTCTAAGAACATGGATTACTGGAACCATATCCTGTGGTCTGATGAGACCAAGATTAACTTATTTGGCTCAGATGGTGTCAAGCATGTGTGGCTGCATCCCGGTGAGGAATACAAAGACAACTGTGTCTTACCTACAGTCAAGCATGGTGGTGGTAGCGTCATGGTCTGGGGCTGCACGAGTGCTGCCGGCACTGGAGAGCTGCAGTTCATTGAGGGAAACATGAATTCCAACATGTACTGTGACATTTTGAAGCAGAGCATGATCCCCTCCCTTCAGAAACTGGGCCGCAGGGCAGTTTTCCAACATGATAACGACCCCAAACACACCTCCAAGATGACCACTGCCTTGCTAAAGAAGCTGAAGGTGATGGACTGGCCAAGCATGTCTCCAGACCTAAACCCAATTGAGCACCTTTGGGGCATCCTCAAGCGGAAGGTGGAGGGGCGCAAGGTGTCTAACATCCACCAGCTCTGTGATGTCATTATGGAGGAGTGGAAAAAGATTCCAGTAGCCACCTGTGCAGCTCTGGTGAATTCCATGTCCAAGAGGGTTAAGGCAGTGCTGGATAATAACGGTGGTCACACAAAATATTGACACTTTGGGCACAATTTGGACATTTTTCACTGAGGTGTACTCACTTTTGTTGCCAGCTGTGTGGACATTAATGGCCGTGTTGAGTTATCTTCAGAGGACAGTAAATCTCTACTGCTACAGTATATAAGCTGTACACTCACTACTTTAAGTTATATCAAAGTCTCATTTCAATAGGGTTGCCCTAGAAGATATAATAAAATATTTGCAAGAATGTGAGGTGTGTACTCACTTTTGTGAGATACTGTAGATGGTTAAGTGGGCTATCTGGAGCGTACAGGGAAAATGGTAAGCTAGTGCTGATGATTTCTGTCATGGGCAGCATACGCTGCATACCCTCAGTCCCCTAATAGGTCTTATTTCATTTCAACTTGGCTATTAACTTGATGGAGCATGTTACATTTGAGCAATATGATGATAATATGGCTAAAAGGTAGGCTACAATATGTCACAGTGCACTGGCTGCTATCATGTACAGAACTCCTACACATAGTAGCTTCAGTTTTACAAGATGCCACAGTGCACTGGCTACTGCTATCAGTACAATACAGTACAGTGCTCCTAAAATCCCTATGTTATATACAGATGCCCTCAGCTGCAGGACCATCTCCTTTGATGATTTTACCTCTTTTGAATACCACGCTATTGTCTTAAAATGCCAGCCCCCAGTTCTGGCAGTAACCGTGTATACAGTAGGCCTACCAAACAATGCCCTGCCTTCTCTACAGAATTTTCAGAACTCCTGTCCATCATCCATACAAATTATGATAAGATTATCATCTTTGGAGATTTCAACATACACATGGATACTGAGGCGGACTGGAAAGCCAGGGACTTTATCAACCTCCTAAACTCCATGGACTTTACCCAACATATCACTGAGCCAACCCACAACCGCGGCCACACCCTTGATTTAGTGATTACTAAGGGCCTGACTATCACTGTCTCCTCTATTAGTGAACTCGCTCTCTCCGACCATTTCTGTATCTTCTTCACTGCATTGGTTCCTAAAGTCAAAAGTAGTACTGAGCGCTTTATCAAGAAAGGTTATCTTACCTCCGCAGTAGCCGATAGTTTTAGAGAAATAATGATCACAAACAATTTATCAACTCCAGAAGTGGGGCCGTCAGGAACTATTGAAGACTTAGCAACCTTTAAGAAAAAGTTACATGTTTTATCTTGTAATTAATGTCCACTGTGTGTTATTAATTCAATTAATAATGAATTAATATTGAATTAACATACCGTATTAGCTTGTGGTTTGTGTCGATGTGCATCAGTGACTTTGGGCTCGGGACAGAGTAGGTCCTCCTCACGACACATCCTAACCTTGTCATCCTTGACACAATGTTGGTAGTGTCGACTCGGTGCATCGATGAACGAATTCTATCCCACTGAACCCAATGTCTCTGTGCCCTTAGCAGACCCAGCATCATTCTATAGCCAGCATTTGGGTTGCTTGTGTGGATCTCTGACACAAGGGTGTCCAGTTCCTCATCATTTAATGTGCTGTACTGAGCCCTCAGAGACAACCCCCATTCTGTCATACGCCTCTGAAGGGTCTTTCTAGACACACCAAACATCTTAGCAATGGCTGTCTGCGATAATCCCAAGGAGGTGGGTTATGTACTCCTCATCAATCACCACCCTGGGACGTCCATCCCTTCCCTTCTCATGGTCAACAATGATGGGGGTCTTGATTTTGGGTGCAGGCCATCTGAAGTACTTGAAAAAGTGCATCATATACTTCATGTATATCTACCTGGCCTGACACTGCACTTAGGACCACCAGCTACTGAGAGCATACAAACTCTAGGTAGTCGTAATCCACCGGGACACGATCCAGCCAACCTGTCAGTTGTGTTTCAAGCCTTTGGAGTACATGGTGTAGCAGTAATTCCTGAAAAAAAAATTGCAGTTACAAAAAACAAGACAAGATTTAGTTCTTGATATTCTTTCTAAATACAACGCAAATGTGTCTCATTCCATTCTGAAATAAAACTTAAATCACTTTGCTTTTGAACAGCTGCCCGCAATAACCCAATCGCCCCACTAGTTAATTGCTAGCTAACTTTAGCTAGCAAGTTTCTATGGTCATGCGCAAGCTTAGCCACTCGCGCAACTCGACAGCATAGCCTGATGTTGAGTTGCTGACAACCCCCCTTTGGATTTTGACATTTTTTTCAGAGAACCAGCCGATAATCTGGTAGTGAGTAATTTTCTGCGTGTAAATATGAATCCCTGCTGGTTCAAAATCCAAAGGGGGGGGGGGGGGCTAGAGCTAGCATAAACTAGGTAACAATTTACCATTGCGAAGGACGTTGATGAAGAAAAAGAACAAGTGGAGCATAATATCGATAAGGTTTCCAGAGTAACAAACTACTTTTTGGGAATATAGCTAGCTACACTTACCCTACCCTAGGAGTCAGAGTGCGGGACTGATCCATCCTTCGTAGCTTGTTGTCTCTGGGCTCTAATCTCCGCGCAAAATGAGTCAAAATCCTCTCTTGTGATTGGTCAAGCGCTCTTGAAAGTCCTCTCTTGTGATTAGCCAAGCACTGCACTCAATCACTCACTGCGTCCCGCCCCCCAACCTGCTCTAGCCTCTCTGTTTACAAGTTACGCCTCTCGGTTTACAAGTTACAAGTGAGTTTTGACCAAGCCCCCAGGATTCGAAATCTAAGGTGAAGCCCTATTGAACCGCGCCATCTTGGCTAAATTTGTAGTAATTTGGCTATTTCCGGTGACTTTTGTACTTGCGCAGTTGTGCTTTTCTGTCCTACGCGCGTCCACGACAAGCCCCCAGGATTCGAAATCTAAAGTGAAGGCCTATTGAACCGCGCCATCTTGGCTAGATTTGTAGTCATTTTGCTATTTCCGGTGACTTTTGTACTTGCGCAGTTGTGCTTTTCTGCCCTACGCGCGTCCACGCACGTTCCCGGCTCTCCCCGCTTTGATTTAGCAATGAAAACCGGCTTGCATATGAACCTGTTTTTGTAAAATATATCCATTGGAGAAATAATTTTTTCATCCAGGCATCTTAGTTTTAACAGGTTAATTATAGCTGAAGATGTTTTGCTTGCTAGTAGATGGTATTCATTCCGTTCGCGATAACGTTGTTGCAGCCAGGCTAAATTCCTCCAGGGAGCCAGTGACAGGCGAGTTGAAAAGCTTCACTCCCCGCCAGCAGGAGCTTTGGCCGCTGCTACCGCATCTCGGATAACCCGCTGAGTTTGTGGCTGCTATTTCACATTCGCCCTTGATCAATCCCAATAACGATCCATGGCAATAATGAATCAATCGTTCAGATCGGCAGTGCTGCATCCACGTTACAACATCATTGTTAGCTTTATTAACATAACCATAGCCTAGATTTATCTCTCTAACGTTAGGCTATCCATCTTACACCAGTCGGCCATTCGATAGCTAGAAACGGTCAACGCCAACATTGGACGCGCGTAGGACAGAAAAGCACAACTGCGCAAGTACAAAAGTCACCGGAAGGCCAGAAAAGCACAACTGCGCAAGTACAAAAGTCACCGGAAATGGTCAAATGACTAAAAATTTGCCAAGATGGCGCGGTTCAATAGGGCTTCATTGTTGATAGCGGTCAGTGAATGGAGTGGCTGTATCCAGTTCTATTAATACATCCATGGTCCACGAACAAGTTCTGTGAAATGCAATGAAATGAAAACCGGCTTGCATATTAAAACCTGTTTTTGTCAAATATATCCATTGGAGACATTCTTTTTTACCCAGGCATCTTAGTTTTAACAGGTTAATTATAGCTGAACATGTTTTGTTTGCTAGTAGAAGGTATTCATTCCATTCACGATAACGTTATTGCAGCCAGGCTAAATTCCTCCAGGGAGCCAGTGACAGGCGAATTGAAAAGCTTCACTCCCCGCCAGCAGGAGCTTTGGCCGCTGCTGCCGCATCTCGGATAACCCGCTGAGTTCGTGGCTGCTATTTCACATTCGCCCTTGATCAATCCCAATACCGATCCATGGTAATAATGAATCAATCGTTCAGATATAGGTTGGGTTCCGGTGCATAGTTGAAATGGTAGTGGGATATGGTGATAAACTGGAGTGATCATTTGACAGCAATTATTAGCCTTTTCCAGAAATGGACAGAAACAGGATCTTTTTTAGAATAACAGGAATTTATTCACATACAATGGAAAGGAGTTGATATGTAGGAATAAAGATGAAACGATACACTGCCATTCAACAATCCACAATAATTAGCCTACATGGTTAAGTTTGGGTGTTTTCAGTCAACGTTGGCGTTGACCGCTTCTAGCTTCTATATCGAATGGCCGACTGGTGTAAGATGGATAGCCTAAGGTTAGAGAGATAAATGTAGGTTATGTTAATAAAGCTAACAATTATGTTGAAAAATGCATGCAGCACTGCCGATCTGAAAGATTGATTCATTATTACCATGGATCGGTATTGGGATTGATCAAGGGCGAGTGTGAAATAGTAGCCACGAACTCAGCGGGTTATCCGAGATGCGGCAGCAGCGGCCAAAGCTCCTGCTGGCGGGGAGTGAAACTTTTCAACTCGCCTGTCACTGGCTCCCTGGAGGAATTTAGCCTGGCTGCAATAACGTTATCGCGAACGGAATGAATACCATCTACTAGCACACAAAACATGTTCAGCTATAATAATATCTCCAATGGATATATTTGACAAAAACAGGTTAATATGCAAGCCGGTTTTCATTGCTAAATCAAAGCGGTGAGAGCCGGGAACGTGCGTCTACATTTTGTGAACTTGTTCGTGGACGCGCGTAGGCCAGAAAAGCACAACTGCGCAAGTACAAAAGTCACCGGAAAGCCAGAAAAGCACAACTGCGCAAGTACAAAAGTCACCGGAAATAGTCAAATGACTACAAATTTGCCAAGATGGCGCGGTTCAATAGGGCTTCATTTGTGATAGCGCTCAGTGAATGGAGTGGCTGTATCCAGTTCTATTAATACATCCATGGTTTGGACCCAAATTTATCAGGAATATAATGGGACAAAACTGGAGGCGCGAGGATTCAAACTTGTATTGTCAGATTTGAGAGGTTGTGAGCGCCGATTTGTGGTTGTACTGCAAACATATTGCAGGTGCAAAAGTCACAGGTTTGTGGACATATTCTGCGGATACAAGTGCTACATATTCTGCGGATACAAGTGCACATATTTATTGTACATGTTCTTAAATCGAGTCTGCAGGTGCAAATATCAAGATACAAGTGCCCATCTTTATTGTACAAGTTCTCACATCGAATCTACAACCTCTCGAGTTTTGACCCAAATCTACCTTCATACAAGCTTGCCAAATGATGAGGACAAGGCAGGTCGCTAAGCTAGCCTAGCACTAAGCTAACATTAGCTAGGAGCAGTGCAAGCAAATACAACGTTGCCCAAACCACCGTTCAAGTTTATGAAGTAAATTGTGTGATATTATGGCATATAACTGTTCTGTTGTTTGATAGGTACAATGAAAACCTTCAATGGACGATGGACATCTCACACGTCTTGTCTCATTCAAGCCAACTCCTTTATTTAATACCCCCTAAAACACATCTACTCGTCATGACATAACGTGCCTACGTATCACGTATCAGAACCTGTCACTACAATAACGTAACTTATTGATTTAAGAAAAAGAAAGAAAAAGAAGTTATTTGCAAGAAAACACCGTCTCTAGCCAAGTGTGATAAACAGTAGCAGTAGCACCTCAGCAGCGGACGGCTGCTAGCAGTAAAAGTGAAGAAGAGCCAGCAAGCACCAGCCATGATGTGCCGGTGCCCATAACTCCGCAGTGACGAGGCTGAAGTTAGAACCCGTTTCTCAGAACCCGTTTGAAATTATCCGGTCCAACTTAAAAAACAAAAAAAGGTTCAAATCGGGATTGAATCAAGTTTTAAAGAAAACTACCCAAAATGTCACGGGTTCTATACTACACAGTGGTAGTAGACCCCCTCCCGGTCTAACTCGTGGAGTTTCATGAGATTCTGATGTGGCATTTCAAAATAAAAGCCTTCTAAAGTCTCGAAAACTGCTTAAATCAGGATTAAGGGCTGGAAAGGCCTGGAACCTCATTTTCAGGCATGTATGGATGGCAGCAGCGTCTTAAGTATAAGATGGCTAATTACCGCTCTAAAATGAGAAAGCGTGAAGTACCTTGTCCTGAGCTTGATATCAAGTCCTTGGAAAGGAAATCCCCTGGTAAGAGAAATCCTGCAAAAAATTGCAAGAGACCGAAGAGAGCAGAGGTCAACTACCTCCCTCCACATCCAAGTGGAGAAACTAGCGACAGTTTGGAGACAGAGAGACAGGAGCTTCTTAACGAGGTAAAGAAGAAGAACAACGCCAAGGTCATTCAAGAAAAAATGGCCAAAACTTTCTCCTGTCGAAGGCTGGAGGTTGTGAGTGGTAGTCCAGCGCTGATGACTTCAAAGAGAGATGGCCAGCTTTGTTCTGTGAAGCTGACCCAGCTGGCATTTCAACGTTGATTCACGGGTGATTCAACGTCATTTGACTATGTGAATCAACGTTGGATTAGGCTTTGATTTTGAAAGGTGAATTAACGTTGATATCGCGACGTTGTTCCAACATCTTACTCTTCAACATGGGTGAATTAAGGTCTTACAATCACTGTTGAATATGTGTTGAATTTGAAAGGTGAATCAACTTTGAAATCCCAACTTTGTTTCAACGGCTTACTTTTTAACATGGGTAAATTAAGGTATTTGAGTCAACTTTGCATCACTGTTGAAACTGCAAATTTGTTTCAACTTCTTACTTTTCAATCATGTAGCCACAGAGAACAAAGGCGTGAACTTTTTACAATTTTATTTTAGATTAGAATCAAGATGCACATGTAGGCCTACAACAGCAGTGAATGGGGTTGCAACACTGACAACTGTGCAAATAGCAACAACATCAATCCAACAATAATGTGAAAAATAAGTGTTTGTGGCACTGGCATGCACACACACAAACACATTTTGTGACATACTTCTATACAGCAATGCTACAGAAAAAGGCATTCACAGTCAATCTGCCGGCTGGTAACAGCTTTTAGCTTTCTAAACATACAACCTCTGCAGCACAATACGACCCAGGATGTAGCCTATGTTAAAGTGCGAAAGCAAAACCAACTTAGTTGCAAGCTAAACAATATTAACCTTACAATCTACAAGTAGCGGCAGAAGTTGGACAACAAGGGAATGACTGGCACATTGCTCAGCTTGTATATAAGTAGATACTAGCTACGTCCAGCTAGTGCGAGACAAACATTACACATGATGCAACGCAACAAAATTTCCAAAGAAACTACGGTGTCCATAATACGACATCCTCGGATGTCCACAAAAGGAAATTCGAATCTCATTCTTTGTGCAAGCGCAAAATAAGGATTTGTGACCAATAAAAATAATTTATTGCAAAGATATATAAAGCCAAAACCTTGTTGGGACACTTTTTACACATATTGTGCATTTAAGGGCTATAAGGCAGGTTGAAGACATCATGTTGACGTTGTTGTACATCAACGTACAGATTTTCAACAGAATTTCAACATTGATTTATTTAAGTATTTTATCAACCTTTTTCAACCATTGAGCATTCAATATTGTTTCAATGTTGAAACGACGACTGACATTAATCCAACTATATTTCAAAGTTGAAGGTCGGTCGTGTGCCAGCTGGGGAGGTAGGTGGATTTAAAAATGTTACTTGCGCTCCTGGGCAATAACAATAATTGAGTACTATTCCTGATTGATTACATGAACATAAACATGAAACAGACTTGAAACTCTCAATATTGAAATTGGAAGCTATTAGTGTTCCTCTTTGTGAGTTAAAAATGTCATTGTAAAAAGTGCTAGCTTGTTCATCCCACCATTGTTATCAACAGGGTTAAAATGCCCTAATGAGAATATACCATACCTTTTGCTTCAGACTATTTAGGCCAGTTCCTGATGTCGTAACTCTGAATCTTTTGTCAATTCAGATCAAGGAGGAACTCAGGAGAATAACGACAATTCCCCTGGAGCAGAGATTCATGTACAAACTTGATCTCTACACACCAAAGCTTATAGCCCTGATGAAGGCCAAGGGAGGGGTCGTGGGGACCAAGCTGAGGCCGGTCCTGGACAATCTGAGTCAGGTGTGCTTGTTCAAAAGTGTGGTTGTTTACATTTTTTTGTAGGGAGAAAGACCTACTGTGCATCTTACACACACACACACACACACACACACACACACACACACACACACACACACATACTGCCCCATGCGTATGCAGACACAGCAAGTCCTGGCACACGGTAGCTTCAGTGCCCCTGCATGCCCCCGTCTTCCACACATGGCTCTTGCTCCATGCACTCAAATCACTGCTCCTTGCACATGCTCTTGTGTTCTCACTTGGCAGTTCATTGTGTATTAATGGTTCAGTATTGACGGTGACACAATTATCTGTTCACAGAACCGAAGCATTGAGATGAGACGTGAAGCTGTTATCTGCGGGCTCATACTGTATCTTGGCGAGAAAAGAAAGGAACCTTTCCAAGATTGCCTGGTAAAGGATGATTTTTATAATGTCACAGTTTAAAATGTTAATGTGTTGGCACTGTAAAGGTGCAAATTCAGTGTACGGTGGAAAGCAACATTAATTCGGGGGGCTACAATCTGTGGAGTGCAGCTGTCTTGTGCCGTGTTCTATATTTTACTAAACGCTAGCTCACTGTTAAATAGATTTGATTCAATTGAACGTAATCAGCATGTTGATGGTCAATTTTAGCACATGTTCATTCTGCCCTGATAATGAAGTCACTTCAAATGATTAAAACAATTTGATTTTTTATTTGTTACTTAAGTAATGTTTTCAGTGCCATGTGTGATTCTGTGACTGAGTGATCCTGTGAGTATGCTTAGAAAGTAGGATTTCGTAAAAACTACAATTTTAATGAGACTCGGTGGAGGGGTGTAGCATGAGCCAAGGAAGAACCCATTACATTTTGGAACAGATAGATCCAAATCACAGGGCGATCCAAAAATAATTCTGTGTAATACTTCTGACTGACCACCAGAGGGCAAAAACTAATAAGATATTTGATATTATAAGGCTGTGTCCCAAACAACTAAAATGTTGCATAAATGGGCAGGGAGGCATTTTGTTTTATCAACTAATAAGTTCATATGTTGCACAGCAAATACTTTTTTGTCCCAGAACGTTTTTTTTTAACATACAAAAAATTCCCCCCATTCATTGTCAGTGTGGGGAATTGAAACGGCTGTATCTCGACGTGGTAAGGTCATAAACACACAGGTTTGGACTGGCATAAAGCTCTCGACCTAACGAATGCAGCAATACCAAGCATGTTGTGCTCACACATATTGTCTTCATTCTTCTTAAAATTGTATGCAGGAGGACAGCCGCAGTGATGCCACTCAACACACCCTCAAGATCCTGGTCGTCCATGGTGCTGATGGAGAGGACCTGGTGGAAGTGTCCATCCTTCTTGAAGGACAGGAGATGTTACCAGGATGCGCCAGTACTGCCAAAGCTTGCACGCTGCTTATGGGGCTGATCTATGCAGTCAACCTTGCATACCCCACAACACTGCGCTATGCTTTTGAGGTGTTCCAGAAAGTTTTCTTGGAACTAGATGGGATTAAGCTGTCCCCAAACATACAAGCTTTGAAGGTGAAGTTGTCTTAAATACTATTGCCATGGCAAGTACTATATAATCTTGGCTGCTGGTACACCCCAACTCACTTCTTCAGTCTTTATATGGCCCTTCAATCAATCAATCAATCAATCAATCAATCAATCAATCAATCAAAGCTTTATTTGAGTGGCATTTTAATAAATATGAGCATTGTGATTTGTCATTTGTGTTTGTCAATGGATGTTATAGAAGTTATCTAAAATGTGGTTACCTTGAACATTTGAAATACTCCTGTTTTGAAATTATACCTACAGTAGGCTATAGGTGTCTCAGTAATTATCCATTATATATTAGGCTATACTTTTCATGTATTTACCAGGTAAATGTTTAGTAATTAAACGTAAAGTAAAAAATGTTCAGAGTAAGTTAATTTAGCAATAGAAATCCATAAGCCTAGGGCCAACGGGCCTAGGATATAGACAATAAACTACCGGTGGAATGGTGGTGGAGCAATAGCGGGAGCATTTCGGATTACTAGCGGACCGCTGTCCCCGACGCTAATAATCCACCAGAGGCCCGCTTGCCATTCGATGTGCAAATGGTCAGGAACCCGCCAGCGGATTTGGCCGGAGGTCTGCCAACTCGTCCATCGGGGACCCGCTGTAGGTCCGCTAGCCTTGTGTTATATTCCACCTGGTTTGTGATAGTTGCACCTCTTGCGATGTTCTGGTGTTTGATGAGTGGTAGAAACACTTGTCTTGTTTGAAGAAGAGCAGATTGAAGAAACGACAAGCTGCACTGACAAGTGGAAAAAGCGAGAGCGCACGTTCACGCGCAGGGAGTGGGATTCTGTGGGGGAGTTAAAATTCGGCACAACACCTGACGTTTTGAGAAGTAAGAGGAAGGAGTCAATTGACAAATACATGAGGGTGTCTGCCCGGACCGTAATTATATAAAACGTATTAAATTAAAATCTTAAACATCATGTGTCTGAAATCCTTACACTAAAATGTGTGAGTAGGCATTAGCATGTGTATTCTGCATCCCCCAGGGCTTGAACTCACAACCAGACACCAAGGGAAGTCATGTTCTTGTTGAGCCAAGTGAGAAGATGGCAGTTTGACCTGTCACAGCTAGATATTTACACTGTAGGAATCCTGCATGAACATATTAGCAAGCCTACATACTGTGATGGGAATGAGTTGTGGGACCCCGGACTGAGCATGGATTCCTGATTGATTGACTGAATAGATTGGATTGAACACAGGTGGGACTGATTAAGGTGTATGCAGACAAGACCGGTCAGATGAAGAGATGCAAACAAGATGACAAAACAGCAACAATTACAAATTTAAAAATATTGTAAAAAATAAGTAAATGTCGCAGCACAATGGAGTAGGCTACAAATTAGCATTTTTATTCTGCATCCCCATGGGCTTGAACTCTTGTTGAACTACCTGCTATGTGACAAGCCATGGTTTCACACTATAACTTAAAACCTCACAATCACAAGGGTTGCATGTGAATGTCACAGGTGCATGTAACATGGAGGTTGTTGGTTAAAATAGCGGCACCACGAGGGGCAAAAACCAAAGACTAAACAAAACCGAGGTATAGGGTGATGGCTAATGACCACTAAAGTAGTCTCGCTGGCAAGCTTTGATATTACTTACCGCTACACCTTGTTCTCTTCTTCTGCTTTAGATCGGTCATGCACAGTTCACCTTGTGCCAACATTTAAATGGCCCTGGAGGTCGCCGCCCTGGTGGTGCCAGTGGCTCTGCTCTGCATCGAGCGATTCTCCATTCTAGCCAAGGTTCTCAGTGGAGATGCCTCCAGACTTTCCGAGATACTGAAGGTCTGGCATCGTGAGACTAATTCTCCCCAAACTCCCTTGGTTTCTCAACTGAGCTGATAAATGCTTTCAATAAAATGTTTCCATTAAATTAATGCCCATGTGATACCACACGTTTGTTGAAAACAATCTTTATTAGCAACTCATACTGCAATAAAAATGAACCACAGTCAATTTGCAGCTACACTAAGAATTTAAGGCAATCAAAGTGATGACATCATTCACAACCTCTCAGACTTGGGCCTCCTCTTACTCCACCCGGCGAGCAGTGCTGCAGGAAGGCGTCCAGGAAGGTGGCAGGGCCCACAGTGGTGCCGCCCCTGCCGCTTGGCCCCTGGTCCCCTTGGAGATAACGTCCATGTCCTGGCTGCAGACGCTGCACTGCCTCCTGTGTGTGGCTGGGATGGTGGAGCTTGGCGTGCTCCCACAGACCGACTACAGCGGGCACACCACCGCGCACGACGGGATGGGAACTCACGCTTCCACTCCTGCCTCTTCGGCGGTGGCCCTTCTCCTTCTGCCTCCTCTCTGGGCCTCCCGGGCCCCAGCCTTGCCACCACCACGTCTCTGCCCAATGACAGGTTCACTTTAGCTTTTTTGTTTTCTTCTCCGCCAACATGGCGGGCCCTCTGGGGGCCTTCCCCGCCCCTGACGACACCACCGCCACCAGGCACTGGGCGTTATACAGCTTGGGGTGCGTCCAGAAGGACAGGCAGTGCAGGAAGACCTTGCTGCAGACCTAGCAGGGGTACATCTCACCCTTTCGCCGCTGGTTGATCAGCGGCCGAGCGAGGTCGCCCTGACAGATGTCCTTCTCCCAGTTGTGCTTCTCCTTTCAGTGCAGGTAGAGCTTGGCCATGCTCGGGAACTCCATGTCATAGGAGCAGCACACCAGGAGCTTTTGCTTGGTGTCGCCATTGGTCGCCAGTGACTTTTCGCCTCCTCCTCTTTGTCTGACTTAATTGAGCCTAGTCCTCTTTTCCAGGAGCCACTCCTTGATGTGGTAGGTCCTCTGGTGGCGGTTGAGGTCCACAGGGGAGCGGAAGTTCCTAACGCAGTACGGGCACTGGGCCAGGGGCGTCTGTGGTGGCATCGGGGTTGTTGAAGGCATCCGAGGCGGGGAACTACATGGCCTTGGAGCCAGGAGAAGGCAAGTCAAGAGTCGGAGGGCTGTCGTCGTTGTCAGGGTCTTCCAGATCGCTAGAGCTGGACTGCTGGTGGTGGAGCAGCGCCTGCTCCTGGCTGAACGCCTGTCCACAGGGGGCGATGGCAGCGGCAGCAGCGACTGGTCTTCGGGGTCAGAGGTCACCGCTGCCAGTGCTGCCACACAGCCGGGACACAGAGGAGCGCCGGGAGGGCGGGGCCTTCCTGCCGCACAGTTCGCAGGGGGGGCATCGTCGACCTCATTGTTGTCATCGTGGAGATCGTGGTGGAGACGGCAGTGCAGCTGCAGGGAGGAGAGCAGGGAGAAAGCCTTGTAACAGGCCGCACACTGGTGGGGCTTGGGTAAGGGGTGCTCCCCCCACCGGTGGTGTCGCAGCTCTGCGCAGCTGTACAAGGAGGCGGCGGCAAGCAGCGGCACGAGCCTAGGGCCCCGGGCAACCGGCTTGTGGTCGGCGCGGGCCATCAGCTTGGCCAGCTAAGTCAGGGTGACTGCTGCATGTTTGCCGTGGGTGAAGGATTCCTGAGCCTGGGTGGTGCTCCAGCTGCAAGGCACTGGTGCTTTGCTCCTCCGATGCTCCTGGAGAGAGGGAGCAAGAAATGAAACAACATTCTGAATTCAGTTAAAATACTACATACGGCGAAGTGAACGGCAAAGGTATTTGGACAGCGACACATCTTTTGTTGCTTAGCCTCTGTACACTTCTAGCCTGGCTTTGCCAGACCCAATTCGCAGAGATGCGAAAGGTCTGGAGCTGATGAGTTTATTTTCGATTTCCAAGGGGTGTTATCAACGGTCGCAGACCAAAATGCCTCTGGACGCAATTGGATAGACCTACAACCAATCATGAGCAACGAAAGGTGGCTTAATTATCATATCATTGTATCAAGTGGGTATAGTCGTTGTATCAAACCCGACTTATATTAGATAAACAGTTGTGCTGGCAAATATCTGCCGGGTGGAACTCAGTTTGAATTGTGTCAAGGCCAGACTGATCTGCAGAAAGAAATAGAATGAGAGATCACATGATCAGGATGGCGAAGCAGGGCTAGCACACTTTCACTTTGCATTAGAAATGATATAATGACCGTCAGACTGGCATACTGTCAGCTTCCATTCCCGTGGGACTTCATAAGGGATCTTCTCCTTAGCAGGCTTAGCTATTTAAATGTACTGCCTACAGTATATCATGGACATAGACATAGTCCATGATCGGATGGGATAAGTATGAGGATGATGTTGACAGACTGCTAGACGACGGATAGTATAGTGAATTACCAGTTTGGGAATGTTTAAATGTCTAGCTGAGTAACTAGGCCTGGAATGAGGAACTGATTAGCACTGATAGTATACTGTAAGGACAAAGGATTCAAAGAATACCAATGTCCCTGTACTCGTACTTGTTATATGGAAAATAAACGTTCTATTCTATTCTTCTTCCTTGGTGTGCTATAGTGATTTTTCAGCCAACTTTGATTGCCAGATCTACTTAACACTTCTTTGGTCAAACACCAACAACAGCTGCATGCATTTTAACCACAGTCATGTTATCACTTCCTACCTAAAGTTATGGTTCACAGACAGAGCCAAAACAAAAATGTGTCATTGTTCAAGTACTTATGGCTTTTGGCCTACTAACTGTATGCAGTGGTAGTGCTTACTGATGCTAGTATATAGTGTACCTAATGCCTTCTAAACAGTTCTCACATCAGGGCGGGGTTAACATTTCCCATATCTCAATTAAAATCATTAGCTAGCTTAGCTAGCTACTCAAAGAGCAACGACAACCACCTAGCTACTCTCTGGACAAGTGTTTGACTAGCTAGTAACTTTAGCCAGATAAGATAATATGAGCTAGTCTAACTGACTTCAGCCATGATAAAGTACAGTCAGATGCTAACTAGCAAGTTAACGTTAGCTAGTGCCTAGGCTGGCTGTCTGCTACCAAACTAGCTTAGCTTAGTTTAGCTACCTTTGCATCTGTTTTGAGGAAGCTCTACGAGCGGAAACATTCAGCATGTTGGAGAACAGGCTGTGGTCGGGATGATGTGGAGAGTTCAGCATGTTGGAGAGCAGGCCATCATTGGGGTGGTGTGGAGAGTTCAGCGGGTTGGAGAACAGGCCGTCATTGGGTTGGTGTGGAGAGTTCAGTAGGTTGGAGAACAGGCCATCATTGGGGTACTGTGGAGAGTTCAGCAGGTTGGAGAACAGGCCTAAGTCAGGGTGGTGTGGAGAGTTCAGCATGTTGGAGAACAACAGCCTGGACATATGCATTTTAACCACAGTCATGTTATCATTTCATACCCAAAGTGATGGTACACAGACAGAGCCAAAATTAAAAAAAATATGTCATTGTTAAAGTACTTATGGCTTTTGGCCTACTAACTGTATGCAGTGAAAGTGCTTACTGATGTTAGTATATAGGGTAACTTTTGCCTTCTAAACAGTTCTCATATCAGGACGGGGTTAACATTTCACATCTCGATGGAAGTCAGCTGATGTTATGTGGTGTGGAGAGTTCAGCAGGTTGGAGAACAGGCCGTCATTGGGGTAGTGTGGAGAGTTCAGCAGGTTGGAGAACTGGCCTTGGTCAGGGAGGTGTGGAGGGTTCAGCAGGTTGGAGTACAGACCTTGGTCAGGTTGGTGTGGAGGGTTCAGCAGGTTGGAGAACAGACCTTGGTCAGGTTGGTGTGGAGGGTTCAGCAGATTGGAGTACAGACCTTGGTCAGGTTGGTGTGGAGGGTTCAGCAGGTTGGAGTACAACAGCCTGGACGTATGCATTTTAACCACAGTCATGTTATCACTTCATACCTAAAGTGATGGTACACAGACAGAGACAAAATAAAAATATGTCATTGTTCAAGTATTTACGGCCTTTGGCCTACTAACAGTGAAAGTGCTCACTGATTTTAGTATATAGTATATAGTGTATATAGTGTATGCCTTCTAAACAGTTCTCATATCAGGATGGGTTTAACATTTCACATATCTCAATGGAAGTCAGCTAATGTTAGTTAGCTTAGCTAACTACTTGGAGAGCAACAACAGCCACCTAGCTACTCTCTGGACAAGTGGCTAGCTAGTATATTTAGCCTGATAAGATAATATGAGCTAGTCTAACTGAGTTTAGCCATGATAAAGTAGACAGTCCTCTATGTTACCTAAGGGAAAAGGCCACATTTGCAGCAATTCTCTTTCTGTACCTAATCCAGCAGATTGGAGAACAGGCCTTGGTCAGGGGTGTGTGGAGAGTTCAGCAGGTCGGAGAACAGGTCTTTGTTAGGGTGGTGTGGAGGATTCAGCGGGTTCGAGAACAGGCTGTGGTCGGGGTGGTGTGGTGAGTTCAGCAGGTTGGAGAACAGGCCTTAGTCAGGTTGGTGTGGAGAGTTCAGCAGGTTGGAGTACATGCTGAGTTTGGGGTGGTGTGGAGGCTTCAGCAGGTTCGAGAACAGTCTGTGGTCAGGGTGGTGTAGAGAGTTCAGCAGGTTGGAGGAAAGGCTGTCATTGGGGTGGTGTGAGGAGTTCGGCATGTTGGAGAACAGGCCATGGTCAAGTTGGTGTGGAGAGTTCAGTAGGGTGGAGAACAGGCCTTGGTCATGTTCATGTGGAGAATTCAGCAAGTTGGAGAACAGGCCTTGGTCAGGTTGGTGGGGAGGGTTCAGCATGTTGCAGAATAGGCTGTCATTGGGGAGGTGTTGAGTGTTTTGCAGGTTGGAGAACAGGCCATCATTGGGGTGGTGTGGAGAGTTTAGAAGGTTGGAGAACAGGCAATCATTGGGGTGGTGTGGAGAGTTCAGCAGGTTGGAGAACAGGCCTTGGTCAGGGTGATGTGGACCGTTCTGCAAGTTGGAGAAAAGACCGTCATTGGGCTGGTGTGGATAATTCATCAGGTTCGAGAACAGGCTGTGGTCCGGGTGGTGTGGAGAATTCATCAGGTTGGAGAACAGGCCTTGCTCAGGGTGGTGTGGAGAGTTCAGCATGTTGGAGAACAGACCATGATTGGGGTGGTTTGGAGAGTTCAGCAGGTTGGAGTACAGGCCGCCATGCGGGTGGTGTGGAGAGTTCAGCAGACTGGAGAACAGGCCTTGGTCAGGTTGGTGTGGAGAGTTCAGCAGGTTGGAGAACAGGCCTTGGTCAGGGTCGTGTGGACAGTTCAGCAGATTCAGGAGAACAGGCCATCATAGGGATGGTGTGTAGAGTTCAGCAGGTTGGAGAACAGGCTTTGGTCAGGGTGGTGTGGAGAGTTCAGCAGGCTGGAGAACAGGCCGCCATTGGAGTGGTGTGGAGACTTCAGCAGATTGGAGAACAGGCCTTGGTAAGGGTGGTGTGGACAGTTCAGCAAGTTGGAGAACAGACCGTCATAGGGGTGGTGTGGAGAGTTCAGCAAGTTGGAGAACAGACCGTCATAGGGGTGGTGTGGAGAGTTCAGCATGTTGGAGAACAGGCCTTCATTGGGGTGGTGTGGAGAGTTCAGCAGTTTGGAGAACAGGCCCTCATTGGGGTGGTGTGGAGAGTTCAGCAGTTTGGAGAACAGGCCCTCATTGGGGTGGTTGGAGAGTTCAGCAGGTTGGAGAACAGGCCGTCATTGGGGTGGTTTGGAGATTTCAGTAGGGTGGAGAACAGGACTTGGTTAGGGTGGTCAGGAGAGTTCATCAGGTTGGAGAGCAGGCCGTCATTGGGGTGGTGTGGAGAGTCCAGCAGGTCGGAGAACAGGCCTTGCTCAGGGTACTGTGGAGAGTACAGCAGGTTGGAGAACACACCATCATTGGGGTGGTCTGGAGAATTCAGTGGGCTCGAGAACAGGCTGTGGTCGGGGTGGTGTGAAGATTTTAGTAGGTTGTAGAACAAGCCTTGGTCAGGGTGGTATGGGGAGTTCAGCAGGTTGGAGAACAGGCCGTCATTGGGGTGGTGTGTTTAGTTCAGCAGGTTGGAGAACAGGCCTGGGTCAGAATGGTGTGGAGAATTCAGCAGGGTGGAGAACAGGCCATCATTGGGGTGGTGTGGAGAGTTCAGCAGGTCGGAGAACAGACTTTGGTCAGGATGGTGTGGACAGTTCAGCAGGTTGGAGAAAAGACCGTCATTGGGGAGGTGTGGAGAATTCATCAGGTTCGAGAACAGACTTTTGTCGAGGTGGTGTGGAGAGTTCAGCGGGTTGGAGAAAAAGGCCGTCATTGGGGTGGTGTTGAGAGTTCAGCATGTTGGAGAACAGGCCTTGGTTAGGGTGGTGTGGAGAGTTCAGCAGGTTGGAGAACAGGCTGTCATTGGGGTGGTGTGGACAGTTCAGCAGGTTGGAGAACAGGCCTTGGTTAGGGTGATGTGGAGAGTTCAGCATGTTGGAGAACAGGCCATCATTAGGGTGCTGTGGAGAGTTCAGGTTGGAGAACAGGCCTAGGTAAGGGTGGTGTGGAGAGTTCAGCATGTTTGAGAACAGGCCATCATTGGGCTGGTGTGGAGAGTTCAGTAGGTTGGAGAACAGGCCTTGTTCAGGGTAGTGTGGAGAGTTCAGCAGTTTGGAGAACAGGCTGTGGTCGGGGTGAGTGGGATCTCTACTGATGCTAAAACCACTGTGTAGGCAATGTTGGGCACTGGTGCAACAATTGTGCATTTTATAAGAAAAGAATGACATTTCTAGTTAGTATAGCCTATACCATAATTTTACCAGATGTGGAGGGAAGCCACCTGACCCCTGAGGACCGTGAGAGGTAAAATCCAAGATGGCCGACCATCCCTTGGGTTTAATTTTCAAACGCACTTAACTTTGGAACCAGTGTAGAAAAACATGTATGGGGTAATTTCCAACAAAATTGGTGATGCCACTCAGTGATACTTTTGAGACTGCTAGAACTCAAGGATCAAGGTCAAATTACATAGCAAGCACTCTTGATGTTCTGCCTGAGTGCTACCTGGGTTGGAGTAATGTTCTCTAGTTTCAGACTTCTGTGTGGAGAGCTGTGACCTCACATCGTTCACACCCATACTACTCACTTGTTAGGCCATACATCAGCACCGCAAATCGCTTCAGCAGTAACACTGATTTTTCACGGACCTCACTTGACATGCATAGTTCGTTGAAAGCATAATTCACTTCTGTGAAAGACTTCCATGCCCCCCCACACAAACACACACACACACACCTGCACACACACACACAAACACACTGGAGAGGGACAAATGAATGGACGACCATTCTCTTAGTTCATTTGAAAACAATGTTTTTTAAATTAAATTGATTGATTGTGATGATGTTCCATCAGCAGTAGTCATGTCACATGACCAGGTAGATGATCCTGGTATATAATAATGCCCCTTAAAAGATAAGACATTAGATTAATATGATTAAATATAGGCTCATCAAGACATTACATAGTTATATGTTAGACATATTATCAGCCCTATTTATTAAATAGCCTACATAAAGACAATGTTATCAACATATGCAAATGATCCAGTTATACAAATATGTCCAGTATGTCCACATCTAAATACAATTCAACATTTAAAATGGCTAGATAGCAAATCATTCGTTAATCTGAAACTATTGGGCAATTTGGACGTTTAAAATGTTATACTATTATGTAGTCCTACTCATGTTAGCTAGCATGTAAAAATGTTTCAGCTAATATGAATTATGCATAAATTACTTTCTAGCCATCTTATCGCATTAAAATTACTGTGGCTCTGTACAGTTTAATTCAATCAAAATCAAAACAACCTTTTGTTGCAAGAAAACTGTTCTAAACTAAATCAAAATACATCTTTAATGTTCCAATAAAACTGGTAGGTAGCTAGCTAACAAGCAAAGCCTACTCAGGTTAGCTAGCAAGCAAAAAAAAGCAAGAATGTTCTCATGAATAAAGTTTCAGATTCAGCAATTACATACCTTTATCCTGTGCTATTTTATCCTTCTGCAATATTATTCTCTTGAGTGCCAGTCCAGCAGGTTCTTTTAAGAGCTAGGGCTGGCCCAGAACATTCGAAATTCAAAGTTCTCAATGTTCAGAATGTGTTTCTCATGTATCCTCAGCATATTATAAAATAAAAAAGCACACGCAACACACGCAGATGCATGAGGCCAACTGCAAAGAAATCCGTTGTGTGGAAATATCGGAGCGCATATTCAAGGCTGGATATAACAAGACAAGGAATTCCCTTCTCCTTGACAGTGGACAAAGGTGTCTTCCTGGCACACAACCTGAGTGAATATAGGCTAGGTAAGGCTTATATCACATTGTATCGTGCTCAGCTTTAGTATCTGTAATGTAGCCCCCCATTGGATCTATAATTAACTCCAATTGTTTTTCTCTCTTGGATGGCGAGAATTCAGAGCTTCGTTTGCGAACACCAACGATTGTGCGTACCGTACAAAATCACATTCAGGCCAGCCCAGTTAGGAGCCAAAGCCAGATTTTATGTAGACATAGTACCGATACACACACATCATTATCATTATTATTATTTTTCAATCATTTACTCAATCACTCATGCACACACACACACACTTTTTTCTCCATTGATAGTACAGTATGCCTCTCTTCTTTCAATACAAAAATGAAAGTGAAACTAAACGCTATGCACACAACAAGCCTACAGCAGCAGAACATGTGTTTTTACACAAGTAGGTTACACTCAAAGCTTCAGTTAGCATTATTGACACAAGCTATTAGTAAGTTAGACAGACAAACTATGACATTTCCATCCATTCCAAAGTCCCCACAAGCAAGTTAACTTCAGACTTAGTCCTCCAAGAAGGCGGAAAAATCTCTGCAGCTCTGCCTTCCGCCATACTTGTGAAACAACAACAAATCCACGTTGAATCACCGTGGTTTCAAAGTGCAGTAATCAAACACGGTTTTAATGATAATACATTTTGAGATGGTAATACTAAACATTATGAATTTTTTAACTGTGGTTTATCGCGAAACCAGTAACTGTTTCTTCCCTATTGGTCTAGAACCTGTCATTCATGGACAGGTCAGAGCAGTACAGAACATGCCAGAGACAGAAGACAAAGCTGCACTATACTACTACTGAGGTTTTTAGGCATGCTTGAGTATCTAACAAACTCTGCCAGATGTGAGTGCACCTCTATGGAATCTTCTAGAGGGTGAGGTAGCTTGGCATTGGAAGTCAGAGCAAAAGAAGAACTTAGAAATGCCGTAGCTGCTTGTGAGCAGTGCCCCGGTGTTAAAGTACTACAATGTTAACAAAGAAGTAACACTGGCAGTGGACACAAGCTCTGAATGCCTGGGAGTAGTGATACTGCAAGAAGAACAGCCAGTGGCGTACAGCACGAGGTCTCTCACTGTGAGAAGAGGTACACTTACATAGAAAAAGAGCTGTTGGCGATTGTGTATGGATTTCAGCAATACATCTATATATCTGTATAGTAAGACAGTACAAGTGGAGATGGATCACAAGCCCCTTGAAACAGTGTTTTAGAAATCTCTCCAAAAAGCTCCTCCAGGACCCCAGAGGGCACTGATGAGACTATAGTCCTAAAATCTGCGTGTCACTTACAAGCCTGGTAAAGAGCTGTACACCGCAGACACGCTGAGCCGAGCCTTGACAAGACGAGTTACTAGCACATCTACTATCAGCTCATCTACCAATCTCAGAAGAGAAGCTGAACACAATGAGAACTGCAACAGCAGATGAGGAACTGCAGATGGTCATGGGAAGTGGTCCAGTGGTCCAGACAGAAATATGACAAGTTCCCATGGACACCTGATGGAAATATCTACAAGAGATATCTGTGACACCTGCTGAAGACCAGATAAATGACTTCACAATCACGCCCTCTAGACCTGGAGAACTGTCCTTCAGTCAACAGTGCACCAGCAGAGAGTAACAGTGCAATCACCTGAAATCACCAGTGAGAGGGACTGTGACACCCACTGTGGACAGGGGAGAACAAGTGAAAGGAACTATGACACTCATGGCTCAATCAGTCAAGAGGCCACAGTGTGGTAGACTGATTAGAGCGCCAAAACGTCATTCTCCTTTAAAGACAAGTCAGCGTTCTGAATCGCAGACTTCAATACTATATGGTATCCCAGAAATTGATGTAATTTGTCCCAATACATAGTATGCCACATGCAGGATGGCAAAAATACCAGGATGTCCTATTACATCCGGTCATATTGTGCAGTTTGCAAGCCAGCACACTTCTCTGGCTATTCTGACCCACAATCCTGTGCTCAGTGGAAATGATGTCACATGTGCGAGGCGCTTGGTTGAATCCCAACTGTGGACAAATGTCACTTCATGGAAAGTGACGGATGTGGTGATGCATACTGCGTGTGTACTTTCTAGGGGCAGCTGTAGTACATACTGGTAGAAAAAAGTAGAAGTATGCAATTCGGAACACAGCCAACATTTACTTTATATGCTTTGATAGAAAAAAAAGTGCAGGTAGAGTTCTCCACCAATAGAGTGCTAAGCGGAAGCAGGAAGTGGAAACCCCCATCGGACCTTAAATCGGATTGTAGTGAACGGCGGATGACAAATATTTTTTGGATCCTGTTTGAATTGTGCCATGACCACAACATATGTTTGTCAATTTAAAACATTTCCACCCCCCCACCCCCCCCTCTTCATGGTGCCCATAGGCGGCTGCCCATACCCCTATTCACACGGGACTAGGGGACCTCATGGGGACCTCATCTGATTTAGAAATGACCTAGGGCCTCATTTATAGAACTGCTTCTAAAGTTGCTTACTTTACAATGTTGGGGAAATTGCTTAATGAAAGGAATCAAGTAACTGGAAATTACAAGTTACTGGAAAAAGTAATCTGATTACAATAAGCTGTTACTTTGTAATCAGTTTCTCCAAACACTGTTACTTAAGAAAGTTAAATAATGCACAAAAAATTCTGATCCATAACAGTGCGCATCATGTCCCACATCGACTTATGCCAGTTAGTTCAATGCCAGTTTCCCATTATAAATCACAGTCAACCCTAAACTTGGGGGTTGAGTGCGCCGCCTTTGTCACACCCTAATTAACGCGCACGGTTGAACTAATGGTCAATGAACCTCCCCATTTATCTGTTCATAAATGGCGACTGCATGATGACAATGACAGAGATTTCAGTGTAAAATAGAAGCTCATGCAGCGGAGGATGATGCAAGACTGTCATGCTGGCTGAGTGACAAGGCGTCGGCCTCATAAATTGAAGATTAGATAGGTTCAATCACCTATTAGGGAGAGGTAATGTCAATTTATTTTACATAATGTATAGGGCCTATCAATTTCACAGCTTTTCACATACTTTTGCCATCGGAATTGCTGTTTGTACTTTCTCCAGAAATTTACTTAGCCTACACATGGGTCAGAGTGTGTGTAGAGAAGCGCACATTCTCCGACATTCTCACATCAAGTTCATTTAAAAAAATTAAAAAAATACCAAAGGTTGCTTAGAAAGTGCTGTATGCATGCTTTTGTACAGTACTTACGCACGTTTATAAATGAGGCCCCTAGTGCGGTGCATTAGCACGGGATGAGAGAACTCACTAGTATTCAGTGAAGCAGATCATTTAGACATGACAAATCATTATTTAAAAAACATGCAGAAAAACTGTAGCCTATGCAATCTATTCAATTCAAAAAACAGAGAAAGAAAAAAAAAACATGAACCCAAATCACAGAGATGACTAATATTATCACATCTGTGCTTGGCCAAATATGTTAGGTAGACAAATTTGAGGTGGAATTTTTACTTGCTACAAATACTTTTCAAAATACTACAGATTACAGACATGGTGGATTCGCAAGGATTTAAGATCAAATTACTAGAGGTCCCCAGGTACTGTAATTCTAGTCTCATGCCAATAGAGCTTGTGTCACCTACAGTTAGGTCCATAAATATTTGGACATTGACACTGTTTTCATAATTTTGGCTCTGTACACCACCGCAATGGATTTGAAGTGAAAGAATCAAGATGTGTTTTAAGGGGAGACACTACAGTTGAATAGGATTGTTTTCCTTTAAAGATATCCTTATGCATTTTTACCACTTTAATCTTCACATCAAGATAAATATTTTTTGTATTAAACATTCTCTCTCAAAAAATGTTTACATATGCAAATTAGGCAATGACTCATTAAATATGCATACAATTGCATATATTTCAGTACCTACTATCTAAACAATGGATGAAGTCAGGTTTAAAGTTTTACTTTTGTTTTGATAATATACTAACAACTTAAATATTTACAGCTGGGTTTGTGAATACAAGCTTATTTTCAAAATATATTGAAATAAAGACTGCATACACCCATTCAAAATACTTTTTGGAGTATTTTTAGACAGGAAATGCAACCTAAAATGAAAAGACAACAAGATCCAGCTGTAAATATTTGTTGTAATTCCTACACTGTTCACCTGATTTGGATGTAAATGCACTCAAATTGAGAGTATTATTATTATTATTATTATTATTATTATTATTATTATTATTTTGCACTTGTTTGCATCACATGTTGAATGTTTAATTTAGAATCCCTTGTGGTGGTGTACAGAGCCAAAATTATGAAAATTGTCCAAATATTTATGGTCCTGTATACCAATGGCTCTCACTTGCCACAATGAACCCAACACTATCACATTCTCCCAGTCCTTCATGCTTTCAACGGGGCGTATAGTATTGGTTGGTAGAGCACAGAAGAAGACTGCCTGGGAGACAAAGAAAGACTCCCCATTGGTCAATGATGCTTTCAATGAACTGCAATGCCAAGTGAGTTCAGTGAAGAATCAGTGTTACTACTGGAGAGATGTGTGGTGCTGATATACGACCCAACCAGTGAGCAGCGCAGACGTAAATGATGCCAGGAAACAGCTCTCTACACACAAGTCTGGAACTAGAGAACATTCTTTCAACCCAGGCAACACTCAAGCAGAACATCAAGAGCACTTGCTATGTAATCTGACCTTGATTCTTGGGTTCTGGCATTCTGAAAAGTATCATTAAATGAGTGCATCCTCAATTTTGTTGGAAATGGCACCTTAAATGTTTTTCTACACTGGTTCCAAAATTAAGCACGTTTGAAAATTCAAGGTCGAGTCTGACTTCCCACACACCTGAAAATAAACCTCATGGTCAGTATTACCTATAGAAATGTCATCCTTTTTTCATAAAATGCACAATTGTTGTGATGTCTGAGGATCCTGGTCTCACTGCTTTACCCCAAATATTGAAAAATCTGCAAGAGGAAAAAGACAGATGTCTGGGTCAGTGACTGTCATTACAAATAGATTCACATAACCTCATCAACAGTATTGCCAGTCACTGATTTTGCTGGTGTGTTTTCAAGTACTCTAAAGCATGGGTTCCAAAACTCCATCAATGTGGGCCTCCCTTCTGAAAACAGTGACACACCCGCACCCCCCCCCAAATTTGTCCATTTTGCAAGGCAGCGTTAGCTAGCCCATAACGTTACACAGCTAAGTTAGCTCGGTGGCACATGTTGCTAGTTAACGTAATGACGTTTTCGCACTATCCACACATTTAGTATACATCTCTCCCATTATTTATTTCGATCTTCTGACCTTTAAAATCACATTTCATTCATAAAAACCATAGACATTTAAAAAAATAAAAAACATGTTTTTCCTTCTTTTTTTTCTAACCATCCCTCCGCGCCTCCCCTGAATTTCTTTGGGCCCCCCAGGGGAGGCCCGCCTCACAGTTTGGGAACCCATGCTCTAAAGAAAACACAGGTGATGCTAAATGTATACTATGTGCCTATACTCTCTCTCACCTTTGCAAGTGTTGTTGTTCTTTTTCTCTTTCATTTTCACTACAAGGGCCATATTCTCCTCCTCCTCCTTTTTCTGTTTTTCTTTTGTCGTCATCTTTCTATCTTTCTCCTCTTTCTCCTCTTCTTTCCTGGCCTTCTTCCTCTCCTCCTCTTCTTTCCACTTCTTCATGTCCTCCTCAGCTCTCTCCCGGCGCTTCTCTTCAGCTATCTTCTCTTCAGCTATCTTCTCTTTATGTTTTTCCTTTTCTTTCTGCTTTCTATCATTCTCCTCCTCTTTCCTAGCCTTCTTCCCCTCCTCCTCTTCTTTCAACTTCTACATGTCCTCCTCAGCTCTCTCTGGGCGCTTCTCTTCAGCTATCTTCTCTTTCTGTTTTTCCATTTCATTTTCTTTCAGCTTTCTATCTTTCTCCTCTTTCTTTTTCTGTTTCTCCTCCTCTTTCCTGGCCTTCCTCTGCTCAATCTTTTCCTGCTGTCTCATCTTATATTCACTCCTCACCTTTTTCAGGTGAGCAAAGATTCCCCCAGATGTCTCAGATGGCAGCTGGTCACTGGTCGCCAGCTCCCCAGAGGGACTCTGAACAGAGACATCAGGAGACATCCTGGCTGTCTCCCTCCTCCTCCTCTCCTCTTCATCCCTCCTCCTCCCCTCATCTTCCTCCCTAATCTCTGTCCTCAACCTGGTCATCCTCTGATCCAACTCCCTGACCATGAGGGCCATCACACTATCCAGGTGCTTCTTCTCCATTTGCCTCTCTCTCTCCTGGCTCCTTCTCTCTACCTCCTCCATCATCCTGGCTATCTCGCTCCTCCTCCTCTCACCTTCCTCCCTCAACTCCATCCTCACACTGGCCATCCATGGCTCCAACTCCCCGATCATGAGGACCATCACACTCTCCAGCTGCTTCTGCCCCATTTGCCTCTCTCTCTCCAGGCTCCTTCCCTCTCTCTCCTCCATCATCTTCGCTGTCTCGCTCTGCCTCCTCTCATCTTCCTCCCTCAACTCCACCTTCAACCTGTTCATCCTCTGGTCTACCTCTCTGAACATGAGGTCCTTCTCTCTCTCCTGGCTCCTTCCCTCTCTCTCCTCCAGGCATTCATTTATCACCCTGGCTGTCTCACTCCTTCTCCTCTCCTCTTCCTCACTCCTTCTCCTCTCCTCTTCCTCACTCCTTCCCTCTCTCTCCTCCATCATCTTCGCTGTCTCGCTCTGCCTCCTCTCATCTTCCTCCCTCAACTCCACCTTCAACCTGTTCATCCTCTGGTCTACCTCTCTGAACATGAGGTCCTTCTCTCTCTCCTGGCTCCTTCCCTCTCTCTCCTCCAGGCATTCATTTATCACCCTGGCTGTCTCACTCCTTCTCCTCTCCTCTTCCTCACTCCTTCTCCTCTCCTCTTCCTCACTCCTTCTCCTCTCCTCTTCCTCACTCCTTCTCCTCTCCTCTTCCTCACTCCTCCTCCCCTCATCCCTCAACTCCACCCTCAATGTGGTCATCCACTGGTGGATGAGGTTTCTCTCTCTCTCCTGGCTCTTTGCCTCCCTCTCCTCCAGACATTCATTTATTATCCTGGCCGTTTCGCTTCTCCTCCTCTCCTCTTCCTCATTCCTTCTACCCTCATCTTCCTCCCGCAACTCCTTCCTCATCCTGGCCATCCGCTGGTCCACCTCTTTAATCATGAGGTCCCTCTCTCTCCCCTGGCTCCTTCTCTCTCTCTCCTCCATCACCCTGGCTGTCGCATCACTCCTCCACTCCTCTTCCTCAGCCATCATCCCCTCATCTTCCTCCCTCAACTCCTTCCTCATCCTGGCCATCTGGTCGTTTATCTGTCTTGTCATGAGGACCTGCATGCGCTCCAGACGCTCCTCCAGCTTTCTCTCTTTCAGCCTCTCAAGCCTCCTTGACTCTCTGTCCGCCAGACGGTTTTTCAACTTCCTGGGTGTCTCGCCCCTCCTCTTCTCCTCTTCCTGCCTCCTCCTCGCCTCCTCTTCCTCCCTCAACTCCCGCTGGTCGATGAGGTCCCTCTCTCTCTCCTGGCTCTGCGCCTCTCTGTCCTTCATTTGATAAACCAGCATCCTGGCTGTCTCGCTCCTCCACATCTCCCTCTCCTGCCTCCTCCTCCTTTCGCCTTCCTCCCTCAACTCCCTCGTCAACATGGCCATCCGGCGGCCCGTGTCTCTGGCCATGTTCTGCAGGCAATCCTTCACCCAGACCACCTGTCTGTTCTCATGGTCCTCCAGAGCTGCCATCATCACTACCTCCCAGGGCTGGCTCATTCCTGCAGGCTGGGGGGGGAGGGGGGGCACAGGGACAACCAGTCACACAAGGTCACATTCATGCAGTCAATACACTGTAGTACAGTGATCATACGATGTCACAGTGCATTGACGGCTCCTATCATGGCACAGCACTATTATACATAGCTTCAGTGTTGCAAGATGACAGTGCACTGGCTACTGCTATCAATAGCAGAGCAATACAATACAGTGCTCCTAAAATAGGTTATATACAGTACCACTTCATATCGCAGCGAGCATACTGTAGCTATACAGCTGTTTACAACACAGGACAGTAGGTCTAGCTGTACAGCACTTTACAACGTACAACAGTAGTCATATACCTACTGTAGCTACTGTATACAAGTACTTTACAATACAGCACAATAGACCTATACCTAGCAGCACATTAGGCCTATATTTAGATATACAGGACTTTACAACACAGCACGGTAGGCCTAGCTGGATAACACTTTACAAAACAGAAACCAAAAGAATCAAGTATTATTATTATTATTATTATATGTATCTGCCCCAGTCTGACTGAGGTCCTATAAAGCAACTGGTTATTCACCAGATCACTGATGAAGAGGCCGTTCACCCAGGGACTCATATTACCCAGAGCCATCACTGCTAGTCCTCTAATCTACCAGTATCAACACATAATTTATATGACAACTTGGTTAAACAAAGCTCAGAGAGCAATATGTACTCTATTCTGTCTTCAATTGGGAGTGTTTTTCTCAAAGAAAGTAGGCTAATACAGAATAATTTCTGATGTTGAGATTCTGATGTTCCATTTCAAAATAAAAGCCTTCTAAAGTCTCAAAAATGGCTTAAATCAGGATTAAATCAGAATTGGGGGTGTTTTTGTCAAAGAAAGTAGGCTAATACTGAATAATTTTAGAAAATTCCTACTCTAAAGTTCATCCCCATTATGGACTTACTTGATTTCTCTAAGTCAGTGTGTCAAATCCAGAAGTCACTAGCTACTCTGATGAGGTGGAATGGATCACTGACTATTTAAGTGTCTGTGTCAACAACGTCTACTATGACATCATGAAAGCGATGGGAGATGTAACGTGACGAGGCGCCCTCTAGTGGTTTTGGTAGGGGTGTGGAAGTGTTGGAGTCGGACTGATAAGTGCATTTTTGAAATAGGATATCTACATTAGGTAAACACGGGTGTAATTAATAAAAAGGCGAGGTTGCTGCGAGTGGTTGCTACGCAAAGCGTTCACTAAGTGAAGTGACAAGCAGCAACCCCCCTCTCCCCCCGCCGGGACGGCTCCCTCTCCATCTCTCCTCCCCGCTAGGTAGATTTGGGGAGCGTTCTTTGAGCGCGAAGGACGACCGAGAGGCGAGATTAGCGTTCGTTCAAGTAATTAAAAAAAAAAGAAGTCCCATAACAATTGAATTGGTAGTAGGCTATTTAGAGGTTGGTCATTTCTCCGAGTGAGAATTGTGAAGCGTGGTGAGTGAGCGTGAGAATAGGCTGCAATGCGTGTAGTGTCTGAAACTTGGCAGCCCCGGGTTTCATTGATCTAGCGGTCAGTAAATACGACCAAATTTCAAGAGGTGGACATCACTGGATTCATCTCGACATACAGATAATTCAAGAGCAATTGACTCATGTTTACGAAGCACACCAACATAGTGCTCTGATCAGCTGCACTCTCCAGTGAAGTTCTCAAAACGCGACAGATGCCCGGATCCGTAGTAGCCTATAGTTCTCATTGTATTAACCTACATTACAGTAATTTAGCAGACGCTTTTATCCAAAGCAACTAACAATAATTGCATTTAACGTAGGAAAAGCCAATGTAGGCTACTAGCCTACTAGGCTACTTGCCAGAATTTACAAGTGCATCTCCTTTCTAAAACAAGTGACTAAGAGCATAATCTAGTGCTGAAGGCAAAGTGCCAGAATAGCAATCTAAAATACAATAGAGGGAGGATCGTTGTAGTTCTCTCTGTAAAATAACTAAAACTTAGGCCTAAAATAAAGAAATAAAAGGACCCAAAGATGCCCCCCCTAAGGACAATGTCAATTTGTGGCTTATTAAATACATATTTATAACTGAATTTAGTATATAACTGTTAGTTATGTTGAAGACTTTACACTTTAATAGCATTTAAGTAAAAAAAAAAAAAAAAAAATTTGATGATATAATACATTTTAAAAATTGTGTAAAGGGGGCATCCTACACCACCCGGAGTGCAAGATGCCCCCCCATGGGATATTGCCTCACTTGTCATTTTAATTTTAAATAATTAATCATAGAGTGTAAAATGAGTCTCAATCTTATAAAAGTAGTTATTCATATTTTAAAATTAATTAATTCTTGAAATATATGCATAGGCTACATCCATTTTGGCATAATATTAGGCATTAGAAATGTGGTTTATTCATACATTTTAATGCAATTTAATGACATTATAATTAAAAAATGTTGATGAACATACATAATACAATAAATAGATACATCATTTAATAATAATAACATTATTCATAATAACAATATTAATAGGCTAGAGGCCTATTAATTAGATTTGCCTTGGGGGGGGGGGGGCGTCTTGCACTCCTGTGCTACATTTGACATTTTCATTCATACTAACCTACTAAAAGTAGATCAATTCACCAAACGAATGGATTACATTACCTAGAATACCCCTGATAACATGTACAACACGACTTGTATATACAACTTTCTAAAATCTGATATATGCTTATTTTCTAACAGCAGAAAATTAGATCAAATTACCTCAAAAACGTTTTTGCTGAATAACTCTGTCAACTGCTATGTGACAAGTCAAATATTTGATGTGGTGGCCTGGTGCCATCTGAGAAATGTTTTCGGTTGAAAAATAGCACCCCGTAGTGTTCACAAGGGGAATTACATGGGGGGGGGGCGTCTTACCCTCGAGGGGCGTCTTTGGGTCCTCTACCCTACCTTTGATAAACCGCACGTTATTGCGGCGGAATTTGATATCGTTAGTAGCCTAGTTTATGGCTTTGTCAATCCATTGATATCGATTTATAATTATTTCAAGTTTTTCTCCCTATGCAAAAGATGGGGCGGTTGTGTGAACCCAACCAGTAGAGAGCGTAGTTTTACACTTTGGCTCCCTTGCTTAGAGAACATAGATGGTGAAGTGGGCTATCTGGAGCGTACAGGGAAAATAGTAAGCTAGTGCTGATGATTTCTGTCACGGACAGCATACACTGCATACCCTCAGTCCCCTAATAGGTCTTATTTCATTTCAACGTGGCTATTTACTTGATGGAGCATGTTACATTTGAGCAATATGATGATAATATGGCTAAAAGGTAGGCTACAATATGTCACAGTGCACTGGCTACTGCTATCATGTACAGTACTCCTACACATAGTAACTTCAGTTTTACAAGATGCCACAGTGCACTGGCTACTGCTATCAATACAATACAGTACAGTGCTCCTAAAATACCTACTGTATGTTATATACAGATGCCCTCAGCTGCAGGACCATCTCCTTTGATGATTTTACCTCTTTTGAATACCACTCTATTGTCTTAAAATGCCAGCCCCCAGTTCTGGCAGTAACCGTGTATAGGCCTCCCAAACAATGCCCTGCCTTCTCTACAGAATTTTCAGAACTCCTGTCCATCATCCATACAAATTATGATAAGATTATCATCATTGGAGATTTCAACATACACATGGATACTGAGGCGGACTGGAAAGCCAGGGACTTTATCAACCTCCTAAACTCCATGGATTTTACCCAACATATCACTGAGCCAACCCACAACCGCGGCCACACCCTTGATCTAGTGATTACTAAGGGCCTGACTATCAGTCTCCTCTATTAGTGACCTCGCTCTCTCCGACCATTTCTGTATCTTCTTCACTGCATTGGTTCCTAAAGTCAAAAGTAGTACTGAGCGCTTTATCAAGAAACGTTATCTTACCTCCGCAGTAGCCGATAGTTTTAGAGAAATAATGATCACAAACAATTTAGCAACTCCAGAAGTGGAGCCGTCAGGAACTATTGAAGACTTAAAAACCACCTTTAACACCAGAGTAAGGGCAGCCTTGGATTCTGTAGCACCTATTAAATTGAAAAAGATCACAGCCAATCATAAAGCTCCATGGCGAAATGAGGAAACAAATCAACTAAAGAGAACCTGCAGAACATCTGAGCGTATATGGAGAAAGACCAAGCTACAGGGCCACCATGATATTCTCAAAGAACATCTCTCTGCCTTTAATAAAGCAATAAGAAATGCAAGGAAAGACGACTTCTCAAAATTGATATCTATCAACCAAAATAATTCAAGAGTGCTCTTCTCAACAATTGATAGCCTAATAAACCCTGCCGTAAAAACACCAGATAACCTGCGCTCTACCTCCAAATGTGAGGAATTTGCAGCTAACTTCAGAGATAAGATTATGAATATTAGGAGGAATATCACCCAGGAAAGGCCATGCATCCCGTTCACAGATCCTCTTCCTCCATGTAATGCACATATGAGCTTGTTTACACTGGTGGACACAGAAATGTTGAGAAAAGTAGTAACCAAACTCAAATCCTCCACATGCCTGCTGGATCCCATCCCCACTGATTTTTTCAAAACTATTTTTGACTCTGTATCCTATGACATTTGATCCATTGTTAATGACTCACTATCTACAGGTGTCTTCCCACCAATACTTAAAACTGCTTTGGTGAGACCCGTACTGAAGAAAAACAACTTATACACTTCAGTTCTTAGCAATTTTAGACCAATCTCCAACCTTCCCTTTTTGAGTAAAATTCTGGAAAAGATTGTTTTCCAAAAGATTAATGATTTCCTATCTTCAAGTTCTACCCTTGACCTTTTCCAGTCCGGCTTTCGCGCCCATCATACAGTAGCACAGAGACGGCATTAGTCAAAGTTGTAAATGACCTCAGAATTAATGCTGACTCCAAAGAGCTCTCTGTTCTCGTCCTCCTGGACCTGAGTGCAGCCTTTGATACTATAGATCATGCAATCCTCATCAAACGACTGGAGAAGTGGGTTGGCCTCTCCGGTCCAGTCCTTAATTGGCTTAGGACCTATCTAACCGGTCATGATTTCTTCGTTGCCCTCAGTGACCATAGCTCAGGGAAGATCCCTATGACCTGTGGGGTTCCCCAAGGATCGATCCTAGGACCTCTACTCTTCAGCCTGTACATGCTGCCCCTTGGCAGTGTCATCAAGAGGCACAACATTAGCTACCATAGCTACGCAGATGATACCCAACTCTATATTTCTGTAAAACCCAGTAACTACAGCTTGATTGACTGCCTTGTCAAGTGTATAACATATATAAATGTATGGATGTCACATAATTTCCTCCAACTAAAACAGGATAAAACAGAAGTACTGATCATTGGAGAAAAAGATGAAAGAGAGAAACTATCTGCACATTTAAAAACTAGAAATAAGAAAATTGACACCAAATGCCAGACTAAAAACCTAGGTGTCATACTTGACTCGGATCTTAATTTCGAAAACCACATCAAGAATATTACAAAGACATCTTTTTACCACTAAAGTAACATTGCCAATGTGCAACCCTTTCTCTCTCAGGCTGACACCGAAAGACTAATGCATTCTTTCATCACAAGCAGGCTGGACACCTGCAATGCTCTACTATCAGGCCTACCAAAGAAAGCAATCTCTAAGCTCCAAATGATACAGAATGCTGTAGCACAAGTCCTCACTAAGACTAGACAAAGGGCACACATCACACCAGCCTTAAAATTACTACACTGGTTACCTGTCAACTCTAGAATAGACTTTAAAATACTATTACCAGTCTATAAATCTCTCCACAGTCACGCACCAGAATACATTTCAGACATGCTTGTCAGATACATGCCCAACAGACCACTCAGATCCTCAGATAGTGAACTCTTAACAGTCCCAAAAGCCAGGACCAAGAAACACAGAGAGGCAGCCTTTAGTTTCTATGCCCCCAACCTCTGGAACACCCTGCCGGAGTGCCTTAGAAGGACTGAAACAACGGAGGTCTTCAAGCAAGATCTCAAGACGTACCCAGGCACACTCTAGCACACACAGACACACACTAGTGTTTGCCATACCTCTCCCATGATGCTCTTAGCCTTTCTTGCTCTGAAAATGTACTTAAATGTAATTTATTGCTCTATAAATGTTCTTAGCCGTTAGACAAATATATTCCAGGAGCTTGCTCCAGGTTGCCTGTTTTAATATCTGTGTTGCTTTTATGGCTCTGTGTGCTACTAACCCTGTTCTGCCTCCCCTCTCCCTAGTGCCTCTCTCTCTCCCTCCTATCTTCTAACCAGGTCCAGTGGATGCCCCACTGTCACCAGCAGACCACCCTGAGTCCGATAGATACCCCTGTGTCTGCTGTGGATGTCGTAGCATTTAGTTAACACACACACACGTGCACACAGACATACACCAGTCCACTTCCGGCTTTAGGCCTGGACCTGGGCCCAGTCCCCCTTCCCCTCACCCTAACCCGGGTCCGTATCCTTTTCCTACCTCCACCCTACCCCCGACCCCCGCCTCTACCTGGACTCAGGCACACTCACACACACACAAACATACACCAGTCCTGGGCCCAGATCCCCTTCCCCTCACCCTAACCCGGGTCTGTATCCTTTTCCTACCCCGATCCTACCCCTGACCCCTGCCTCTATCTGGGCCCAGGCACATTCACACACACACAGACATACACCAGTGTTTGCCATGTCTCTCCTATTATGTTTTTAGCCTCTCTTACTCTGAAAATGTAATTTAATGTAATTTATTGCTTTATAAATGTTCTTAGCCGGTAGACAAACATACTCCAGGAGCTTGCTTGATTGCCTTGTTGAGAGGGGTCAGGGGATGAAGTGCCACATCAGAATAATTTTTACAGCTCACTTATCTGGCCCCAGGGCGATACTGGATTTTTGCTTCCCTCTGGAATATGTAGAGGTGGGTCGTATGCCCACCTCCCTTGTTCTCTGTAAAGCGCATTGTGTTGCCTCTGGGTATGAAATGCGCTATACAAATAAAGCTTTGATTGATTGATTGATTGATTGATTGATTGATTGATTGATTGATTGATACCACTTCATATCACAGCGAGCATACTGTTCCTATACAGCTCTTTACAACACAGGACAGTAGGTCTATAGCTAGCTGTACAGCACTTTACAACATACAACAGTAGTCATATACCTACTGTAGCTACTGTATACAAGTACTTTACAATACAGCACAATAGACCTATACCTAGCAGCACATTAGGCCTATATTTAGATATACAGGACTTTACAACACAGCACGGTAGGCCTAGCTGGATAACACTTTACAAAACAGAAACCAAAAGAATCAAGTATTATTATTATTATTATTATATGTATCTGCCCCAGTCTGACTAAAGTACTATAAAGCAACTGGTTATTCACCAGATCACTGATGAAGAGGCCGTTCACCCAGGGACTCATATTACCCAGAGCCATCACTGCTAGTCCTCTAATCTACCAGTATCAACACATAATTTATGTGACAACTTGGTTAAACAAAGCTCAGAGAGCAATATGTACTCTATTCTGTCTTCAATTGGGAGTGTTTTTCTCAAAGAAAGTAGGCTAATACAGAATAATTTCTGATGTTGAGATTCTGATGTTCCATTTCAAAATAAAAGCCTTCTAAAGTCTCAAAAATGGCTTAAATCAGGATTAAATCAGAATTGGGGGTGTTTTTGTCAAAGAAAGTAGGCTAATACTGAATAATTTTAGAAAATTCCTACTCTAAAGTTCATCCCCATTATGGACTTACTTGATTTCTCTAAGTCAGTGTGTCAAATCCAGAAGTCACTAGCTACTCTGATGAGGTGGAATGGATCACTGACTACTTAAGTGTCTGTGTCAGCAACGTCTACTATGACATCATGAAAGCGATGGGAGATGTAACGTGACGAGGTGCCCTCTAGTGGTTTTGGTAGGGGTGTGGAAGTGTTGGAGTCGGACTGAGTGCATTTTTGAAATAGGATATCTACATTAGGTAAACACGGGTGTAATTAATAAAAAGGCGAGGTTGCTGCGAGTGGTTGCTACGCAAAGCGTTCACTAAGTGAAGTCACAAGCACCAACACCCCTCTCCCCCCGCCGGGACGGCTCCCTCTCCATCTCTCCTCCCCGCTAGGTAGATTTGGGGAGCGTTCTTTGAGCGCGAAGGACGACCGAGAGGCGAGATTAGCGTTCGTTCAAGTAATTTAAAAAAAAAAGAAGTCCCATAACCATTGAATTGGTAGTAGGCTATTTAGAGGTTGGTCATTTCTCCGAGTGAGAATTGTGAAGCGTGGTGAGTGAGCGTGAGAGTAGGCTGCAATGCGTGTGTCTGAAACTTGGCAGCCCCGGGTTTCATTGATCTAGCGGTCAGTAAATTCGACCAAATTTCAAGAGGTGGACATCACTGGATTCATCTCGACAAACAGATAATTCAAGAGCAATTGACTCATGTTTACGAAGCACACCAACATAGTGCTCTGATCAGCTGCCCTCTCCAGTGAAGTTCTCAAAACGCGACAGATGCCCGGATCCGTAGTAGCCTATAGTTCTCATTGTATTAACCTACATTACAGTAATTTAGCAGACGCTTTTATCCAAAGCAACTAACAATAATTGCATTTAACGTAGGAAAAGCCAATGTAGGCTACTAGCCTACTAGGCTACTTGCCAGAATTTACAAGTGCATCTCCTTTCTAAAACAAGTGACTAAGAGCATAATCTAGTGCTGAAGGCAAAGTGCCAGAATAGCAATCTAAAATACAATAGAGGGAGGATCGTTGTAGTTCTCTCTGTAAAATAACTAAAACTTAGGCCTAAAATAAAGAAATAAAAGGACCCAAAGATGCCCCCCATAAGGACAATGTCAATTTGTGGCTTATTAAATACATATTTAAAACTGAATTTAGTATATACATGTTAGTTATGTTGAAGACTTTACACTTTAATAGCATTTAAGTAAAAAAAAAAAAAAAAAAAAATTGATGATATAATACATTTTAAAAATTGTGTAAAGGGGGCATCCTACACCACCCGGAGTGCAAGATGCCCCCCCATGGGATATTGCCTCACTTGTCATTTTAATTTTAAATAATTAATCATAGAGTGTAAAATGAGTCTCAATCTTATAAAAGTAGTTATTCATATTTTAAAATTAATTAATTCTTGAAATATATGCATAGGCTACATCCATTTTGGCATAATATTAGGCATTAGAAATGTGGTTTATTCATACATTTTAATGCAATTTAATGACATTATAATTAAAAAATGTTGATGAACATACATAATACAATAAATAGATAAATCATTTAATAATAATAACATTATTCATAATAACAATATTAATAGGCTAGAGGCCTATTAATTAGATTTGCCTTGGGGGGGGGGGGGGCGTCTTGCACTGTGCTACATTTGACATTTTCATTCATACTAACCTACTAAAAGTAGATCAATTCACCAAACGAATGGATTACATTACCTAGAATACCCCTGATAACATGTACAACACGACTTGTATATACAACTTTCTAAAATCTGATATATGCTTATTTTCTAACAGCAGAAAATTAGATCAAATTACCTCAAAAACGTTTTTGCTGAATAACTCTGTCAACTGCTATGTGACAAGTCAAATATTTGATGTGGTGGCCTGGTGCCATCTGAGAAATGTTTTCGGTTGAAAAATAGCACCCCGTAGTGTTCACAAGGGGAATTACATGGGGGGGGGCGTCTTACCCTCGGGGGGCGTCTTTGGGTCCTCTACCCTACCTTTGATAAACCGCACGTTATTGCGGCGGAATTTGATATCGTTAGTAGCCTAGTTTATGGCTTTGTCAATCCATTGATATCGATTTATAATTATTTCAAGTTTTTCTCCCTATGCAAAAGATGGGGCGGTTGTGTGAACCCAACCAGTAGAGAGCGTAGTTTTACACTTTGGCTCCCTTGCTTAGAGAACATAGATGGTGAAGTGGGCTATCTGGAGCGTACAGGGAAAATAGTAGGCTAGTGCTGATGATTTCTGTCACGGACAGCATACACTGCATACCCTCAGTCCCCTAATAGGTCTTATTTCATTTCAACTTGGCTATTTACTTGATGGAGCATGTTACATTTGAGCAATATGATGATAATATGGCTAAAAGGTAGGCTACAATATGTCACAGTGCACTGGCTACTGCTATCATGTACAGTACTCCTACACATAGTAACTTCAGTTTTACAAGATGCCACAGTGCACTGGCTACTGCTATCAATACAATACAGTACAGTGCTCCTAAAATACCTACTGTATGTTATATACAGATGCCCTCAGCTGCAGGACCATCTCCTTTGATGATTTTACCTCTTTTGAATACCACTCTATTGTCTTAAAATGCCAGCCCCCAGTTCTGGCAGTAACCGTGTATAGGCCTCCCAAACAATGCCCTGCCTTCTCTACAGAATTTTCAGAACTCCTGTCCATCATCCATACAAATTATGATAAGATTATCATCATTGGAGATTTCAACATACACATGGATACTGAGGCGGACTGGAAAGCCAGGGACTTTATCAACCTCCTAAACTCCATGGATTTTACCCAACATATCACTGAGCCAACCCACAACCGCGGCCACACCCTTGATCTAGTGATTACTAAGGGCCTGACTATCAGTCTCCTCTATTAGTGACCTCGCTCTCTCCGACCATTTCTGTATCTTCTTCACTGCATTGGTTCCTAAAGTCAAAAGTAGTACTGAGCGCTTTATCAAGAAACGTTATCTTACCTCCGCAGTAGCCGATAGTTTTAGAGAAATAATGATCACAAACAATTTAGCAACTCCAGAAGTGGAGCCGTCAGGAACTATTGAAGACTTAGAAACCACCTTTAACACCAGAGTAAGGGCAGCCTTGGATTCTGTAGCACCTATTAAATTGAAAAAGATCACAGCCAATCATAAAGCTCCATGGCGAAATGAGGAAACAAATCAACTAAAGAGAACCTGCAGAACATCTGAGCGTATATGGAGAAAGACCAAGCTACAGGGCCACCATGATATTCTCAAAGAACATCTCTCTGCCTTTAATAAAGCAATAAGAAATGCAAGGAAAGACGACTTCTCAAAATTGATATCTATCAACCAAAATAATTCAAGAGTGCTCTTCTCAACAATTGATAGCCTAATAAACCCTGCCGTAAAAACACCAGATAACCTGCGCTCTACCTCCAAATGTGAGGAATTTGCAGCTAACTTCAGAGATAAGATTATGAATATTAGGAGGAATATCACCCAGGAAAGGCCATGCATCCCGTTCACAGATCCTCTTCCTCCATGTAATGCACATATGAGCTTGTTTACACTGGTGGACACAGAAATGTTGAGAAAAGTAGTAACCAAACTCAAATCCTCCACATGCCTGCTGGATCCCATCCCCACTGATTTTTTCAAAACTATTTTTGACTCTGTATCCTATGACATTTGATCCATTGTTAATGACTCACTATCTACAGGTGTCTTCCCACCAATACTTAAAACTGCTTTGGTGAGACCCGTACTGAAGAAAAACAACTTATACACTTCAGTTCTTAGCAATTTTAGACCAATCTCCAACCTTCCCTTTTTGAGTAAAATTCTGGAAAAGATTGTTTTCCAAAAGATTAATGATTTCCTATCTTCAAGTTCTACCCTTGACCTTTTCCAGTCCGGCTTTCGCGCCCATCATACAGTAGCACAGAGACGGCATTAGTCAAAGTTGTAAATGACCTCAGAATTAATGCTGACTCCAAAGAGCTCTCTGTTCTCGTCCTCCTGGACCTGAGTGCAGCCTTTGATACTATAGATCATGCAATCCTCATCAAACGACTGGAGAAGTGGGTTGGCCTCTCCGGTCCAGTCCTTAATTGGCTTAGGACCTATCTAACCGGTCATGATTTCTTCGTTGCCCTCAGTGACCATAGCTCAGGGAAGATCCCTATGACCTGTGGGGTTCCCCAAGGATCGATCCTAGGACCTCTACTCTTCAGCCTGTACATGCTGCCCCTTGGCAGTGTCATCAAGAGGCACAACATTAGCTACCATAGCTACGCAGATGATACCCAACTCTATATTTCTGTAAAACCCAGTAACTACAGCTTGATTGACTGCCTTGTCAAGTGTATAACATATATAAATGTATGGATGTCACATAATTTCCTCCAACTAAAACAGGATAAAACAGAAGTACTGATCATTGGAGAAAAAGATGAAAGAGAGAAACTATCTGCACATTTAAAAACTAGAAATAAGAAAATTGACACCAAATGCCAGACTAAAAACCTAGGTGTCATACTTGACTCGGATCTTAATTTCGAAAACCACATCAAGAATATTACAAAGACATCTTTTTACCACTAAAGTAACATTGCCAATGTGCAACCCTTTCTCTCTCAGGCTGACACCGAAAGACTAATGCATTCTTTCATCACAAGCAGGCTGGACACCTGCAATGCTCTACTATCAGGCCTACCAAAGAAAGCAATCTCTAAGCTCCAAATGATACAGAATGCTGTAGCACAAGTCCTCACTAAGACTAGACAAAGGGCACACATCACACCAGCCTTAAAATTACTACACTGGTTACCTGTCAACTCTAGAATAGACTTTAAAATACTATTACCAGTCTATAAATCTCTCCACAGTCACGCACCAGAATACATTTCAGACATGCTTGTCAGATACATGCCCAACAGACCACTCAGATCCTCAGATAGTGAACTCTTAACAGTCCCAAAAGCCAGGACCAAGAAACACAGAGAGGCAGCCTTTAGTTTCTATGCCCCCAACCTCTGGAACACCCTGCCGGAGTGCCTTAGAAGGACTGAAACAACGGAGGTCTTCAAGCAAGATCTCAAGACGTACCCAGGCACACTCTAGCACACACAGACACACACTAGTGTTTGCCATACCTCTCCCATGATGCTCTTAGCCTTTCTTGCTCTGAAAATGTACTTAAATGTAATTTATTGCTCTATAAATGTTCTTAGCCGTTAGACAAATATATTCCAGGAGCTTGCTCCAGGTTGCCTGTTTTAATATCTGTGTTGCTTTTATGGCTCTGTGTGCTACTAACCCTGTTCTGCCTCCCCTCTCCCTAGTGCCTCTCTCTCTCCCTCCTATCTTCTAACCAGGTCCAGTGGATGCCCCACTGTCACCAGCAGACCACCCTGAGTCCGATAGATACCCCTGTGTCTGCTGTGGATGTCGTAGCATTTAGTTAACACACACACACGTGCACACAGACATACACCAGTCCACTTCCGGCTTTAGGCCTGGACCTGGGCCCAGTCCCCCTTCCCCTCACCCTAACCCGGGTCCGTATCCTTTTCCTACCTCCACCCTACCCCCGACCCCCGCCTCTACCTGGACTCAGGCACACTCACACACACACAAACATACACCAGTCCTGGGCCCAGATCCCCTTCCCCTCACCCTAACCCGGGTCTGTATCCTTTTCCTACCCCGATCCTACCCCTGACCCCTGCCTCTATCTGGGCCCAGGCACATTCACACACACACAGACATACACCAGTGTTTGCCATGTCTCTCCTATTATGTTTTTAGCCTCTCTTACTCTGAAAATGTAATTTAATGTAATTTATTGCTTTATAAATGTTCTTAGCCGGTAGACAAACATACTCCAGGAGCTTGCTTGATTGCCTTGTTGAGAGGGGTCAGGGGATGAAGTGCCACATCAGAATAATTTTTACAGCTCACTTATCTGGCCCCAGGGCGATACTGGATTTTTGCTTCCCTCTGGAATATGTAGAGGTGGGTCGTATGCCCACCTCCCTTGTTCTCTGTAAAGCGCATTGTGTTGCCTCTGGGTATGAAATGCGCTATACAAATAAAGCTTTGATTGATTGATTGATTGATTGATTGATTGATTGATTGATTGATTGATTGATACCACTTCATATCACAGCGAGCATACTGTTCCTATACAGCTCTTTACAACACAGGACAGTAGGTCTATAGCTAGCTGTACAGCACTTTACAACATACAACAGTAGTCATATACCTACTGTAGCTACTGTATACAAGTACTTTACAATACAGCACAATAGACCTATACCTAGCAGCACATTAGGCCTATATTTAGATATACAGGACTTTACAACACAGCACGGTAGGCCTAGCTGGATAACACTTTACAAAACAGAAACCAAAAGAATCAAGTATTATTATTATTATTATTATATGTATCTGCCCCAGTCTGACTAAAGTACTATAAAGCAACTGGTTATTCACCAGATCACTGATGAAGAGGCCGTTCACCCAGGGACTCATATTACCCAGAGCCATCACTGCTAGTCCTCTAATCTACCAGTATCAACACATAATTTATGTGACAACTTGGTTAAACAAAGCTCAGAGAGCAATATGTACTCTATTCTGTCTTCAATTGGGAGTGTTTTTCTCAAAGAAAGTAGGCTAATACAGAATAATTTCTGATGTTGAGATTCTGATGTTCCATTTCAAAATAAAAGCCTTCTAAAGTCTCAAAAATGGCTTAAATCAGGATTAAATCAGAATTGGGGGTGTTTTTGTCAAAGAAAGTAGGCTAATACTGAATAATTTTAGAAAATTCCTACTCTAAAGTTCATCCCCATTATGGACTTACTTGATTTCTCTAAGTCAGTGTGTCAAATCCAGAAGTCACTAGCTACTCTGATGAGGTGGAATGGATCACTGACTACTTAAGTGTCTGTGTCAGCAACGTCTACTATGACATCATGAAAGCGATGGGAGATGTAACGTGACGAGGTGCCCTCTAGTGGTTTTGGTAGGGGTGTGGAAGTGTTGGAGTCGGACTGAGTGCATTTTTGAAATAGG
The DNA here is from genome assembly GCF_949987555.1 of Borostomias antarcticus. Lineage (NCBI taxonomy): Eukaryota > Metazoa > Chordata > Actinopteri > Stomiiformes > Stomiidae > Borostomias > Borostomias antarcticus. The sequence goes on from NC_140252.1 coordinate 5,851,622, forward strand.
ATATCTACATTAGGTAAACACGGGTGTAATTAATAAAAAGGCGAGGTTGCTGCGAGTGGTTGCTACGCAAAGCGTTCACTAAGTGAAGTCACAAGCACCAACACCCCTCTCCCCCCGCCGGGACGGCTCCCTCTCCATCTCTCCTCCCCGCTAGGTAGATTTGGGGAGCGTTCTTTGAGCGCGAAGGACGACCGAGAGGCGAGATTAGCGTTCGTTCAAGTAATTTAAAAAAAAAAGAAGTCCCATAACCATTGAATTGGTAGTAGGCTATTTAGAGGTTGGTCATTTCTCCGAGTGAGAATTGTGAAGCGTGGTGAGTGAGCGTGAGAGTAGGCTGCAATGCGTGTGTCTGAAACTTGGCAGCCCCGGGTTTCATTGATCTAGCGGTCAGTAAATTCGACCAAATTTCAAGAGGTGGACATCACTGGATTCATCTCGACAAACAGATAATTCAAGAGCAATTGACTCATGTTTACGAAGCACACCAACATAGTGCTCTGATCAGCTGCCCTCTCCAGTGAAGTTCTCAAAACGCGACAGATGCCCGGATCCGTAGTAGCCTATAGTTCTCATTGTATTAACCTACATTACAGTAATTTAGCAGACGCTTTTATCCAAAGCAACTAACAATAATTGCATTTAACGTAGGAAAAGCCAATGTAGGCTACTAGCCTACTAGGCTACTTGCCAGAATTTACAAGTGCATCTCCTTTCTAAAACAAGTGACTAAGAGCATAATCTAGTGCTGAAGGCAAAGTGCCAGAATAGCAATCTAAAATACAATAGAGGGAGGATCGTTGTAGTTCTCTCTGTAAAATAACTAAAACTTAGGCCTAAAATAAAGAAATAAAAGGACCCAAAGATGCCCCCCATAAGGACAATGTCAATTTGTGGCTTATTAAATACATATTTAAAACTGAATTTAGTATATACATGTTAGTTATGTTGAAGACTTTACACTTTAATAGCATTTAAGTAAAAAAAAAAAAAAAAAAAAATTGATGATATAATACATTTTAAAAATTGTGTAAAGGGGGCATCCTACACCACCCGGAGTGCAAGATGCCCCCCCATGGGATATTGCCTCACTTGTCATTTTAATTTTAAATAATTAATCATAGAGTGTAAAATGAGTCTCAATCTTATAAAAGTAGTTATTCATATTTTAAAATTAATTAATTCTTGAAATATATGCATAGGCTACATCCATTTTGGCATAATATTAGGCATTAGAAATGTGGTTTATTCATACATTTTAATGCAATTTAATGACATTATAATTAAAAAATGTTGATGAACATACATAATACAATAAATAGATAAATCATTTAATAATAATAACATTATTCATAATAACAATATTAATAGGCTAGAGGCCTATTAATTAGATTTGCCTTGGGGGGGGGGGGGGGCGTCTTGCACTGTGCTACATTTGACATTTTCATTCATACTAACCTACTAAAAGTAGATCAATTCACCAAACGAATGGATTACATTACCTAGAATACCCCTGATAACATGTACAACACGACTTGTATATACAACTTTCTAAAATCTGATATATGCTTATTTTCTAACAGCAGAAAATTAGATCAAATTACCTCAAAAACGTTTTTGCTGAATAACTCTGTCAACTGCTATGTGACAAGTCAAATATTTGATGTGGTGGCCTGGTGCCATCTGAGAAATGTTTTCGGTTGAAAAATAGCACCCCGTAGTGTTCACAAGGGGAATTACATGGGGGGGGGCGTCTTACCCTCGGGGGGCGTCTTTGGGTCCTCTACCCTACCTTTGATAAACCGCACGTTATTGCGGCGGAATTTGATATCGTTAGTAGCCTAGTTTATGGCTTTGTCAATCCATTGATATCGATTTATAATTATTTCAAGTTTTTCTCCCTATGCAAAAGATGGGGCGGTTGTGTGAACCCAACCAGTAGAGAGCGTAGTTTTACACTTTGGCTCCCTTGCTTAGAGAACATAGATGGTGAAGTGGGCTATCTGGAGCGTACAGGGAAAATAGTAGGCTAGTGCTGATGATTTCTGTCACGGACAGCATACACTGCATACCCTCAGTCCCCTAATAGGTCTTATTTCATTTCAACTTGGCTATTTACTTGATGGAGCATGTTACATTTGAGCAATATGATGATAATATGGCTAAAAGGTAGGCTACAATATGTCACAGTGCACTGGCTACTGCTATCATGTACAGTACTCCTACACATAGTAACTTCAGTTTTACAAGATGCCACAGTGCACTGGCTACTGCTATCAATACAATACAGTACAGTGCTCCTAAAATACCTACTGTATGTTATATACAGATGCCCTCAGCTGCAGGACCATCTCCTTTGATGATTTTACCTCTTTTGAATACCACTCTATTGTCTTAAAATGCCAGCCCCCAGTTCTGGCAGTAACCGTGTATAGGCCTCCCAAACAATGCCCTGCCTTCTCTACAGAATTTTCAGAACTCCTGTCCATCATCCATACAAATTATGATAAGATTATCATCATTGGAGATTTCAACATACACATGGATACTGAGGCGGACTGGAAAGCCAGGGACTTTATCAACCTCCTAAACTCCATGGATTTTACCCAACATATCACTGAGCCAACCCACAACCGCGGCCACACCCTTGATCTAGTGATTACTAAGGGCCTGACTATCAGTCTCCTCTATTAGTGACCTCGCTCTCTCCGACCATTTCTGTATCTTCTTCACTGCATTGGTTCCTAAAGTCAAAAGTAGTACTGAGCGCTTTATCAAGAAACGTTATCTTACCTCCGCAGTAGCCGATAGTTTTAGAGAAATAATGATCACAAACAATTTAGCAACTCCAGAAGTGGAGCCGTCAGGAACTATTGAAGACTTAGAAACCACCTTTAACACCAGAGTAAGGGCAGCCTTGGATTCTGTAGCACCTATTAAATTGAAAAAGATCACAGCCAATCATAAAGCTCCATGGCGAAATGAGGAAACAAATCAACTAAAGAGAACCTGCAGAACATCTGAGCGTATATGGAGAAAGACCAAGCTACAGGGCCACCATGATATTCTCAAAGAACATCTCTCTGCCTTTAATAAAGCAATAAGAAATGCAAGGAAAGACGACTTCTCAAAATTGATATCTATCAACCAAAATAATTCAAGAGTGCTCTTCTCAACAATTGATAGCCTAATAAACCCTGCCGTAAAAACACCAGATAACCTGCGCTCTACCTCCAAATGTGAGGAATTTGCAGCTAACTTCAGAGATAAGATTATGAATATTAGGAGGAATATCACCCAGGAAAGGCCATGCATCCCGTTCACAGATCCTCTTCCTCCATGTAATGCACATATGAGCTTGTTTACACTGGTGGACACAGAAATGTTGAGAAAAGTAGTAACCAAACTCAAATCCTCCACATGCCTGCTGGATCCCATCCCCACTGATTTTTTCAAAACTATTTTTGACTCTGTATCCTATGACATTTGATCCATTGTTAATGACTCACTATCTACAGGTGTCTTCCCACCAATACTTAAAACTGCTTTGGTGAGACCCGTACTGAAGAAAAACAACTTATACACTTCAGTTCTTAGCAATTTTAGACCAATCTCCAACCTTCCCTTTTTGAGTAAAATTCTGGAAAAGATTGTTTTCCAAAAGATTAATGATTTCCTATCTTCAAGTTCTACCCTTGACCTTTTCCAGTCCGGCTTTCGCGCCCATCATACAGTAGCACAGAGACGGCATTAGTCAAAGTTGTAAATGACCTCAGAATTAATGCTGACTCCAAAGAGCTCTCTGTTCTCGTCCTCCTGGACCTGAGTGCAGCCTTTGATACTATAGATCATGCAATCCTCATCAAACGACTGGAGAAGTGGGTTGGCCTCTCCGGTCCAGTCCTTAATTGGCTTAGGACCTATCTAACCGGTCATGATTTCTTCGTTGCCCTCAGTGACCATAGCTCAGGGAAGATCCCTATGACCTGTGGGGTTCCCCAAGGATCGATCCTAGGACCTCTACTCTTCAGCCTGTACATGCTGCCCCTTGGCAGTGTCATCAAGAGGCACAACATTAGCTACCATAGCTACGCAGATGATACCCAACTCTATATTTCTGTAAAACCCAGTAACTACAGCTTGATTGACTGCCTTGTCAAGTGTATAACATATATAAATGTATGGATGTCACATAATTTCCTCCAACTAAAACAGGATAAAACAGAAGTACTGATCATTGGAGAAAAAGATGAAAGAGAGAAACTATCTGCACATTTAAAAACTAGAAATAAGAAAATTGACACCAAATGCCAGACTAAAAACCTAGGTGTCATACTTGACTCGGATCTTAATTTCGAAAACCACATCAAGAATATTACAAAGACATCTTTTTACCACTAAAGTAACATTGCCAATGTGCAACCCTTTCTCTCTCAGGCTGACACCGAAAGACTAATGCATTCTTTCATCACAAGCAGGCTGGACACCTGCAATGCTCTACTATCAGGCCTACCAAAGAAAGCAATCTCTAAGCTCCAAATGATACAGAATGCTGTAGCACAAGTCCTCACTAAGACTAGACAAAGGGCACACATCACACCAGCCTTAAAATTACTACACTGGTTACCTGTCAACTCTAGAATAGACTTTAAAATACTATTACCAGTCTATAAATCTCTCCACAGTCACGCACCAGAATACATTTCAGACATGCTTGTCAGATACATGCCCAACAGACCACTCAGATCCTCAGATAGTGAACTCTTAACAGTCCCAAAAGCCAGGACCAAGAAACACAGAGAGGCAGCCTTTAGTTTCTATGCCCCCAACCTCTGGAACACCCTGCCGGAGTGCCTTAGAAGGACTGAAACAACGGAGGTCTTCAAGCAAGATCTCAAGACGTACCCAGGCACACTCTAGCACACACAGACACACACTAGTGTTTGCCATACCTCTCCCATGATGCTCTTAGCCTTTCTTGCTCTGAAAATGTACTTAAATGTAATTTATTGCTCTATAAATGTTCTTAGCCGTTAGACAAATATATTCCAGGAGCTTGCTCCAGGTTGCCTGTTTTAATATCTGTGTTGCTTTTATGGCTCTGTGTGCTACTAACCCTGTTCTGCCTCCCCTCTCCCTAGTGCCTCTCTCTCTCCCTCCTATCTTCTAACCAGGTCCAGTGGATGCCCCACTGTCACCAGCAGACCACCCTGAGTCCGATAGATACCCCTGTGTCTGCTGTGGATGTCGTAGCATTTAGTTAACACACACACACGTGCACACAGACATACACCAGTCCACTTCCGGCTTTAGGCCTGGACCTGGGCCCAGTCCCCCTTCCCCTCACCCTAACCCGGGTCCGTATCCTTTTCCTACCTCCACCCTACCCCCGACCCCCGCCTCTACCTGGACTCAGGCACACTCACACACACACAAACATACACCAGTCCTGGGCCCAGATCCCCTTCCCCTCACCCTAACCCGGGTCTGTATCCTTTTCCTACCCCGATCCTACCCCTGACCCCTGCCTCTATCTGGGCCCAGGCACATTCACACACACACAGACATACACCAGTGTTTGCCATGTCTCTCCTATTATGTTTTTAGCCTCTCTTACTCTGAAAATGTAATTTAATGTAATTTATTGCTTTATAAATGTTCTTAGCCGGTAGACAAACATACTCCAGGAGCTTGCTTGATTGCCTTGTTGAGAGGGGTCAGGGGATGAAGTGCCACATCAGAATAATTTTTACAGCTCACTTATCTGGCCCCAGGGCGATACTGGATTTTTGCTTCCCTCTGGAATATGTAGAGGTGGGTCGTATGCCCACCTCCCTTGTTCTCTGTAAAGCGCATTGTGTTGCCTCTGGGTATGAAATGCGCTATACAAATAAAGCTTTGATTGATTGATTGATTGATTGATTGATTGATTGATTGATTGATACCACTTCATATCACAGCGAGCATACTGTTCCTATACAGCTCTTTACAACACAGGACAGTAGGTCTATAGCTAGCTGTACAGCACTTTACAACATACAACAGTAGTCATATACCTACTGTAGCTACTGTATACAAGTACTTTACAATACAGCACAATAGACCTATACCTAGCAGCACATTAGGCCTATATTTAGATATACAGGACTTTACAACACAGCACGGTAGGCCTAGCTGGATAACACTTTACAAAACAGAAACCAAAAGAATCAAGTATTATTATTATTATTATTATATGTATCTGCCCCAGTCTGACTAAAGTACTATAAAGCAACTGGTTATTCACCAGATCACTGATGAAGAGGCCGTTCACCCAGGGACTCATATTACCCAGAGCCATCACTGCTAGTCCTCTAATCTACCAGTATCAACACATAATTTATGTGACAACTTGGTTAAACAAAGCTCAGAGAGCAATATGTACTCTATTCTGTCTTCAATTGGGAGTGTTTTTCTCAAAGAAAGTAGGCTAATACAGAATAATTTCTGATGTAGAGATTCTGATGTTCCATTTCAAAATAAAAGCCTTCTAAAGTCTCAAAAATGGCTTAAATCAGGATTAAATCAGAATTGGGGGTGTTTTTGTCAAAGAAAGTAGGCTAATACTGAATAATTTTAGAAAATTCCTACTCTAAAGTTCATCCCCATTATGGACTTACTTGATTTCTCTAAGTCGGTGTGTCAAATCCAGAAGTCACTAGCTACTCTGATGAGGTGGAATGGATCACTGACTACTTAAGTGTCTGTGTCAGCAACGTCTACTATGACATCATGAAAGCGATGGGAGATGTAACGTGACGAGGTGCCCTCTAGTGGTTTTGGTAGGGGTGTGGAAGTGTTGGAGTCGGACTGAGTGCATTTTTGAAATAGGATATCTACATTAGGTAAACACGGGTGTAATTAATAAAAAGGCGAGGTTGCTGCGAGTGGTTGCTACGCAAAGCGTTCACTAAGTGAAGTCACAAGCACCAACACCCCTCTCCCCCCGCCGGGACGGCTCCCTCTCCATCTCTCCTCCCCGCTAGGTAGATTTGGGGAGCGTTCTTTGAGCGCGAAGGACGACCGAGAGGCGAGATTAGCGTTCGTTCAAGTAATTTAAAAAAAAAAAAGTCCCATAACCATTGAATTGGTAGTAGGCTATTTAGAGGTTGGTCATTTCTCCGAGTGAGAATTGTGAAGCGTGGTGAGTGAGCGTGAGAGTAGGCTGCAATGCGTGTAGTGTCTGAAACTTGGCAGCCCCGGGTTTCATTGATCTAGCGGTCAGTAAATTCGACCAAATTTCAAGAGGTGGACATCACTGGATTCATCTCGACAAACAGATAATTCAAGAGCAATTGACTCATGTTTACGAAGCACACCAACATAGTGCTCTGATCAGCTGCCCTCTCCAGTGAAGTTCTCAAAACGCGACAGATGCCCGGATCCGTAGTAGCCTATAGTTCTCATTGTATTAACCTACATTACAGTAATTTAGCAGACGCTTTTATCCAAAGCAACTAACAATAATTGCATTTAACGTAGGAAAAGCCAATGTAGGCTACTAGCCTACTAGGCTACTTGCCAGAATTTACAAGTGCATCTCCTTTCTAAAACAAGTGACTAAGAGCATAATCTAGTGCTGAAGGCAAAGTGCCAGAATAGCAATCTAAAATACAATAGAGGGAGGATCGTTGTAGTTCTCTCTGTAAAATAACTAAAACTTAGGCCTAAAATAAAGAAATAAAAGGACCCAAAGATGCCCCCCCTAAGGACAATGTCAATTTGTGGCTTATTAAATACATATTTAAAACTGAATTTAGTATATACATGTTAGTTATGTTGAAGACTTTACACTTTAATAGCATTTAAGTAAAAAAAAAAATAAAAAAAAATTGATGATATAATACATTTTAAAAATTGTGTAAAGGGGGCATCCTACACCATCCGGAGTGCAAGATGCCCCCCCATGGGATATTGCCTCACTTGTCATTTTAATTTTAAATAATTAATCATAGAGTGTAAAATGAGTCTCAATCTTATAAAAGTAGTTATTCATATTTTAAAATTAATTAATTCTTGAAATATATGCATAGGCTACATCCATTTTGGCATAATATTAGGCATTAGAAATGTGGTTTATTCATACATTTTAATGCAATTTAATGACATTATAATTAAAAAATGTTGATGAACATACATAATACAATAAATAGATAAATCATTTAATAATAATAACATTATTCATAATAACAATATTAATAGGCTAGAGGCCTATTAATTAGATTTGCCTTGGGGGGGGGGGGGGGCGTCTTGCACTGTGCTACATTTGACATTTTCATTCATACTAACCTACTAAAAGTAGATCAATTCACCAAACGAATGGATTACATTACCTAGAATACCCCTGATAACATGTACAACACGACTTGTATATACAACTTTCTAAAATCTGATATATGCTTATTTTCTAACAGCAGAAAATTAGATCAAATTACCTCAAAAACGTTTTTGCTGAATAACTCTGTCAACTGCTATGTGACAAGTCAAATATTTGATGTGGTGGCCTGGTGCCATCTGAGAAATGTTTTCGGTTGAAAAATAGCACCCCGTAGTGTTCACAAGGGGAATTACATGGGGGGGGGCGTCTTACCCTCGGGGGGCGTCTTTGGGTCCTCTACCCTACCTTTGATAAACCGCACGTTATTGCGGCGGAATTTGATATCGTTAGTAGCCTAGTTTATGGCTTTGTCAATCCATTGATATCGATTTATAATTATTTCAAGTTTTTCTCCCTATGCAAAAGATGGGGCGGTTGTGTGAACCCAACCAGTAGAGAGCGTAGTTTTACACTTTGGCTCCCTTGCTTAGAGAACATAGATGGTGAAGTGGGCTATCTGGAGCGTACAGGGAAAATAGTAGGCTAGTGCTGATGATTTCTGTCACGGACAGCATACACTGCATACCCTCAGTCCCCTAATAGGTCTTATTTCATTTCAACTTGGCTATTTACTTGATGGAGCATGTTACATTTGAGCAATATGATGATAATATGGCTAAAAGGTAGGCTACAATATGTCACAGTGCACTGGCTACTGCTATCATGTACAGTACTCCTACACATAGTAACTTCAGTTTTACAAGATGCCACAGTGCACTGGCTACTGCTATCAATACAATACAGTACAGTGCTCCTAAAATACCTACTGTATGTTATATACAGATGCCCTCAGCTGCAGGACCATCTCCTTTGATGATTTTACCTCTTTTGAATACCACTCTATTGTCTTAAAATGCCAGCCCCCAGTTCTGGCAGTAACCGTGTATAGGCCTCCCAAACAATGCCCTGCCTTCTCTACAGAATTTTCAGAACTCCTGTCCATCATCCATACAAATTATGATAAGATTATCATCATTGGAGATTTCAACATACACATGGATACTGAGGCGGACTGGAAAGCCAGGGACTTTATCAACCTCCTAAACTCCATGGATTTTACCCAACATATCACTGAGCCAACCCACAACCGCGGCCACACCCTTGATCTAGTGATTACTAAGGGCCTGACTATCAGTCTCCTCTATTAGTGACCTCGCTCTCTCCGACCATTTCTGTATCTTCTTCACTGCATTGGTTCCTAAAGTCAAAAGTAGTACTGAGCGCTTTATCAAGAAACGTTATCTTACCTCCGCAGTAGCCGATAGTTTTAGAGAAATAATGATCACAAACAATTTAGCAACTCCAGAAGTGGAGCCGTCAGGAACTATTGAAGACTTAGAAACCACCTTTAACACCAGAGTAAGGGCAGCCTTGGATTCTGTAGCACCTATTAAATTGAAAAAGATCACAGCCAATCATAAAGCTCCATGGCGAAATGAGGAAACAAATCAACTAAAGAGAACCTGCAGAACATCTGAGCGTATATGGAGAAAGACCAAGCTACAGGGCCACCATGATATTCTCAAAGAACATCTCTCTGCCTTTAAACTGTGACATTATAAAAATCATCCTTTACCAGGCAATCTTGGAAAGGTTCCTTTCTTTTCTCGCCAAGATACAGTATGAGCCCGCAGATAACAGCTTCACGTCTCATCTCAATGCTTCGGTTCTGTGAACAGATAATTGTGTCACCGTCAATACTGAACCATTAATACACAATGAACTGCCAAGTGAGAACACAAGAGCATGTGCAAGGAGCAGTGATTTGAGTGCATGGAGCAAGAGCCATGTGTGGAAGACGGGGGCATGCAGGGGCATTGAAGCTACCGTGTGCCAGGACTTGCTGTGTCTGCATACGCATGGGGCAGTATGTGTGTGTGTGTGTGTGTGTGTGTGTGTGTGTGTGTGTGTGTGTGTGTGTGTGTGTAAGATGCACAGTAGGTCTTTCTCCCTACAAAAAAATGTAAACAACCACACTTTTGAACAAGCACACCTGACTCAGATTGTCCAGGACCGGCCTCAGCTTGGTCCCCACGACCCCTCCCTTGGCCTTCATCAGGGCTATAAGCTTTGGTGTGTAGAGATCAAGTTTGTACATGAATCTCTGCTCCAGGGGAATTGTCGTTATTCTCCTGAGTTCCTCCTTGATCTGAATTGACAAAAGATTCAGAGTTACGACATCAGGAACTGGCCTAAATAGTCTGAAGCAAAAGGTATGGTATATTCTCATTAGGGCATTTTAACCCTGTTGATAACAATGGTGGGATGAACAAGCTAGCACTTTTTACAATGACATTTTTAACTCACAAAGAGGAACACTAATAGCTTCCAATTTCAATATTGAGAGTTTCAAGTCTGTTTCATGTTTATGTTCATGTAATCAATCAGGAATAGTACTCAATTATTGTTATTGCCCAGGAGCGCAAGTAACATTTTTAAATCCACCTACCTCCCCAGCTGGCACACGACCGACCTTCAACTTTGAAATATAGTTGGATTAATGTCAGTCGTCGTTTCAACATTGAAACAATATTGAATGCTCAATGGTTGAAAAAGGTTGATAAAATACTTAAATAAATCAATGTTGAAATTCTGTTGAAAATCTGTACGTTGATGTACAACAACGTCAACATGATGTCTTCAACCTGCCTTATAGCCCTTAAATGCACAATATGTGTAAAAAGTGTCCCAACAAGGTTTTGGCTTTATATATCTTTGCAATAAATTATTTTTATTGGTCACAAATCCTTATTTTGCGCTTGCACAAAGAATGAGATTCGAATTTCCTTTTGTGGACATCCGAGGATGTCGTATTATGGACACCGTAGTTTCTTTGGAAATTTTGTTGCGTTGCATCATGTGTAATGTTTGTCTCGCACTAGCTGGACGTAGCTAGTATCTACTTATATACAAGCTGAGCAATGTGCCAGTCATTCCCTTGTTGTCCAACTTCTGCCGCTACTTGTAGATTGTAAGGTTAATATTGTTTAGCTTGCAACTAAGTTGGTTTTGCTTTCGCACTTTAACATAGGCTACATCCTGGGTCGTATTGTGCTGCAGAGGTTGTATGTTTAGAAAGCTAAAAGCTGTTACCAGCCGGCAGATTGACTGTGAATGCCTTTTTCTGTAGCATTGCTGTATAGAAGTATGTCACAAAATGTGTTTGTGTGTGTGCATGCCAGTGCCACAAACACTTATTTTTCACATTATTGTTGGATTGATGTTGTTGCTATTTGCACAGTTGTCAGTGTTGCAACCCCATTCACTGCTGTTGTAGGCCTACATGTGCATCTTGATTCTAATCTAAAATAAAATTGTAAAAAGTTCACGCCTTTGTTCTCTGTGGCTACATGATTGAAAAGTAAGAAGTTGAAACAAATTTGCAGTTTCAACAGTGATGCAAAGTTGACTCAAATACCTTAATTTACCCATGTTAAAAAGTAAGCCGTTGAAACAAAGTTGGGATTTCAAAGTTGATTCACCTTTCAAATTCAACACATATTCAACAGTGATTGTAAGACCTTAATTCACCCATGTTGAAGAGTAAGATGTTGGAACAACGTCGCGATATCAACGTTAATTCACCTTTCAAAATCAAAGCCTAATCCAACGTTGATTCACATAGTCAAATGACGTTGAATCACCCGTGAATCAACGTTGAAATGCCAGCTGGGTCAGCTTCACAGAACAAAGCTGGCCATCTCTCTTTGAAGTCATCAGCGCTGGACTACCACTCACAACCTCCAGCCTTCGACAGGAGAAAGTTTTGGCCATTTTTTCTTGAATGACCTTGGCGTTGTTCTTCTTCTTTACCTCGTTAAGAAGCTCCTGTCTCTCTGTCTCCAAACTGTCGCTAGTTTCTCCACTTGGATGTGGAGGGAGGTAGTTGACCTCTGCTCTCTTCGGTCTCTTGCAATTTTTTGCAGGATTTCTCTTACCAGGGGATTTCCTTTCCAAGGACTTGATATCAAGCTCAGGACAAGGTACTTCACGCTTTCTCATTTTAGAGCGGTAATTAGGCATCTTATACTTAAGACGCTGCTGCCATCCATACATGCCTGAAAATTAGGTTCCAGGCCTTTCCAGCCCTTAATCCTGATTTAAGCAGTTTTCGAGACTTTAGAAGGCTTTTATTTTGAAATGCCACATCAGAATCTCATGAAACTCCACGAGTTAGACCGGGAGGGGGTCTACTACCACTGTGTAGTATAGAACCCGTGACATTTTGGGTAGTTTTCTTTAAAACTTGATTCAATCCCGATTTGAACCTTTTTTTGTTTTTTAAGTTGGACCGGATAATTTCAAACGGGTTCTGAGAAACGGGTTCTAACTTCAGCCTCGTCACTGCGGAGTTATGGGCACCGGCACATCATGGCTGGTGCTTGCTGGCTCTTCTTCACTTTTACTGCTAGCAGCCGTCCGCTGCTGAGGTGCTACTGCTACTGTTTATCACACTTGGCTAGAGACGGTGTTTTCTTGCAAATAACTTCTTTTTCTTTCTTTTTCTTAAATCAATAAGTTACGTTATTGTAGTGACAGGTTCTGATACGTGATACGTAGGCACGTTATGTCATGACGAGTAGATGTGTTTTAGGGGGTATTAAATAAAGGAGTTGGCTTGAATGAGACAAGACGTGTGAGATGTCCATCGTCCATTGAAGGTTTTCATTGTACCTATCAAACAACAGAACAGTTATATGCCATAATATCACACAATTTACTTCATAAACTTGAACGGTGGTTTGGGCAACGTTGTATTTGCTTGCACTGCTCCTAGCTAATGTTAGCTTAGTGCTAGGCTAGCTTAGCGACCTGCCTTGTCCTCATCATTTGGCAAGCTTGTATGAAGGTAGATTTGGGTCAAAACTCGAGAGGTTGTAGATTCGATGTGAGAACTTGTACAATAAAGATGGGCACTTGTATCTTGATATTTGCACCTGCAGACTCGATTTAAGAACATGTACAATAAATATGTGCACTTGTATCCGCAGAATATGTAGCACTTGTATCCGCAGAATATGTCCACAAACCTGTGACTTTTGCACCTGCAATATGTTTGCAGTACAACCACAAATCGGCGCTCACAACCTCTCAAATCTGACAATACAAGTTTGAATCCTCGCGCCTCCAGTTTTGTCCCATTATATTCCTGATAAATTTGGGTCCAAACCATGGATGTATTAATAGAACTGGATACAGCCACTCCATTCACTGAGCGCTATCACAAATGAAGCCCTATTGAACCGCGCCATCTTGGCAAATTTGTAGTCATTTGACTATTTCCGGTGACTTTTGTACTTGCGCAGTTGTGCTTTTCTGGCTTTCCGGTGACTTTTGTACTTGCGCAGTTGTGCTTTTCTGGCCTACGCGCGTCCACGAACAAGTTCACAAAATGTAGACGCACGTTCCCGGCTCTCACCGCTTTGATTTAGCAATGAAAACCGGCTTGCATATTAACCTGTTTTTGTCAAATATATCCATTGGAGATATTATTATAGCTGAACATGTTTTGTGTGCTAGTAGATGGTATTCATTCCGTTCGCGATAACGTTATTGCAGCCAGGCTAAATTCCTCCAGGGAGCCAGTGACAGGCGAGTTGAAAAGTTTCACTCCCCGCCAGCAGGAGCTTTGGCCGCTGCTGCCGCATCTCGGATAACCCGCTGAGTTCGTGGCTACTATTTCACACTCGCCCTTGATCAATCCCAATACCGATCCATGGTAATAATGAATCAATCTTTCAGATCGGCAGTGCTGCATGCATTTTTCAACATAATTGTTAGCTTTATTAACATAACCTACATTTATCTCTCTAACCTTAGGCTATCCATCTTACACCAGTCGGCCATTCGATATAGAAGCTAGAAGCGGTCAACGCCAACGTTGACTGAAAACACCCAAACTTAACCATGTAGGCTAATTATTGTGGATTGTTGAATGGCAGTGTATCGTTTCATCTTTATTCCTACATATCAACTCCTTTCCATTGTATGTGAATAAATTCCTGTTATTCTAAAAAAGATCCTGTTTCTGTCCATTTCTGGAAAAGGCTAATAATTGCTGTCAAATGATCACTCCAGTTTATCACCATATCCCACTACCATTTCAACTATGCACCGGAACCCAACCTATATCTGAACGATTGATTCATTATTACCATGGATCGGTATTGGGATTGATCAAGGGCGAATGTGAAATAGCAGCCACGAACTCAGCGGGTTATCCGAGATGCGGCAGCAGCGGCCAAAGCTCCTGCTGGCGGGGAGTGAAGCTTTTCAATTCGCCTGTCACTGGCTCCCTGGAGGAATTTAGCCTGGCTGCAATAACGTTATCGTGAATGGAATGAATACCTTCTACTAGCAAACAAAACATGTTCAGCTATAATTAACCTGTTAAAACTAAGATGCCTGGGTAAAAAAGAATGTCTCCAATGGATATATTTGACAAAAACAGGTTTTAATATGCAAGCCGGTTTTCATTTCATTGCATTTCACAGAACTTGTTCGTGGACCATGGATGTATTAATAGAACTGGATACAGCCACTCCATTCACTGACCGCTATCAACAATGAAGCCCTATTGAACCGCGCCATCTTGGCAAATTTTTAGTCATTTGACCATTTCCGGTGACTTTTGTACTTGCGCAGTTGTGCTTTTCTGGCCTTCCGGTGACTTTTGTACTTGCGCAGTTGTGCTTTTCTGTCCTACGCGCGTCCAATGTTGGCGTTGACCGTTTCTAGCTATCGAATGGCCGACTGGTGTAAGATGGATAGCCTAACGTTAGAGAGATAAATCTAGGCTATGGTTATGTTAATAAAGCTAACAATGATGTTGTAACGTGGATGCAGCACTGCCGATCTGAACGATTGATTCATTATTGCCATGGATCGTTATTGGGATTGATCAAGGGCGAATGTGAAATAGCAGCCACAAACTCAGCGGGTTATCCGAGATGCGGTAGCAGCGGCCAAAGCTCCTGCTGGCGGGGAGTGAAGCTTTTCAACTCGCCTGTCACTGGCTCCCTGGAGGAATTTAGCCTGGCTGCAACAACGTTATCGCGAACGGAATGAATACCATCTACTAGCAAGCAAAACATCTTCAGCTATAATTAACCTGTTAAAACTAAGATGCCTGGATGAAAAAATTATTTCTCCAATGGATATATTTTACAAAAACAGGTTCATATGCAAGCCGGTTTTCATTGCTAAATCAAAGCGGGGAGAGCCGGGAACGTGCGTGGACGCGCGTAGGACAGAAAAGCACAACTGCGCAAGTACAAAAGTCACCGGAAATAGCAAAATGACTACAAATCTAGCCAAGATGGCGCGGTTCAATAGGCCTTCACTTTAGATTTCGAATCCTGGGGGCTTGTCGTGGACGCGCGTAGGACAGAAAAGCACAACTGCGCAAGTACAAAAGTCACCGGAAATAGCCAAATTACTACAAATTTAGCCAAGATGGCGCGGTTCAATAGGGCTTCACCTTAGATTTCGAATCCTGGGGGCTTGGTCAAAACTCACTTGTAACTTGTAAACCGAGAGGCGTAACTTGTAAACAGAGAGGCTAGAGCAGGTTGGGGGGCGGGACGCAGTGAGTGATTGAGTGCAGTGCTTGGCTAATCACAAGAGAGGACTTTCAAGAGCGCTTGACCAATCACAAGAGAGGATTTTGACTCATTTTGCGCGGAGATTAGAGCCCAGAGACAACAAGCTACGAAGGATGGATCAGTCCCGCACTCTGACTCCTAGGGTAGGGTAAGTGTAGCTAGCTATATTCCCAAAAAGTAGTTTGTTACTCTGGAAACCTTATCGATATTATGCTCCACTTGTTCTTTTTCTTCATCAACGTCCTTCGCAATGGTAAATTGTTACCTAGTTTATGCTAGCTCTAGCCCCCCCCCCCCCCTTTGGATTTTGAACCAGCAGGGATTCATATTTACACGCAGAAAATTACTCACTACCAGATTATCGGCTGGTTCTCTGAAAAAAATGTCAAAATCCAAAGGGGGGTTGTCAGCAACTCAACATCAGGCTATGCTGTCGAGTTGCGCGAGTGGCTAAGCTTGCGCATGACCATAGAAACTTGCTAGCTAAAGTTAGCTAGCAATTAACTAGTGGGGCGATTGGGTTATTGCGGGCAGCTGTTCAAAAGCAAAGTGATTTAAGTTTTATTTCAGAATGGAATGAGACACATTTGCGTTGTATTTAGAAAGAATATCAAGAACTAAATCTTGTCTTGTTTTTTGTAACTGCAATTTTTTTTTCAGGAATTACTGCTACACCATGTACTCCAAAGGCTTGAAACACAACTGACAGGTTGGCTGGATCGTGTCCCGGTGGATTACGACTACCTAGAGTTTGTATGCTCTCAGTAGCTGGTGGTCCTAAGTGCAGTGTCAGGCCAGGTAGATATACATGAAGTATATGATGCACTTTTTCAAGTACTTCAGATGGCCTGCACCCAAAATCAAGACCCCCATCATTGTTGACCATGAGAAGGGAAGGGATGGACGTCCCAGGGTGGTGATTGATGAGGAGTACATAACCCACCTCCTTGGGATTATCGCAGACAGCCATTGCTAAGATGTTTGGTGTGTCTAGAAAGACCCTTCAGAGGCGTATGACAGAATGGGGGTTGTCTCTGAGGGCTCAGTACAGCACATTAAATGATGAGGAACTGGACACCCTTGTGTCAGAGATCCACACAAGCAACCCAAATGCTGGCTATAGAATGATGCTGGGTCTGCTAAGGGCACAGAGACATTGGGTTCAGTGGGATAGAATTCGTTCATCGATGCACCGAGTCGACACTACCAACATTGTGTCAAGGATGACAAGGTTAGGATGTGTCGTGAGGAGGACCTACTCTGTCCCGAGCCCAAAGTCACTGATGCACATCGACACAAACCACAAGCTAATACGGTATGTTAATTCAATATTAATTCATTATTAATTGAATTAATAACACACAGTGGACATTAATTACAAGATAAAACATGTAACTTTTTCTTAAAGGTTGCTAAGTCTTCAATAGTTCCTGACGGCCCCACTTCTGGAGTTGATAAATTGTTTGTGATCATTATTTCTCTAAAACTATCGGCTACTGCGGAGGTAAGATAACCTTTCTTGATAAAGCGCTCAGTACTACTTTTGACTTTAGGAACCAATGCAGTGAAGAAGATACAGAAATGGTCGGAGAGAGCGAGTTCACTAATAGAGGAGACAGTGATAGTCAGGCCCTTAGTAATCACTAAATCAAGGGTGTGGCCGCGGTTGTGGGTTGGCTCAGTGATATGTTGGGTAAAGTCCATGGAGTTTAGGAGGTTGATAAAGTCCCTGGCTTTCCAGTCCGCCTCAGTATCCATGTGTATGTTGAAATCTCCAAAGATGATAATCTTATCATAATTTGTATGGATGATGGACAGGAGTTCTGAAAATTCTGTAGAGAAGGCAGGGCATTGTTTGGTAGGCCTACTGTATACACGGTTACTGCCAGAACTGGGGGCTGGCATTTTAAGACAATAGCGTGGTATTCAAAAGAGGTAAAATCATCAAAGGAGATGGTCCTGCAGCTGAGGGCATCTGTATATAACATAGGGATTTTAGGAGCACTGTACTGTATTGTACTGATAGCAGTAGCCAGTGCACTGTGGCATCTTGTAAAACTGAAGCTACTATGTGTAGGAGTTCTGTACATGATAGCAGCCAGTGCACTGTGACATATTGTAGCCTACCTTTTAGCCATATTATCATCATATTGCTCAAATGTAACATGCTCCATCAAGTTAATAGCCAAGTTGAAATGAAATAAGACCTATTAGGGGACTGAGGGTATGCAGCGTATGCTGCCCATGACAGAAATCATCAGCACTAGCTTACCATTTTCCCTGTACGCTCCAGATAGCCCACTTAACCATCTACAGTATCTCACAAAAGTGAGTACACACCTCACATTCTTGCAAATATTTTATTATATCTTCTAGGGCAACCCTATTGAAATGAGACTTTGATATAACTTAAAGTAGTGAGTGTACAGCTTATATACTGTAGCAGTAGAGATTTACTGTCCTCTGAAGATAACTCAACACGGCCATTAATGTCCACACAGCTGGCAACAAAAGTGAGTACACCTCAGTGAAAAATGTCCAAATTGTGCCCAAAGTGTCAATATTTTGTGTGACCACCGTTATTATCCAGCACTGCCTTAACCCTCTTGGACATGGAATTCACCAGAGCTGCACAGGTGGCTACTGGAATCTTTTTCCACTCCTCCATAATGACATCACAGAGCTGGTGGATGTTAGACACCTTGCGCCCCTCCACCTTCCGCTTGAGGATGCCCCAAAGGTGCTCAATTGGGTTTAGGTCTGGAGACATGCTTGGCCAGTCCATCACCTTCAGCTTCTTTAGCAAGGCAGTGGTCATCTTGGAGGTGTGTTTGGGGTCGTTATCATGTTGGAAAACTGCCCTGCGGCCCAGTTTCTGAAGGGAGGGGATCATGCTCTGCTTCAAAATGTCACAGTACATGTTGGAATTCATGTTTCCCTCAATGAACTGCAGCTCTCCAGTGCCGGCAGCACTCGTGCAGCCCCAGACCATGACGCTACCACCACCATGCTTGACTGTAGGTAAGACACAGTTGTCTTTGTATTCCTCACCGGGATGCAGCCACACATGCTTGACACCATCTGAGCCAAATAAGTTAATCTTGGTCTCATCAGACCACAGGATATGGTTCCAGTAATCCATGTTCTTAGACTGCTTGTCTTCAGCAAACTGTTTGCGGGCTCTCTTGTGCATCAGCTTCAGAAGAGGCTTCCTTCTAGGACGACGGCAATGCAGACCGATTTGATGCAGTGTGCGGCGTATGGTCTGAGCATAGACAGGCTGACCCCCCACTTCTTCAACCTCTGCAGCAATGCTGGCAGCA
This sequence comes from Borostomias antarcticus, assembly GCF_949987555.1. Lineage (NCBI taxonomy): Eukaryota > Metazoa > Chordata > Actinopteri > Stomiiformes > Stomiidae > Borostomias > Borostomias antarcticus. The sequence goes on from NC_140252.1 coordinate 5,870,962, forward strand.
CTCATACGTCTGTTTTTTACAGCCAACCTCTGTATAAGACGCTGAACACGTGGACTCAGCTTCTTTGGTCGACCACGGCGAGGCCTGTTTCGAGTGGAACCTGTTCTGGTAAACCGCTGTATGATCTTGGACACTGTGTTGCAGCTCAGTTTCAGGGAGTTGGCAATCTTCCTATAGCCTAGGCCATCTTTATGAAGAGCAACAATTCCTTTTTTCAGATCCTCAGAGAGTTCTTTGCCATGAAGCGCCATGTTGAACGTCCAGTGACCAGTATGAGAGAGAAAACACCAAATTTAACAGCCCTGCTCCCTATTCACACCTGAAACCTTTTAACACTAACGAGTCACATGACACCAGGGAGGGAAAATGGCACAATTTGGACATTTTCACTGAGGTGTACTCACTTTTGTTGCTGTGTGGACATTAATGGCTGTGTGTTAATGGCTGTGTGTGTTGAGTTATCTTCAGAGGACAGTAAATCTCTACTGCTAGACAAGCTGTACACTCACTACTTTAAGTTATATCAAAGTCTCATTTCAATAATTTGTCCCATGAAAAGATATAATAAAATATTAGCAAGAATGTGAGATGTGTAGGCCCTACTCACTTTTGTGAGATACTGTATGTTCTCCAAGCAAGGGAGCCAAAGCGTAAAACTACTCTCTCTACTGGTTGGGTTCACACAACCGCCCCATCTTTTGCATAGGGAGAAAAACTTGAAATAATTATAAATAGATATCAATGGATTGACAAAGCCATAAACTAGCCTATTAACGATATCAAATTCCGCCGCAATAACGTGCGGTTTCTCAAAGGTACTTTTTATTTCTTTATGTTAGGCCTAAGTTTCAGTTATTTTACAGAGAGAACTACAACGATCCTCCCTCTATTGTATTTTAGATTGCTATTCTTGCACTTTGCCTTCAGCACTAGATTATGCTCTTAGTCACTTGTTTTAGAAAGGAGATGCACTTTTAAGTTCTGGGAAGTAGCCTAGGCTAGTAGCCTACATTGGCTTTTCCTACGTTAAATGCAATTATTGTTAGTTGCTTTGGATAAAAGCGTCTGCTAAATTACTGTAATGTAGGTTAATACAATGAGAACTATAGGCTACTACGGATCCGGGCATCTGTCGCGTTTTGAGAACTTCACTGGAGAGGGCAGCTGATCAGAGCACTATGTTGGTGTGCTTCGTAAACATGAGTCAATTGCTCTTGAATTATCTGTATGTCGAGATGAATCCAGTGATGTCCACCTCTTGAAATTTGGTCGTATTTACTGACCGCTAGATCAATGAAACCCGGGGCTGCCAAGTTTCAGACACTACACGCATTGTAGCCTATTCTCACGCTCACTCGCCACGCTTCACAATTCTCACTCGTAGAAATGACCAAACTCTAAATAGCCTACTACCAATTCAATGGTTATGGGACTTTTAATGGTTCAATGGTTATGGGACTCTTATTTTTCTTTAAATTACTTGTGAGAACGCTAATCTCGCCTCTCGGTCGTCCTTCGCGCTCAAAGAACGCTCCCCAAATCTACCTAGCGGGGAGGAGAGATGGAGAGGGAGCCGTCCCGGCGGGGGGAGAGGGGGGTTGGTGCTTGTGACTTCACTTAGTGAACGCTTTGCTTAGCAACCACTCCCAGCAACCTCGCCTTTTTATTAATAACACCCGTGTTTACCTAATGTAGATATCCTATTTCAAAAATGCACTTATCAGTCCGACTCCAACACTTCCACACCCCTACCAAAACCACTAGAGGGCGCCTCGGCACGTTACATCTCCCATCGCTTTCATGATGTCATAGTAGACGTTGTTGACACAGACACTTAAAGGAAAGCTGTAGGGCTTGACTTTGTAGCCTTTAATCACATGTAATATGTCTCCTGTTTACAGTAAACATGCACAGATTCAGAAAATTGTGTTATTTGAGCAATAAAGTGCAGAAAACGAAGTTCCTGGTTACGATTGCGCAATATATGAAAAGACTGCGATTCCCAACATGCCTTGCGTGACACTGAGCCATTTCACCTCCACCCAACTCCCGCCCCCGCTCAAGTCCAACCCCAACCCCCCACCCTACATCCATGCCCCCACCAGAACGCGAACAACTGTAAATCAGTTCTAGCGTCAAGAAAAAACACCAACAATGACCAAATCGTGTATAGTGTGTGGATGCAAAGATGACGCCAGACCTGCGGGAGTAAGTTTTCATGGCTTACCTGTACGAGACCCTCAACTCTGCAAGCAGTGGCTATCGGCTATCAACAGCCCTCTTTACCCCCCCAACACACCGACAACAGGTTACAAAAACATTCTGATATGCAGCCAGCACTTTCGCCTGGATGACTTCGAGGGTCATTTGGCGGATACGTTGATGGGAACGGCGCTAACAAGTCGTCGAAAACTGAAGGCGGGCGCAGTTCCGTCCATTTTCCCGGCCCCAGCACCACCGGCATCTACCGTTAGCGTAGCCGTTACCTTCCACGGTCCTAGCAGTGATGTTGCTCACCAACGCAAGAGACAAGTTGTTGAACAACCACTGACGTCTACACCTAGCAAAGTCGCACGAACTCAGGTAAATGTAAATAAATACAACAACATTTTTTTTATAGCTAATGTGGTGACTAGTGTAGGCTAGCTACACTGCTGTTCTGAGTAGGCTAACTTAGCTAGCTGGAAGGCAACACTTCATGGAAATCTGTTCCATTTCACTGGACATAATTGGCTGGGAATAACTAGTGTGAGACGGCAGAATATTATCAAATTCAAGGTGGTAAACCATATATTTTACCTGTTGTATTCATGGCAAAACGGTATACAGTTTGTGAAGGCTGATTCTAGCCATGGGTGCCTGAGCATATAAATAGATATATAGCTTTTTATTTATAGCCTACTGTTTTTTTTACTGTACTAATTACATTCATATATACTACAGGGAGCATCTGGATGTGGAATGGTGCTCTCCTCAAATATGCACCAAAAAGACAACATTTCTCCAACATGAGCATGAAACAGAGGACGCACTTAGCCATCATGGAGCACAATGAGAACTTGACTCGTAAACAGAAGGTGGACTGTAATGGTGAGCAGTACGCCTATACATTGATATTGTGTGTGCAAACATGTTAGAGAGAAATGCCCGTATTAGTGAACAGCACACCCTATGATGGTTCATATAATCCTCTGTCTTAGGCAAACCTGTCATCGATCAAGTGTGGAGCAAGCGTTCTAAGGAATGGGTCACAAAGAAGAGGTATGAGCCACACACCACCAACTTCCGGACGACATTGATGGAGCTGGTGTGGAAGCGAAGGCAAGATGAAAGTGTCATCTTCAAGGATGAATCTTCCCGTCTCCCAAGACCAGACCTGCCAGCCAACATTGCCGCAGCCCCAAAGCCAACCAAAGAAGATGCAGCACAAACATATAAGACTAGATTTTAAAAATGATACCCAATACCACTACCTTGCAAATACACTTTGTTTCTCCTTTCCAAAATCCACAAGAGTATGAAACCATCTGTAAAACTAAAAGCCTGGTTTTGTTGTAATCATATGCCTTTGAAAGTAAATAAGATTTTTGAATATTGCACTCCTGCATTGTGTACATATGTGAAATAGTATTTTTTGTGATATAGCCTATAATGAATACATCTGTGTGATATAGCCTATATAGATGGTGTAACAGCGATCACTTCACAGTGTTAGGTCGGGGCACTATTTGGTGGTCTTCAGGTGAGTAAGTGTAGAAGAAGAGTCCAGGTGCCAATGTTTAGGATGTTTATTGCAAAAAAAGGGAGTACGTATGGTTAGGTAACAATAGAACACAACAGTAATGTTACATACTGAGTCGCAATAAATAACAGAAAATGCAAACGGACATAACCAGCTATTCAGATAACATGCAAACCTCAGATCTGAATGCTAGCTGTTATGCTCACTGCTGCAGGGAGTACAGCGCGCACAGGGGGACTTTTCTAACTGTAGCCTAACATTACACATCAGGTAGGCCTACTGATACATTCCTTCCAAAGCCTCATTGACCTCGATAAAGCCACGGTATTGTCCATCCGCAGAAGGATATAGCTGGCGAATACTGTCCACCACACAAGCAGGAAGAACAGCACGTCGGTGTCTTCCGAGCCGTTCTCCCCGTAAAACCCATTCCAGGACAATTCTGTAGCCAGCCAAGCGGTACTGTCTAGATACAAAGAAAATACATTAAAATTGCTGTCTAGCTTACGAACATTAGCCAAAGCACCATTGCATGCCAAACAAAGCTAACATTACAGCCTACATTATAAAATGACTTCATTATTGACGAGATTGCAGTTAGACAACTATTTGCCTCAGCTTGGGCTCCTGGAACTCAGATTAGCCAAATAGGCAGATATGAAATGCAGATAGCTAACGTTAGCCAGGTTAGACCATTCAAAGCAGAGATCTACGTATAACGTAAGGTTGACTTACTTATTTGTCATTTGCCCTCCGGGACCCTCCGGTCTGTGTCTCCTCTTCCAATTTATCCTATCTAAGCGGAAAAAAGTTTCCAAAACTCCTCGATCCAAATGGGCTGCGTGAAACTAGGGGGCGTATGTTCGCTCGCTAGCCCCCTCCGCCGTGCTTGTCATAGCTGTCAATCATAGCTGTCAATCATACCAAGCACCCACCCCCCTGTAGTCTTGCTCGATTTTCTGGCAGTATATGTCGACGCGTTTCGACGCGGTATATCCCGGAAGTGCTGACTCTGAAACGTGATTTTCTTTAGATGCCGCTAGTCCAGTCTATAGGACTCGCCATCACCTATATTTTTGTATGGGGCTCTAGTTTTTCAGCCTAATGTTGTTCTAGGGTGCATTTTGCCTTTAAGTAGTCAGTGATCCATTCCACCTCATCAGAGTAGCTAGTGACTTCTGGATTTGACACACTGACTTAGAGAAATCAAGTAAGTCCATAATGGGGATAAACTTTAGAGTAAGAATTTTCTAAAATTATTCAGTATTAGCCTACTTTCTTTGACAAAAACACCCCCAATTCTGATTTAATCCTGATTTAAGCCATTTTTGAGACTTTAGAAGGCTTTTATTTTGAAATGGAACATCAGAATCTCAACATCAGAAATTATTCTGTATTAGCCTACTTTCTTTGAGAAAAACACTCCCAATTGAAGACAGAATAGAGTACATATTGCTCTCTGAGCTTTGTTTAACCAAGTTGTCACATAAATTATGTGTTGATACTGGTAGATTAGAGGACTAGCAGTGATGGCTCTGGGTAATATGAGTCCCTGGGTGAACGGCCTCTTCATCAGTGATCTGGTGAATAACCAGTTGCTTTATAGTACTTTAGTCAGACTGGGGCAGATACATATAATAATAATAATAATAATACTTGATTCTTTTGGTTTCTGTTTTGTAAAGTGTTATCCAGCTAGGCCTACCGTGCTGTGTTGTAAAGTCCTGTATATCTAAATATAGGCCTAATGTGCTGCTAGGTATAGGTCTATTGTGCTGTATTGTAAAGTACTTGTATACAGTAGCTACAGTAGGTATATGACTACTGTTGTATGTTGTAAAGTGCTGTACAGCTAGCTATAGACCTACTGTCCTGTGTTGTAAAGAGCTGTATAGGAACAGTATGCTCGCTGTGATATGAAGTGGTATCAATCAATCAATCAATCAATCAATCAATCAAAGCTTTATTTGTATAGCGCATTTCATACCCAGAGGCAACACAATGCGCTTTACAGAGAACAAGGGAGGTGGGCATACGACCCACCTCTACATATTCCAGAGGGAAGCAAAAATCCAGTATCGCCCTGGGGCCAGATAAGTGAGCTGTAAAAATTATTCTGATGTGGCACTTCATCCCCTGACCCCTCTCAACAAGGCAATCAAGCAAGCTCCTGGAGTATGTTTGTCTACCGGCTAAGAACATTTATAAAGCAATAAATTACATTAAATTACATTTTCAGAGTAAGAGAGGCTAAAAACATAATAGGAGAAACATGGCAAACACTGGTGTATGTCTGTGTGTGTGTGAATGTGCCTGGGCCCAGATAGAGGCAGGGGTCAGGGGTAGGATCGGGGTAGGAAAAGGATACAGACCCGGGTTAGGGTGAGGGGAAGGGGATCTGGGCCCAGGACTGGTGTATGTTTGTGTGTGTGTGAGTGTGCCTGAGTCCAGGTAGAGGCGGGGGTCGGGGGTAGGGTGGAGGTAGGAAAAGGATACGGACCCGGGTTAGGGTGAGGGGAAGGGGGACTGGGCCCAGGTCCAGGCCTAAAGCCGGAAGTGGACTGGTGTATGTCTGTGTGCACGTGTGTGTGTGTTTACTAAATGCTACGACATCCACAGCAGACACAGGGGTATCTATTGGACTCAGGGTGGTCTGCTGGTGACAGTGGGGCATCCACTGGACCTGGTTAGAAGATAGGAGGGAGAGAGAGAGGCACTAGGGAGAGGGGAGGCAGAACAGGGTTAGTAGCACACAGAGCCATAAAAGCAACACAGATATTAAAACAGGCAACCTGGAGCAAGCTCCTGGAATATATTTGTCTAACGGCTAAGAACATTTATAGAGCAATAAATTACATTTAAGTACATTTTCAGAGCAAGAAAGGCTAAGAGCATCATGGGAGAGGTATGGCAAACACTAGTGTGTGTCTGTGTGTGCTAGAGTGTGCCTGGGTACGTCTTGAGATCTTGCTTGAAGACCTCCGTTGTTTCAGTCCTTCTAAGGCACTCCGGCAGGGTGTTCCAGAGGTTGGGGGCATAGAAACTAAAGGCTGCCTCTGTGTTTCTTGGTCCTGGCTTTTGGGACTGTTAAGAGTTCACTATCTGAGGATCTGAGTGGTCTGTTGGGCATGTATCTGACAAGCATGTCTGAAATGTATTCTGGTGCGTGACTGTGGAGAGATTTATAGACTAGTAATAGTATTTTAAAGTCTATTCTAGAGTTGACAGGTAACCAGTGTAGTGATTTTAAGGCTGGTGTGATGTGTGCCCTTTGTCTAGTCTTAGTGAGGACTTGTGCTACAGCATTCTGTATCATTTGGAGCTTAGAGATTGCTTTCTTTGGTAGGCCTGATAGTAGAGCATTGCAGGTGTCCAGCCTGCTTGTGATGAAAGAATGCATTAGTCTTTCGGTGTCAGCCTGAGAGAGAAAGGGTTGCACATTGGCAATGTTACTTTAGTGGTAAAAAGATGTCTTTGTAATATTCTTGATGTGGTTTTCGAAATTAAGATCCGAGTCAAGTATGACACCTAGGTTTTTAGTCTGGCATTTGGTGTCAATTTTCTTATTTCTAGTTTTTAAATGTGCAGATAGTTTCTCTCTTTCATCTTTTTCTCCAATGATCAGTACTTCTGTTTTATCCTGTTTTAGTTGGAGGAAATTATGTGACATCCATACATTTATATATATTATACACTTGACAAGGCAGTCAATCAAGCTGTAGTTACTGGGTTTTACAGAAATATAGAGTTGGGTATCATCTGCGTAGCTATGGTAGCTAATGTTGTGCCTCTTGATGACACTGCCAAGGGGCAGCATGTACAGGCTGAAGAGTAGAGGTCCTAGGATCGATCCTTGGGGAACCCCACAGGTCATAGGGATCTTCCCTGAGCTATGGTCACTGAGGGCAACGAAGAAATCATGACCGGTTAGATAGGTCCTAAGCCAATTAAGGACTGGACCGGAGAGGCCAACCCACTTCTCCAGTCGTTTGATGAGGATTGCATGATCTATAGTATCAAAGGCTGCACTCAGGTCCAGGAGGACGAGAACAGAGAGCTCTTTGGAGTCAGCATTAATTCTGAGGTCATTTACAACTTTGACTAATGCCGTCTCTGTGCTACTGTATGATGGGCGCGAAAGCCGGACTGGAAAAGGTCAAGGGTAGAACTTGAAGATAGGAAATCATTAATCTTTTGGAAAACAATCTTTTCCAGAATTTTACTCAAAAAGGGAAGGTTGGAGATTGGTCTAAAATTGCTAAGAACTGAAGTGTATAAGTTGTTTTTCTTCAGTACGGGTCTCACCAAAGCAGTTTTAAGTATTGGTGGGAAGACACCTGTAGATAGTGAGTCATTAACAATGGATCAAATGTCATAGGATACAGAGTCAAAAATAGTTTTGAAAAAATCAGTGGGGATGGGATCCAGCAGGCATGTGGAGGATTTGAGTTTGGTTACTACTTTTCTCAACATTTCTGTGTCCACCAGTGTAAACAAGCTCATATGTGCATTACATGGAGGAAGAGGATCTGTGAACGGGATGCATGGCCTTTCCTGGGTGATATTCCTCCTAATATTCATAATCTTATCTCTGAAGTTAGCTGCAAATTCCTCACATTTGGAGGTAGAGCGCAGGTTATCTGGTGTTTTTACGGCAGGGTTTATTAGGCTATCAATTGTTGAGAAGAGCACTCTTGAATTATTTTGGTTGATAGTGTCCAGGAATTTACATCCAAACACCTTAAGCCTTTGTCTTTGTAATTTATCACCTCCCCCCAAGTCCCCTGCAAAACCCAGTTTCAGTCATGTAAAACACCTCAACTCTCCCTCTTTTGTAATTGTAAACACACTCTGCATAGCTCTTCCTCATCTCTTTGTTTAAGTCAGAAGGGCCCCACCTTAGTCTTCCTCGTCCTGATTCAGACCTCTGTTTTCTTTGTTTTCTCATGTCACATGTTTTTACTCTTGGCCACGCCTGCCATTCATGTACAATGCAGTAGCCAATCACATCCTGGAAACACTGTACCTTTGTTTGGACTGTACATAAGCCACAGCCAGAAGTGACTGACTTCACTTCTCTGACTGAACCACCTTTGCTGCGTTTGTCAGGAAGTCCTTGCGCTCGAAATGTTTTCCACAATAAAACAGACTCAACCTTTGAACGTATCTTGGTAAATCTTTGGACTAGACCAGTCTAAAAATACTATCACAGTTTGGCGAACGGGAATGGGAGCACTGCCTGCGTTTTGCTTCGGGATTCCAGTGGATAGGACTGATCGGCAGACGTGTCGGTCCATAGTGGGCGTTGGAAAATCAATTTTCTCTCTTGCGCCAGAGCGCAAGGTGAGATTATTTCCTCAGTTCTTCCACTGGATTCTTGAAGCGCACAGGTACGTTTAAACGAACCCTCTTGTGGTTCTGAGTTGTATTTGCCTTGATTTGGTTCAGTTGTGTTGGTCTGGATTGGTTGAAAACAGGAAACCCCAGCGTGGGTATTAAGTAAGTAACTATCCAAGGAGATGTGAACAGCAATATATATATTTATATCGTATTGTCCTTTGACTTCGTCCTTGTTTCGTTACGAGGGTATAAGCAGTGTTCAGAACAGGCTTCCCTTTTGGCCGGTCGCAGATGAGATTAAAACCGAAGAGATGGTAGCTACGGGAGTGATTGAGAGTTTTTGCAATCCGCGTTTCTTGGAGAAACGATTTCCCCTTTTCCCGGGTGGCTTGGTGAACCTAACGAGCGTTAGCTTTGACCAAGTGGCTGTGCAGTGTTTGGTGGACCTAAACTAGGTTTAGCTCTGACCAGGTTGCTGGTGCAGCCGGGCATGCTTGTTGTTTGTAACGTGGGCCTTTGTTTCGTCTTATACGTCTTATGTTTACTGTTTGAGCCTCGGCTCTTGATTATTGTTTGTTATGCGCGCCATGGATCCAGGTAAAGTATTGTTTTGTACACTTTTTAGACTGTTAAATTTCTGCTAGATTCCCAGTAGGCTAGCTAACTGGTTGCCTAGGAGACGCAGGAAAACTCTCGCGGTGTTCTGCCATTGAGCCAGAAGAGAACAAAGCACTTCGCTGACTAGGTGAGTACTAAGCGAATTTAATGTGTCTTAATGTGTGTTTCTTTCGAAATTGTATTCTTTCCCGCCGTGAGTTAACCATAAGGTTTCCTTTCGTTGCTGTTTTGGGGTTAGGCTGCGTCGTAGTTATTAGGGATTTTGTTTCTTTAAATTTCCCCGCGCTGCCAAAGACAATTTCCGGGTCATACATGCAACATTTTGGGATCACCACTAGGTGTCCCTGTAACACTAGTTATTAAGATATGCTAGAGGATGTAAAGAATTCTACTGCAAACGTCTAGCCTGATGTGATTGTTGCACTGAAGCATTATTCTGCGAGCGTTTGTTGGCAGATTTTCGTTATGTGCTAAAGCATTTTCGATTTCTTACATCCACATCTGACATTTTAGTGTTAAATTCTAAGATTCGGGCTCAGCTAGAGGGTTAAGGGAAAAGCCTGTTAATTCTCTAGACTGGTCTGTTTTTGAGATTTGGGAGAGTAGCACGAGAGAGTTTTTTTTTAGGTCAGGAAGGAAAGATAAGGAGATTCAGCAAACAGTCTCTCCACCATTTCCCCAGCAGAATAACTCTGATTTAAAATTAGATTCCCCCCTCGACTTGTTGCGCCATTAGCCACGCCCCTTCTTTCTACGAGGTATTTGTCCGAACAGGTCCGGAAGGAAGAGCCTCCGATTTTGAAGTCGAGCGCCACCTGCTGGACTTCCCTTGAACAACCCATAAGGGTGATTTTAAACTAGCCAAGATAGAGAGTTTTAATTTTAAAGGTAAATAAACAGGATAAAATAGATGTAGAGCGAACTCAAAAGTCTGACAGGGTTGAATAGGTGTTTGATTCAGGAGTTTTGTTTCAATAGTCAATGAATGGCCATAAGCTGTTCGTTTTATGCATTTCTACTGTATGAATTTTCATTCATATAATGATAATGTGTTTTTTGAGGAGCTGGCATTAGGCCTTTTCCTCTGCTATTGAACCCAGTCTGTGTTTTGAGTCTTAATTTTCAGGTGCTATGGACCCTGGGCGGCAGGTCTTTGAGGAGCCTGGATCATGCCTTCCTGGGGACATTGGAACCTGCTGTTTGTCTGTTTAACTGTTTGTTTTGTCTCTCTTTCTTATATGTAGCTTAAGACATAAGCGTTGTGCATAATAGTGGGGGAATAGATAAGGGTTGCCAGTGTCTTAATCTGAATGCAGCATCTCATAACCCAATATATATTTTTTTTAAATGAGTATGTTAAATATCTCATGTTTATAGTTTGAGGCACATTCATCGGGCCTGAGTGTTTTTTCTGAGTGGTATTTTACAGACAACTGTCGTTCCGGGAGTGATGGGTGAATGCCGAACCAGGAGACGGGCACAGGACACCGGAGGTTACTGGCCTGTTTCCCTACAGATGGGCGATCTGGGTTTCGTGAGATGCAGACCAACGCCATGTCACCAACTCACTGTGAGCGACAGATAAGTATGAAACAGGAGCAGTGCCCAAATACTCTGTCCTCAAATGCAGAAGAGGGAGGGTTTAGATATACAAATTTTAGCTATACAAATGAAGCTTTGATGGAGTTTTTTGATTAGTTAATTGTAAATGAAGCCAGTTCATTTTAGTGTCATTTTCTTTGCCCCATCTCTATTTTTATCCTGACTTCAGGAAATTTTTGCTTTCACCCTTAGGGGGTGTTGTTTTGTTGAGACGAGAATATAGCGTATTTTATTTTCATAAAATCGCAAGAGAACTGCTAGAGCCAAATCCAATTGCCTTGATCATGACTGGGGACTGGGCGTGTTGAAGTCATTCTAACACTGCCCCTGATGTCACTGTAGGCTACTGCAGACTGGCTCTAAATGACACTTGAACAGTCACCCTGTTTAAGTTTTCCTGACAGAATAACAACATTTTTCCCCAAAGCAGGAGCTTGCGCTTAACCATGTTTCTGAGTATCTCCTACAGACTGTTGAATAACCGTTCCTGACCAAAGAAGGGAACAGGGAGACCAGACCAGAGGACTCTCTTTTGCTCTTCTGTTTTGTCTCTGTTTGTCTCTCTCATCTGTGGATCCACAGACGGAGCACTTCATCAGCCTGTGCTGGAGGCGGGAGCGCCGAGGTGAGCCCTCCAGCAGCACGACCCGGGCCGGCCCTACGTGGAGCAGTACAGGGATGGACCGGGTTCAGTTCAAGAGCCTACATTTCTGACCTACAAGCATCTGCTCCACCTGCGGAGAAAAAGAAATGAAGGACTAAGTGCACATTTCCACCACCAAACTAACCTGTATCTAGGGCCTAATGACAAACCTGTACTACCTCGTTCATGTTTTCATTATGCTTTCAAACTAGCCCACGGGCCAGATCATGTTTCAAAAACAGGGGTGGCGGAGGATGTTAACAGATGTCTCCAACAGAGTGAGGACCGCCATTTCCTGAGGCTAAGGAGGGGTTCCTGCATCACATCTCTCCTGGGGGTTGGGTCCTGATCCGCGACCTGGGGCCGTCCCCACGCAGACGGCCGCCAGAGTAGCTGAGAGAACTTCGACGCCGTTGCGTCCCAAACCAAGGAGCAGATGAGCAGCCTGAGAACAGGCCAGAAAACATGGAAGAGAAGAGATGTAGCGGGGTGAACCTACCCGTCAAAGAGATGTAGCGGGGTGAACCTACCCGTCAAAGAGATGTAGCGGGGTGAACCTACCCGTCAAAGATGGAACAATCAGGACCATGGCATTCTGGCCTGTGTGGAATAGCTGTCAAAAGTAGCAGAGGACGGTCCACCAGGGGATCGCAAACACCAGGAGATCAGAATGCAGCTGAACCAGAGGGCTCAGAGGCCAAAACCATGGGCCATCACACTGTCCTCTCCTCTGACGAGGAATCGGAGGAAAAATGACCTTGCTGGTCACCTCCTCACAAGATGCACCACACACGCACACACACCTGCACACACTAACATTGAACATAACTGATTTCAAGCAACGCGACATTGAAGTTGCAATCTAGAAGAGAAGACGCCTTGCATTCCCCAATGACATTCTATTGGCCAAAAGAGAAGTGCCACCTAAATGATTGTTGGGATACACTGTGAACAAGAGTGACTTTGACAGTCACCGCCACACTCTCCTCTCCTCTGATGAGCAATCGGAGACTGACCTTGCCGGTCACCTCCTCACAAGAGTGAATGAACTTTGAAATAATCTGAAAAATATCATATTTGTTTACAAGAATTGCAATGGTTGAAACATGAGTTGATAAATAAGTTTGGGTTTTTCCTCTAAATTGACCAAGAGGTTTTTTGCCCCTCTTACACTGGTAACCATTTTATCTTTTTTTTTGCCTTGTTAAATCAAGTTTTTTTTTTTTTTGGTGAATGGTTGTCCACTCTTAGACTATAAATAGTATATAATCATGTCATTTTTTTTTATCTTATTTCCTGTCAAATTTCTGAAGCAAGGGGTTTTGGTGTGTGATTTTGCACGTGGAAAGAAAATAATAAAAAAAAAGAGAATTTTTTTTTTTTTTTTTTTTTTTTTGCTCCACCTAGTGGAGAGATTATTTCCTTTCCACATGTATAGCATAGCTGACTGTTTACACTGTGTTTGGATTTTATATTTTATTTTTGTGTGCCTGTTCAGGCACAAATGAGGGATTGTCCAGGAATTTACATCCAAACACCTTAAGCCTTTGTCTTTGTAATTTATCACCTCCCCCCAAGTCCCCTGCAAAACCCAGTTTCAGTCATGTAAAACACCTCAACTCTCCCTCTTTTGTAATTGTAAACACACTCTGCATAGCTCTTCCTCATCTCTTTGTTTAAGTCAGAAGGGCCCCACCTTAGTCTTCCTCGTCCTGATTCAGACCTCTGTTTTCTTTGTTTTCTCATGTCACATGTTTTTACTCTTGGCCACGCCTGCCATTCATGTACAATGCAGTAGCCAATCACATCCTGGAAACACTGTACCTTTGTTTGGACTGTACATAAGCCACAGCCAGAAGTGACTGACTTCACTTCTCTGACTGAACCACCTTTGCTGCGTTTGTCAGGAAGTCCTTGCGCTCGAAATGTTTTCCACAATAAAACAGACTCAACCTTTGAACGTATCTTGGTAAATCTTTGGACTAGACCAGTCTAAAAATACTATCACAATAGATATCAATTTTGAGAAGTCGTCTTTCCTTGCATTTCTTATTGCTTTATTAAAGGCAGAGAGATGTTCTTTGAGAATATCATGGTGGCCCTGTAGCTTGGTCTTTCTCCATATACGCTCAGATGTTCTGCAGGTTCTCTTTAGTTGATTTGTTTCCTCATTTCGCCATGGAGCTTTATGATTGGCTGTGATCTTTTTCAATTTAATAGGTGCTACAGAATCCAAGGCTGCCCTTACTCTGGTGTTAAAGGTGGTTTCTAAGTCTTCAATAGTTCCTGACGGCTCCACTTCTGGAGTTGCTAAATTGTTTGTGATCATTATTTCTCTAAAACTATCGGCTACTGCGGAGGTAAGATAACGTTTCTTGATAAAGCGCTCAGTACTACTTTTGACTTTAGGAACCAATGCAGTGAAGAAGATACAGAAATGGTCGGAGAGAGCGAGGTCACTAATAGAGGAGACTGATAGTCAGGCCCTTAGTAATCACTAGATCAAGGGTGTGGCCGCGGTTGTGGGTTGGCTCAGTGATATGTTGGGTAAAATCCATGGAGTTTAGGAGGTTGATAAAGTCCCTGGCTTTCCAGTCCGCCTCAGTATCCATGTGTATGTTGAAATCTCCAATGATGATAATCTTATCATAATTTGTATGGATGATGGACAGGAGTTCTGAAAATTCTGTAGAGAAGGCAGGGCATTGTTTGGGAGGCCTATACACGGTTACTGCCAGAACTGGGGGCTGGCATTTTAAGACAATAGAGTGGTATTCAAAAGAGGTAAAATCATCAAAGGAGATGGTCCTGCAGCTGAGGGCATCTGTATATAACATACAGTAGGTATTTTAGGAGCACTGTACTGTATTGTATTGATAGCAGTAGCCAGTGCACTGTGGCATCTTGTAAAACTGAAGTTACTATGTGTAGGAGTACTGTACATGATAGCAGTAGCCAGTGCACTGTGACATATTGTAGCCTACCTTTTAGCCATATTATCATCATATTGCTCAAATGTAACATGCTCCATCAAGTAAATAGCCAAGTTGAAATGAAATAAGACCTATTAGGGGACTGAGGGTATGCAGTGTATGCTGTCCGTGACAGAAATCATCAGCACTAGCCTACTATTTTCCCTGTACGCTCCAGATAGCCCACTTCACCATCTATGTTCTCTAAGCAAGGGAGCCAAAGTGTAAAACTACGCTCTCTACTGGTTGGGTTCACACAACCGCCCCATCTTTTGCATTGGGAGAAAAACTTGAAATAATTATAAATCGATATCAATGGATTGACAAAGCCATAAACTAGGCTACTAACGATATCAAATTCCGCCGCAATAACGTGCGGTTTATCAAAGGTAGGGTAGAGGACCCAAAGACGCCCCCCGAGGGTAAGACGCCCCCCCCCATGTAATTCCCCTTGTGAACACTACGGGGTGCTATTTTTCAACCGAAAACATTTCTCAGATGGCACCAGGCCACCACATCAAATATTTGACTTGTCACATAGCAGTTGACAGAGTTATTCAGCAAAAACGTTTTTGAGGTAATTTGATCTAATTTTCTGCTGTTAGAAAATAAGCATATATCAGATTTTAGAAAGTTGTATATACAAGTCGTGTTGTACATGTTATCAGGGGTATTCTAGGTAATGTAATCCATTCGTTTGGTGAATTGATCTACTTTTAGTAGGTTAGTATGAATGAAAATGTCAAATGTAGCACAGTGCAAGACGCCCCCCCCCCCCCCCCAAGGCAAATCTAATTAATAGGCCTCTAGCCTATTAATATTGTTATTATGAATAATGTTATTATTATTAAATGATTTATCTATTTATTGTATTATGTATGTTCATCAACATTTTTTAATTATAATGTCATTAAATTGCATTAAAATGTATGAATAAACCACATTTCTAATGCCTAATATTATGCCAAAATGGATGTAGCCTATGCATATATTTCAAGAATTAATTAATTTTAAAATATGAATAACTACTTTTATAAGATTGAGACTCATTTTACACTCTATGATTAATTATTTAAAATTAAAATGACAAGTGAGGCAATATCCCATGGGGGGGCATCTTGCACTCCGGGTGGTGTAGGATGCCCCCTTTACACAATTTTTAAAATGTATTATATCATCAATTTTTTTTTAATTTTTTTTTAACTTAAATGCTATTAAAGTGTAAAGTCTTCAACATAACTAACATGTATATACTAAATTCAGTTTTAAATATGTATTTAATAAGCCACAAATTGACATTGTCCTTAGGGGGGGCATCTTTGGGTCCTTTTATTTCTTTATTTTAGGCCTAAGTTTTAGTTATTTTACAGAGAGAACTACAACGATCCTCCCTCTATTGTATTTTAGATTGCTATTCTGGCACTTTGCCTTCAGCACTAGATTATGCTCTTAGTCACTTGTTTTAGAAAGGAGATGCACTTGTAAATTCTGGCAAGTAGCCTAGTAGGCTAGTAGCCTACATTGGCTTTTCCTACGTTAAATGCAATTATTGTTAGTTGCTTTGGATAAAAGCGTCTGCTAAATTACTGTAATGTAGGTTAATACAATGAGAACTATAGGCTACTACGGATCCGGGCATTTGTCGCGTTTTGAGAACTTCACTGGAGAGGGCAGCTGATCAGAGCACTATGTTGGTGTGCTTCGTAAACATGAGTCAATTGCTCTTGAATTATCTGTTTGTCGAGATGAATCCAGTGATGTCCACCTCTTGAAATTTGGTCGAATTTACTGACCGCTAGATCAATGAAACCCGGGGCTGCCAAGTTTCAGACACTACACGCATTGCAGCCTACTCTCACGCTCACTCACCACGCTTCACAATTCTCACTCGGAGAAATGACCAACCTCTAAATAGCCTACTACCAATTCAATGGTTATGGGACTTTTTTTTTTTTAAATTACTTGAACGAACGCTAATCTCGCCTCTCGGTCGTCCTTCGCGCTCAAAGAACGCTCCCCAAATCTACCTAGCGGGGAGGAGAGATGGAGAGGGAGCCGTCCCGGCGGGGGGAGAGGGGTGTTGGTGCTTGTGACTTCACTTAGTGAACGCTTTGCGTAGCAACCACTCGCAGCAACCTCGCCTTTTTATTAATTACACCCGTGTTTACCTAATGTAGATATCCTATTTCAAAAATGCACTCAGTCCGACTCCAACACTTCCACACCCCTACCAAAACCACTAGAGGGCACCTCGTCACGTTACATCTCCCATCGCTTTCATGATGTCATAGTAGACGTTGCTGACACAGACACTTAAGTAGTCAGTGATCCATTCCACCTCATCAGAGTAGCTAGTGACTTCTGGATTTGACACACTGACTTAGAGAAATCAAGTAAGTCCATAATGGGGATGAACTTTAGAGTAGGAATTTTCTAAAATTATTCAGTATTAGCCTACTTTCTTTGACAAAAACACCCCCAATTCTGATTTAATCCTGATTTAAGCCATTTTTGAGACTTTAGAAGGCTTTTATTTTGAAATGGAACATCAGAATCTCTACATCAGAAATTATTCTGTATTAGCCTACTTTCTTTGAGAAAAACACTCCCAATTGAAGACAGAATAGAGTACATATTGCTCTCTGAGCTTTGTTTAACCAAGTTGTCACATAAATTATGTGTTGATACTGGTAGATTAGAGGACTAGCAGTGATGGCTCTGGGTAATATGAGTCCCTGGGTGAACGGCCTCTTCATCAGTGATCTGGTGAATAACCAGTTGCTTTATAGTACTTTAGTCAGACTGGGGCAGATACATATAATAATAATAATAATAATACTTGATTCTTTTGGTTTCTGTTTTGTAAAGTGTTATCCAGCTAGGCCTACCGTGCTGTGTTGTAAAGTCCTGTATATCTAAATATAGGCCTAATGTGCTGCTAGGTATAGGTCTATTGTGCTGTATTGTAAAGTACTTGTATACAGTAGCTACAGTAGGTATATGACTACTGTTGTATGTTGTAAAGTGCTGTACAGCTAGCTATAGACCTACTGTCCTGTGTTGTAAAGAGCTGTATAGGAACAGTATGCTCGCTGTGATATGAAGTGGTATCAATCAATCAATCAATCAATCAATCAATCAATCAATCAATCAAAGCTTTATTTGTATAGCGCATTTCATACCCAGAGGCAACACAATGCGCTTTACAGAGAACAAGGGAGGTGGGCATACGACCCACCTCTACATATTCCAGAGGGAAGCAAAAATCCAGTATCGCCCTGGGGCCAGATAAGTGAGCTGTAAAAATTATTCTGATGTGGCACTTCATCCCCTGACCCCTCTCAACAAGGCAATCAAGCAAGCTCCTGGAGTATGTTTGTCTACCGGCTAAGAACATTTATAAAGCAATAAATTACATTAAATTACATTTTCAGAGTAAGAGAGGCTAAAAACATAATAGGAGAGACATGGCAAACACTGGTGTATGTCTGTGTGTGTGTGAATGTGCCTGGGCCCAGATAGAGGCCGGGGTCAGGGGTAGGATCGGGGTAGGAAAAGGATACAGACCCGGGTTAGGGTGAGGGGAAGGGGATCTGGGCCCAGGACTGGTGTATGTTTGTGTGTGTGTGAGTGTGCCTGAGTCCAGGTAGAGGCGGGGGTCGGGGGTAGGGTGGAGGTAGGAAAAGGATACGGACCCGGGTTAGGGTGAGGGGAAGGGGGACTGGGCCCAGGTCCAGGCCTAAAGCCGGAAGTGGACTGGTGTATGTCTGTGTGCACGTGTGTGTGTGTTAACTAAATGCTACGACATCCACAGCAGACACAGGGGTATCTATCGGACTCAGGGTGGTCTGCTGGTGACAGTGGGGCATCCACTGGACCTGGTTAGAAGATAGGAGGGAGAGAGAGAGGCACTAGGGAGAGGGGAGGCAGAACAGGGTTAGTAGCACACAGAGCCATAAAAGCAACACAGATATTAAAACAGGCAACCTGGAGCAAGCTCCTGGAATATATTTGTCTAACGGCTAAGAACATTTATAGAGCAATAAATTACATTTAAGTACATTTTCAGAGCAAGAAAGGCTAAGAGCATCATGGGAGAGGTATGGCAAACACTAGTGTGTGTCTGTGTGTGCTAGAGTGTGCCTGGGTACGTCTTGAGATCTTGCTTGAAGACCTCCGTTGTTTCAGTCCTTCTAAGGCACTCCGGCAGGGTGTTCCAGAGGTTGGGGGCATAGAAACTAAAGGCTGCCTCTCTGTGTTTCTTGGTCCTGGCTTTTGGGACTGTTAAGAGTTCACTATCTGAGGATCTGAGTGGTCTGTTGGGCATGTATCTGACAAGCATGTCTGAAATGTATTCTGGTGCGTGACTGTGGAGAGATTTATAGACTGGTAATAGTATTTTAAAGTCTATTCTAGAGTTGACAGGTAACCAGTGTAGTAATTTTAAGGCTGGTGTGATGTGTGCCCTTTGTCTAGTCTTAGTGAGGACTTGTGCTACAGCATTCTGTATCATTTGGAGCTTAGAGATTGCTTTCTTTGGTAGGCCTGATAGTAGAGCATTGCAGGTGTCCAGCCTGCTTGTGATGAAAGAATGCATTAGTCTTTCGGTGTCAGCCTGAGAGAGAAAGGGTTGCACATTGGCAATGTTACTTTAGTGGTAAAAAGATGTCTTTGTAATATTCTTGATGTGGTTTTCGAAATTAAGATCCGAGTCAAGTATGACACCTAGGTTTTTAGTCTGGCATTTGGTGTCAATTTTCTTATTTCTAGTTTTTAAATGTGCAGATAGTTTCTCTCTTTCATCTTTTTCTCCAATGATCAGTACTTCTGTTTTATCCTGTTTTAGTTGGAGGAAATTATGTGACATCCATACATTTATATATGTTATACACTTGACAAGGCAGTCAATCAAGCTGTAGTTACTGGGTTTTACAGAAATATAGAGTTGGGTATCATCTGCGTAGCTATGGTAGCTAATGTTGTGCCTCTTGATGACACTGCCAAGGGGCAGCATGTACAGGCTGAAGAGTAGAGGTCCTAGGATCGATCCTTGGGGAACCCCACAGGTCATAGGGATCTTCCCTGAGCTATGGTCACTGAGGGCAACGAAGAAATCATGACCGGTTAGATAGGTCCTAAGCCAATTAAGGACTGGACCGGAGAGGCCAACCCACTTCTCCAGTCGTTTGATGAGGATTGCATGATCTATAGTATCAAAGGCTGCACTCAGGTCCAGGAGGACGAGAACAGAGAGCTCTTTGGAGTCAGCATTAATTCTGAGGTCATTTACAACTTTGACTAATGCCGTCTCTGTGCTACTGTATGATGGGCGCGAAAGCCGGACTGGAAAAGGTCAAGGGTAGAACTTGAAGATAGGAAATCATTAATCTTTTGGAAAACAATCTTTTCCAGAATTTTACTCAAAAAGGGAAGGTTGGAGATTGGTCTAAAATTGCTAAGAACTGAAGTGTATAAGTTGTTTTTCTTCAGTACGGGTCTCACCAAAGCAGTTTTAAGTATTGGTGGGAAGACACCTGTAGATAGTGAGTCATTAACAATGGATCAAATGTCATAGGATACAGAGTCAAAAATAGTTTTGAAAAAATCAGTGGGGATGGGATCCAGCAGGCATGTGGAGGATTTGAGTTTGGTTACTACTTTTCTCAACATTTCTGTGTCCACCAGTGTAAACAAGCTCATATGTGCATTACATGGAGGAAGAGGATCTGTGAACGGGATGCATGGCCTTTCCTGGGTGATATTCCTCCTAATATTCATAATCTTATCTCTGAAGTTAGCTGCAAATTCCTCACATTTGGAGGTAGAGCGCAGGTTATCTGGTGTTTTTACGGCAGGGTTTATTAGGCTATCAATTGTTGAGAAGAGCACTCTTGAATTATTTTGGTTGATAGATATCAATTTTGAGAAGTCGTCTTTCCTTGCATTTCTTATTGCTTTATTAAGTAACAGTGTTTGGAGAAACTGATTACAAAGTAACAGCTTATTGTAATCAGATTACTTTTTCCAGTAACTTGTAATTTCCAGTTACTTGATTCCTTTCATTAAGCAATTTCCCCAGCATTGTAAAGTAAGCAACTTTAGAAGCAGTTCTATGAATGAGGCCCTAGGTCATTTCTAAATCAGATGAGGTCCCCATGAGGTCCCCTAGTCCCGTGTGAATAGGGGTATGGGCAGCCGCCTATGGGCACCATGAAGAGGGGGGGGTGGGGGGGTGGAAATGTTTTAAATTGACAAACATATGTTGTGGTCATGGCACAATTCAAACAGGATCCAAAAAATATTTGTCATCCGCCGTTCACTACAATCCGATTTAAGGTCCGATGGGGGTTTCCACTTCCTGCTTCCGCTTAGCACTCTATTGGTGGAGAACTCTACCTGCACTTTTTTTTCTATCAAAGCATATAAAGTAAATGTTGGCTGTGTTCCGAATTGCATACTTCTACTTTTTTCTACCAGTATGTACTACAGCTGCCCCTAGAAAGTACACACGCAGTATGCATCACCACATCCGTCACTTTCCATGAAGTGACATTTGTCCACAGTTGGGATTCAACCAAGCGCCTCGCACATGTGACATCATTTCCACTGAGCACAGGATTGTGGGTCAGAATAGCCAGAGAAGTGTGCTGGCTTGCAAACTGCACAATATGACCGGATGTAATAGGACATCCTGGTATTTTTGCCATCCTGCATGTGGCATACTATGTATTGGGACAAATTACATCAATTTCTGGGATACCATATAGTATTGAAGTCTGCGATTCAGAACGCTGACTTGTCTTTAAAGGAGAATGACGTTTTGGCGCTCTAATCAGTCTACCACACCGTGGCCTCTTGACTGATTGAGCCATGAGTGTCCTAGTTCCTTTCACTTGTTCTCCCCTGTCCACAGTGGGTGTCACAGTCCCTCTCACTGGTGATTTCAGGTGATTGCACTGTTACTCTCTGCTGGTGCACTGTTGACTGAAGGACAGTTCTCCAGGTCTAGAGGGCGTGATTGTGAAGTCATTTATCTGGTCTTCAGCAGGTGTCACAGATATCTCTTGTAGATATTTCCATCAGGTGTCCATGGGAACTTGTCATATTTCTGTCTGGACCACTGGACCACTTCCCATGACCATCTGCAGTTCCTCATCTGCTGTTGCAGTTCTCATTGTGTTCAGCTTCTCTTCTGAGATTGGTAGATGAGCTGATAGTAGATGTGCTAGTAACTCGTCTTGTCAAGGCTCGGCTCAGCGTGTCTGCGGTGTACAGCTCTTTACCAGGCTTGTAAGTGACACGCAGATTTTAGGACTATAGTCTCATCAGTGCCCTCTGGGGTCCTGGAGGAGCTTTTTGGAGAGATTTCTAAAACACTGTTTCAAGGGGCTTGTGATCCATCTCCACTTGTACTGTCTTACTATACAGATATATAGATGTATTGCTGAAATCCATACACAATCGCCAACAGCTCTTTTTCTATGTAAGTGTACCTCTTCTCACAGTGAGAGACCTCGTGCTGTACGCCACTGGCTGTTCTTCTTGCAGTATCACTACTCCCAGGCATTCAGAGCTTGTGTCCACTGCCAGTGTTACTTCTTTGTTAACATTGTAGTACTTTAACACCGGGGCACTGCTCACAAGCAGCTACGGCATTTCTAAGTTCTTCTTTTGCTCTGACTTCCAATGCCAAGCTACCTCACCCTCTAGAAGATTCCATAGAGGTGCACTCACATCTGGCAGAGTTTGTTAGATACTCAAGCATGCCTAAAAACCTCAGTAGTAGTATAGTGCAGCTTTGTCTTCTGTCTCTGGCATGTTCTGTACTGCTCTGACCTGTCCATGAATGACAGGTTCTAGACCAATAGGGAAGAAACAGTTACTGGTTTCGCGATAAACCACAGTTAAAAAATTCATAATGTTTAGTATTACCATCTCAAAATGTATTATCATTAAAACCGTGTTTGATTACTGCACTTTGAAACCACGGTGATTCAACGTGGATTTGTTGTTGTTTCACAAGTATGGCGGAAGGCAGAGCTGCAGAGATTTTTCCGCCTTCTTGGAGGACTAAGTCTGAAGTTAACTTGCTTGTGGGGACTTTGGAATGGATGGAAATGTCATAGTTTGTCTGTCTAACTTACTAATAGCTTGTGTCAATAATGCTAACTGAAGCTTTGAGTGTAACCTACTTGTGTAAAAACACATGTTCTGCTGCTGTAGGGTTATTGTGTGCATAGCGTTTAGTTTCACTTTCATTTTTGTATTGAAAGAAGAGAGGCATACTGTACTATCAATGGAGAAAAAAGTGTGTGTGTGTGTGCATGAGTGATTGAGTAAATGATTGAAAAATAATAATAATGATAATGATGTGTGTGTATCGGTACTATGTCTACATAAAATCTGGCTTTGGCTCCTAACTGGGCTGGCCTGAATGTGATTTTGTACGGTACGCACAATCGTTGGTGTTCGCAAACGAAGCTCTGAATTCTCGCCATCCAAGAGAGAAAAACAATTGGAGTTAATTATAGATCCAATGGGGGGCTACATTACAGATACTAAAGCTGAGCACGATACAATGTGATATAAGCCTTACCTAGCCTATATTCACTCAGGTTGTGTGCCAGGAAGACACCTTTGTCCACTGTCAAGGAGAAGGGAATTCCTTGTCTTGTTATATCCAGCCTTGAATATGCGCTCCGATATTTCCACACAACGGATTTCTTTGCAGTTGGCCTCATGCATCTGCGTGTGTTGCGTGTGCTTTTTTATTTTATAATATGCTGAGGATACATGAGAAACACATTCTGAACATTGAGAACTTTGAATTTCGAATGTTCTGGGCCAGCCCTAGCTCTTAAAAGAACCTGCTGGACTGGCACTCAAGAGAATAATATTGCAGAAGGATAAAATAGCACAGGATAAAGGTATGTAATTGCTGAATCTGAAACTTTATTCATGAGAACATTCTTGCTTTTTTTTGCTTGCTAGCTAACCTGAGTAGGCTTTGCTTGTTAGCTAGCTACCTACCAGTTTTATTGGAACATTAAAGATGTATTTTGATTTAGTTTAGAACAGTTTTCTTGCAACAAAAGGTTGTTTTGATTGAATTAAACTGTACAGAGCCACAGTAATTTTAATGCGATAAGATGGCTAGAAAGTAATTTATGCATAATTCATATTAGCTGAAACATTTTTACATGCTAGCTAACATGAGTAGGACTACATAATAGTATAACATTTTAAACGTCCAAATTGCCCAATAGTTTCAGATTAACGAATGATTTGCTATCTAGCCATTTTAAATGTTGAATTGTATTTAGATGTGGACATACTGGACATATTTGTATAACTGGATCATTTGCATATGTTGATAACATTGTCTTTTTGTAGGCTATTTAATAAATAGGGCTGATAATATGTCTAACATATAACTATGTAATGTCTTGATGAGCCTATATTTAATCATATTAATCTAATGTCTTATCTTTTAAGGGGCATTATTATATACCAGGATCATCTACCTGGTCATGTGACATGACTACTGCTGATGGAACATCATCACAATCAATCAATTTAATTTAAAAAACATTGTTTTCAAATGAACTAAGAGAATGGTCGTCCATTCATTTGTCCCTCTCCAGTGTGTTTGTGTGTGTGTGTGCAGGTGTGTGTGTGTGTGTTTGTGTGGGGGGGCATGGAAGTCTTTCACAGAAGTGAATTATGCTTTCAACGAACTATGCATGTCAAGTGAGGTCCGTGAAAAATCAGTGTTACTGCTGAAGCGATTTGCGGTGCTGATGTATGGCCTAACAAGTGAGTAGTATGGGTGTGAACGATGTGAGGTCACAGCTCTCCACACAGAAGTCTGAAACTAGAGAACATTACTCCAACCCAGGTAGCACTCAGGCAGAACATCAAGAGTGCTTGCTATGTAATTTGACCTTGATCCTTGAGTTCTAGCAGTCTCAAAAGTATCACTGAGTGGCATCACCAATTTTGTTGGAAATTACCCCATACATGTTTTTCTACACTGGTTCCAAAGTTAAGTGCGTTTGAAAATTAAACCCAAGGGATGGTCGGCCATCTTGGATTTTACCTCTCACGGTCCTCAGGGGTCAGGTGGCTTCCCTCCACATCTGGTAAAATTATGGTATAGGCTATACTAACTAGAAATGTCATTCTTTTCTTATAAAATGCACAATTGTTGCACCAGTGCCCAACATTGCCTACACAGTGGTTTTAGCATCAGTAGAGATCCCACTCACCCCGACCACAGCCTGTTCTCCAAACTGCTGAACTCTCCACACTACCCTGAACAAGGCCTGTTCTCCAACCTACTGAACTCTCCACACCAGCCCAATGATGGCCTGTTCTCAAACATGCTGAACTCTCCACACCACCCTTACCTAGGCCTGTTCTCCAACCTGAACTCTCCACAGCACCCTAATGATGGCCTGTTCTCCAACATGCTGAACTCTCCACATCACCCTAACCAAGGCCTGTTCTCCAACCTGCTGAACTGTCCACACCACCCCAATGACAGCCTGTTCTCCAACCTGCTGAACTCTCCACACCACCCTAACCAAGGCCTGTTCTCCAACATGCTGAACTCTCAACACCACCCCAATGACGGCCTTTTTCTCCAACCCGCTGAACTCTCCACACCACCTCGACAAAAGTCTGTTCTCGAACCTGATGAATTCTCCACACCTCCCCAATGACGGTCTTTTCTCCAACCTGCTGAACTGTCCACACCATCCTGACCAAAGTCTGTTCTCCGACCTGCTGAACTCTCCACACCACCCCAATGATGGCCTGTTCTCCACCCTGCTGAATTCTCCACACCATTCTGACCCAGGCCTGTTCTCCAACCTGCTGAACTAAACACACCACCCCAATGACGGCCTGTTCTCCAACCTGCTGAACTCCCCATACCACCCTGACCAAGGCTTGTTCTACAACCTACTAAAATCTTCACACCACCCCGACCACAGCCTGTTCTCGAGCCCACTGAATTCTCCAGACCACCCCAATGATGGTGTGTTCTCCAACCTGCTGTACTCTCCACAGTACCCTGAGCAAGGCCTGTTCTCCGACCTGCTGGACTCTCCACACCACCCCAATGACGGCCTGCTCTCCAACCTGATGAACTCTCCTGACCACCCTAACCAAGTCCTGTTCTCCACCCTACTGAAATCTCCAAACCACCCCAATGACGGCCTGTTCTCCAACCTGCTGAACTCTCCAACCACCCCAATGAGGGCCTGTTCTCCAAACTGCTGAACTCTCCACACCACCCCAATGAGGGCCTGTTCTCCAAACTGCTGAACTCTCCACACCACCCCAATGAAGGCCTGTTCTCCAACATGCTGAACTCTCCACACCACCCCTATGACGGTCTGTTCTCCAACTTGCTGAACTCTCCACACCACCCCTATGACGGTCTGTTCTCCAACTTGCTGAACTGTCCACACCACCCTTACCAAGGCCTGTTCTCCAATCTGCTGAAGTCTCCACACCACTCCAATGACGGCCTGTTCTGCATCCTGCTGAACTCTCCACACCACACTAATGGCGGCCTGTTCTCCAGCCTGCTGAACTCTCCACACCACCCTGACCAAAGCCTGTTCTCCAACCTGCTGAACTCTACACACCATCCCTATGATGGCCTGTTCTCCTGAATCTGCTGAACTGTCCACACGACCCTGACCAAGGCCTGTTCTCCAACCTGCTGAACTCTCCACACCAACCTGACCAAGGCCTGTTCTCCAGTCTGCTGAACTCTCCACACCACCCGCATGGCGGCCTGTACTCCAACCTGCTGAACTCTCCAAACCACCCCAATCATGGTCTGTTCTCCAACATGCTGAACTCTCCACACCACCCTGAGCAAGGCCTGTTCTCCAACCTGATGAATTCTCCACACCACCCGGACCACAGCCTGTTCTCGAACCTGATGAATTATCCACACCAGCCCAATGACGGTCTTTTCTCCAACTTGCAGAACGGTCCACATCACCCTGACCAAGGCCTGTTCTCCAACCTGCTGAACTCTCCACACCACCCCAATGATTGCCTGTTCTCCAACCTTCTAAACTCTCCACACCACCCCAATGATGGCCTGTTCTCCAACCTGCAAAACACTCAACACCTCCCCAATGACAGCCTATTCTGCAACATGCTGAACCCTCCCCACCAACCTGACCAAGGCCTGTTCTCCAACTTGCTGAATTCTCCACATGAACATGACCAAGGCCTGTTCTCCACCCTACTGAACTCTCCACACCAACTTGACCATGGCCTGTTCTCCAACATGCCGAACTCCTCACACCACCCCAATGACAGCCTTTCCTCCAACCTGCTGAACTCTCTACACCACCCTGACCACAGACTGTTCTCGAACCTGCTGAAGCCTCCACACCACCCCAAACTCAGCATGTACTCCAACCTGCTGAACTCTCCACACCAACCTGACTAAGGCCTGTTCTCCAACCTGCTGAACTCACCACACCACCCCGACCACAGCCTGTTCTCGAACCCGCTGAATCCTCCACACCACCCTAACAAAGGCCTGTTCTCCGACCTGCTGAACTCTCCACACACCCCTGACCAAGGCCTGTTCTCCAATCTGCTGGATTAGGTACAGAAAGAGAATTGCTGCAAATGTGGCCTTTTCCCTTAGGTAACATAGAGGACTGTCTACTTTATCATGGCTAAACTCAGTTAGACTAGCTCATATTATCTTATCAGGCTAAATATACTAGCTAGCCACTTGTCCAGAGAGTAGCTAGGTGGCTGTTGTTGCTCTCCAAGTAGTTAGCTAAGCTAACTAACATTAGCTGACTTCCATTGAGATATGTGAAATGTTAAACCCATCCTGATATGAGAACTGTTTAGAAGGCATACACTATATACACTATATACTATATACTAAAATCAGTGAGCACTTTCACTGTTAGTAGGCCAAAGGCCGTAAATACTTGAACAATGACATATTTTTATTTTGTCTCTGTCTGTGTACCATCACTTTAGGTATGAAGTGATAACATGACTGTGGTTAAAATGCATACGTCCAGGCTGTTGTACTCCAACCTGCTGAACCCTCCACACCAACCTGACCAAGGTCTGTACTCCAATCTGCTGAACCCTCCACACCAACCTGACCAAGGTCTGTTCTCCAACCTGCTGAACCCTCCACACCAACCTGACCAAGGTCTGTACTCCAACCTGCTGAACCCTCCACACCTCCCTGACCAAGGCCAGTTCTCCAACCTGCTGAACTCTCCACACTACCCCAATGACGGCCTGTTCTCCAACCTGCTGAACTCTCCACACCACATAACATCAGCTGACTTCCATCGAGATGTGAAATGTTAACCCCGTCCTGATATGAGAACTGTTTAGAAGGCAAAAGTTACCCTATATACTAACATCAGTAAGCACTTTCACTGCATACAGTTAGTAGGCCAAAAGCCATAAGTACTTTAACAATGACATATTTTTTTTAATTTTGGCTCTGTCTGTGTACCATCACTTTGGGTATGAAATGATAACATGACTGTGGTTAAAATGCATATGTCCAGGCTGTTGTTCTCCAACATGCTGAACTCTCCACACCACCCTGACTTAGGCCTGTTCTCCAACCTGCTGAACTCTCCACAGTACCCCAATGATGGCCTGTTCTCCAACCTACTGAACTCTCCACACCAACCCAATGACGGCCTGTTCTCCAACCCGCTGAACTCTCCACACCACCCCAATGACGGCCTGCTCTCCAACATGCTGAACTCTCCACATCATCCCGACCACAGCCTGTTCTCCAACATGCTGAATGTTTCCGCTCGTAGAGCTTCCTCAAAACAGATGCAAAGGTAGCTAAACTAAGCTAAGCTAGTTTGGTAGCAGACAGCCAGCCTAGGCACTAGGTAACGTTAACTTGCTAGTTAGCATCTGACTGTACTTTATCATGGCTGAAGTCAGTTAGACTAGCTCATATTATCTTATCTGGCTAAAGTTACTAGCTAGTCAAACACTTGTCCAGAGAGTAGCTAGGTGGTTGTCGTTGCTCTTTGAGTAGCTAGCTAAGCTAGCTAATGATTTTAATTGAGATATGGGAAATGTTAACCCCGCCCTGATGTGAGAACTGTTTAGAAGGCATTAGGTACACTATATACTAGCATCAGTAAGCACTACCACTGCATACAGTTAGTAGGCCAAAAGCCATAAGTACTTGAACAATGACACATTTTTGTTTTGGCTCTGTCTGTGAACCATAACTTTAGGTAGGAAGTGATAACATGACTGTGGTTAAAATGCATGCAGCTGTTGTTGGTGTTTGACCAAAGAAGTGTTAAGTAGATCTGGCAATCAAAGTTGGCTGAAAAATCACTATAGCACACCAAGGAAGAAGAATAGAATAGAACGTTTATTTTCCATATAACAAGTACGAGTACAGGGACATTGGTATTCTTTGAATCCTTTGTCCTTACAGTATACTATCAGTGCTAATCAGTTCCTCATTCCAGGCCTAGTTACTCAGCTAGACATTTAAACATTCCCAAACTGGTAATTCACTATACTATCCGTCGTCTAGCAGTCTGTCAACATCATCCTCATACTTATCCCATCCGATCATGGACTATGTCTATGTCCATGATATACTGTAGGCAGTACATTTAAATAGCTAAGCCTGCTAAGGAGAAGATCCCTTATGAAGTCCCACGGGAATGGAAGCTGACAGTATGCCAGTCTGACGGTCATTATATCATTTCTAATGCAAAGTGAAAGTGTGCTAGCCCTGCTTCGCCATCCTGATCATGTGATCTCTCATTCTATTTCTTTCTGCAGATCAGTCTGGCCTTGACACAATTCAAACTGAGTTCCACCCGGCAGATATTTGCCAGCACAACTGTTTATCTAATATAAGTCGGGTTTGATACAACGACTATACCCACTTGATACAATGATATGATAATTAAGCCACCTTTCGTTGCTCATGATTGGTTGTAGGTCTATCCAATTGCGTCCAGAGGCATTTTGGTCTGCGACCGTTGATAACACCCCTTGGAAATCGAAAATAAACTCATCAGCTCCAGACCTTTCGCATCTCTGCGAATTGGGTCTGGCAAAGCCAGGCTAGAAGTGTACAGAGGCTAAGCAACAAAAGATGTGTCGCTGTCCAAATACCTTTGCCGTTCACTTCGCCGTATGTAGTATTTTAACTGAATTCAGAATGTTGTTTCATTTCTTGCTCCCTCTCTCCAGGAGCATCGGAGGAGCAAAGCACCAGTGCCTTGCAGCTGGAGCACCACCCAGGCTCAGGAATCCTTCACCGACGGCAAACATGCAGCAGTCACCCTGACTTAGCTGGCCAAGCTGATGGCCCGCGCCGACCACAAGCCGGTTGCCCGGGGCCCTAGGCTCGTGCCGCTGCTTGCCGCCGCCTCCTTGTACAGCTGCGCAGAGCTGCGACACCACCGGTGGGGGGAGCACCCCTTACCCAAGCCCCACCAGTGTGCGGCCTGTTACAAGGCTTTCTCCCTGCTCTCCTCCCTGCAGCTGCACTGCCGTCTCCACCACGATCTCCACGATGACAACAATGAGGTCGACGATGCCCCCCCTGCGAACTGTGCGGCAGGAAGGCCCCGCCCTCCCGGCGCTCCTCTGTGTCCCGGCTGTGTGGCAGCACTGGCAGCGGTGACCTCTGACCCCGAAGACCAGTCGCTGCTGCCGCTGCCATCGCCCCCTGTGGACAGGCGTTCAGCCAGGAGCAGGCGCTGCTCCACCACCAGCAGTCCAGCTCTAGCGATCTGGAAGACCCTGACAACGACGACAGCCCTCCGACTCTTGACTTGCCTTCTCCTGGCTCCAAGGCCATGTAGTTCCCCGCCTCGGATGCCTTCAACAACCCCGATGCCACCACAGACGCCCCTGGCCCAGTGCCCGTACTGCGTTAGGAACTTCCGCTCCCCTGTGGACCTCAACCGCCACCAGAGGACCTACCACATCAAGGAGTGGCTCCTGGAAAAGAGGACTAGGCTCAATTAAGTCAGACAAAGAGGAGGAGGCGAAAAGTCACTGGCGACCAATGGCGACACCAAGCAAAAGCTCCTGGTGTGCTGCTCCTATGACATGGAGTTCCCGAGCATGGCCAAGCTCTACCTGCACTGAAAGGAGAAGCACAACTGGGAGAAGGACATCTGTCAGGGCGACCTCGCTCGGCCGCTGATCAACCAGCGGCGAAAGGGTGAGATGTACCCCTGCTAGGTCTGCAGCAAGGTCTTCCTGCACTGCCTGTCCTTCTGGACGCACCCCAAGCTGTATAACGCCCAGTGCCAGTGCCTGGTGGCGGTGGTGTCGTCAGGGGCGGGGAAGGCCCCCAGAGGGCCCGCCATGTTGGCGGAGAAGAAAACAAAAAAGCTAAAGTGAACCTGTCATTGGGCAGAGACGTGGTGGTGGCAAGGCTGGGGCCCGGGAGGCCCAGAGAGGAGGCAGAAGGAGAAGGGCCACCGCCGAAGAGGCAGGAGTGGAAGCGTGAGTTCCCATCCCGTCGTGCGCGGTGGTGTGCCCGCTGTAGTCGGTCTGTGGGAGCACGCCAAGCTCCACCATCCCAGCCACACACAGGAGGCAGTGCAGCGTCTGCAGCCAGGACATGGACGTTATCTCCAAGGGGACCAGGGGCCAAGCGGCAGGGGCGGCACCACTGTGGGCCCTGCCACCTTCCTGGACGCCTTCCTGCAGCACTGCTCGCCGGGTGGAGTAAGAGGAGGCCCAAGTCTGAGAGGTTGTGAATGATGTCATCACTTTGATTGCCTTAAATTCTTAGTGTAGCTGCAAATTGACTGTGGTTCATTTTTATTGCAGTATGAGTTGCTAATAAAGATTGTTTTCAACAAACGTGTGGTATCACATGGGCATTAATTTAATGGAAACATTTTATTGAAAGCATTTATCAGCTCAGTTGAGAAACCAAGGGAGTTTGGGGAGAATTAGTCTCACGATGCCAGACCTTCAGTATCTCGGAAAGTCTGGAGGCATCTCCACTGAGAACCTTGGCTAGAATGGAGAATCGCTCGATGCAGAGCAGAGCCACTGGCACCACCAGGGCGGCGACCTCCAGGGCCATTTAAATGTTGGCACAAGGTGAACTGTGCATGACCGATCTAAAGCAGAAGAAGAGAACAAGGTGTAGCGGTAAGTAATATCAAAGCTTGCCAGCGAGACTACTTTAGTGGTCATTAGCCATCACCCTATACCTCGGTTTTGTTTAGTCTTTGGTTTTTGCCCCTCGTGGTGCCGCTATTTTAACCAACAACCTCCATGTTACATGCACCTGTGACATTCACATGCAACCCTTGTGATTGTGAGGTTTTAAGTTATAGTGTGAAACCATGGCTTGTCACATAGCAGGTAGTTCAACAAGAGTTCAAGCCCATGGGGATGCAGAATAAAAATGCTAATTTGTAGCCTACTCCATTGTGCTGCGACATTTACTTATTTTTTACAATATTTTTAAATTTGTAATTGTTGCTGTTTTGTCATCTTGTTTGCATCTCTTCATCTGACCGGTCTTGTCTGCATACACCTTAATCAGTCCCACCTGTGTTCAATCCAATCTATTCAGTCAATCAATCAGGAATCCATGCTCAGTCCGGGGTCCCACAACTCATTCCCATCACAGTATGTAGGCTTGCTAATATGTTCATGCAGGATTCCTACAGTGTAAATATCTAGCTGTGACAGGTCAAACTGCCATCTTCTCACTTGGCTCAACAAGAACATGACTTCCCTTGGTGTCTGGTTGTGAGTTCAAGCCCTGGGGGATGCAGAATACACATGCTAATGCCTACTCACACATTTTAGTGTAAGGATTTCAGACACATGATGTTTAAGATTTTAATTTAATACGTTTTATATAATTACGGTCCGGGCAGACACCCTCATGTATTTGTCAATTGACTCCTTCCTCTTACTTCTCAAAACGTCAGGTGTTGTGCCGAATTTTAACTCCCCCACAGAATCCCACTCCCTGCGCGTGAACGTGCGCTCTCGCTTTTTCCACTTGTCAGTGCAGCTTGTCGTTTCTTCAATCTGCTCTTCTTCAAACAAGACAAGTGTTTCTACCACTCATCAAACACCAGAACATCGCAAGAGGTGCAACTATCACAAACCAGGTGGAATATAACACAAGGCTAGCGGACCTACAGCGGGTCCCCGATGGACGAGTTGGCAGACCTCCGGCCAAATCCGCTGGCGGGTTCCTGACCATTTGCACATCGAATGGCAAGCGGACCTCTGGTGGATTATTAGCGTCGGGGACAGCGGTCCGCTAGTAATCCGAAATGCTCCCGCTATTGCTCCACCACCATTCCACCGGTAGTTTATTGTCTATATCCTAGGCCCGTTGGCCCTAGGCTTATGGATTTCTATTGCTAAATTAACTTACTCTGAACATTTTTTACTTTACGTTTAATTACTAAACATTTACCTGGTAAATACATGAAAAGTATAGCCTAATATATAATGGATAATTACTGAGACACCTATAGCCTACTGTAGGTATAATTTCAAAACAGGAGTATTTCAAATGTTCAAGGTAACCACATTTTAGATAACTTCTATAACATCCATTGACAAACACAAATGACAAATCACAATGCTCATATTTATTAAAATGCCACTCAAATAAAGCTTTGATTGATTGATTGATTGATTGATTGATTGATTGAAGGGCCATATAAAGACTGAAGAAGTGAGTTGGGGTGTACCAGCAGCCAAGATTATATAGTACTTGCCATGGCAATAGTATTTAAGACAACTTCACCTTCAAAGCTTGTATGTTTGGGGACAGCTTAATCCCATCTAGTTCCAAGAAAACTTTCTGGAACACCTCAAAAGCATAGCGCAGTGTTGTGGGGTATGCAAGGTTGACTGCATAGATCAGCCCCATAAGCAGCGTGCAAGCTTTGGCAGTACTGGCGCATCCTGGTAACATCTCCTGTCCTTCAAGAAGGATGGACACTTCCACCAGGTCCTCTCCATCAGCACCATGGACGACCAGGATCTTGAGGGTGTGTTGAGTGGCATCACTGCGGCTGTCCTCCTGCATACAATTTTAAGAAGAATGAAGACAATATGTGTGAGCACAACATGCTTGGTATTGCTGCATTCGTTAGGTCGAGAGCTTTATGCCAGTCCAAACCTGTGTGTTTATGACCTTACCACGTCGAGATACAGCCGTTTCAATTCCCCACACTGACAATGAATGGGGGGAATTTTTTGTATGTTAAAAAAAAACGTTCTGGGACAAAAAAGTATTTGCTGTGCAACATATGAACTTATTAGTTGATAAAACAAAATGCCTCCCTGCCCATTTATGCAACATTTTAGTTGTTTGGGACACAGCCTTATAATATCAAATATCTTATTAGTTTTTGCCCTCTGGTGGTCAGTCAGAAGTATTACACAGAATTATTTTTGGATCGCCCTGTGATTTGGATCTATCTGTTCCAAAATGTAATGGGTTCTTCCTTGGCTCATGCTACACCCCTCCACCGAGTCTCATTAAAATTGTAGTTTTTACGAAATCCTACTTTCTAAGCATACTCACAGGATCACTCAGTCACAGAATCACACATGGCACTGAAAACATTACTTAAGTAACAAATAAAAAATCAAATTGTTTTAATCATTTGAAGTGACTTCATTATCAGGGCAGAATGAACATGTGCTAAAATTGACCATCAACATGCTGATTACGTTCAATTGAATCAAATCTATTTAACAGTGAGCTAGCGTTTAGTAAAATATAGAACACGGCACAAGACAGCTGCACTCCACAGATTGTAGCCCCCCGAATTAATGTTGCTTTCCACCGTACACTGAATTTGCACCTTTACAGTGCCAACACATTAACATTTTAAACTGTGACATTATAAAAATCATCCTTTACCAGGCAATCTTGGAAAGGTTCCTTTCTTTTCTCGCCAAGATACAGTATGAGCCCGCAGATAACAGCTTCACGTCTCATCTCAATGCTTCGGTTCTGTGAACAGATAATTGTGTCACCGTCAATACTGAACCATTAATACACAATGAACTGCCAAGTGAGAACACAAGAGCATGTGCAAGGAGCAGTGATTTGAGTGCATGGAGCAAGAGCCATGTGTGGAAGACGGGGGCATGCAGGGGCATTGAAGCTACCGTGTGCCAGGACTTGCTGTGTCTGCATACGCATGGGGCAGTATGTGTGTGTGTGTGTGTGTGTGTGTGTGTGTGTAAGATGCACAGTAGGTCTTTCTCCCTACAAAAAAATGTAAACAACCACACTTTTGAACAAGCACACCTGACTCAGATTGTCCAGGACCGGCCTCAGCTTGGTCCCCACGACCCCTCCCTTGGCCTTCATCAGGGCTATAAGCTTTGGTGTGTAGAGATCAAGTTTGTACATGAATCTCTGCTCCAGGGGAATTGTCGTTATTCTCCTGAGTTCCTCCTTGATCTGAATTGACAAAAGGTTCAGAGTTACGACATCAGGAACTGGCCTAAATAGTCTGAAGCAAAAGGTATGGTATATTCTCATTAGGGCATTTTAACCCTGTTGATAACAATGGTGGGATGAACAAGCTAGCACTTTTTACAATGACATTTTTAACTCACAAAGAGGAACACTAATAGCTTCCAATTTCAATATTGAGAGTTTCAAGTCTGTTTCATGTTTATGTTCATGTAATCAATCAGGAATAGTACTCAATTATTGTTATTGCCCAGGAGCGCAAGTAACATTTTTAAATCCACCTACCTCCCCAGCTGGCACACGACCGACCTTCAACTTTGAAATATAGTTGGATTAATGTCAGTCGTCGTTTCAACATTGAAACAATATTGAATGCTCAATGGTTGAAAAAGGTTGATAAAATACTTAAATAAATCAATGTTGAAATTCTGTTGAAAATCTGTACGTTGATGTACAACAACGTCAACATGATGTCTTCAACCTGCCTTATAGCCCTTAAATGCACAATATGTGTAAAAAGTGTCCCAACAAGGTTTTGGCTTTATATATCTTTGCAATAAATTATTTTTATTGGTCACAAATCCTTATTTTGCGCTTGCACAAAGAATGAGATTCGAATTTCCTTTTGTGGACATCCGAGGATGTCGTATTATGGACACCGTAGTTTCTTTGGAAATTTTGTTGCGTTGCATCATGTGTAATGTTTGTCTCGCACTAGCTGGACGTAGCTAGTATCTACTTATATACAAGCTGAGCAATGTGCCAGTCATTCCCTTGTTGTCCAACTTCTGCCGCTACTTGTAGATTGTAAGGTTAATATTGTTTAGCTTGCAACTAAGTTGGTTTTGCTTTCGCACTTTAACATAGGCTACATCCTGGGTCGTATTGTGCTGCAGAGGTTGTATGTTTAGAAAGCTAAAAGCTGTTACCAGCCGGCAGATTGACTGTGAATGCCTTTTTCTGTAGCATTGCTGTATAGAAGTATGTCACAAAATGTGTTTGTGTGTGTGCATGCCAGTGCCACAAACACTTATTTTTCACATTATTGTTGGATTGATGTTGTTGCTATTTGCACAGTTGTCAGTGTTGCAACCCCATTCACTGCTGTTGTAGGCCTACATGTGCATCTTGATTCTAATCTAAAATAAAATTGTAAAAAGTTCACGCCTTTGTTCTCTGTGGCTACATGATTGAAAAGTAAGAAGTTGAAACAAATTTGCAGTTTCAACAGTGATGCAAAGTTGACTCAAATACCTTAATTTACCCATGTTAAAAAGTAAGCCGTTGAAACAAAGTTGGGATTTCAAAGTTGATTCACCTTTCAAATTCAACACATATTCAACAGTGATTGTAAGACCTTAATTCACCCATGTTGAAGAGTAAGATGTTGGAACAACGTCGCGATATCAACGTTAATTCACCTTTCAAAATCAAAGCCTAATCCAACGTTGATTCACATAGTCAAATGACGTTGAATCACCCGTGAATCAACGTTGAAATGCCAGCTGGGTCAGCTTCACAGAACAAAGCTGGCCATCTCTCTTTGAAGTCATCAGCGCTGGACTACCACTCACAACCTCCAGCCTTCGACAGGAGAAAGTTTTGGCCATTTTTTCTTGAATGACCTTGGCGTTGTTCTTCTTCTTTACCTCGTTAAGAAGCTCCTGTCTCTCTGTCTCCAAACTGTCGCTAGTTTCTCCACTTGGATGTGGAGGGAGGTAGTTGACCTCTGCTCTCTTCGGTCTCTTGCAATTTTTTGCAGGATTTCTCTTACCAGGGGATTTCCTTTCCAAGGACTTGATATCAAGCTCAGGACAAGGTACTTCACGCTTTCTCATTTGAGAGCGGTAATTAGCCATCTTATACTTAAGACGCTGCTGCCATCCATACATGCCTGAAAATGAGGTTCCAGGCCTTTCCAGCCCTTAATCCTGATTTAAGCAGTTTTCGAGACTTTAGAAGGCTTTTATTTTGAAATGCCACATCAGAATCTCATGAAACTCCACGAGTTAGACCGGGAGGGGGTCTACTACCACTGTGTAGTAAAGAACCCGTGACATTTTGGGTAGTTTTCTTTAAAACTTGATTCAATCCCGATTTGAACCTTTTTTTGTTTTTTAAGTTGGACCGGATAATTTCAAACGGGTTCTGAGAAACGGGTTCTAACTTCAGCCTCGTCACTGCGGAGTTATGGGCACCGGCACATCATGGCTGGTGCTTGCTGGCTCTTCTTCACTTTTACTGCTAGCAGCCGTCCGCTGCTGAGGTGCTACTGCTACTGTTTATCACACTTGGCTAGAGACGGTGTTTTCTTGCAAATAACTTCTTTTTCTTTCTTTTTCTTAAATCAATAAGTTACGTTATTGTAGTGACAGGTTCTGATACGTGATACGTAGGCACGTTATGTCATGACGAGTAGATGTGTTTTAGGGGGTATTAAATAAAGGAGTTGGCTTGAATGAGACAAGACGTGTGAGATGTCCATCGTCCATTGAAGGTTTTCATTGTACCTATCAAACAACAGAACAGTTATATGCCATAATATCACACAATTTACTTCATAAACTTGAACGGTGGTTTGGGCAACGTTGTATTTGCTTGCACTGCTCCTAGCTAATGTTAGCTTAGTGCTAGGCTAGCTTAGCGACCTGCCTTGTCCTCATCATTTGGCAAGCTTGTATGAAGGTAGATTTGGGTCAAAACTCGAGAGGTTGTAGATTCGATGTGAGAACTTGTACAATAAAGATGGGCACTTGTATCTTGATATTTGCACCTGCAGACTCGATTTAAGAACATGTACAATAAATATGTGCACTTGTATCCGCAGAATATGTAGCACTTGTATCCGCAGAATATGTCCACAAACCTGTGACTTTTGCACCTGCAATATGTTTGCAGTACAACCACAAATCGGCGCTCACAACCTCTCAAATCTGACAATACAAGTTTGAATCCTCGCGCCTCCAGTTTTGTCCCATTATATTCCTGATAAATTTGGGTCCAAACCATGGATGTATTAATAGAACTGGATACAGCCACTCCATTCACTGAGCGCTATCACAAATGAAGCCCTATTGAACCGCGCCATCTTGGCAAATTTGTAGTCATTTGACTATTTCCGGTGACTTTTGTACTTGCGCAGTTGTGCTTTTCTGGCTTTCCGGTGACTTTTGTACTTGCGCAGTTGTGCTTTTCTGGCCTACGCGCGTCCACAAACAAGTTCACAAAATGTAGACGCACGTTCCCGGCTCTCACCGCTTTGATTTAGCAATGAAAACCGGCTTGCATATTAACCTGTTTTTGTCAAATATATCCATTGGAGATATTATTATAGCTGAACATGTTTTGTGTGCTAGTAGATGGTATTCATTCCGTTCGCGATAACGTTATTGCAGCCAGGCTAAATTCCTCCAGGGAGCCAGTGACAGGTGAGTTGAAAAGTTTCACTCCCCGCCAGCAGGAGCTTTGGCCGCTGCTGCCGCATCTCGGATAACCCGCTGAGTTCGTGGCTACTATTTCACACTCGCCCTTGATCAATCCCAATACCGATCCATGGTAATAATGAATCAATCTTTCAGATCGGCAGTGCTGCATGCATTTTTCAACATAATTGTTAGCTTTATTAACATAACCTACATTTATCTCTCTAACCTTAGGCTATCCATCTTACACCAGTCGGCCATTCGATATAGAAGCTAGAAGCGGTCAACGCCAACGTTGACTGAAAACACCCAAACTTAACCATGTAGGCTAATTATTGTGGATTGTTGAATGGCAGTGTATCGTTTCATCTTTATTCCTACATATCAACTCCTTTCCATTGTATGTGAATAAATTCCTGTTATTCTAAAAAAGATCCTGTTTCTGTCCATTTCTGGAAAAGGCTAATAATTGCTGTCAAATGATCACTCCAGTTTATCACCATATCCCACTACCATTTCAACTATGCACCGGAACCCAACCTATATCTGAACGATTGATTCATTATTACCATGGATCGGTATTGGGATTGATCAAGGGCGAATGTGAAATAGCAGCCACGAACTCAGCGGGTTATCCGAGATGCGGCAGCAGCGGCCAAAGCTCCTGCTGGCGGGGAGTGAAGCTTTTCAATTCGCCTGTCACTGGCTCCCTGGAGGAATTTAGCCTGGCTGCAATAACGTTATCGTGAATGGAATGAATACCTTCTACTAGCAAACAAAACATGTTCAGCTATAATTAACCTGTTAAAACTAAGATGCCTGGGTAAAAAAGAATGTCTCCAATGGATATATTTGACAAAAACAGGTTTTAATATGCAAGCCGGTTTTCATTTCATTGCATTTCACAGAACTTGTTCGTGGACCATGGATGTATTAATAGAACTGGATACAGCCACTCCATTCACTGACCGCTATCAACAATGAAGCCCTATTGAACCGCGCCATCTTGGCAAATTTTTAGTCATTTGACCATTTCCGGTGACTTTTGTACTTGCGCAGTTGTGCTTTTCTGGCCTTCCGGTGACTTTTGTACTTGCGCAGTTGTGCTTTTCTGTCCTACGCGCGTCCAATGTTGGCGTTGACCGTTTCTAGCTATCGAATGGCCGACTGGTGTAAGATGGATAGCCTAACGTTAGAGAGATAAATCTAGGCTATGGTTATGTTAATAAAGCTAACAATGATGTTGTAACGTGGATGCAGCACTGCCGATCTGAACGATTGATTCATTATTGCCATGGATCGTTATTGGGATTGATCAAGGGCGAATGTGAAATAGCAGCCACAAACTCAGCGGGTTATCCGAGATGCGGTAGCAGCGGCCAAAGCTCCTGCTGGCGGGGAGTGAAGCTTTTCAACTCGCCTGTCACTGGCTCCCTGGAGGAATTTAGCCTGGCTGCAACAACGTTATCGCGAACGGAATGAATACCATCTACTAGCAAGCAAAACATCTTCAGCTATAATTAACCTGTTAAAACTAAGATGCCTGGATGAAAAAATTATTTCTCCAATGGATATATTTTACAAAAACAGGTTCATATGCAAGCCGGTTTTCATTGCTAAATCAAAGCGGGGAGAGCCGGGAACGTGCGTGGACGCGCGTAGGCCAGAAAAGCACAACTGCGCAAGTACAAAAGTCACCGGAAATAGCAAAATGACTACAAATCTAGCCAAGATGGCGCGGTTCAATAGGCCTTCACTTTAGATTTCGAATCCTGGGGGCTTGTCGTGGACGCGCGTAGGACAGAAAAGCACAACTGCGCAAGTACAAAAGTCACCGGAAATAGCCAAATTACTACAAATTTAGCCAAGATGGCGCGGTTCAATAGGGCTTCACCTTAGATTTCGAATCCTGGGGGCTTGGTCAAAACTCACTTGTAACTTGTAAACCGAGAGGCGTAACTTGTAAACAGAGAGGCTAGAGCAGGTTGGGGGGCGGGACGCAGTGAGTGATTGAGTGCAGTGCTTGGCTAATCACAAGAGAGGACTTTCAAGAGCGCTTGACCAATCACAAGAGAGGATTTTGACTCATTTTGCGCGGAGATTAGAGCCCAGAGACAACAAGCTACGAAGGATGGATCAGTCCCGCAATCTGACTCCTAGGGTAGGGTAAGTGTAGCTAGCTATATTCCCAAAAAGTAGTTTGTTACTCTGGAAACCTTATCGATATTATGCTCCACTTGTTCTTTTTCTTCATCAACGTCCTTCGCAATGGTAAATTGTTACCTAGTTTATGCTAGCTCTAGCCCCCCCCCCCCTTTGGATTTTGAACCAGCAGGGATTCATATTTACACGCAGAAAATTACTCACTACCAGATTATCGGCTGGTTCTCTGAAAAAAATTTCAAAATCCAAAGGGGGGTTGTCAGCAACTCAACATCAGGCTATGCTGTCGAGTTGCGCGAGTGGCTAAGCTTGCGCATGACCATAGAAACTTGCTAGCTAAAGTTAGCTAGCAATTAACTAGTGGGGCGATTGGGTTATTGCGGGCAGCTGTTCAAAAGCAAAGTGATTTAAGTTTTATTTCAGAATGGAATGAGACACATTTGCGTTGTATTTAGAAAGAATATCAAGAACTAAATCTTGTCTTGTTTTTTGTAACTGCAATTTTTTTTTCAGGAATTACTGCTACACCATGTACTCCAAAGGCTTGAAACACAACTGACAGGTTGGCTGGATCGTGTCCCGGTGGATTACGACTACCTAGAGTTTGTATGCTCTCAGTAGCTGGTGGTCCTAAGTGCAGTGTCAGGCCAGGTAGATATACATGAAGTATATGATGCACTTTTTCAAGTACTTCAGATGGCCTGCACCCAAAATCAAGACCCCCATCATTGTTGACCATGAGAAGGGAAGGGATGGACGTCCCAGGGTGGTGATTGATGAGGAGTACATAACCCACCTCCTTGGGATTATCGCAGACAGCCATTGCTAAGATGTTTGGTGTGTCTAGAAAGACCCTTCAGAGGCGTATGACAGAATGGGGGTTGTCTCTGAGGGCTCAGTACAGCACATTAAATGATGAGGAACTGGACACCCTTGTGTCAGAGATCCACACAAGCAACCCAAATGCTGGCTATAGAATGATGCTGGGTCTGCTAAGGGCACAGAGACATTGGGTTCAGTGGGATAGAATTCGTTCATCGATGCACCGAGTCGACACTACCAACATTGTGTCAAGGATGACAAGGTTAGGATGTGTCGTGAGGAGGACCTACTCTGTCCCGAGCCCAAAGTCACTGATGCACATCGACACAAACCACAAGCTAATACGGTATGTTAATTCAATATTAATTCATTATTAATTGAATTAATAACACACAGTGGACATTAATTACAAGATAAAACATGTAACTTTTTCTTAAAGGTTGCTAAGTCTTCAATAGTTCCTGAAGGCCCCACTTCTGGAGTTGATAAATTGTTTGTGATCATTATTTCTCTAAAACTATCGGCTACTGCGGAGGTAAGATAACCTTTCTTGATAAAGCGCTCAGTACTACTTTTGACTTTAGGAACCAATGCAGTGAAGAAGATACAGAAATGGTCGGAGAGAGCGAGTTCACTAATAGAGGAGACAGTGATAGTCAGGCCCTTAGTAATCACTAAATCAAGGGTGTGGCCGCGGTTGTGGGTTGGCTCAGTGATATGTTGGGTAAAGTCCATGGAGTTTAGGAGGTTGATAAAGTCCCTGGCTTTCCAGTCCGCCTCAGTATCCATGTGTATGTTGAAATCTCCAAAGATGATAATCTTATCATAATTTGTATGGATGATGGACAGGAGTTCTGAAAATTCTGTAGAGAAGGCAGGGCATTGTTTGGGAGGCCTACTGTATACACGGTTACTGCCAGAACTGGGGGCTGGCATTTTAAGACAATAGCGTGGTATTCAAAAGAGGTAAAATCATCAAAGGAGATGGTCCTGCAGCTGAGGGCATCTGTATATAACATAGGGATTTTAGGAGCACTGTACTGTATTGTACTGATAGCAGTAGCCAGTGCACTGTGGCATCTTGTAAAACTGAAGCTACTATGTGTAGGAGTTCTGTACATGATAGCAGCCAGTGCACTGTGACATATTGTAGCCTACCTTTTAGCCATATTATCATCATATTGCTCAAATGTAACATGCTCCATCAAGTTAATAGCCAAGTTGAAATGAAATAAGACCTATTAGGGGACTGAGGGTATGCAGCGTATGCTGCCCATGACAGAAATCATCAGCACTAGCTTACCATTTTCCCTGTACGCTCCAGATAGCCCACTTAACCATCTACAGTATCTCACAAAAGTGAGTACACACCTCACATTCTTGCAAATATTTTATTATATCTTCTAGGGCAACCCTATTGAAATGAGACTTTGATATAACTTAAAGTAGTGAGTGTACAGCTTATATACTGTAGCAGTAGAGATTTACTGTCCTCTGAAGATAACTCAACACGGCCATTAATGTCCACACAGCTGGCAACAAAAGTGAGTACACCTCAGTGAAAAATGTCCAAATTGTGCCCAAAGTGTCAATATTTTGTGTGACCACCGTTATTATCCAGCACTGCCTTAACCCTCTTGGACATGGAATTCACCAGAGCTGCACAGGTGGCTACTGGAATCTTTTTCCACTCCTCCATAATGACATCACAGAGCTGGTGGATGTTAGACACCTTGCGCCCCTCCACCTTCCGCTTGAGGATGCCCCAAAGGTGCTCAATTGGGTTTAGGTCTGGAGACATGCTTGGCCAGTCCATCACCTTCAGCTTCTTTAGCAAGGCAGTGGTCATCTTGGAGGTGTGTTTGGGGTCGTTATCATGTTGGAAAACTGCCCTGCGGCCCAGTTTCTGAAGGGAGGGGATCATGCTCTGCTTCAAAATGTCACAGTACATGTTGGAATTCATGTTTCCCTCAATGAACTGCAGCTCTCCAGTGCCGGCAGCACTCGTGCAGCCCCAGACCATGACGCTACCACCACCATGCTTGACTGTAGGTAAGACACAGTTGTCTTTGTATTCCTCACCGGGATGCAGCCACACATGCTTGACACCATCTGAGCCAAATAAGTTAATCTTGGTCTCATCAGACCACAGGATATGGTTCCAGTAATCCATGTTCTTAGACTGCTTGTCTTCAGCAAACTGTTTGCGGGCTCTCTTGTGCATCAGCTTCAGAAGAGGCTTCCTTCTAGGACGACGGCAATGCAGACCGATTTGATGCAGTGTGCGGCGTATGGTCTGAGCATAGACAGGCTGACCCCCCACTTCTTCAACCTCTGCAGCAATGCTGGCAGCACTCATACGTCTGTTTTTTACAGCCAACCTCTGTATAAGACGCTGAACACGTGGACTCAGCTTCTTTGGTCGACCACGGCGAGGCCTGTTTCGAGTGGAACCTGTTCTGGTAAACCGCTGTATGATCTTGGACACTGTGTTGCAGCTCAGTTTCAGGGAGTTGGCAATCTTCCTATAGCCTAGGCCATCT
Source organism: Borostomias antarcticus (assembly GCF_949987555.1). NCBI lineage: Eukaryota > Metazoa > Chordata > Actinopteri > Stomiiformes > Stomiidae > Borostomias > Borostomias antarcticus. The sequence goes on from NC_140252.1 coordinate 5,915,347, forward strand.
TTATGAAGAGCAACAATTCCTTTTTTCAGATCCTCAGAGAGTTCTTTGCCATGAAGCGCCATGTTGAACGTCCAGTGACCAGTATGAGAGAGAAAACACCAAATTTAACAGCCCTGCTCCCTATTCACACCTGAAACCTTTTAACACTAACGAGTCACATGACACCAGGGAGGGAAAATGGCACAATTTGGACATTTTCACTGAGGTGTACTCACTTTTGTTGCTGTGTGGACATGAATGGCTGTGTGTTAATGGCTGTGTGTGTTGAGTTATCTTCAGAGGACAGTAAATCTCTACTGCTAGACAAGCTGTACACTCACTACTTTAAGTTATATCAAAGTCTCATTTCAATATGGTTGTCCCATGAAAAGATATAATAAAATATTAGCAAGAATGTGAGATGTGTAGGCCCTACTCACTTTTGTGAGATACTGTATGTTCTCCAAGCAAGGGAGCCAAAGCGTAAAACTACTCTCTCTACTGGTTGGGTTCACACAACCGCCCCATCTTTTGCATAGGGAGAAAAACTTGAAATAATTATAAATAGATATCAATGGATTGACAAAGCCATAAACTAGCCTATTAACGATATCAAATTCCGCCGCAATAACGTGCGGTTTCTCAAAGGTACTTTTTATTTCTTTATGTTAGGCCTAAGTTTTAGTTATTTTACAGAGAGAACTACAACGATCCTCCCTCTATTGTATTTTAGATTGCTATTCTTGCACTTTGCCTTCAGCACTAGATTATGCTCTTAGTCACTTGTTTTAGAAAGGAGATGCACTTTTAAGTTCTGGGAAGTAGCCTAGGCTAGTAGCCTACATTGGCTTTTCCTACGTTAAATGCAATTATTGTTAGTTGCTTTGGATAAAAGCGTCTGCTAAATTACTGTAATGTAGGTTAATACAATGAGAACTATAGGCTACTACGGATCCGGGCATCTGTCGCGTTTTGAGAACTTCACTGGAGAGTGCAGCTGATCAGAGCACTATGTTGGTGTGCTTCGTAAACATGAGTCAATTGCTCTTGAATTATCTGTATGTCGAGATGAATCCAGTGATGTCCACCTCTTGAAATTTGGTCGTATTGACCGCTAGATCAATGAAACCCGGGGCTGCCAAGTTTCAGACACTACACGCATTGCAGCCTACTCTCACGCTCACTCACCACGCTTCACAATTCTCACTCGGAGAAATGACCAACCTCTAAATAGCCTACTACCAATTCAATGGTTATGGGACTTTTAATGGTTCAATGGTTATGGGACTCTTATTTTTCTTTAAATTACTTGTGAGAACGCTAATCTCGCCTCTCGGTCGTCCTTCGCGCTCAAAGAACGCAACCCAAATCTACCTAGCGGGGAGGAGAGATGGAGGGAGCCGTCCCGGCGGGGGGAGAGGGGGGTTGGTGCTTGTGATTAGTGAACGCTTTGCGTAGCAACCACTCGCAGCAACCTCGCCTTTTTATTAATTACACCCGTGTTTACCTAATGTAGATATCCTATTTCAAAAATGCACTTATCAGTCCGACTCCAACACTTCCACACCCCTACCAAAACCACTAGAGGGCGCCTCGTCACGTTACATCTCCCATCGCTTTCATGATGTCATAGTAGACGTTGTTGACACAGACACTTAAATAGTCAGTGATCCATTCCACCTCATCAGAGTAGCTAGTGACTTCTGGATTTGACACACTGACTTAGAGAAATCAAGTAAGTCCATAATGGGGATAAACTTTAGAGTAAGAATTTTCTAAAATTATTCAGTATTAGCCTACTTTCTTTGACAAAAACACCCCCAATTCTGATTTAATCCTGATTTAAGCCATTTTTGAGACTTTAGAAGGCTTTTATTTTGAAATGGAACATCAGAATCTCAACATCAGAAATTATTCTGTATTAGCCTACTTTCTTTGAGAAAAACACTCCCAATTGAAGACAGAATAGAGTACATATTGCTCTCTGAGCTTTGTTTAACCAAGTTGTCACATAAATTATGTGTTGATACTGGTAGATTAGAGGACTAGCAGTGATGGCTCTGGGTAATATGAGTCCCTGGGTGAACGGCCTCTTCATCAGTGATCTGGTGAATAACCAGTTGCTTTATAGTACTTTAGTCAGACTGGGGCAGATACATATAATAATAATAATAATAATACTTGATTCTTTTGGTTTCTGTTTTGTAAAGTGTTATCCAGCTAGGCCTACCGTGCTGTGTTGTAAAGTCCTGTATATCTAAATATAGGCCTAATGTGCTGCTAGGTATAGGTCTATTGTGCTGTATTGTAAAGTACTTGTATACAGTAGCTACAGTAGGTATATGACTACTGTTGTATGTTGTAAAGTGCTGTACAGCTAGCTATAGACCTACTGTCCTGTGTTGTAAAGAGCTGTATAGGAACAGTATGCTCGCTGTGATATGAAGTGGTATCAATCAATCAATCAATCAATCAATCAATCAATCAATCAAAGCTTTATTTGTATAGCGCATTTCATACCCAGAGGCAACACAATGCGCTTTACAGAGAACAAGGGAGGTGGGCATACGACCCACCTCTACATATTCCAGAGGGAAGCAAAAATCCAGTATCGCCCTGGGGCCAGATAAGTGAGCTGTAAAAATTATTCTGATGTGGCACTTCATCCCCTGACCCCTCTCAACAAGGCAATCAAGCAAGCTCCTGGAGTATGTTTGTCTACCGGCTAAGAACATTTATAAAGCAATAAATTACATTAAATTACATTTTCAGAGTAAGAGAGGCTAAAAACATAATAGGAGAGACATGGCAAACACTGGTGTATGTCTGTGTGTGTGTGAATGTGCCTGGGCCCAGATAGAGGCAGGGGTCAGGGGTAGGATCGGGGTAGGAAAAGGATACAGACCCGGGTTAGGGTGAGGGGAAGGGGATCTGGGCCCAGGACTGGTGTATGTTTGTGTGTGTGTGAGTGTGCCTGAGTCCAGGTAGAGGCGGGGGTCGGGGGTAGGGTGGAGGTAGGAAAAGGATACGGACCCGGGTTAGGGTGAGGGGAAGGGGGACTGGGCCCAGGTCCAGGCCTAAAGCCGGAAGTGGACTGGTGTATGTCTGTGTGCACGTGTGTGTGTGTTAACTAAATGCTACGACATCCACAGCAGACACAGGGGTATCTATCGGACTCAGGGTGGTCTGCTGGTGACAGTGGGGCATCCACTGGACCTGGTTAGAAGATAGGAGGGAGAGAGAGAGGCACTAGGGAGAGGGGAGGCAGAACAGGGTTAGTAGCACACAGAGCCATAAAAGCAACACAGATATTAAAACAGGCAACCTGGAGCAAGCTCCTGGAATATATTTGTCTAACGGCTAAGAACATTTATAGAGCAATAAATTACATTTAAGTACATTTTCAGAGCAAGAAAGGCTAAGAGCATCATGGGAGAGGTATGGCAAACACTAGTGTGTGTCTGTGTGTGCTAGAGTGTGCCTGGGTACGTCTTGAGATCTTGCTTGAAGACCTCCGTTGTTTCAGTCCTTCTAAGGCACTCCGGCAGGGTGTTCCAGAGGTTGGGGGCATAGAAACTAAAGGCTGCCTCTCTGTGTTTCTTGGTCCTGGCTTTTGGGACTGTTAAGAGTTCACTATCTGAGGATCTGAGTGGTCTGTTGGGCATGTATCTGACAAGCATGTCTGAAATGTATTCTGGTGCGTGACTGTGGAGAGATTTATAGACTGGTAATAGTATTTTAAAGTCTATTCTAGAGTTGACAGGTAACCAGTGTAGTAATTTTAAGGCTGGTGTGATGTGTGCCCTTTGTCTAGTCTTAGTGAGGACTTGTGCTACAGCATTCTGTATCATTTGGAGCTTAGAGATTGCTTTCTTTGGTAGGCCTGATAGTAGAGCATTGCAGGTGTCCAGCCTGCTTGTGATGAAAGAATGCATTAGTCTTTCGGTGTCAGCCTGAGAGAGAAAGGGTTGCACATTGGCAATGTTACTTTAGTGGTAAAAAGATGTCTTTGTAATATTCTTGATGTGGTTTTCGAAATTAAGATCCGAGTCAAGTATGACACCTAGGTTTTTAGTCTGGCATTTGGTGTCAATTTTCTTATTTCTAGTTTTTAAATGTGCAGATAGTTTCTCTCTTTCATCTTTTTCTCCAATGATCAGTACTTCTGTTTTATCCTGTTTTAGTTGGAGGAAATTATGTGACATCCATACATTTATATATGTTATACACTTGACAAGGCAGTCAATCAAGCTGTAGTTACTGGGTTTTACAGAAATATAGAGTTGGGTATCATCTGCGTAGCTATGGTAGCTAATGTTGTGCCTCTTGATGACACTGCCAAGGGGCAGCATGTACAGGCTGAAGAGTAGAGGTCCTAGGATCGATCCTTGGGGAACCCCACAGGTCATAGGGCTCTTCCCTGAGCTATGGTCACTGAGGGCAACGAAGAAATCATGACCGGTTAGATAGGTCCTAAGCCAATTAAGGACTGGACCGGAGAGGCCAACCCACTTCTCCAGTCGTTTGATGAGGATTGCATGATCTATAGTATCAAAGGCTGCACTCAGGTCCAGGAGGACGAGAACAGAGAGCTCTTTGGAGTCAGCATTAATTCTGAGGTCATTTACAACTTTGACTAATGCCGTCTCTGTGCTACTGTATGATGGGCGCGAAAGCCGGACTGGAAAAGGTCAAGGGTAGAACTTGAAGATAGGAAATCATTAATCTTTTGGAAAACAATCTTTTCCAGAATTTTACTCAAAAAGGGAAGGTTGGAGATTGGTCTAAAATTGCTAAGAACTGAAGTGTATAAGTTGTTTTTCTTCAGTACGGGTCTCACCAAAGCAGTTTTAAGTATTGGTGGGAAGACACCTGTAGATAGTGAGTCATTAACAATGGATCAAATGTCATAGGATACAGAGTCAAAAATAGTTTTGAAAAAATCAGTGGGGATGGGATCCAGCAGGCATGTGGAGGATTTGAGTTTGGTTACTACTTTTCTCAACATTTCTGTGTCCACCAGTGTAAACAAGCTCATATGTGCATTACATGGAGGAAGAGGATCTGTGAACGGGATGCATGGCCTTTCCTGGGTGATATTCCTCCTAATATTCATAATCTTATCTCTGAAGTTAGCTGCAAATTCCTCACATTTGGAGGTAGAGCGCAGGTTATCTGGTGTTTTTACGGCAGGGTTTATTAGGCTATCAATTGTTGAGAAGAGCACTCTTGAATTATTTTGGTTGATAGATATCAATTTTGAGAAGTCGTCTTTCCTTGCATTTCTTATTGCTTTATTAAAGGCAGAGAGATGTTCTTTGAGAATATCATGGTGGCCCTGTAGCTTGGTCTTTCTCCATATACGCTCAGATGTTCTGCAGGTTCTCTTTAGTTGATTTGTTTCCTCATTTCGCCATGGAGCTTTATGATTGGCTGTGATCTTTTTCAATTTAATAGGTGCTACAGAATCCAAGGCTGCCCTTACTCTGGTGTTAAAGGTGGTTTCTAAGTCTTCAATAGTTCCTGACGGCTCCACTTCTGGAGTTGCTAAATTGTTTGTGATCATTATTTCTCTAAAACTATCGGCTACTGCGGAGGTAAGATAACGTTTCTTGATAAAGCGCTCAGTACTACTTTTGACTTTAGGAACCAATGCAGTGAAGAAGATACAGAAATGGTCGGAGAGAGCGAGGTCACTAATAGAGGAGACTGATAGTCAGGCCCTTAGTAATCACTAGATCAAGGGTGTGGCCGCGGTTGTGGGTTGGCTCAGTGATATGTTGGGTAAAATCCATGGAGTTTAGGAGGTTGATAAAGTCCCTGGCTTTCCAGTCCGCCTCAGTATCCATGTGTATGTTGAAATCTCCAATGATGATAATCTTATCATAATTTGTATGGATGATGGACAGGAGTTCTGAAAATTCTGTAGAGAAGGCAGGGCATTGTTTGGGAGGCCTATACACGGTTACTGCCAGAACTGGGGGCTGGCATTTTAAGACAATAGAGTGGTATTCAAAAGAGGTAAAATCATCAAAGGAGATGGTCCTGCAGCTGAGGGCATCTGTATATAACATACAGTAGGTATTTTAGGAGCACTGTACTGTATTGTATTGATAGCAGTAGCCAGTGCACTGTGGCATCTTGTAAAACTGAAGTTACTATGTGTAGGAGTACTGTACATGATAGCAGTAGCCAGTGCACTGTGACATATTGTAGCCTACCTTTTAGCCATATTATCATCATATTGCTCAAATGTAACATGCTCCATCAAGTAAATAGCCAAGTTGAAATGAAATAAGACCTATTAGGGGACTGAGGGTATGCAGTGTATGCTGTCCGTGACAGAAATCATCAGCACTAGCCTACTATTTTCCCTGTACGCTCCAGATAGCCCACTTCACCATCTATGTTCTCTAAGCAAGGGAGCCAAAGTGTAAAACTACGCTCTCTACTGGTTGGGTTCACACAACCGCCCCATCTTTTGCATAGGGAGAAAAACTTGAAATAATTATAAATCGATATCAATGGATTGACAAAGCCATAAACTAGGCTACTAACGATATCAAATTCCGCCGCAATAACGTGCGGTTTATCAAAGGTAGGGTAGAGGACCCAAAGACGCCCCCCGAGGGTAAGACGCCCCCCCCCATGTAATTCCCCTTGTGAACACTACGGGGTGCTATTTTTCAACCGAAAACATTTCTCAGATGGCACCAGGCCACCACATCAAATATTTGACTTGTCACATAGCAGTTGACAGAGTTATTCAGCAAAAACGTTTTTGAGGTAATTTGATCTAATTTTCTGCTGTTAGAAAATAAGCATATATCAGATTTTAGAAAGTTGTATATACAAGTCGTGTTGTACATGTTATCAGGGGTATTCTAGGTAATGTAATCCATTCGTTTGGTGAATTGATCTACTTTTAGTAGGTTAGTATGAATGAAAATGTCAAATGTAGCACAGGAGTGCAAGACGCCCCCCCCCCCCCCAAGGCAAATGTAATTAATAGGCCTCTAGCCTATTAATATTGTTATTATGAATAATGTTATTATTATTAAATGATGTATCTATTTATTGTATTATGTATGTTCATCAACATTTTTTAATTATAATGTCATTAAATTGCATTAAAATGTATGAATAAACCACATTTCTAATGCCTAATATTATGCCAAAATGGATGTAGCCTATGCATATATTTCAAGAATTAATTAATTTTAAAATATGAATAACTACTTTTATAAGATTGAGACTCATTTTACACTCTATGATTAATTATTTAAAATTAAAATGACAAGTGAGGCAATATCCCATGGGGGGGCATCTTGCCCCCCAGGGGGGGCATCTTGCACTCCGGGTGGTGTAGGATGCCCCCTTTACACAATTTTTAAAATGTATTATATCATCAAATTTTTTTTTTTTTTTTTTTACTTAAATGCTATTAAAGTGTAAAGTCTTCAACATAACTAACAGTTATATACTAAATTCAGTTATAAATATGTATTTAATAAGCCACAAATTGACATTGTCCTTAGGGGGGGCATCTTTGGGTCCTTTTATTTCTTTATTTTAGGCCTAAGTTTTAGTTATTTTACAGAGAGAACTACAACGATCCTCCCTCTATTGTATTTTAGATTGCTATTCTGGCACTTTGCCTTCAGCACTAGATTATGCTCTTAGTCACTTGTTTTAGAAAGGAGATGCACTTGTAAATTCTGGCAAGTAGCCTAGTAGGCTAGTAGCCTACATTGGCTTTTCCTACGTTAAATGCAATTATTGTTAGTTGCTTTGGATAAAAGCGTCTGCTAAATTACTGTAATGTAGGTTAATACAATGAGAACTATAGGCTACTACGGATCCGGGCATCTGTCGCGTTTTGAGAACTTGACTGGAGAGGGCAGCTGATCAGAGCACTATGTTGGTGTGCTTCGTAAACATGAGTCAATTGCTCTTGAATTATCTGTTTGTCGAGATGAATCCAGTGATGTCCACCTCTTGAAATTTGGTCGAATTTACTGACCGCTAGATCAATGAAACCCGGGGCTGCCAAGTTTCAGACACTACACGCATTGCAGCCTATTCTCACGCTCACTCACCACGCTTCACAATTCTCACTCGGAGAAATGACCAACCTCTAAATAGCCTACTACCAATTCAATTGTTATGGGACTTCTTTTTTTTTTAATTACTTGAACGAACGCTAATCTCGCCTCTCGGTCGTCCTTCGCGCTCAAAGAACGCAACCCAAATCTACCTAGCGGGGAGGAGAGATGGAGAGGGAGCCGTCCCGGCGGGGGGAGAGGGGGTGTGGTGCTTGCAAGCCCCCAGGAATCGAAATCTAAAGTGAAGGCCTATTGAACCGCGCCATCTTGGCTAGATTTGTAGTCACTTGGCTATTTCCGGTTACTTTTGACTTGCGCAGTTGAGCTTCTCTGGCCGACGCGCGTCCACGCACGTTCCCGGCTCTCCCCGCTTTGATTTAGCAATGAAAACCGGCTTGCATATTAACCTGTTTTTGTCAAATATATCAATTGGAGAAATTATTTTTTGATCCTGGCATCTTAGTTTTAACAGGTTAAATATAATTGAACATGTTTTGTTTGCTAGTAGATGGTATTCATTCCGTTCGCGATAACGTTATTGCAGCCAGGCTAAATTCCTCCAGGGAGTCAGTGACAGGCGAGTTGAAGAGCTTCACTCCCCGCCAGCAGGAGCTCTGGCCGCGGCTACCGCATCTCGGAAAACCCGCTGAGTTCATGGCTGCTATTTCACACTCGCCCTTGATCAATCCCAATACCGATCCATGGTAACAATGAATCAATCGTTCAGATCAGATCGGCAGTGCTGCATGCATGTTACAACATCATTGTTAGCTTTATTAACATAACCATAGCCTACATTTATCTCTCTAACGTTAGGCTATTGGGATTGATCAAGGGCGAGTGTGAAATAGCAGCCAGGAACTCAGCGGGTTATCCAAGATGCGGTAGCCGCGGCCAATGCTCCTGCTGGCGGGGAGTGAAGCTCTTCAACTCGCCTGTCACTGACTCCCTGGAGGAATTTAGCCTGGCTGCAATAACGTTATCGCGAACGGAATGAATACCATCTACTAGCAAACAAAACATGTTAAATTATATTTAACCTGTTAAAACTAAGATGCCAGGATCAAAAAATAATTTCTCCAATTGATATATTTGACAAAAACAGGTTAATATGCAAGCCGGTTTTCATTGCTAAATCAGAGCCGGGAACGCGCGTCTACATTTCAGAGAAATGTGAACTTTTTCGTGGACGCGCGTCGGCCAGAGAAGCTCAACTGCGCAAGTCAAAAGTAACCGGAAGGCCAGAAAAGCACAACTGCGCAAGTCAAAAGTAACCGGAAATAGTCAAATGACTACAAATTTTGCCAAGATGGCGCGGTTCAATAGGGCTTCATTGTTGATAGCGGCCAGTGAATGGAGTGGCTGTATACAGTTTATATAATACATCCATGGGTGCTTGTCACTTCACTTAGTGAACGCTTTGCGTAGCAACCACTCGCAGCAACCTCGGCTTTTTATTAATTACACCCGTGTTTACCTAATGTAGATATCCTATTTCAAAAATGCACTCAGTCCGACTCCAACACTTCCACACCCCTACCAAAACCACTAGAGGGCGCCTCGTCACGTTACATCTCCCATCGCTTTCATGATGTCATAGTAGACGTTGCTGACACAGACACTTAAGTAGTCAGTGATCCATTCCACCTCATCAGAGTAGCTAGTGACTTCTGGATTTGACACACTGACTTAGAGAAATCAAGTAAGTCCATAATGGGGATGAACTTTAGAGTAGGAATTTTCTAAAATTATTCAGTATTAGCCTACTTTCTTTGACAAAAACACCCCCAATTCTGATTTAATCCTGATTTAAGCCATTTTTGAGACTTTAGAAGGCTTTTATTTTGAAATGGAACATCATAATCTCAACATCAGAAATTATTCTGTATTAGCCTACTTTCTTTGAGAAAAACACTCCCAATTGAAGACAGAATAGAGTACATATTGCTCTCTGAGCTTTGTTTAACCAAGTTGTCATATAAATTATGTGTTGATACTGGTAGATTAGAGGACTAGCAGTGATGGCTCTGGGTAATATGAGTCCCTGGGTGAACGGCCTCTTCATCAGTGATCTGGTGAATAACCAGTTGCTCTATAGGACCTCAGTCAGACTGGGGCAGATACATATAATAATAATAATACTTGATTCTTTTGGTTTCTGTTTTGTAAAGTGTTATCCAGCTAGGCCTACCGTGCTGTGTTGTAAAGTCCTGTATATCTAAATATAGGCCTAATGTGCTGCTAGGTATAGGTCTATTGTGCTGTATTGTAAAGTACTTGTATACAGTAGCTACAGTAGGTATATGACTACTGTTGTACGTTGTAAAGTGCTGTACAGCTAGACCTACTGTCCTGTGTTGTAAACAGCTGTATAGCTACAGTATGCTCGCTGCGATATGAAGTGGTACTGTATATAACCTATTTTAGGAGCACTGTATTGTATTGCTCTGCTATTGATAGCAGTAGCCAGTGCACTGTCATCTTGCAACACTGAAGCTATGTATAATAGTGCTGTGCCATGATAGGAGCCGTCAATGCACTGTGACATCGTATGATCACTGTACTACAGTGTATTGACTGCATGAATGTGACCTTGTGTGACTGGTTGTCCCTGTGCCCCCCCTCCCCCCCCAGCCTGCAGGAATGAGCCAGCCCTGGGAGGTAGTGATGATGGCAGCTCTGGAGGACCATGAGAACAGACAGGTGGTCTGGGTGAAGGATTGCCTGCAGAACATGGCCAGAGACACGGGCCGCCGGATGGCCATGTTGACGAGGGAGTTGAGGGAGGAAGGCGAAAGGAGGAGGAGGCAGGAGAGGGAGATGTGGAGGAGCGAGACAGCCAGGATGCTGGTTTATCAAATGAAGGACAGAGAGGCGCAGAGCCAGGAGAGAGAGAGGGACCTCATCGACCAGCGGGAGTTGAGGGAGGAAGAGGAGGCGAGGAGGAGGCAGGAAGAGGAGAAGAGGAGGGGCGAGACACCCAGGAAGTTGAAAAACCGCCTGGCGGACAGAGAGTCAAGGAGGCTTGAGAGGCTGAAAGAGAGAAAGCTGGAGGAGCGTCTGGAGCGCATGCAGGTCCTCATGACAAGACAGATAAACGACCAGATGGCCAGGATGAGGAAGGAGTTGAGGGAGGAAGATGAGGGGATGATGGCTGAGGAAGAGGAGTGGAGGAGTGATGCGACAGCCAGGGTGATGGAGGAGAGAGAGAGAAGGAGCCAGGGGAGAGAGAGGGACCTCATGATTAAAGAGGTGGACCAGCGGATGGCCAGGATGAGGAAGGAGTTGCGGGAGGAAGATGAGGGTAGAAGGAATGAGGAAGAGGAGAGGAGGAGAAGCGAAACGGCCAGGATAATAAATGAATGTCTGGAGGAGAGGGAGGCAAAGAGCCAGGAGAGAGAGAGAAACCTCATCCACCAGTGGATGACCACATTGAGGGTGGAGTTGAGGGATGAGGGGAGGAGGAGTGAGGAAGAGGAGAGGAGAAGGAGTGAGGAAGAGGAGAGAAGAAGGAGTGAGGAAGAGGAGAGGAGAAGAAATGAGGAAGAGGAGAGGAGAAGGAGTGAGACAGCCAGGGTGATAAATGAATGCCTGGAGGAGAGAGAGGGAAGGAGCCAGGAGAGAGAGAAGGACCTCATGTTCAGAGAGGTAGACCAGAGGATGAACAGGTTGAAGGTGGAGTTGAGGGAGGAAGATGAGAGGAGGCAGAGCGAGACAGCGAAGATGATGGAGGAGAGAGAGGGAAGGAGTGAGGAAGAGGAGAGGAGAAGGAGTGAGGAAGAGGAGAGGAGAAGGAGTGAGACAGCCAGGGTGATAAATGAATGCCTGGAGGAGAGAGAGGGAAGGAGCCAGGAGAGAGAGAAGGACCTCATGTTCAGAGAGGTAGACCAGAGGATGAACAGGTTGAAGGTGGAGTTGAGGGAGGAAGATGAGAGGAGGCAGAGCGAGACAGCGAAGATGATGGAGGAGAGAGAGGGAAGGAGCCTGGAGAGAGAGAGGCAAATGTGGCAGAAGCAGCTGGAGGATGTGATGGTCCCCATGATCGGGGAGTTGGAGCCATGGATGGCCAGTGTGAGGATGGAGTTGAGGGAGGAAGGTGAGAGGAGGAGGAGCGAGATAGCCAGGATGATGGAGGAGGTAGAGAGAAGGAGCCAGGAGAGAGAGAGGCAAATGGAGAAGAAGCACCTGGATAGTGTGATGGCCCTCATGGTCAGGGAGTTGGACCAGAGGATGACCAGGTTGAGGACAGAGATTAGGGAGGAAGATGAGGGGAGGAGGAGGGATGAAGAGGAGAGGAGGAGGAGGGAGACAGCCAGGATGTCTCCTGATGTCTCTGTTCAGAGTCCCTCTGGGGAGCTGGCGACCAGTGACCAGCTGCCATCTGAGACATCTGGGGGAATCTTTGCTCACCTGAAAAAGGTGAGGAGTGAATATAAGATGAGACAGCAGGAAAAGATTGAGCAGAGGAAGGCCAGGAAAGAGGAGGAGAAACAGAAAAAGAAAGAGGAGAAAGATAGAAAGCTGAAAGAAAATGAAATGGAAAAACAGAAAGAGAAGATAGCTGAAGAGAAGCGCCCAGAGAGAGCTGAGGAGGACATGTAGAAGTTGAAAGAAGAGGAGGAGGGGAAGAAGGCTAGGAAAGAGGAGGAGAATGATAGAAAGCAGAAAGAAAAGGAAAAACATAAAGAGAAGATAGCTGAAGAGAAGATAGCTGAAGAGAAGCGCCGGGAGAGAGCTGAGGAGGACATGAAGAAGTGGAAAGAAGAGGAGGAGAGGAAGAAGGCCAGGAAAGAAGAGGAGAAAGAGGAGAAAGATAGAAAGATGACGACAAAAGAAAAACAGAAAAAGGAGGAGGAGGAGAATATGGCCCTTGTAGTGAAAATGAAAGAGAAAAAGAACAACAACACTTGCAAAGGTGAGAGAGAGTATAGGCACATAGTATACATTTAGCATCACCTGTGTTTTCTTTAGAGCATGGGTTCCCAAACTGTGAGGCGGGCCTCCCCTGGGGGGCCCAAAGAAATTCAGGGGAGGCGCGGAGGGATGGTTAGAAAAAAAAGAAGGAAAAACATGTTTTTTATTTTTTTAAATGTCTATGGTTTTTATGAATGAAATGTGATTTTAAAGGTCAGAAGATCGAAATAAATAATGGGAGAGATGTATACTAAATGTGTGGATAGTGCGAAAACGTCATAACGTTAACTAGCAACATGTGCCACCGAGCTAACTTAGCTGTGTAACGTTATGGGCTAGCTAACGCTGCCTTGCAAAATGGACAAATTTGGGGGGGGGTGCGGGTGTGTCACTGTTTTCAGAAGGGAGGCCCACATTGATGGAGTTTTGGAACCCATGCTTTAGAGTACTTGAAAACACACCAGCAAAATCAGTGACTGGCAATACTGTTGATGAGGTTATGTGAATCTATTTGTAATGACAGTCACTGACCCAGACATCTGTCTTTTTCCTCTTGCAGATTTTTCAATATTTGGGGTAAAGCAGTGAGACCAGGATCCTCAGACATCACAACAATTGTGCATTTTATGAAAAAAGGATGACATTTCTATAGGTAATACTGACCATGAGGTTTATTTTCAGGTGTGTGGGAAGTCAGACTCGACCTTGAATTTTCAAACGTGCTTAATTTTGGAACCAGTGTAGAAAAACATTTAAGGTGCCATTTCCAACAAAATTGAGGATGCACTCATTTAATGATACTTTTCAGAATGCCAGAACCCAAGAATCAAGGTCAGATTACATAGCAAGTGCTCTTGATGTTCTGCTTGAGTGTTGCCTGGGTTGAAAGAATGTTCTCTAGTTCCAGACTTGTGTGTAGAGAGCTGTTTCCTGGCATCATTTACGTCTGCGCTGCTCACTGGTTGGGTCGTATATCAGCACCACACATCTCTCCAGTAGTAACACTGATTCTTCACTGAACTCACTTGGCATTGCAGTTCATTGAAAGCATCATTGACCAATGGGGAGTCTTTCTTTGTCTCCCAGGCAGTCTTCTTCTGTGCTCTACCAACCAATACTATACGCCCCGTTGAAAGCATGAAGGACTGGGAGAATGTGATAGTGTTGGGTTCATTGTGGCAAGTGAGAGCCATTGGTATACAGGACCATAAATATTTGGACAATTTTCATAATTTTGGCTCTGTACACCACCACAAGGGATTCTAAATTAAACATTCAACATGTGATGCAAACAAGTGCAAAATAATAATAATAATAATAATAATAATAATAATAATAATACTCTCAATTTGAGTGCATTTACATCCAAATCAGGTGAACAGTGTAGGAATTACAACAAATATTTACAGCTGGATCTTGTTGTCTTTTCATTTTAGGTTGCATTTCCTGTCTAAAAATACTCCAAAAAGTATTTTGAATGGGTGTATGCAGTCTTTATTTCAATATATTTTGAAAATAAGCTTGTATTCACAAACCCAGCTGTAAATATTTAAGTTGTTAGTATATTATCAAAACAAAAGTAAAACTTTAAACCTGACTTCATCCATTGTTTAGATAGTAGGTACTGAAATATATGCAATTGTATGCATATTTAATGAGTCATTGCCTAATTTGCATATGTAAACATTTTTTGAGAGAGAATGTTTAATACAAAAAATATTTATCTTGATGTGAAGATTAAAGTGGTAAAAATGCATAAGGATATCTTTAAAGGAAAACAATCCTATTCAACTGTAGTGTCTCCCCTTAAAACACATCTTGATTCTTTCACTTCAAATCCATTGCGGTGGTGTACAGAGCCAAAATTATGAAAACAGTGTCAATGTCCAAATATTTATGGACCTAACTGTAGGTGACACAAGCTCTATTGGCATGAGACTAGAATTACAGTACCTGGGGACCTCTAGTAATTTGATCTTAAATCCTTGCGAATCCACCATGTCTGTAATCTGTAGTATTTTGAAAAGTATTTGTAGCAAGTAAAAATTCCACCTCAAATTTGTCTACCTAACATATTTGGCCAAGCACAGATGTGATAATATTAGTCATCTCTGTGATTTGGGTTCATGTTTTTTTTTTCTTTCTCTGTTTTTTGAATTGAATAGATTGCATAGGCTACAGTTTTTCTGCATGTTTTTTAAATAATGATTTGTCATGTCTAAATGATCTGCTTCACTGAATACTAGTGAGTTCTCTCATCCCGTGCTAATGCACCGCACTAGGGGCCTCATTTATAAACGTGCGTAAGTACTGTACAAAAGCATGCATACAGCACTTTCTAAGCAACCTTTGGTATTTTTTTAATTTTTTTAAATGAACTTGATGTGAGAATGTCGGAGAATGTGCGCTTCTCTACACACACTCTGACCCATGTGTAGGCTAAGTAAATTTCTGGAGAAAGTACAAACAGCAATTCCGATGGCAAAAGTATGTGAAAAGCTGTGAAATTGATAGGCCCTATACATTATGTAAAATAAATTGACATTACCTCTCCCTAATAGGTGATTGAACCTATCTAATCTTCAATTTATGAGGCCGACGCCTTGTCACTCAGCCAGCATGACAGTCTTGCATCATCCTCCGCTGCATGAGCTTCTATTTTACACTGAAATCTCTGTCATTGTCATCATGCAGTCGCCATTTATGAACAGATAAATGGGGAGGTTCATTGACCATTAGTTCAACCGTGCGCGTTAATTAGGGTGTGACAAAGGCGGCGCACTCAACCCCCAAGTTTAGGGTTGACTGTGATTTATAATGGGAAACTGGCATTGAACTAACTGGCATAAGTCGATGTGGGACATGATGCGCACTGTTATGGATCAGAATTTTTTGTGCATTATTTAACTTTCTTAAGTAACAGTGTTTGGAGAAACTGATTACAAAGTAACAGCTTATTGTAATCAGATTACTTTTTCCAGTAACTTGTAATTTCCAGTTACTTGATTCCTTTCATTAAGCAATTTCCCCAACATTGTAAAGTAAGCAACTTTAGAAGCAGTTCTATAAATGAGGCCCTAGGTCATTTCTAAATCAGATGAGGTCCCCATGAGGTCCCCTAGTCCCGTGTGAATAGGGGTATGGGCAGCCGCCTATGGGCACCATGAAGAGGGGGGGGTGGGGGGGTGGAAATGTTTTAAATTGACAAACATATGTTGTGGTCATGGCACAATTCAAACAGGATCCAAAAAATATTTGTCATCCGCCGTTCACTACAATCCGATTTAAGGTCCGATGGGGGTTTCCACTTCCTGCTTCCGCTTAGCACTCTATTGGTGGAGAACTCTACCTGCACTTTTTTTTCTATCAAAGCATATAAAGTAAATGTTGGCTGTGTTCCGAATTGCATACTTCTACTTTTTTCTACCAGTATGTACTACAGCTGCCCCTAGAAAGTACACACGCAGTATGCATCACCACATCCGTCACTTTCCATGAAGTGACATTTGTCCACAGTTGGGATTCAACCAAGCGCCTCGCACATGTGACATCATTTCCACTGAGCACAGGATTGTGGGTCAGAATAGCCAGAGAAGTGTGCTGGCTTGCAAACTGCACAATATGACCGGATGTAATAGGACATCCTGGTATTTTTGCCATCCTGCATGTGGCATACTATGTATTGGGACAAATTACATCAATTTCTGGGATACCATATAGTATTGAAGTCTGCGATTCAGAACGCTGACTTGTCTTTAAAGGAGAATGACGTTTTGGCGCTCTAATCAGTCTACCACACCGTGGCCTCTTGACTGATTGAGCCATGAGTGGCATAGTTCCTTTCACTTGTTCTCCCCTGTCCACAGTGGGTGTCACAGTCCCTCTCACTGGTGATTTCAGGTGATTGCACTGTTACTCTCTGCTGGTGCACTGTTGACTGAAGGACAGTTCTCCAGGTCTAGAGGGCGTGATTGTGAAGTCATTTATCTGGTCTTCAGCAGGTGTCACAGATATCTCTTGTAGATATTTCCATCAGGTGTCCATGGGAACTTGTCATATTTCTGTCTGGACCACTGGACCACTTCCCATGACCATCTGCAGTTCCTCATCTGCTGTTGCAGTTCTCATTGTGTTCAGCTTCTCTTTTGAGATTGGTAGATGAGCTGATAGTAGATGTGCTAGTAACTCATCTTGTCAAGGCTCGGCTCAGCGTGTCTGCGGTGTACAGCTCTTTACCAGGCTTGTAAGTGACACACAGATTTTAGGACTATAGTCTCATCAGTGCCCTCTGGGGTCCTGGAGGAGCTTTTTGGAGAGATTTCTAAAACACTGTTTCAAGGGGCTTGTGATCCATCTCCACTTGTACTGTCTTACTATACAGATATATAGATGTATTGCTGAAATCCATACACAATCGCCAACAGCTCTTTTTCTATGTAAGTGTACCTCATCTCACAGTGAGAGACCTCGTGCTGTACGCCACTGGCTGTTCTTCTTGCAGTATCACTGCTCCCAGGCATTCAGAGCTTGTGTCCACTGCCAGTGTTACTTCTTTGTTAACATTGTAGTACTTTAACACCGGGGCACTGCTCACAAGCAGCTACGGCATTTCTAAGTTCTTCTTTTGCTCTGACTTCCAATGCCAAGCTACCTCACCCTCTAGAAGATTCCATAGAGGTGCACTCACATCTGGCAGAGTTTGTTAGATACTCAAGCATGCCTAAAAACCTCAGTAGTAGTATAGTGCAGCTTTGTCTTCTGTCTCTGGCATGTTCTGTACTGCTCTGACCTGTCCATGAATGACAGGTTCTAGACCAATAGGGAAGAAACAGTTACTGGTTTCGCGATAAACCACAGTTAAAAAATTCCTAATGTTTAGTATTACCATCTCAAAATGTATTATCATTAAAACCGTGTTTGATTACTGCACTTTGAAACCACGGTGATTCAACGTGGATTTGTTGTTGTTTCACAAGTATGGCGGAAGGCAGAGCTGCAGAGATTTTTCCGCCTTCTTGGAGGACTAAGTCTGAAGTTAACTTGCTTGTGGGGACTTTGGAATGGATGGAAATGTCATAGTTTGTCTGTCTAACTTACTAATAGCTTGTGTCAATAATGCTAACTGAAGCTTTGAGTGTAACCTACTTGTGTAAAAACACATGTTCTGCTGCTGTAGGCTTGTTGTGTGCATAGCGTTTAGTTTCACTTTCATTTTTGTATTGAAAGAAGAGAGGCATACTGTACTATCAATGGAGAAAAAAGTGTGTGTGTGTGTGCATGAGTGATTGAGTAAATGATTGAAAAATAATAATAATGATAATGATGTGTGTGTATCGGTACTATGTCTACATAAAATCTGGCTTTGGCTCCTAACTGGGCTGGCCTGAATGTGATTTTGTACGGTACGCACAATCGTTGGTGTTCGCAAACGAAGCTCTGAATTCTCGCCATCCAAGAGAGAAAAACAATTGGAGTTAATTATAGATCCAATGGGGGGCTACATTACAGATACTAAAGCTGAGCACGATACAATGTGATATAAGCCTTACCTAGCCTATATTCACTCAGGTTGTGTGCCAGGAAGACACCTTTGTCCACTGTCAAGGAGAAGGGAATTCCTTGTCTTGTTATATCCAGCCTTGAATATGCGCTCCGATATTTCCACACAACGGATTTCTTTGCAGTTGGCCTCATGCATCTGCGTGTGTTGCGTGTGCTTTTTTATTTTATAATATGCTGAGGATACATGAGAAACACATTCTGAACATTGAGAACTTTGAATTTCGAATGTTCTGGGCCAGCCCTAGCTCTTAAAAGAACCTGCTGGACTGGCACTGGCACAAGAGAATAATATTGCAGAAGGATAAAATAGCACAGGATAAAGGTATGTAATTGCTGAATCTGAAACTTTATTCATGAGAACATTCTTGCTTTTTTTTGCTTGCTAGCTAACCTGAGTAGGCTTTGCTTGTTAGCTAGCTACCTACCAGTTTTATTGGAACATTAAAGATGTATTTTGATTTAGTTTAGAACAGTTTTCTTGCAACAAAAGGTTGTTTTGATTTTGATTGAATTAAACTGTACAGAGCCACAGTAATTTTAATGCGATAAGATGGCTAGAAAGTAATTTATGCATAATTCATATTAGCTGAAACATTTTTACATGCTAGCTAACATGAGTAGGACTACATAATAGTATAACATTTTAAACGTCCAAATTGCCCAATAGTTTCAGATTAACGAATGATTTGCTATCTAGCCATTTTAAATGTTGAATTGTATTTAGATGTGGACATACTGGACATATTTGTATAACTGGATCATTTGCATATGTTGATAACATTGTCTTTATGTAGGCTATTTAATAAATAGGGCTGATAATATGTCTAACATATAACTATGTAATGTCTTGATGAGCCTATATTTAATCATATTAATCTAATGTCTTATCTTTTAAGGGGCATTATTATATACCAGGATCATCTACCTGGTCATGTGACATGACTACTGCTGATGGAACATCATCACAATCAATCAATTTAATTTAAAAAACATTGTTTTCAAATGAACTAAGAGAATGGTCGTCCATTCATTTGTCCCTCTCCAGTGTGTTTGTGTGTGTGTGTGCAGGTGTGTGTGTGTGTGTTTGTGTGGGGGGGCATGGAAGTCTTTCACAGAAGTGAATTATGCTTTCAACGAACTATGCATGTCAAGTGAGGTCCGTGAAAAATCAGTGTTACTGCTGAAGCGATTTGCGGTGCTGATGTATGGCCTAACAAGTGAGTAGTATGGGTGTGAACGATGTGAGGTCACAGCTCTCCACACAGAAGTCTGAAACTAGAGAACATTACTCCAACCCAGGTAGCACTCAGGCAGAACATCAAGAGTGCTTGCTATGTAATTTGACCTTGATCCTTGAGTTCTAGCAGTCTCAAAAGTATCACTGAGTGGCATCACCAATTTTGTTGGAAATTACCCCATACATGTTTTTCTACACTGGTTCCAAAGTTAAGTGCGTTTGAAAATTAAACCCAAGGGATGGTCGGCCATCTTGGATTTTACCTCTCACGGTCCTCAGGGGTCAGGTGGCTTCCCTCCACATCTGGTAAAATTATGGTATAGGCTATACTAACTAGAAATGTCATTCTTTTCTTATAAAATGCACAATTGTTGCACCAGTGCCCAACATTGCCTACACAGTGGTTTTAGCATCAGTAGAGATCCCACTCACCCCGACCACAGCCTGTTCTCCAAACTGCTGAACTCTCCACACTACCCTGAACAAGGCCTGTTCTCCAACCTACTGAACTCTCCACACCAGCCCAATGATGGCCTGTTCTCAAACATGCTGAACTCTCCACACCACCCTTACCTAGGCCTGTTCTCCAACCTGAACTCTCCACAGCACCCTAATGATGGCCTGTTCTCCAACATGCTGAACTCTCCACATCACCCTAACCAAGGCCTGTTCTCCAACCTGCTGAACTGTCCACACCACCCCAATGACAGCCTGTTCTCCAACCTGCTGAACTCTCCACACCACCCTAACCAAGGCCTGTTCTCCAACATGCTGAACTCTCAACACCACCCCAATGACGGCCTTTTTCTCCAACCCGCTGAACTCTCCACACCACCTCGACAAAAGTCTGTTCTCGAACCTGATGAATTCTCCACACCTCCCCAATGACGGTCTTTTCTCCAACCTGCTGAACTGTCCACACCATCCTGACCAAAGTCTGTTCTCCGACCTGCTGAACTCTCCACACCACCCCAATGATGGCCTGTTCTCCACCCTGCTGAATTCTCCACACCATTCTGACCCAGGCCTGTTCTCCAACCTGCTGAACTAAACACACCACCCCAATGACGGCTTGTTCTCCAACCTGCTGAACTCCCCATACCACCCTGACCAAGGCTTGTTCTACAACCTACTAAAATCTTCACACCACCCCGACCACAGCCTGTTCTCGAGCCCACTGAATTCTCCAGACCACCCCAATGATGGTGTGTTCTCCAACCTGCTGTACTCTCCACAGTACCCTGAGCAAGGCCTGTTCTCCGACCTGCTGGACTCTCCACACCACCCCAATGACGGCCTGCTCTCCAACCTGATGAACTCTCCTGACCACCCTAACCAAGTCCTGTTCTCCACCCTACTGAAATCTCCAAACCACCCCAATGACGGCCTGTTCTCCAACCTGCTGAACTCTCCAACCACCCCAATGAGGGCCTGTTCTCCAAACTGCTGAACTCTCCACACCACCCCAATGAGGGCCTGTTCTCCAAACTGCTGAACTCTCCACACCACCCCAATGAAGGCCTGTTCTCCAACATGCTGAACTCTCCACACCACCCCTATGACGGTCTGTTCTCCAACTTGCTGAACTCTCCACACCACCCCTATGACGGTCTGTTCTCCAACTTGCTGAACTGTCCACACCACCCTTACCAAGGCCTGTTCTCCAATCTGCTGAAGTCTCCACACCACTCCAATGACGGCCTGTTCTGCATCCTGCTGAACTCTCCACACCACACTAATGGCGGCCTGTTCTCCAGCCTGCTGAACTCTCCACACCACCCTGACCAAAGCCTGTTCTCCAACCTGCTGAACTCTACACACCATCCCTATGATGGCCTGTTCTCCTGAATCTGCTGAACTGTCCACACGACCCTGACCAAGGCCTGTTCTCCAACCTGCTGAACTCTCCACACCAACCTGACCAAGGCCTGTTCTCCAGTCTGCTGAACTCTCCACACCACCCGCATGGCGGCCTGTACTCCAACCTGCTGAACTCTCCAAACCACCCCAATCATGGTCTGTTCTCCAACATGCTGAACTCTCCACACCACCCTGAGCAAGGCCTGTTCTCCAACCTGATGAATTCTCCACACCACCCGGACCACAGCCTGTTCTCGAACCTGATGAATTATCCACACCAGCCCAATGACGGTCTTTTCTCCAACTTGCAGAACGGTCCACATCACCCTGACCAAGGCCTGTTCTCCAACCTGCTGAACTCTCCACACCACCCCAATGATTGCCTGTTCTCCAACCTTCTAAACTCTCCACACCACCCCAATGATGGCCTGTTCTCCAACCTGCAAAACACTCAACACCTCCCCAATGACAGCCTATTCTGCAACATGCTGAACCCTCCCCACCAACCTGACCAAGGCCTGTTCTCCAACTTGCTGAATTCTCCACATGAACATGACCAAGGCCTGTTCTCCACCCTACTGAACTCTCCACACCAACTTGACCATGGCCTGTTCTCCAACATGCCAAACTCCTCACACCACCCCAATGACAGCCTTTCCTCCAACCTGCTGAACTCTCTACACCACCCTGACCACAGACTGTTCTCGAACCTGCTGAAGCCTCCACACCACCCCAAACTCAGCATGTACTCCAACCTGCTGAACTCTCCACACCAACCTGACTAAGGCCTGTTCTCCAACCTGCTGAACTCACCACACCACCCCGACCACAGCCTGTTCTCGAACCCGCTGAATCCTCCACACCACCCTAACAAAGGCCTGTTCTCCGACCTGCTGAACTCTCCACACACCCCTGACCAAGGCCTGTTCTCCAATCTGCTGGATTAGGTACAGAAAGAGAATTGCTGCAAATGTGGCCTTTTCCCTTAGGTAACATAGAGGACTGTCTACTTTATCATGGCTAAACTCAGTTAGACTAGCTCATATTATCTTATCAGGCTAAATATACTAGCTAGCCACTTGTCCAGAGAGTAGCTAGGTGGCTGTTGTTGCTCTCCAAGTAGTTAGCTAAGCTAACTAACATTAGCTGACTTCCATTGAGATATGTGAAATGTTAAACCCATCCTGATATGAGAACTGTTTAGAAGGCATACACTATATACACTATATACTATATACTAAAATCAGTGAGCACTTTCACTGTTAGTAGGCCAAAGGCCGTAAATACTTGAACAATGACATATTTTTATTTTGTCTCTGTCTGTGTACCATCACTTTAGGTATGAAGTGATAACATGACTGTGGTTAAAATGCATACGTCCAGGCTGTTGTACTCCAACCTGCTGAACCCTCCACACCAACCTGACCAAGGTCTGTACTCCAATCTGCTGAACCCTCCACACCAACCTGACCAAGGTCTGTTCTCCAACCTGCTGAACCCTCCACACCAACCTGACCAAGGTCTGTACTCCAACCTGCTGAACCCTCCACACCTCCCTGACCAAGGCCAGTTCTCCAACCTGCTGAACTCTCCACACTACCCCAATGACGGCCTGTTCTCCAACCTGCTGAACTCTCCACACCACATAACATCAGCTGACTTCCATCGAGATGTGAAATGTTAACCCCGTCCTGATATGAGAACTTTTTAGAAGGCAAAAGTTACCCTATATACTAACATCAGTAAGCACTTTCACTGCATACAGTTAGTAGGCCAAAAGCCATAAGTACTTTAACAATGACATATTTTTTTTAATTTTGGCTCTGTCTGTGTACCATCACTTTGGGTATGAAATGATAACATGACTGTGGTTAAAATGCATATGTCCAGGCTGTTGTTCTCCAACATGCTGAACTCTCCACACCACCCTGACTTAGGCCTGTTCTCCAACCTGCTGAACTCTCCACAGTACCCCAATGATGGCCTGTTCTCCAACCTACTGAACTCTCCACACCAACCCAATGACGGCCTGTTCTCCAACCCGCTGAACTCTCCACACCACCCCAATGATGGCCTGCTCTCCAACATGCTGAACTCTCCACATCATCCCGACCACAGCCTGTTCTCCAACATGCTGAATGTTTCCGCTCGTAGAGCTTCCTCAAAACAGATGCAAAGGTAGCTAAACTAAGTGTTGTATCTTTTTGTCTTGACTTGGAAAGAATCTTCTGGAGAAAAATGCAGTTTAAACCAAATTTATTGAGCACGCCATTCGGTCAAATTTCAGCGGTACTACTGTACTTTACTCGGTCGCCGGTTTATATCCTTGGCTTCAGGCCAATGAGCACACGATAAACAAACAATTTTGCATACGAGGGAGGTACATTTACAACTAGTCTTCTAATTGGTCAATAGGTGTCACTGAGCTCTGCCCCCCCCTCCGGACATGGGGGCAGTCTTGGGGTTTTTCCGGTCCTGCTTTGATCACCTGTAGACTTCCTGACTTGTTCTTCAGAGGTGCCATCTCTATTGTTCATCAGGGGCAAAGGAATGTTGACTCAGGAAAGGACATGTGTTGTCATCTAGATGTTAAACTAATTAAGTTAACCAAGTTCCTACTGAATTGGAGTTTATTCATTATTCTTAATAAAATGATTACTACATGAGAGTAATACAGATGTATTGATGTAATACCGTATAAAAATACACTACATATCCCCCCTTCGAGGCGTCTTAACGCCTCGACACAAAACAACATTAAACATAACAAACAATTCCCCAAAACACATACAAATAACCAAATCATCACACAACAACAAAGCAAATCGGGGGCCAGAGGTTACTAGCACTTAGCCCCACCGAAGGAGAACAGCCCTCAGCGCTGTCTCATCTCCTCGTCTCACGCTGGAGCCATCTTCAGACATCAAACCCCCAGGTGTCGCAATCCTCTCTGACACCCAGAGAACAATGTCCGCAGCAAGATGGTAAGCTCACCCCGTCCGAAACAGGGAGAACACTCCAGGAATGTCCAAGAATGACCCTCAAGTCATCCGTGACTCCACACAGTTCATAGCTTCATGCTGGTGAGGGGCAACCACGCCTTGGTAGCCCACTAAATGCACTCCAGGATAGTCTGTAAACATCAACACAGAACTACACAAAACACAAAACATCCTATAGACATAGACCAAACCTAAATTACTACAAAACAGAACAATCTAACCAAGGAGACGTGTACACACACCTGAATCAAAAACACAGGTGAAATGTAGACGACCCCCTGCTGTCTGATTAAACAAGAAACCCTAAACAGAAATGACATATAATGCTAAACATCAAGTAACCTCATGTTCCAACACATATCAGAAAAAGATAGAAAAGACAAACAATATACAAACAACAGATGACCGTCAGCCCCCAGGATGGCATACACCAGGCATGGCTAGGGCCCGGCCCCCAGGGTCCACGGTACCTGTAAAACAACACTTAACACAAACCGAGGTTAATGACAGAGGGGGAGGCCTAAAGCCAACTCCTCAATAGAATGCATAAACGAACAGCTTATGGCCATTCATTGACTATTGAAACACAAACTCCTAAATCAAAGTGAGAAACATAACCTATTTGAATTGACTAAACAGCTTTGTAAACCAATTATCTAAACTGATGTTATATGAAACCATAACTGAATACTCCTACTATTATGAAATTCCTGTAATAAACTGAACTTAGCATCAAATCATTGATAATCATTCAACACACATGACTTTTTGTTTTTGTTTTTCTGAACAAAAAGATGGTTCATACTCTGGAGTCCATATTCAACTAGTTTGCTTCTATAATAATCTTCTGGAGACAAGTGTTTCTCCAAAATGTCACAGATGTAATAAAAAAATATTCCTCATCACTTCAACTTCAATAATGAACTCAGGCTCAGAGGTGACAACGTAGGTTATCACCGCTATCATTCTCCTAAAAAATTGATTCTAAAAATGTAAGAAACTTATTGTATTGTAAATTGCTGATGACATCTAGCCAATGACATGTTTAACTTCCTCTTTACCCCCCCTTTTTTTTTTTTTTTTGAATTCTTCAGAATTAATCATCTCCCCCTGTCTGAGGCTGTTGGAAAACAGGGAACGGGAGTGAAGATTACATCATTGGTTGTTGTCGTCGTTGTTGTTCTGCAAAACAACAGCTTGTTACTACTCCTCTTCTATCCATTACCTTCAACTACTTCCTAATCTCCTTCAACTACTTCCTAATTTCCTTCAATTCTTCTTCCTAATTTCCTTCAATTCTTCTTAATCTGGTACATCCTTGGTCCAGGTTGTATCATCTTCCTTCGAGTCAG
Organism: Borostomias antarcticus; assembly: GCF_949987555.1. Taxonomy (NCBI): domain Eukaryota; kingdom Metazoa; phylum Chordata; class Actinopteri; order Stomiiformes; family Stomiidae; genus Borostomias; species Borostomias antarcticus. Next base: position 5,941,358 of record NC_140252.1, read on the forward strand.
ACTCCTCACTCTCTTCTTCACTACTACTACTAGTCTGTTTCATTAGCAACACTTCCTTTCTATACAGCACCTGTCATAATCTTTCTAATACTTTCATCATATCCTCCAATATCCACTCCTTCCTCTACAGAAGAGTCACTGTCGCTTCCACTTTCCCTTTTTATCCATCTACTTCTTCTTCTTTTCAGCTGGTATCAGATGCTTATCTAATTTCTTGGTTTTGCGCTTCACATCAAGATGAGTTACAACGGTCGTCCTGGCATTTCCCTTATGCATAATATCATCATTATCATCTCTGATCACATATCTTCCCTCAGTATTTAGCACAAGTAACTGTGTATAAGTCATATTAGATTCCCTCCTAATGTCATAAGAATGCGAAGTCAAAACTTAATTCATGTGGGAGAACAGAGCATCACTCACTCAACAGCTTGTCCGTGGTGCTGTTGACTTCCTCTATTTCGGTTGGAGCTATAATTACTGCTTCCAATGCTGTGTTCTGTATCCGTCCCACTTTACTGAACAGCGTCAAGACTATTTAAGATCCTCATAACTTGATAAACTGTTAACAAATCAAACTATCAATAAACCTATTAAGAATCTAACACTATAAAATGAAGCTTTATCAATTATGTAATTAATAAAGAAATGAACACTCAATCACTCACAGACATAGGACACTTCTTGCTCTGACTAAACTGCCTATCCAGATATACTCCTACTCAATCTCAACCCTAGTCTTCAGCACAGGGAGCGATCGGTCCCATTTAAGCACTTTTAATTTTTGCAAATTAAAAACCACAAGGCCCGGTTTGACGCAAGCTTAGGGTATTGTGCACCAGAGGACAATCCCCTCATTAATCGCTGTATGCCAGAAAATAATAAATTAAAATAAAAAAGGTTTTGACGTAGACATCGAAATGTCCACACCACTTTGCCTGTCAGCAAGTTGAGTCCTACTGTCCGTTCACTCAGTCCTTTCACTCCATACACACAATATGCAAAGCGTAATATATGTATGTACGTCTATATCACTCTACTAAAGCAACGCTTAAACTGATGTTTATTCTATCAAAAACCAAAACACCTTTAAACCAGATATCCAACAGACCACCAATCACTCAAAACCAAAGCTCATCACCAAACCATCTACATCCATTTAACAATTAAACACCCTCAAAACCACTTATATCCAGTATCAAGTAGAATTATTATATATATAATATTTATAATAACAAAAAGTTGAATAACTATAAATAATTAATCAAGTAATCAATAAAATATTGAAGAGTTAATCAATTAATAAACTAACCATGTATCCTTATTATCAAATCAAGTAACCAAACCAATCAATCACCTTATCATAAAACACCAAGCCTCAAATGCAGGTCAACCACTCAAAACAATTAAATCAGGTGATCAGTCTAGTTCAATTAATGAGCATTAATCAGCAATTCAGGCTTACTTTTCAAGCAGGTGATGGATGGGTGGATGGATGGATGGCTGGTATGGACAAAAGCTTTTCCGGATATAACTGTAAACAGATTGACTCAAAGGGGAAAAACCAATTAATCACCAAGCAATGATAATTAAAAATAAATGTGCTATTAACAATCCATTATTCTAAAGTCAAACTGTCAAAAAACACACGAATACTCAAACAAATATAAAAAGCGGTCATATCTATCAACGGCCACACGATGGCAGCATTGAACCACCTATTACACTTGAATCCATACAATAGACCAACGTGAACTGCAATCTAAACGCCACTAGATGGAGGCATAGGACAACAGAGGTGAGAAGGATGAAAGATTTCTTAATATCCCTAAAATCTGGCTAAAGCTACGCCATTCTCAATTTATGAAGCTAATCCAGTCGTCCCATACACCGCACGACCCACTGGATGAATTATCGTTCCCTAATTTCTAAAGACAGGAAAGAGAAAGAAGTAAGAGAGAAAGAAAGATAGAACAAGAAAGAGATAGAGAAAGTGTTGTCTCTGCCCGCATCACCTTAAGACTGAAAAAAACCTATTGTCTAGTGACCGCGTATCACTGACCCCCCTCCCCCCACAGCCAGCTGTGGTTTAATGAGGGCTAGGAATTTTTACAACTCAAGAGTACGGGGAGCAGCCTCACCCACAAAAGACAATTAACCAGAAAATATCAGCACAATATTATTTACATTAACTCAACTTTCAAACCTTACAATGTATAAAACCAACAAACACACAATCTCAACTTTTAAACTTTAAAGCACAAAACCCACAACGCACGGCTCTCCTTTCACTCTCCGTTCACACCTCAACTTTCACACCTCACACAGCCCGTCTCACACACAAAGGCTGCTGGCAGGCACACACACACAATACCGGTTTACAGTATCGATCACCCACGTGGAGGAGAGAACAAAGACGCAGGCACACACACACACACACAGGCCTACAATATCCAGTCCCACGTGGAAGAGAAGAACAAAGATGCAGGCACACACACACACAGGCTTACAGTCTACACACACAACCACGTGGAAGAGAGCTCAAATATACAATGGACACAAGAAACACAAGACAATAAGCAGACGGCTTAAAACGTACTTAAACGAGACATACAGGTACTCCGGTTTAGCCTGCTTTTACATACTGGTACCTCAACATTTAACACAAATATGCAATCCTATGCATTTAATTTAACCGGTTTTCCTTTAGAGACACGGAACCCCACTCTGGAGCTCCCGTCTTTCTCTAACCTCTGCGCACTCGTATGCGTCTTTCTAAGACAATGCCCATACCGAGTCAGCACAACAATGCGTACACAATTTAATCTATTTCTCCTTATTTATTGGAAGTTCTTTATGGCGTAAGCATAAAATGATTTGCAAGACGGTTTACCTCGATCAAGACTCGCGAGGTCGTTCCCTCTTGTCCTCCTTGGCCGTTAGGTTCACAAAAAGTTTAGTTGAAGTCGCTGTCTTTCAAGGGTCTTGAAAATCGTAAGCTTAGAATCGCCATCCCAATCACCATCGCCAATATGTTGTATCTTTTTGTCTTGACTTGGAAAGAATCTTCTGGAGAAAAATGCAGTTTAAACCAAATTTATTGAGCACGCCATTCGGTCAAATTTCAGCGGTACTACTGTACTTTACTCGGTCGCCGGTTTATATCCTTGGCTTCAGGCCAATGAGCACACGATAAACAAACAATTTTGCATACGAGGGAGGTACATTTACAACTAGTCTTCTAATTGGTCAATAGGTGTCACTGAGCTCTGCCCCCCCCTCCGGACATGGGGGCAGTCTTGGGGTTTTTCCGGTCCTGCTTTGATCACCTGTAGACTTCCTGACTTGTTCTTCAGAGGTGCCATCTCTATTGTTCATCAGGGGCAAAGGAATGTTGACTCAGGAAAGGACATGTGTTGTCATCTAGATGTTAAACTAATTAAGTTAACCAAGTTCCTACTGAATTGGAGTTTATTCATTATTCTTAATAAAATGATTACTACATGAGAGTAATACAGATGTATTGATGTAATACCGTATAAAAATACACTACATAAGCTAAGCTAGTTTGGTAGCAGACAGCCAGCCTAGGCACTAGGTAACGTTAACTTGCTAGTTAGCATCTGACTGTACTTTATCATGGCTGAAGTCAGTTAGACTAGCTCATATTATCTTATCTGGCTAAAGTTACTAGCTAGTCAAACACTTGTCCAGAGAGTAGCTAGGTGGTTGTCGTTGCTCTTTGAGTAGCTAGCTAAGCTAGCTAATGATTTTAATTGAGATATGGGAAATGTTAACCCCGCCCTGATGTGAGAACTGTTTAGAAGGCATTAGGTACACTATATACTAGCATCAGTAAGCACTACCACTGCATACAGTTAGTAGGCCAAAAGCCATAAGTACTTGAACAATGACACATTTTTGTTTTGGCTCTGTCTGTGAACCATAACTTTAGGTAGGAAGTGATAACATGACTGTGGTTAAAATGCATGCAGCTGTTGTTGGTGTTTGACCAAAGAAGTGTTAAGTAGATCTGGCAATCAAAGTTGGCTGAAAAATCACTATAGCACACCAAGGAAGAAGAATAGAATAGAACGTTTATTTTCCATATAACAAGTACGAGTACAGGGACATTGGTATTCTTTGAATCCTTTGTCCTTACAGTATACTATCAGTGCTAATCAGTTCCTCATTCCAGGCCTAGTTACTCAGCTAGACATTTAAACATTCCCAAACTGGTAATTCACTATACTATCCGTCGTCTAGCAGTCTGTCAACATCATCCTCATACTTATCCCATCCGATCATGGACTATGTCTATGTCCATGATATACTGTAGGCAGTACATTTAAATAGCTAAGCCTGCTAAGGAGAAGATCCCTTATGAAGTCCCACGGGAATGGAAGCTGACAGTATGCCAGTCTGACGGTCATTATATCATTTCTAATGCAAAGTGAAAGTGTGCTAGCCCTGCTTCGCCATCCTGATCATGTGATCTCTCATTCTATTTCTTTCTGCAGATCAGTCTGGCCTTGACACAATTCAAACTGAGTTCCACCCGGCAGATATTTGCCAGCACAACTGTTTATCTAATATAAGTCGGGTTTGATACAACGACTATACCCACTTGATACAATGATATGATAATTAAGCCACCTTTCGTTGCTCATGATTGGTTGTAGGTCTATCCAATTGCGTCCAGAGGCATTTTGGTCTGCGACCGTTGATAACACCCCTTGGAAATCGAAAATAAACTCATCAGCTCCAGACCTTTCGCATCTCTGCGAATTGGGTCTGGCAAAGCCAGGCTAGAAGTGTACAGAGGCTAAGCAACAAAAGATGTGTCGCTGTCCAAATACCTTTGCCGTTCACTTCGCCGTATGTAGTATTTTAACTGAATTCAGAATGTTGTTTCATTTCTTGCTCCCTCTCTCCAGGAGCATCGGAGGAGCAAAGCACCAGTGCCTTGCAGCTGGAGCACCACCCAGGCTCAGGAATCCTTCACCGACGGCAAACATGCAGCAGTCACCCTGACTTAGCTGGCCAAGCTGATGGCCCGCGCCGACCACAAGCCGGTTGCCCGGGGCCCTAGGCTCGTGCCGCTGCTTGCCGCCGCCTCCTTGTACAGCTGCGCAGAGCTGCGACACCACCGGTGGGGGGAGCACCCCTTACCCAAGCCCCACCAGTGTGCGGCCTGTTACAAGGCTTTCTCCCTGCTCTCCTCCCTGCAGCTGCACTGCCGTCTCCACCACGATCTCCACGATGACAACAATGAGGTCGACGATGCCCCCCCTGCGAACTGTGCGGCAGGAAGGCCCCGCCCTCCCGGCGCTCCTCTGTGTCCCGGCTGTGTGGCAGCACTGGCAGCGGTGACCTCTGACCCCGAAGACCAGTCGCTGCTGCCGCTGCCATCGCCCCCTGTGGACAGGCGTTCAGCCAGGAGCAGGCGCTGCTCCACCACCAGCAGTCCAGCTCTAGCGATCTGGAAGACCCTGACAACGACGACAGCCCTCCGACTCTTGACTTGCCTTCTCCTGGCTCCAAGGCCATGTAGTTCCCCGCCTCGGATGCCTTCAACAACCCCGATGCCACTACAGACGCCCCTGGCCCAGTGCCCGTACTGCGTTAGGAACTTCCGCTCCCCTGTGGACCTCAACCGCCACCAGAGGACCTACCACATCAAGGAGTGGCTCCTGGAAAAGAGGACTAGGCTCAATTAAGTCAGACAAAGAGGAGGAGGCGAAAAGTCACTGGCGACCAATGGCGACACCAAGCAAAAGCTCCTGGTGTGCTGCTCCTATGACATGGAGTTCCCGAGCATGGCCAAGCTCTACCTGCACTGAAAGGAGAAGCACAACTGGGAGAAGGACATCTGTCAGGGCGACCTCGCTCGGCCGCTGATCAACCAGCGGCGAAAGGGTGAGATGTACCCCTGCTAGGTCTGCAGCAAGGTCTTCCTGCACTGCCTGTCCTTCTGGACGCACCCCAAGCTGTATAACGCCTAGTGCCAGTGCCTGGTGGCGGTGGTGTCGTCAGGGGCGGGGAAGGCCCCCAGAGGGCCCGCCATGTTGGCGGAGAAGAAAACAAAAAAGCTAAAGTGAACCTGTCATTGGGCAGAGACGTGGTGGTGGCAAAGCTGGGGCCCGGGAGGCCCAGAGAGGAGGCAGAAGGAGAAGGGCCACCGCCGAAGAGGCAGGAGTGGAAGCGTGAGTTCCCATCCCGTCGTGCGCGGTGGTGTGCCCGCTGTAGTCGGTCTGTGGGAGCACGCCAAGCTCCACCATCCCAGCCACACACAGGAGGCAGTGCAGCGTCTGCAGCCAGGACATGGACGTTATCTCCAAGGGGACCAGGGGCCAAGCGGCAGGGGCGGCACCACTGTGGGCCCTGCCACCTTCCTGGACGCCTTCCTGCAGCACTGCTCGCCGGGTGGAGTAAGAGGAGGCCCAAGTCTGAGAGGTTGTGAATGATGTCATCACTTTGATTGCCTTAAATTCTTAGTGTAGCTGCAAATTGACTGTGGTTCATTTTTATTGCAGTATGAGTTGCTAATAAAGATTGTTTTCAACAAACGTGTGGTATCACATGGGCATTAATTTAATGGAAACATTTTATTGAAAGCATTTATCAGCTCAGTTGAGAAACCAAGGGAGTTTGGGGAGAATTAGTCTCACGATGCCAGACCTTCAGTATCTCGGAAAGTCTGGAGGCATCTCCACTGAGAACCTTGGCTAGAATGGAGAATCGCTCGATGCAGAGCAGAGCCACTGGCACCACCAGGGCGGCGACCTCCAGGGCCATTTAAATGTTGGCACAAGGTGAACTGTGCATGACCGATCTAAAGCAGAAGAAGAGAACAAGGTGTAGCGGTAAGTAATATCAAAGCTTGCCAGCGAGACTACTTTAGTGGTCATTAGCCATCACCCTATACCTCGGTTTTGTTTAGTCTTTGGTTTTTGCCCCTCGTGGTGCCGCTATTTTAACCAACAACCTCCATGTTACATGCACCTGTGACATTCACATGCAACCCTTGTGATTGTGAGGTTTTAAGTTATAGTGTGAAACCATGGCTTGTCACATAGCAGGTAGTTCAACAAGAGTTCAAGCCCATGGGGATGCAGAATAAAAATGCTAATTTGTAGCCTACTCCATTGTGCTGCGACATTTACTTATTTTTTACAATATTTTTAAATTTGTAATTGTTGCTGTTTTGTCATCTTGTTTGCATCTCTTCATCTGACCGGTCTTGTCTGCATACACCTCAATCAGTCCCACCTGTGTTCAATCCAATCTATTCAGTCAATCAATCAGGAATCCATGCTCAGTCCGGGGTCCCACAACTCATTCCCATCACAGTATGTAGGCTTGCTAATATGTTCATGCAGGATTCCTACAGTGTAAATATCTAGCTGTGACAGGTCAAACTGCCATCTTCTCACTTGGCTCAACAAGAACATGACTTCCCTTGGTGTCTGGTTGTGAGTTCAAGCCCTGGGGGATGCAGAATACACATGCTAATGCCTACTCACACATTTTAGTGTAAGGATTTCAGACACATGATGTTTAAGATTTTAATTTAATACGTTTTATATAATTACGGTCCGGGCAGACACCCTCATGTATTTGTCAATTGACTCCTTCCTCTTACTTCTCAAAACGTCAGGTGTTGTGCCGAATTTTAACTCCCCCACAGAATCCCACTCCCTGCGCGTGAACGTGCGCTCTCGCTTTTTCCACTTGTCAGTGCAGCTTGTCGTTTCTTCAATCTGCTCTTCTTCAAACAAGACAAGTGTTTCTACCACTCATCAAACACCAGAACATCGCAAGAGGTGCAACTATCACAAACCAGGTGGAATATAACACAAGGCTAGCGGACCTACAGCGGGTCCCCGATGGACGAGTTGGCAGACCTCCGGCCAAATCCGCTGGCGGGTTCCTGACCATTTGCACATCGAATGGCAAGCGGACCTCTGGTGGATTATTAGCGTCGGGGACAGCGGTCCGCTAGTAATCCGAAATGCTCCCGCTATTGCTCCACCACCATTCCACCGGTAGTTTATTGTCTATATCCTAGGCCCGTTGGCCCTAGGCTTATGGATTTCTATTGCTAAATTAACTTACTCTGAACATTTTTTACTTTACGTTTAATTACTAAACATTTACCTGGTAAATACATGAAAAGTATAGCCTAATATATAATGGATAATTACTGAGACACCTATAGCCTACTGTAGGTATAATTTCAAAACAGGAGTATTTCAAATGTTCAAGGTAACCACATTTTAGATAACTTCTATAACATCCATTGACAAACACAAATGACAAATCACAATGCTCATATTTATTAAAATGCCACTCAAATAAAGCTTTGATTGATTGATTGATTGATTGATTGATTGATTGAAGGGCCATATAAAGACTGAAGAAGTGAGTTGGGGTGTACCAGCAGCCAAGATTATATAGTACTTGCCATGGCAATAGTATTTAAGACAACTTCACCTTCAAAGCTTGTATGTTTGGGGACAGCTTAATCCCATCTAGTTCCAAGAAAACTTTCTGGAACACCTCAAAAGCATAGCGCAGTGTTGTGGGGTATGCAAGGTTGACTGCATAGATCAGCCCCATAAGCAGCGTGCAAGCTTTGGCAGTACTGGCGCATCCTGGTAACATCTCCTGTCCTTCAAGAAGGATGGACACTTCCACCAGGTCCTCTCCATCAGCACCATGGACGACCAGGATCTTGAGGGTGTGTTGAGTGGCATCACTGCGGCTGTCCTCCTGCATACAATTTTAAGAAGAATGAAGACAATATGTGTGAGCACAACATGCTTGGTATTGCTGCATTCGTTAGGTCGAGAGCTTTATGCCAGTCCAAACCTGTGTGTTTATGACCTTACCACGTCGAGATACAGCCGTTTCAATTCCCCACACTGACAATGAATGGGGGGAATTTTTTGTATGTTAAAAAAAAACGTTCTGGGACAAAAAAGTATTTGCTGTGCAACATATGAACTTATTAGTTGATAAAACAAAATGCCTCCCTGCCCATTTATGCAACATTTTAGTTGTTTGGGACACAGCCTTATAATATCAAATATCTTATTAGTTTTTGCCCTCTGGTGGTCAGTCAGAAGTATTACACAGAATTATTTTTGGATCGCCCTGTGATTTGGATCTATCTGTTCCAAAATGTAATGGGTTCTTCCTTGGCTCATGCTACACCCCTCCACCGAGTCTCATTAAAATTGTAGTTTTTACGAAATCCTACTTTCTAAGCATACTCACAGGATCACTCAGTCACAGAATCACACATGGCACTGAAAACATTACTTAAGTAACAAATAAAAAATCAAATTGTTTTAATCATTTGAAGTGACTTCATTATCAGGGCAGAATGAACATGTGCTAAAATTGACCATCAACATGCTGATTACGTTCAATTGAATCAAATCTATTTAACAGTGAGCTAGCGTTTAGTAAAATATAGAACACGGCACAAGACAGCTGCACTCCACAGATTGTAGCCCCCCGAATTAATGTTGCTTTCCACCGTACACTGAATTTGCACCTTTACAGTGCCAACACATTAACATTTTAAGAAAGTTAAATAATGCACAAAAAATTCTGATCCATAACAGTGCGCATCATGTCCCACATCGACTTATGCCAGTTAGTTCAATGCCAGTTTCCCATTATAAATCACAGTCAACCCTAAACTTGGGGGTTGAGTGCGCCGCCTTTGTCACACCCTAATTAACGCGCACGGTTGAACTAATGGTCAATGAACCTCCCCATTTATCTGTTCATAAATGGCGACTGCATGATGACAATGACAGAGATTTCAGTGTAAAATAGAAGCTCATGCAGCGGAGGATGATGCAAGACTGTCATGCTGGCTGAGTGACAAGGCGTCGGCCTCATAAATTGAAGATTAGATAGGTTCAATCACCTATTAGGGAGAGGTAATGTCAATTTATTTTACATAATGTATAGGGCCTATCAATTTCACAGCTTTTCACATACTTTTGCCATCGGAATTGCTGTTTGTACTTTCTCCAGAAATTTACTTAGCCTACACATGGGTCAGAGTGTGTGTAGAGAAGCGCACATTCTCCGACATTCTCACATCAAGTTCATTTAAAAAAATTAAAAAAATACCAAAGGTTGCTTAGAAAGTGCTGTATGCATGCTTTTGTACAGTACTTAAGCACGTTTATAAATGAGGCCCCTAGTGCGGTGCATTAGCACGGGATGAGAGAACTCACTAGTATTCAGTGAAGCAGATCATTTAGACATGACAAATCATTATTTAAAAAACATGCAGAAAAACTGTAGCCTATGCAATCTATTCAATTCAAAAAACAGAGAAAGAAAAAAAAAACATGAACCCAAATCACAGAGATGACTAATATTATCACATCTGTGCTTGGCCAAATATGTTAGGTAGACAAATTTGAGGTGGAATTTTTACTTGCTACAAATACTTTTCAAAATACTACAGATTACAGACATGGTGGATTCGCAAGGATTTAAGATCAAATTACTAGAGGTCCCCAGGTACTGTAATTCTAGTCTCATGCCAATAGAGCTTGTGTCACCTACAGTTAGGTCCATAAATATTTGGACATTGACACTGTTTTCATAATTTTGGCTCTGTACACCACCGCAATGGATTTGAAGTGAAAGAATCAAGATGTGTTTTAAGGGGAGACACTACAGTTGAATAGGATTGTTTTCCTTTAAAGATATCCTTATGCATTTTTACCACTTTAATCTTCACATCAAGATAAATATTTTTTGTATTAAACATTCTCTCTCAAAAAATGTTTACATATGCAAATTAGGCAATGACTCATTAAATATGCATACAATTGCATATATTTCAGTACCTACTATCTAAACAATGGATGAAGTCAGGTTTAAAGTTTTACTTTTGTTTTGATAATATACTAACAACTTAAATATTTACAGCTGGGTTTGTGAATACAAGCTTATTTTCAAAATATATTGAAATAAAGACTGCATACACCCATTCAAAATACTTTTTGGAGTATTTTTAGACAGGAAATGCAACCTAAAATGAAAAGACAACAAGATCCAGCTGTAAATATTTGTTGTAATTCCTACACTGTTCACCTGATTTGGATGTAAATGCACTCAAATTGAGAGTATTATTATTATTATTATTATTATTATTATTATTATTATTTTGCACTTGTTTGCATCACATGTTGAATGTTTAATTTAGAATCCCTTGTGGTGGTGTACAGAGCCAAAATTATGAAAATTGTCCAAATATTTATGGTCCTGTATACCAATGGCTCTCACTTGCCACAATGAACCCAACACTATCACATTCTCCCAGTCCTTCATGCTTTCAACGGGGCGTATAGTATTGGTTGGTAGAGCACAGAAGAAGACTGCCTGGGAGACAAAGAAAGACTCCCCATTGGTCAATGATGCTTTCAATGAACTGCAATGCCAAGTGAGTTCAGTGAAGAATCAGTGTTACTACTGGAGAGATGTGTGGTGCTGATATACGACCCAACCAGTGAGCAGCGCAGACGTAAATGATGCCAGGAAACAGCTCTCTACACACAAGTCTGGAACTAGAGAACATTCTTTCAACCCAGGCAACACTCAAGCAGAACATCAAGAGCACTTGCTATGTAATCTGACCTTGATTCTTGGGTTCTGGCATTCTGAAAAGTATCATTAAATGAGTGCATCCTCAATTTTGTTGGAAATGGCACCTTAAATGTTTTTCTACACTGGTTCCAAAATTAAGCACGTTTGAAAATTCAAGGTCGAGTCTGACTTCCCACACACCTGAAAATAAACCTCATGGTCAGTATTACCTATAGAAATGTCATCCTTTTTTCATAAAATGCACAATTGTTGTGATGTCTGAGGATCCTGGTCTCACTGCTTTACCCCAAATATTGAAAAATCTGCAAGAGGAAAAAGACAGATGTCTGGGTCAGTGACTGTCATTACAAATAGATTCACATAACCTCATCAACAGTATTGCCAGTCACTGATTTTGCTGGTGTGTTTTCAAGTACTCTAAAGCATGGGTTCCAAAACTCCATCAATGTGGGCCTCCCTTCTGAAAACAGTGACACACCCGCACCCCCCCCCAAATTTGTCCATTTTGCAAGGCAGCGTTAGCTAGCCCATAACGTTACACAGCTAAGTTAGCTCGGTGGCACATGTTGCTAGTTAACGTTATGACGTTTTCGCACTATCCACACATTTAGTATACATCTCTCCCATTATTTATTTCGATCTTCTGACCTTTAAAATCACATTTCATTCATAAAAACCATAGACATTTAAAAAAATAAAAAACATGTTTTTCCTTCTTTTTTTTCTAACCATCCCTCCGCGCCTCCCCTGAATTTCTTTGGGCCCCCCAGGGGAGGCCCGCCTCACAGTTTGGGAACCCATGCTCTAAAGAAAACACAGGTGATGCTAAATGTATACTATGTGCCTATACTCTCTCTCACCTTTGCAAGTGTTGTTGTTCTTTTTCTCTTTCATTTTCACTACAAGGGCCATATTCTCCTCCTCCTCCTTTTTCTGTTTTTCTTTTGTCGTCATCTTTCTATCTTTCTCCTCTTTCTCCTCTTCTTTCCTGGCCTTCTTCCTCTCCTCCTCTTCTTTCCACTTCTTCATGTCCTCCTCAGCTCTCTCCCGGCGCTTCTCTTCAGCTATCTTCTCTTCAGCTATCTTCTCTTTATGTTTTTCCTTTTCTTTCTGCTTTCTATCATTCTCCTCCTCTTTCCTAGCCTTCTTCCCCTCCTCCTCTTCTTTCAACTTCTACATGTCCTCCTCAGCTCTCTCTGGGCGCTTCTCTTCAGCTATCTTCTCTTTCTGTTTTTCCATTTCATTTTCTTTCAGCTTTCTATCTTTCTCCTCTTTCTTTTTCTGTTTCTCCTCCTCTTTCCTGGCCTTCCTCTGCTCAATCTTTTCCTGCTGTCTCATCTTATATTCACTCCTCACCTTTTTCAGGTGAGCAAAGATTCCCCCAGATGTCTCAGATGGCAGCTGGTCACTGGTCGCCAGCTCCCCAGAGGGACTCTGAACAGAGACATCAGGAGACATCCTGGCTGTCTCCCTCCTCCTCCTCTCCTCTTCATCCCTCCTCCTCCCCTCATCTTCCTCCCTAATCTCTGTCCTCAACCTGGTCATCCTCTGGTCCAACTCCCTGACCATGAGGGCCATCACACTATCCAGGTGCTTCTTCTCCATTTGCCTCTCTCTCTCCTGGCTCCTTCTCTCTACCTCCTCCATCATCCTGGCTATCTCGCTCCTCCTCCTCTCACCTTCCTCCCTCAACTCCATCCTCACACTGGCCATCCATGGCTCCAACTCCCCGATCATGGGGACCATCACATCCTCCAGCTGCTTCTGCCACATTTGCCTCTCTCTCTCCAGGCTCCTTCCCTCTCTCTCCTCCATCATCTTCGCTGTCTCGCTCTGCCTCCTCTCATCTTCCTCCCTCAACTCCACCTTCAACCTGTTCATCCTCTGGTCTACCTCTCTGAACATGAGGTCCTTCTCTCTCTCCTGGCTCCTTCCCTCTCTCTCCTCCAGGCATTCATTTATCACCCTGGCTGTCTCACTCCTTCTCCTCTCCTCTTCCTCACTCCTTCTCCTCTCCTCTTCCTCACTCCTTCCCTCTCTCTCCTCCATCATCTTCGCTGTCTCGCTCTGCCTCCTCTCATCTTCCTCCCTCAACTCCACCTTCAACCTGTTCATCCTCTGGTCTACCTCTCTGAACATGAGGTCCTTCTCTCTCTCCTGGCTCCTTCCCTCTCTCTCCTCCAGGCATTCATTTATCACCCTGGCTGTCTCACTCCTTCTCCTCTCCTCTTCCTCACTCCTTCTCCTCTCCTCTTCCTCACTCCTTCTCCTCTCCTCTTCCTCACTCCTCCTCCCCTCATCCCTCAACTCCACCCTCAATGTGGTCATCCACTGGTGGATGAGGTTTCTCTCTCTCTCCTGGCTCTTTGCCTCCCTCTCCTCCAGACATTCATTTATTATCCTGGCCGTTTCGCTTCTCCTCCTCTCCTCTTCCTCATTCCTTCTACCCTCATCTTCCTCCCGCAACTCCTTCCTCATCCTGGCCATCCGCTGGTCCACCTCTTTAATCATGAGGTCCCTCTCTCTCCCCTGGCTCCTTCTCTCTCTCTCCTCCATCACCCTGGCTGTCGCATCACTCCTCCACTCCTCTTCCTCAGCCATCATCCCCTCATCTTCCTCCCTCAACTCCTTCCTCATCCTGGCCATCTGGTCGTTTATCTGTCTTGTCATGAGGACCTGCATGCGCTCCAGACGCTCCTCCAGCTTTCTCTCTTTCAGCCTCTCAAGCCTCCTTGACTCTCTGTCCGCCAGGCGGTTTTTCAACTTCCTGGGTGTCTCGCCCCTCCTCTTCTCCTCTTCCTGCCTCCTCCTCGCCTCCTCTTCCTCCCTCAACTCCCGCTGGTCGATGAGGTCCCTCTCTCTCTCCTGGCTCTGCGCCTCTCTGTCCTTCATTTGATAAACCAGCATCCTGGCTGTCTCGCTCCTCCACATCTCCCTCTCCTGCCTCCTCCTCCTTTCGCCTTCCTCCCTCAACTCCCTCGTCAACATGGCCATCCGGCGGCCCGTGTCTCTGGCCATGTTCTGCAGGCAATCCTTCACCCAGACCACCTGTCTGTTCTCATGGTCCTCCAGAGCTGCCATCATCACTACCTCCCAGGGCTGGCTCATTCCTGCAGGCTGGGGGGGGAGGGGGGGCACAGGGACAACCAGTCACACAAGGTCACATTCATGCAGTCAATACACTGTAGTACAGTGATCATACGATGTCACAGTGCATTGACGGCTCCTATCATGGCACAGCACTATTATACATAGCTTCAGTGTTGCAAGATGACAGTGCACTGGCTACTGCTATCAATAGCAGAGCAATACAATACAGTGCTCCTAAAATAGGTTATATACAGTACCACTTCATATCGCAGCGAGCATACTGTAGCTATACAGCTGTTTACAACACAGGACAGTAGGTCTAGCTGTACAGCACTTTACAACGTACAACAGTAGTCATATACCTACTGTAGCTACTGTATACAAGTACTTTACAATACAGCACAATAGACCTATACCTAGCAGCACATTAGGCCTATATTTAGATATACAGGACTTTACAACACAGCACGGTAGGCCTAGCTGGATAACACTTTACAAAACAGAAACCAAAAGAATCAAGTATTATTATTATTATTATTATATGTATCTGCCCCAGTCTGACTGAAGTCCTATAAAGCAACTGGTTATTCACCAGATCACTGATGAAGAGGCCGTTCACCCAGGGACTCATATTACCCAGAGCCATCACTGCTAGTCCTCTAATCTACCAGTATCAACACATAATTTATATGACAACTTGGTTAAACAAAGCTCAGAGAGCAATATGTACTCTATTCTGTCTTCAATTGGGAGTGTTTTTCTCAAAGAAAGTAGGCTAATACAGAATAATTTCTGATGTTGAGATTCTGATGTTAATCAAAATAAAAGCCTTCTAAAGTCTCAAAAATGGCTTAAATCAGGATTAAATCAGAATTGGGGGTGTTTTTGTCAAAGAAAGTAGGCTAATACTGAATAATTTTAGAAAATTCCTACTCTAAAGTTAATCCCCATTATGGACTTACTTGATTTCTCTAAGTCAGTGTGTCAAATCCAGAAGTCACTAGCTACTCTGATGAGGTGGAATGGATCACTGACTATTTAAGTGTCTGTGTCAGTAACGTCTACTATGACATCATGAAAGCGATGGGAGATGTAACGTGACGAGGCGCCCTCTAGTGGTTTTGGTAGGGGTGTGGAAGTGTTGGAGTCGGACTGAGTGCATTTTTGAAATAGGATATCTACATTAGGTAAACACGGGTGTAATTAATAAAAAGGCGAGGTTGCTGGGAGTGGTTGCTACGCAAACCGTTCACTAAGTGAAGTGACAAGCAGCAACCCCCCTCTCCCCCCGCCGGGACGGCTCCCTCTCCATCTCTCCTCCCCGCTAGGTAGATTTGGGTTGCGTTCTTTGAGCGCGAAGGACGACCGAGAGGCGAGATTAGCGTTCGTTCAAGTAATTTAAAAAAAAAAGAAGTCCCATAACAATTGAATTGGTAGTAGGCTATTTAGAGGTTGGTCATTTCTCCGAGTGAGAATTGTGAAGCGTGGTGAGTGAGCGTGAGAGTAGGCTGCAATGCGTGTAGTGTCTGAAACTTGGCAGCCCCGGGTTTCATTGATCTAGCGGTCAGTAAATACGACCAAATTTCAAGAGGTGGACATCACTGGATTCATCTCGACATACAGATAATTCAAGAGCAATTGACTCATGTTTACGAAGCACACCAACATAGTGCTCTGATCAGCTGCACTCTCCAGTGAAGTTCTCAAAACGCGACAGATGCCCGGATCCGTAGTAGCCTATAGTTCTCATTGTATTAACCTACATTACAGTAATTTAGCAGACGCTTTTATCCAAAGCAACTAACAATAATTGCATTTAACGTAGGAAAAGCCAATGTAGGCTACTAGCCTACTAGGCTACTTGCCAGAATTTACAAGTGCATCTCCTTTCTAAAACAAGTGACTAAGAGCATAATCTAGTGCTGAAGGCAAAGTGCCAGAATAGCAATCTAAAATACAATAGAGGGAGGATCGTTGTAGTTCTCTCTGTAAAATAACTAAAACTTAGGCCTAAAATAAAGAAATAAAAGGACCCAAAGATGCCCCCCCTAAGGACAATGTCAATTTGTGGCTTATTAAATACATATTTATAACTGAATTTAGTATATAACTGTTAGTTATGTTGAAGACTTTACACTTTAATAGCATTTAAGTAAAAAAAAAAAAAAAAAAATTTGATGATATAATACATTTTAAAAATTGTGTAAAGGGGGCATCCTACACCACCCGGAGTGCAAGATGCCCCCCCTGGGGGGCAAGATGCCCCCCCATGGGATATTGCCTCACTTGTCATTTTAATTTTAAATAATTAATCATAGAGTGTAAAATGAGTCTCAATCTTATAAAAGTAGTTATTCATATTTTAAAATTAATTAATTCTTGAAATATATGCATAGGCTACATCCATTTTGGCATAATATTAGGCATTAGAAATGTGGTTTATTCATACATTTTAATGCAATTTAATGACATTATAATTAAAAAATGTTGATGAACATACATAATACAATAAATAGATACATCATTTAATAATAATAACATTATTCATAATAACAATATTAATAGGCTAGAGGCCTATTAATTAGATTTGCCTTGGGGGGGGGGGGGGGCGTCTTGCACTCCTGTGCTACATTTGACATTTTCATTCATACTAACCTACTAAAAGTAGATCAATTCACCAAACGAATGGATTACATTACCTAGAATACCCCTGATAACATGTACAACACGACTTGTATATACAACTTTCTAAAATCTGATATATGCTTATTTTCTAACAGCAGAAAATTAGATCAAATTACCTCAAAAACGTTTTTGCTGAATAACTCTGTCAACTGCTATGTGACAAGTCAAATATTTGATGTGGTGGCCTGGTGCCATCTGAGAAATGTTTTCGGTTGGAAAAATAGCACCCCGTAGTGTTCACAAGGGGCATTACATGGGGGGGGGCGTCTTACCCTCGAGGGGCGTCTTTGGGTCCTCTACCCTACCTTTGATAAACCGCACGTTATTGCGGCGGAATTTGATATCGTTAGTAGCCTAGTTTATGGCTTTGTCAATCCATTGATATCGATTTATAATTATTTCAAGTTTTTCTCCCTATGCAAAAGATGGGGCGGTTGTGTGAACCCAACCAGTAGAGAGCGTAGTTTTACACTTTGGCTCCCTTGCTTAGAGAACATAGATGGTGAAGTGGGCTATCTGGAGCGTACAGGGAAAATAGTAAGCTAGTGCTGATGATTTCTGTCACGGACAGCATACACTGCATACCCTCAGTCCCCTAATAGGTCTTATTTCATTTCAACTTGGCTATTTACTTGATGGAGCATGTTACATTTGAGCAATATGATGATAATATGGCTAAAAGGTAGGCTACAATATGTCACAGTGCACTGGCTACTGCTATCATGTACAGTACTCCTACACATAGTAACTTCAGTTTTACAAGATGCCACAGTGCACTGGCTACTGCTATCAATAAAATACAGTACAGTGCTCCTAAAATACCTACTGTATGTTATATACAGATGCCCTCAGCTGCAGGACCATCTCCTTTGATGATTTTACCTCTTTTGAATACCACTCTATTGTCTTAAAATGCCAGCCCCCAGTTCTGGCAGTAACCGTGTATAGGCCTCCCAAACAATGCCCTGCCTTCTCTACAGAATTTTCAGAACTCCTGTCCATCATCCATACAAATTATGATAAGATTATCATCATTGGAGATTTCAACATACACATGGATACTGAGGCGGACTGGAAAGCCAGGGACTTTATCAACCTCCTAAACTCCATGGATTTTACCCAACATATCACTGAGCCAACCCACAACCGCGGCCACACCCTTGATCTAGTGATTACTAAGGGCCTGACTATCAGTCTCCTCTATTAGTGACCTCGCTCTCTCCGACCATTTCTGTATCTTCTTCACTGCATTGGTTCCTAAAGTCAAAAGTAGTACTGAGCGTTTTATCAAGAAACGTTATCTTACCTCCGCAGTAGCCGATAGTTTTAGAGAAATAATGATCACAAACAATTTAGCAACTCCAGAAGTGGAGCCGTCAGGAACTATTGAAGACTTAAAAACCACCTTTAACACCAGAGTAAGGGCAGCCTTGGATTCTGTAGCACCTATTAAATTGAAAAAGATCACAGCCAATCATAAAGCTCCATGGCGAAATGAGGAAACAAATCAACTAAAGAGAACCTGCAGAACATCTGAGCGTATATGGAGAAAGACCAAGCTACAGGGCCACCATGATATTCTCAAAGAACATCTCTCTGCCTTTAATAAAGCAATAAGAAATGCAAGGAAAGACGACTTCTCAAAATTGATATCTATCAACCAAAATAATTCAAGAGTGCTCTTCTCAACAATTGATAGCCTAATAAACCCTGCCGTAAAAACACCAGATAACCTGCGCTCTACCTCCAAATGTGAGGAATTTGCAGCTAACTTCAGAGATAAGATTATGAATATTAGGAGGAATATCACCCAGGAAAGGCCATGCATCCCGTTCACAGATCCTCTTCCTCCATGTAATGCACATATGAGCTTGTTTACACTGGTGGACACAGAAATGTTGAGAAAAGTAGTAACCAAACTCAAATCCTCCACATGCCTGCTGGATCCCATCCCCACTGATTTTTTCAAAACTATTTTTGACTCTGTATCCTATGACATTTGATCCATTGTTAATGACTCACTATCTACAGGTGTCTTCCCACCAATACTTAAAACTGCTTTGGTGAGACCCGTACTGAAGAAAAACAACTTATACACTTCAGTTCTTAGCAATTTTAGACCAATCTCCAACCTTCCCTTTTTGAGTAAAATTCTGGAAAAGATTGTTTTCCAAAAGATTAATGATTTCCTATCTTCAAGTTCTACCCTTGACCTTTTCCAGTCCGGCTTTCGCGCCCATCATACAGTAGCACAGAGACGGCATTAGTCAAAGTTGTAAATGACCTCAGAATTAATGCTGACTCCAAAGAGCTCTCTGTTCTCGTCCTCCTGGACCTGAGTGCAGCCTTTGATACTATAGATCATGCAATCCTCATCAAACGACTGGAGAAGTGGGTTGGCCTCTCCGGTCCAGTCCTTAATTGGCTTAGGACCTATCTAACCGGTCATGATTTCTTCGTTGCCCTCAGTGACCATAGCTCAGGGAAGATCCCTATGACCTGTGGGGTTCCCCAAGGATCGATCCTAGGACCTCTACTCTTCAGCCTGTACATGCTGCCCCTTGGCAGTGTCATCAAGAGGCACAACATTAGCTACCATAGCTACGCAGATGATACCCAACTCTATATTTCTGTAAAACCCAGTAACTACAGCTTGATTGACTGCCTTGTCAAGTGTATAACATATATAAATGTATGGATGTCACATAATTTCCTCCAACTAAAACAGGATAAAACAGAAGTACTGATCATTGGAGAAAAAGATGAAAGAGAGAAACTATCTGCACATTTAAAAACTAGAAATAAGAAAATTGACACCAAATGCCAGACTAAAAACCTAGGTGTCATACTTGACTCGGATCTTAATTTCGAAAACCACATCAAGAATATTACAAAGACATCTTTTTACCACTAAAGTAACATTGCCAATGTGCAACCCTTTCTCTCTCAGGCTGACACCGAAAGACTAATGCATTCTTTCATCACAAGCAGGCTGGACACCTGCAATGCTCTACTATCAGGCCTACCAAAGAAAGCAATCTCTAAGCTCCAAATGATACAGAATGCTGTAGCACAAGTCCTCACTAAGACTAGACAAAGGGCACACATCACACCAGCCTTAAAATTACTACACTGGTTACCTGTCAACTCTAGAATAGACTTTAAAATACTATTACCAGTCTATAAATCTCTCCACAGTCACGCACCAGAATACATTTCAGACATGCTTGTCAGATACATGCCCAACAGACCACTCAGATCCTCAGATAGTGAACTCTTAACAGTCCCAAAAGCCAGGACCAAGAAACACAGAGAGGCAGCCTTTAGTTTCTATGCCCCCAACCTCTGGAACACCCTGCCGGAGTGCCTTAGAAGGACTGAAACAACGGAGGTCTTCAAGCAAGATCTCAAGACGTACCCAGGCACACTCTAGCACACACAGACACACACTAGTGTTTGCCATACCTCTCCCATGATGCTCTTAGCCTTTCTTGCTCTGAAAATGTACTTAAATGTAATTTATTGCTCTATAAATGTTCTTAGCCGTTAGACAAATATATTCCAGGAGCTTGCTCCAGGTTGCCTGTTTTAATATCTGTGTTGCTTTTATGGCTCTGTGTGCTACTAACCCTGTTCTGCCTCCCCTCTCCCTAGTGCCTCTCTCTCTCCCTCCTATCTTCTAACCAGGTCCAGTGGATGCCCCACTGTCACCAGCAGACCACCCTGAGTCCGATAGATACCCCTGTGTCTGCTGTGGATGTCGTAGCATTTAGTTAACACACACACACGTGCACACAGACATACACCAGTCCACTTCCGGCTTTAGGCCTGGACCTGGGCCCAGTCCCCCTTCCCCTCACCCTAACCCGGGTCCGTATCCTTTTCCTACCTCCACCCTACCCCCGACCCCCGCCTCTACCTGGACTCAGGCACACTCACACACACACAAACATACACCAGTCCTGGGCCCAGATCCCCTTCCCCTCACCCTAACCCGGGTCTGTATCCTTTTCCTACCCCGATCCTACCCCTGACCCCTGCCTCTATCTGGGCCCAGGCACATTCACACACACACAGACATACACCAGTGTTTGCCATGTCTCTCCTATTATGTTTTTAGCCTCTCTTACTCTGAAAATGTAATTTAATGTAATTTATTGCTTTATAAATGTTCTTAGCCTGTAGACAAACATACTCCAGGAGCTTGCTTGATTGCCTTGTTGAGAGGGGTCAGGGGATGAAGTGCCACATCAGAATAATTTTTACAGCTCACTTATCTGGCCCAAGGGCGATACTGGATTTTTGCTTCCCTCTGGAATATGTAGAGGTGGGTCGTATGCCCACCTCCCTTGTTCTCTGTAAAGCGCATTGTGTTGCCTCTGGGTATGAAATGCGCTATACAAATAAAGCTTTGATTGATTGATTGATTGATTGATTGATACCACTTCATATCACAGCGAGCATACTGTTCCTATACAGCTCTTTACAACACAGGACAGTAGGTCTATAGCTAGCTGTACAGCACTTTACAACATACAACAGTAGTCATATACCTACTGTAGCTACTGTATACAAGTACTTTACAATACAGCACAATAGACCTATACCTAGCAGCACATTAGGCCTATATTTAGATATACAGGACTTTACAACACAGCACGGTAGGCCTAGCTGGATAACACTTTACAAAACAGAAACCAAAAGAATCAAGTATTATTATTATTATTATTATATGTATCTGCCCCAGTCTGACTAAAGTACTATAAAGCAACTGGTTATTCACCAGATCACTGATGAAGAGGCCGTTCACCCAGGGACTCATATTACCCAGAGCCATCACTGCTAGTCCTCTAATCTACCAGTATCAACACATAATTTATGTGACAACTTGGTTAAACAAAGCTCAGAGAGCAATATGTACTCTATTCTGTCTTCAATTGGGAGTGTTTTTCTCAAAGAAAGTAGGCTAATACAGAATAATTTCTGATGTTGAGATTCTGATGTTCCATTTCAAAATAAAAGCCTTCTAAAGTCTCAAAAATGGCTTAAATCAGGATTAAATCAGAATTGGGGGTGTTTTTGTCAAAGAAAGTAGGCTAATACTGAATAATTTTAGAAAATTCTTACTCTAAAGTTTATCCCCATTATGGACTTACTTGATTTCTCTAAGTCAGTGTGTCAAATCCAGAAGTCACTAGCTACTCTGATGAGGTGGAATGGATCACTGACTATTTAAGTGTCTGTGTCAACAACGTCTACTATGACATCATGAAAGCGATGGGAGATGTAACGTGACGAGGCGCCCTCTAGTGGTTTTGGTAGGGGTGTGGAAGTGTTGGAGTCGGACTGATAAGTGCATTTTTGAAATAGGATATCTACATTAGGTAAACACGGGTGTAATTAATAAAAAGGCGAGGTTGCTGGGAGTGGTTGCTACGCAAACCGTTCACTAAGTGAAGTGACAAGCACCAACCCCCCTCTCCCCCCGCCGGGACGGCTCCCTCTCCATCTCTCCTCCCCGCTAGGTAGATTTGGGGAGCGTTCTTTGAGCGCGAAGGACGACCGAGAGGCGAGATTAGCGTTCTCACAAGTAATTTAAAGAAAAATAAGAGTCCCATAACCATTGAACCATTAAAAGTCCCATAACCATTGAATTGGTAGTAGGCTATTTAGAGGTTGGTCATTTCTCCGAGTGAGAATTGTGAAGCGTGGTGAGTGAGCGTGAGAGTAGGCTGCAATGCGTGTAGTGTCTGAAACTTGGCAGCCCCGGGTTTCATTGATCTAGCGGTCAGTAAATACGACCAAATTTCAAGAGGTGGACATCACTGGATTCATCTCGACATACAGATAATTCAAGAGCAATTGACTCATGTTTACGAAGCACACCAACATAGTGCTCTGATCAGCTGCACTCTCCAGTGAAGTTCTCAAAACGCGACAGATGCCCGGATCCGTAGTAGCCTATAGTTCTCATTGTATTAACCTACATTACAGTAATTTAGCAGACGCTTTTATCCAAAGCAACTAACAATAATTGCATTTAACGTAGGAAAAGCCAATGTAGGCTACTAGCCTAGGCTACTTCCCAGAACTTAAAAGTGCATCTCCTTTCTAAAACAAGTGACTAAGAGCATAATCTAGTGCTGAAGGCAAAGTGCAAGAATAGCAATCTAAAATACAATAGAGGGAGGATCGTTGTAGTTCTCTCTGTAAAATAACTAAAACTTAGGCCTAACATAAAGAAATAAAAAGTACCTTTGAGAAACCGCACGTTATTGCGGCGGAATTTGATATCGTTAATAGGCTAGTTTATGGCTTTGTCAATCCATTGATATCTATTTATAATTATTTCAAGTTTTTCTCCCTATGCAAAAGATGGGGCGGTTGTGTGAACCCAACCAGTAGAGTAGTTTTACGCTTTGGCTCCCTTGCTTGGAGAACATACAGTATCTCACAAAAGTGAGTAGGGCCTACACATCTCACATTCTTGCTAATATTTTATTATATCTTTTCATGGGACAACCATATTGAAATGAGACTTTGATATAACTTAAAGTAGTGAGTGTACAGCTTGTCTAGCAGTAGAGATTTACTGTCCTCTGAAGATAACTCAACACACACAGCCATTAACACACAGCCATTAATGTCCACACAGCAACAAAAGTGAGTACACCTCAGTGAAAATGTCCAAATTGTGCCATTTTCCCTCCCTGGTGTCATGTGACTCGTTAGTGTTAAAAGGTTTCAGGTGTGAATAGGGAGCAGGGCTGTTAAATTTGGTGTTTTCTCTCTCATACTGGTCACTGGACGTTCAACATGGCGCTTCATGGCAAAGAACTCTCTGAGGATCTGAAAAAAGGAATTGTTGCTCTTCATAAAGATGGCCTAGGCTATAGGAAGATTGCCAACTCCCTGAAACTGAGCTGCAACACAGTGTCCAAGATCATACAGCGGTTTACCAGAACAGGTTCCACTCGAAACAGGCCTCGCCGTGGTCGACCAAAGAAGCTGAGTCCACGTGTTCAGCGTCTTATACAGAGGTTGGCTGTAAAAAACAGACGTATGAGTGCTGCCAGCATTGCTGCAGAGGTTGAAGAAGTGGGGGGTCAGCCTGTCTATGCTCAGACCATACGCCGCACACTGCATCAAATCGGTCTGCATTGCCGTCGTCCTAGAAGGAAGCCTCTTCTGAAGCTGATGCACAAGAGAGCCCGCAAACAGTTTGCTGAAGACAAGCAGTCTAAGAACATGGATTACTGGAACCATATCC
Source organism: Borostomias antarcticus (assembly GCF_949987555.1). Lineage (NCBI taxonomy): Eukaryota > Metazoa > Chordata > Actinopteri > Stomiiformes > Stomiidae > Borostomias > Borostomias antarcticus. Next base: position 5,966,049 of record NC_140252.1, read on the forward strand.
TGTGGTCTGATGAGACCAAGATTAACTTATTTGGCTCAGATGGTGTCAAGCATGTGTGGCTGCATCCCGGTGAGGAATACAAAGACAACTGTGTCTTACCTACAGTCAAGCATGGTGGTGGTAGCGTCATGGTCTGGGGCTGCACGAGTGCTGCCGGCACTGGAGAGCTGCAGTTCATTGAGGGAAACATGAATTCCAACATGTACTGTGACATTTTGAAGCAGAGCATGATCCCCTCCCTTCAGAAACTGGGCCGCAGGGCAGTTTTCCAACATGATAACGACCCCAAACACACCTCCAAGATGACCACTACCTTGCTAAAGAAGCTGAAGGTGATGGACTGGCCAAGCATGTCTCCAGACCTAAACCCAATTGAGCACCTTTGGGGCATCCTCAAGCGGAAGGTGGAGGGGCGCAAGGTGTCTAACATCCACCAGCTCTGTGATGTCATTATGGAGGAGTGGAAAAAGATTCCAGTAGCCACCTGTGCAGCTCTGGTGAATTCCATGTCCAAGAGGGTTAAGGCAGTGCTGGATAATAACGGTGGTCACACAAAATATTGACACTTTGGGCACAATTTGGACATTTTTCACTGAGGTGTACTCACTTTTGTTGCCAGCTGTGTGGACATTAATGGCCGTGTTGAGTTATCTTCAGAGGACAGTAAATCTCTACTGCTACAGTATATAAGCTGTACACTCACTACTTTAAGTTATATCAAAGTCTCATTTCAATAGGGTTGCCCTAGAAGATATAATAAAATATTTGCAAGAATGTGAGGTGTGTACTCACTTTTGTGAGATACTGTAGATGGTTAAGTGGGCTATCTGGAGCGTACAGGGAAAATGGTAAGCTAGTGCTGATGATTTCTGTCATGGGCAGCATACGCTGCATACCCTCAGTCCCCTAATAGGTCTTATTTCATTTCAACTTGGCTATTAACTTGATGGAGCATGTTACATTTGAGCAATATGATGATAATATGGCTAAAAGGTAGGCTACAATATGTCACAGTGCACTGGCTGCTATCATGTACAGAACTCCTACACATAGTAGCTTCAGTTTTACAAGATGCCACAGTACACTGGCTACTGCTATCAGTACAATACAGTACAGTGCTCCTAAAATCCCTATGTTATATACAGATGCCCTCAGCTGCAGGACCATCTCCTTTGATGATTTTACCTCTTTTGAATACCACGCTATTGTCTTAAAATGCCAGCCCCCAGTTCTGGCAGTAACCGTGTATACAGTAGGCCTACCAAACAATGCCCTGCCTTCTCTACAGAATTTTCAGAACTCCTGTCCATCATCCATACAAATTATGATAAGATTATCATCTTTGGAGATTTCAACATACACATGGATACTGAGGCGGACTGGAAAGCCAGGGACTTTATCAACCTCCTAAACTCCATGGACTTTACCCAACATATCACTGAGCCAACCCACAACCGCGGCCACACCCTTGATTTAGTGATTACTAAGGGCCTGACTATCACTGTCTCCTCTATTAGTGAACTCGCTCTCTCCGACCATTTCTGTATCTTCTTCACTGCATTGGTTCCTAAAGTCAAAAGTAGTACTGAGCGCTTTATCAAGAAAGGTTATCTTACCTCCGCAGTAGCCGATAGTTTTAGAGAAATAATGATCACAAACAATTTATCAACTCCAGAAGTGGGGCCGTCAGGAACTATTGAAGACTTAGCAACCTTTAAGAAAAAGTTACATGTTTTATCTTGTAATTAATGTCCACTGTGTGTTATTAATTCAATTAATAATGAATTAATATTGAATTAACATACCGTATTAGCTTGTGGTTTGTGTTGATGTGCATCAGTGACTTTGGGCTCGGGACAGAGTAGGTCCTCCTCACGACACATCCTAACCTTGTCATCCTTGACACAATGTTGGTAGTGTCGACTCGGTGCATCGATGAACGAATTCTATCCCACTGAACCCAATGTCTCTGTGCCCTTAGCAGACCTAGCATCATTCTATAGCCAGCATTTGGGTTGCTTGTGTGGATCTCTGACACAAGGGTGTCCAGTTCCTCATCATTTAATGTGCTGTACTGAGCCCTCAGAGACAACCCCCATTCTGTCATACGCCTCTGAAGGGTCTTTCTAGACACACCAAACATCTTAGCAATGGCTGTCTGCGATAATCCCAAGGAGGTGGGTTATGTACTCCTCATCAATCACCACCCTGGGACGTCCATCCCTTCCCTTCTCATGGTCAACAATGATGGGGGTCTTGATTTTGGGTGCAGGCCATCTGAAGTACTTGAAAAAGTGCATCATATACTTCATGTATATCTACCTGGCCTGACACTGCACTTAGGACCACCAGCTACTGAGAGCATACAAACTCTAGGTAGTCGTAATCCACCGGGACACGATCCAGCCAACCTGTCAGTTGTGTTTCAAGCCTTTGGAGTACATGGTGTAGCAGTAATTCCTGAAAAAAAAATTGCAGTTACAAAAAACAAGACAAGATTTAGTTCTTGATATTCTTTCTAAATACAACGCAAATGTGTCTCATTCCATTCTGAAATAAAACTTAAATCACTTTGCTTTTGAACAGCTGCCCGCAATAACCCAATCGCCCCACTAGTTAATTGCTAGCTAACTTTAGCTAGCAAGTTTCTATGGTCATGCGCAAGCTTAGCCACTCGCGCAACTCGACAGCATAGCCTGATGTTGAGTTGCTGACAACCCCCCTTTGGATTTTGACATTTTTTTCAGAGAACCAGCCGATAATCTGGTAGTGAGTAATTTTCTGCGTGTAAATATGAATCCCTGCTGGTTCAAAATCCAAAGGGGGGGGGGGCTAGAGCTAGCATAAACTAGGTAACAATTTACCATTGCGAAAGACGTTTATGAAGAAAAAGAACAAGTGGAGCATAATATCGATAAGGTTTCCAGAGTAACAAACTACTTTTTGGGAATATAGCTAGCTACACTTACCCTACCCTAGGAGTCAGAGTGCGGGACTGATCCATCCTTCGTAGCTTGTTGTCTCTGGGCTCTAATCTCCGCGCAAAATGAGTCAAAATCCTTTCTTGTGATTGGTCAAGCGCTCTTGAAAGTCCTCTCTTGTGATTAGCCAAGCACTGCACTCAATCACTCACTGCGTCCCGCCCCCCAACCTGCTCTAGCCTCTCTGTTTACAAGTTACGCCTCTCGGTTTACAAGTTACAAGTGAGTTTTGACCAAGCCCCCAGGATTCGAAATCTAAGGTGAAGCCCTATTGAACCGCGCCATCTTGGCTAAATTTGTAGTAATTTGGCTATTTCCGGTGACTTTTGTACTTGCGCAGTTGTGCTTTTCTGTCCTACGCGCGTCCACGACAAGCCCCCAGGATTCGAAATCTAAAGTGAAGGCCTATTGAACCGCGCCATCTTGGCTAGATTTGTAGTCATTTTGCTATTTCCGGTGACTTTTGTACTTGCGCAGTTGTGCTTTTCTGTCCTACGCGCGTCCACGCACGTTCCCGGCTCTCCCCGCTTTGATTTAGCAATGAAAACCGGCTTGCATATGAACCTGTTTTTGTAAAATATATCCATTGGAGAAATAATTTTTTCATCCAGGCATCTTAGTTTTAACAGGTTAATTATAGCTGAAGATGTTTTGCTTGCTAGTAGATGGTATTCATTCCGTTCGCGATAACGTTGTTGCAGCCAGGCTAAATTCCTCCAGGGAGCCAGTGACAGGCGAGTTGAAAAGCTTCACTCCCCGCCAGCAGGAGCTTTGGCCGCTGCTACCGCATCTCGGATAACCCGCTGAGTTTGTGGCTGCTATTTCACATTCGCCCTTGATCAATCCCAATAACGATCCATGGCAATAATGAATCAATCGTTCAGATCGGCAGTGGTGCATCCACGTTACAACATCATTGTTAGCTTTATTAACATAACCATAGCCTAGATTTATCTCTCTAACGTTAGGCTATCCATCTTACACCAGTCGGCCATTCGATAGCTAGAAACGGTCAACGCCAACATTGGACGCGCGTAGGACAGAAAAGCACAACTGCGCAAGTACAAAAGTCACCGGAAGGCCAGAAAAGCACAACTGCGCAAGTACAAAAGTCACCGGAAATGGTCAAATGACTAAAAATTTGCCAAGATGGCGCGGTTCAATAGGGCTTCATTGTTGATAGCGGTCAGTGAATGGAGTGGCTGTATCCAGTTCTATTAATACATCCATGGTCCACGAACAAGTTCTGTGAAATGCAATGAAATGAAAACCGGCTTGCATATTAAAACCTGTTTTTGTCAAATATATCCATTGGAGACATTCTTTTTTACCCAGGCATCTTAGTTTTAACAGGTTAATTATAGCTGAACATGTTTTGTTTGCTAGTAGAAGGTATTCATTCCATTCACGATAACGTTATTGCAGCCAGGCTAAATTCCTCCAGGGAGCCAGTGACAGGCGAATTGAAAAGCTTCACTCCCCGCCAGCAGGAGCTTTGGCCGCTGCTGCCGCATCTCGGATAATCCGCTGAGTTCGTGGCTGCTATTTCACATTCGCCCTTGATCAATCCCAATACCGATCCATGGTAATAATGAATCAATCGTTCAGATATAGGTTGGGTTCCGGTGCATAGTTGAAATGGTAGTGGGATATGGTGATAAACTGGAGTGATCATTTGACAGCAATTATTAGCCTTTTCCAGAAATGGACAGAAACAGGATCTTTTTTAGAATAACAGGAATTTATTCACATACAATGGAAAGGAGTTGATATGTAGGAATAAAGATGAAACGATACACTGCCATTCAACAATCCACAATAATTAGCCTACATGGTTAAGTTTGGGTGTTTTCAGTCAACGTTGGCGTTGACCGCTTCTAGCTTCTATATCGAATGGCCGACTGGTGTAAGATGGATAGCCTAAGGTTAGAGAGATAAATGTAGGTTATGTTAATAAAGCTAACAATTATGTTGAAAAATGCATGCAGCACTGCCGATCTGAAAGATTGATTCATTATTACCATGGATCGGTATTGGGATTGATCAAGGGCGAGTGTGAAATAGTAGCCACGAACTCAGCGGGTTATCCGAGATGCGGCAGCAGCGGCCAAAGCTCCTGCTGGCGGGGAGTGAAACTTTTCAACTCGCCTGTCACTGGCTCCCTGGAGGAATTTAGCCTGGCTGCAATAACGTTATCGCGAACGGAATGAATACCATCTACTAGCACACAAAACATGTTCAGCTATAATAATATCTCCAATGGATATATTTGACAAAAACAGGTTAATATGCAAGCCGGTTTTCATTGCTAAATCAAAGCGGTGAGAGCCGGGAACGTGCGTCTACATTTTGTGAACTTGTTCGTGGACGCGCGTAGGCCAGAAAAGCACAACTGCGCAAGTACAAAAGTCACCGGAAAGCCAGAAAAGCACAACTGCGCAAGTACAAAAGTCACCGGAAATAGTCAAATGACTACAAATTTGCCAAGATGGCGCGGTTCAATAGGGCTTCATTTGTGATAGCGCTCAGTGAATGGAGTGGCTGTATCCAGTTCTATTAATACATCCATGGTTTGGACCCAAATTTATCAGGAATATAATGGGACAAAACTGGAGGCGCGAGGATTCAAACTTGTATTGTCAGATTTGAGAGGTTGTGAGCGCCGATTTGTGGTTGTACTGCAAACATATTGCAGGTGCAAAAGTCACAGGTTTGTGGACATATTCTGCGGATACAAGTGCTACATATTCTGCGGATACAAGTGCACATATTTATTGTACATGTTCTTAAATCGAGTCTGCAGGTGCAAATATCAAGATACAAGTGCCCATCTTTATTGTACAAGTTCTCACATCGAATCTACAACCTCTCGAGTTTTGACCCAAATCTACCTTCATACAAGCTTGCCAAATGATGAGGACAAGGCAGGTCGCTAAGCTAGCCTAGCACTAAGCTAACATTAGCTAGGAGCAGTGCAAGCAAATACAACGTTGCCCAAACCACCGTTCAAGTTTATGAAGTAAATTGTGTGATATTATGGCATATAACTGTTCTGTTGTTTGATAGGTACAATGAAAACCTTCAATGGACGATGGACATCTCACACGTCTTGTCTCATTCAAGCCAACCTCTTTATTTAATACCCCCTAAAACACATCTACTCGTCATGACATAACGTGCCTACGTATCACGTATCAGAACCTGTCACTACAATAACGTAACTTATTGATTTAAGAAAAAGAAAGAAAAAGAAGTTATTTGCAAGAAAACACCGTCTCTAGCCAAGTGTGATAAACAGTAGCAGTAGCACCTCAGCAGCGGACGGCTGCTAGCAGTAAAAGTGAAGAAGAGCCAGCAAGCACCAGCCATGATGTGCCGGTGCCCATAACTCCGCAGTGACGAGGCTGAAGTTAGAACCCGTTTCTCAGAACCCGTTTGAAATTATCCGGTCCAACTTAAAAAAAAAAAAAAAGGTTCAAATCGGGATTGAATCAAGTTTTAAAGAAAACTACCCAAAATGTCACGGGTTCTATACTACACAGTGGTAGTAGACCCCCTCCCGGTCTAACTCGTGGAGTTTCATGAGATTCTGATGTGGCATTTCAAAATAAAAGCCTTCTAAAGTCTCGAAAACTGCTTAAATCAGGATTAAGGGCTGGAAAGGCCTGGAACCTCATTTTCAGGCATGTATGGATGGCAGCAGCGTCTTAAGTATAAGATGGCTAATTACCGCTCTAAAATGAGAAAGCGTGAAGTACCTTGTCCTGAGCTTGATATCAAGTCCTTGGAAAGGAAATCCCCTGGTAAGAGAAATCCTGCAAAAAATTGCAAGAGACCGAAGAGAGCAGAGGTCAACTACCTCCCTCCACATCCAAGTGGAGAAACTAGCGACAGTTTGGAGACAGAGAGACAGGAGCTTCTTAACGAGGTAAAGAAGAAGAACAACGCCAAGGTCATTCAAGAAAAAATGGCCAAAACTTTCTCCTGTCGAAGGCTGGAGGTTGTGAGTGGTAGTCCAGCGCTGATGACTTCAAAGAGAGATGGCCAGCTTTGTTCTGTGAAGCTGACCCAGCTGGCATTTCAACGTTGATTCACGGGTGATTCAACGTCATTTGACTATGTGAATCAACGTTGGATTAGGCTTTGATTTTGAAAGGTGAATTAACGTTGATATCGCGACGTTGTTCCAACATCTTACTCTTCAACATGGGTGAATTAAGGTCTTACAATCACTGTTGAATATGTGTTGAATTTGAAAGGTGAATCAACTTTGAAATCCCAACTTTGTTTCAACGGCTTACTTTTTAACATGGGTAAATTAAGGTATTTGAGTCAACTTTGCATCACTGTTGAAACTGCAAATTTGTTTCAACTTCTTACTTTTCAATCATGTAGCCACAGAGAACAAAGGCGTGAACTTTTTACAATTTTATTTTAGATTAGAATCAAGATGCACATGTAGGCCTACAACAGCAGTGAATGGGGTTGCAACACTGACAACTGTGCAAATAGCAACAACATCAATCCAACAATAATGTGAAAAATAAGTGTTTGTGGCACTGGCATGCACACACACAAACACATTTTGTGACATACTTCTATACAGCAATGCTACAGAAAAAGGCATTCACAGTCAATCTGCCGGCTGGTAACAGCTTTTAGCTTTCTAAACATACAACCTCTGCAGCACAATACGACCCAGGATGTAGCCTATGTTAAAGTGCGAAAGCAAAACCAACTTAGTTGCAAGCTAAACAATATTAACCTTACAATCTACAAGTAGCGGCAGAAGTTGGACAACAAGGGAATGACTGGCACATTGCTCAGCTTGTATATAAGTAGATACTAGCTACGTCCAGCTAGTGCGAGACAAACATTACACATGATGCAACGCAACAAAATTTCCAAAGAAACTACGGTGTCCATAATACGACATCCTCGGATGTCCACAAAAGGAAATTCGAATCTCATTCTTTGTGCAAGCGCAAAATAAGGATTTGTGACCAATAAAAATAATTTATTGCAAAGATATATAAAGCCAAAACCTTGTTGGGACACTTTTTACACATATTGTGCATTTAAGGGCTATAAGGCAGGTTGAAGACATCATGTTGACGTTGTTGTACATCAACGTACAGATTTTCAACAGAATTTCAACATTGATTTATTTAAGTATTTTATCAACCTTTTTCAACCATTGAGCATTCAATATTGTTTCAATGTTGAAACGACGACTGACATTAATCCAACTATATTTCAAAGTTGAAGGTCGGTCGTGTGCCAGCTGGGGAGGTAGGTGGATTTAAAAATGTTACTTGCGCTCCTGGGCAATAACAATAATTGAGTACTATTCCTGATTGATTACATGAACATAAACATGAAACAGACTTGAAACTCTCAATATTGAAATTGGAAGCTATTAGTGTTCCTCTTTGTGAGTTAAAAATGTCATTGTAAAAAGTGCTAGCTTGTTCATCCCACCATTGTTATCAACAGGGTTAAAATGCCCTAATGAGAATATACCATACCTTTTGCTTCAGACTATTTAGGCCAGTTCCTGATGTCGTAACTCTGAACCTTTTGTCAATTCAGATCAAGGAGGAACTCAGGAGAATAACGACAATTCCCCTGGAGCAGAGATTCATGTACAAACTTGATCTCTACACACCAAAGCTTATAGCCCTGATGAAGGCCAAGGGAGGGGTCGTGGGGACCAAGCTGAGGCCGGTCCTGGACAATCTGAGTCAGGTGTGCTTGTTCAAAAGTGTGGTTGTTTACATTTTTTTGTAGGGAGAAAGACCTACTGTGCATCTTACACACACACACACACACACACACACACACACACACACATACTGCCCCATGCGTATGCAGACACAGCAAGTCCTGGCACACGGTAGCTTCAATGCCCCTGCATGCCCCCGTCTTCCACACATGGCTCTTGCTCCATGCACTCAAATCACTGCTCCTTGCACATGCTCTTGTGTTCTCACTTGGCAGTTCATTGTGTATTAATGGTTCAGTATTGACGGTGACACAATTATCTGTTCACAGAACCGAAGCATTGAGATGAGACGTGAAGCTGTTATCTGCGGGCTCATACTGTATCTTGGCGAGAAAAGAAAGGAACCTTTCCAAGATTGCCTGGTAAAGGATGATTTTTATAATGTCACAGTTTAAAATGTTAATGTGTTGGCACTGTAAAGGTGCAAATTCAGTGTACGGTGGAAAGCAACATTAATTCGGGGGGCTACAATCTGTGGAGTGCAGCTGTCTTGTGCCGTGTTCTATATTTTACTAAACGCTAGCTCACTGTTAAATAGATTTGATTCAATTGAACGTAATCAGCATGTTGATGGTCAATTTTAGCACATGTTCATTCTGCCCTGATAATGAAGTCACTTCAAATGATTAAAACAATTTGATTTTTTATTTGTTACTTAAGTAATGTTTTCAGTGCCATGTGTGATTCTGTGACTGAGTGATCCTGTGAGTATGCTTAGAAAGTAGGATTTCGTAAAAACTACAATTTTAATGAGACTCGGTGGAGGGGTGTAGCATGAGCCAAGGAAGAACCCATTACATTTTGGAACAGATAGATCCAAATCACAGGGCGATCCAAAAATAATTCTGTGTAATACTTCTGACTGACCACCAGAGGGCAAAAACTAATAAGATATTTGATATTATAAGGCTGTGTCCCAAACAACTAAAATGTTGCATAAATGGGCAGGGAGGCATTTTGTTTTATCAACTAATAAGTTCATATGTTGCACAGCAAATACTTTTTTGTCCCAGAACGTTTTTTTTTAACATACAAAAAATTCCCCCCATTCATTGTCAGTGGGCTGTATCTCGACGTGGTAAGGTCATAAACACACAGGTTTGGACTGGCATAAAGCTCTCGACCTAACGAATGCAGCAATACCAAGCATGTTGTGCTCACACATATTGTCTTCATTCTTCTTAAAATTGTATGCAGGAGGACAGCCGCAGTGATGCCACTCAACACACCCTCAAGATCCTGGTCGTCCATGGTGCTGATGGAGAGGACCTGGTGGAAGTGTCCATCCTTCTTGAAGGACAGGAGATGTTACCAGGATGCGCCAGTACTGCCAAAGCTTGCACGCTGCTTATGGGGCTGATCTATGCAGTCAACCTTGCATACCCCACAACACTGCGCTATGCTTTTGAGGTGTTCCAGAAAGTTTTCTTGGAACTAGATGGGATTAAGCTGTCCCCAAACATACAAGCTTTGAAGGTGAAGTTGTCTTAAATACTATTGCCATGGCAAGTACTATATAATCTTGGCTGCTGGTACACCCCAACTCACTTCTTCAGTCTTTATATGGCCCTTCAATCAATCAATCAATCAATCAATCAATCAATCAATCAAAGCTTTATTTGAGTGGCATTTTAATAAATATGAGCATTGTGATTTGTCATTTGTGTTTGTCAATGGATGTTATAGAAGTTATCTAAAATGTGGTTACCTTGAACATTTGAAATACTCCTGTTTTGAAATTATACCTACAGTATAGGTGTCTCAGTAATTATCCATTATATATTAGGCTATACTTTTCATGTATTTACCAGGTAAATGTTTAGTAATTAAACGTAAAGTAAAAAATGTTCAGAGTAAGTTAATTTAGCAATAGAAATCCATAAGCCTAGGGCCAACGGGCCTAGGATATAGACAATAAACTACCGGTGGAATGGTGGTGGAGCAATAGCGGGAGCATTTCGGATTACTAGCGGACCGCTGTCCCCGACGCTAATAATCCACCAGAGGTCCGCTTGCCATTCGATGTGCAAATGGTCAGGAACCCGCCAGCGGATTTGGCCGGAGGTCTGCCAACTCGTCCATCGGGGACCCGCTGTAGGTCCGCTAGCCTTGTGTTATATTCCACCTGGTTTGTGATAGTTGCACCTCTTGCGATGTTCTGGTGTTTGATGAGTGGTAGAAACACTTGTCTTGTTTGAAGAAGAGCAGATTGAAGAAACGACAAGCTGCACTGACAAGTGGAAAAAGCGAGAGCGCACGTTCACGCGCAGGGAGTGGGATTCTGTGGGGGAGTTAAAATTCGGCACAACACCTGACGTTTTGAGAAGTAAGAGGAAGGAGTCAATTGACAAATACATGAGGGTGTCTGCCCGGACCGTAATTATATAAAACGTATTAAATTAAAATCTTAAACATCATGTGTCTGAAATCCTTACACTAAAATGTGTGAGTAGGCATTAGCATGTGTATTCTGCATCCCCCAGGGCTTGAGCTCACAACCAGACACCAAGGGAAGTCATGTTCTTGTTGAGCCAAGTGAGAAGATGGCAGTTTGACCTGTCACAGCTAGATATTTACACTGTAGGAATCCTGCATGAACATATTAGCAAGCCTACATACTGTGATGGGAATGAGTTGTGGGACCCCGGACTGAGCATGGATTCCTGATTGATTGACTGAATAGATTGGATTGAACACAGGTGGGACTGATTGAGGTGTATGCAGACAAGACCGGTCAGATGAAGAGATGCAAACAAGATGACAAAACAGCAACAATTACAAATTTAAAAATATTGTAAAAAATAAGTAAATGTCGCAGCACAATGGAGTAGGCTACAAATTAGCATTTTTATTCTGCATCCCCATGGGCTTGAACTCTTGTTGAACTACCTGCTATGTGACAAGCCATGGTTTCACACTATAACTTAAAACCTCACAATCACAAGGGTTGCATGTGAATGTCACAGGTGCATGTAACATGGAGGTTGTTGGTTAAAATAGCGGCACCACGAGGGGCAAAAACCAAAGACTAAACAAAACCGAGGTATAGGGTGATGGCTAATGACCACTAAAGTAGTCTCGCTGGCAAGCTTTGATATTACTTACCGCTACACCTTGTTCTCTTCTTCTGCTTTAGATCGGTCATGCACAGTTCACCTTGTGCCAACATTTAAATGGCCCTGGAGGTCGCCGCCCTGGTGGTGCCAGTGGCTCTGCTCTGCATCGAGCGATTCTCCATTCTAGCCAAGGTTCTCAGTGGAGATGCCTCCAGACTTTCCGAGATACTGAAGGTCTGGCATCGTGAGACTAATTCTCCCCAAACTCCCTTGGTTTCTCAACTGAGCTGATAAATGCTTTCAATAAAATGTTTCCATTAAATTAATGCCCATGTGATACCACACGTTTGTTGAAAACAATCTTTATTAGCAACTCATACTGCAATAAAAATGAACCACAGTCAATTTGCAGCTACACTAAGAATTTAAGGCAATCAAAGTGATGACATCATTCACAACCTCTCAGACTTGGGCCTCCTCTTACTCCACCCGGCGAGCAGTGCTGCAGGAAGGCGTCCAGGAAGGTGGCAGGGCCCACAGTGGTGCCGCCCCTGCCGCTTGGCCCCTGGTCCCCTTGGAGATAACGTCCATGTCCTGGCTGCAGACGCTGCACTGCCTCCTGTGTGTGGCTGGGATGGTGGAGCTTGGCGTGCTCCCACAGACCGACTACAGCGGGCACACCACCGCGCACGACGGGATGGGAACTCACGCTTCCACTCCTGCCTCTTCGGCGGTGGCCCTTCTCCTTCTGCCTCCTCTCTGGGCCTCCCGGGCCCCAGCCTTGCCACCACCACGTCTCTGCCCAATGACAGGTTCACTTTAGCTTTTTTGTTTTCTTCTCCGCCAACATGGCGGGCCCTCTGGGGGCCTTCCCCGCCCCTGACGACACCACCGCCACCAGGCACTGGCACTGGGCGTTATACAGCTTGGGGTGCGTCCAGAAGGACAGGCAGTGCAGGAAGACCTTGCTGCAGACCTAGCAGGGGTACATCTCACCCTTTCGCCGCTGGTTGATCAGCGGCCGAGCGAGGTCGCCCTGACAGATGTCCTTCTCCCAGTTGTGCTTCTCCTTTCAGTGCAGGTAGAGCTTGGCCATGCTCGGGAACTCCATGTCATAGGAGCAGCACACCAGGAGCTTTTGCTTGGTGTCGCCATTGGTCGCCAGTGACTTTTCGCCTCCTCCTCTTTGTCTGACTTAATTGAGCCTAGTCCTCTTTTCCAGGAGCCACTCCTTGATGTGGTAGGTCCTCTGGTGGCGGTTGAGGTCCACAGGGGAGCGGAAGTTCCTAACGCAGTACGGGCACTGGGCCAGGGGCGTCTGTGGTGGCATCGGGGTTGTTGAAGGCATCCGAGGCGGGGAACTACATGGCCTTGGAGCCAGGAGAAGGCAAGTCAAGAGTCGGAGGGCTGTCGTCGTTGTCAGGGTCTTCCAGATCGCTAGAGCTGGACTGCTGGTGGTGGAGCAGCGCCTGCTCCTGGCTGAACGCCTGTCCACAGGGGGCGATGGCAGCGGCAGCAGCGACTGGTCTTCGGGGTCAGAGGTCACCGCTGCCAGTGCTGCCACACAGCCGGGACACAGAGGAGCGCCGGGAGGGCGGGGCCTTCCTGCCGCACAGTTCGCAGGGGGGGCATCGTCGACCTCATTGTTGTCATCGTGGAGATCGTGGTGGAGACGGCAGTGCAGCTGCAGGGAGGAGAGCAGGGAGAAAGCCTTGTAACAGGCCGCACACTGGTGGGGCTTGGGTAAGGGGTGCTCCCCCCACCGGTGGTGTCGCAGCTCTGCGCAGCTGTACAAGGAGGCGGCGGCAAGCAGCGGCACGAGCCTAGGGCCCCGGGCAACCGGCTTGTGGTCGGCGCGGGCCATCAGCTTGGCCAGCTAAGTCAGGGTGACTGCTGCATGTTTGCCGTCGGTGAAGGATTCCTGAGCCTGGGTGGTGCTCCAGCTGCAAGGCACTGGTGCTTTGCTCCTCCGATGCTCCTGGAGAGAGGGAGCAAGAAATGAAACAACATTCTGAATTCAGTTAAAATACTACATACGGCGAAGTGAACGGCAAAGGTATTTGGACAGCGACACATCTTTTGTTGCTTAGCCTCTGTACACTTCTAGCCTGGCTTTGCCAGACCCAATTCGCAGAGATGCGAAAGGTCTGGAGCTGATGAGTTTATTTTCGATTTCCAAGGGGTGTTATCAACGGTCGCAGACCAAAATGCCTCTGGACGCAATTGGATAGACCTACAACCAATCATGAGCAACGAAAGGTGGCTTAATTATCATATCATTGTATCAAGTGGGTATAGTCGTTGTATCAAACCCGACTTATATTAGATAAACAGTTGTGCTGGCAAATATCTGCCGGGTGGAACTCAGTTTGAATTGTGTCAAGGCCAGACTGATCTGCAGAAAGAAATAGAATGAGAGATCACATGATCAGGATGGCGAAGCAGGGCTAGCACACTTTCACTTTGCATTAGAAATGATATAATGACCGTCAGACTGGCATACTGTCAGCTTCCATTCCCGTGGGACTTCATAAGGGATCTTCTCCTTAGCAGGCTTAGCTATTTAAATGTACTGCCTACAGTATATCATGGACATAGACATAGTCCATGATCGGATGGGATAAGTATGAGGATGATGTTGACAGACTGCTAGACGACGGATAGTATAGTGAATTACCAGTTTGGGAATGTTTAAATGTCTAGCTGAGTAACTAGGCCTGGAATGAGGAACTGATTAGCACTGATAGTATACTGTAAGGACAAAGGATTCAAAGAATACCAATGTCCCTGTACTCGTACTTGTTATATGGAAAATAAACGTTCTATTCTATTCTTCTTCCTTGGTGTGCTATAGTGATTTTTCAGCCAACTTTGATTGCCAGATCTACTTAACACTCCTTTGGTCAAACACCAACAACAGCTGCATGCATTTTAACCACAGTCATGTTATCACTTCCTACCTAAAGTTATGGTTCACAGACAGAGCCAAAACAAAAATGTGTCATTGTTCAAGTACTTATGGCTTTTGGCCTACTAACTGTATGCAGTGGTAGTGCTTACTGATGCTAGTATATAGTGTACCTAATGCCTTCTAAACAGTTCTCACATCAGGGCGGGGTTAACATTTCCCATATCTCAATTAAAATCATTAGCTAGCTTAGCTAGCTACTCAAAGAGCAACGACAACCACCTAGCTACTCTCTGGACAAGTGTTTGACTAGCTAGTAACTTTAGCCAGATAAGATAATATGAGCTAGTCTAACTGACTTCAGCCATGATAAAGTACAGTCAGATGCTAACTAGCAAGTTAACGTTACCTAGTGCCTAGGCTGGCTGTCTGCTACCAAACTAGCTTAGCTTAGTTTAGCTACCTTTGCATCTGTTTTGAGGAAGCTCTACGAGCGGAAACATTCAGCATGTTGGAGAACAGGCTGTGGTCGGGATGATGTGGAGAGTTCAGCATGTTGGAGAGCAGGCCATCATTGGGGTGGTGTGGAGAGTTCAGCGGGTTGGAGAACAGGCCGTCATTGGGTTGGTGTGGAGAGTTCAGTAGGTTGGAGAACAGGCCATCATTGGGGTACTGTGGAGAGTTCAGCAGGTTGGAGAACAGGCCTAAGTCAGGGTGGTGTGGAGAGTTCAGCATGTTGGAGAACAACAGCCTGGACATATGCATTTTAACCACAGTCATGTTATCATTTCATACCCAAAGTGATGGTACACAGACAGAGCCAAAATTAAAAAAAATATGTCATTGTTAAAGTACTTATGGCTTTTGGCCTACTAACTGTATGCAGTGAAAGTGCTTACTGATGTTAGTATATAGGGTAACTTTTGCCTTCTAAACAGTTCTCATATCAGGACGGGGTTAACATTTCACATCTCGATGGAAGTCAGCTGATGTTATGTGGTGTGGAGAGTTCAGCAGGTTGGAGAACAGGCCGTCATTGGGGTAGTGTGGAGAGTTCAGCAGGTTGGAGAACTGGCCTTGGTCAGGGAGGTGTGGAGGGTTCAGCAGGTTGGAGTACAGACCTTGGTCAGGTTGGTGTGGAGGGTTCAGCAGGTTGGAGAACAGACCTTGGTCAGGTTGGTGTGGAGGGTTCAGCAGATTGGAGTACAGACCTTGGTCAGGTTGGTGTGGAGGGTTCAGCAGGTTGGAGTACAACAGCCTGGACGTATGCATTTTAACCACAGTCATGTTATCACTTCATACCTAAAGTGATGGTACACAGACAGAGACTAAATAAAAATATGTCATTGTTCAAGTATTTACGGCCTTTGGCCTACTAACAGTGAAAGTGCTCACTGATTTTAGTATATAGTATATAGTGTATATAGTGTATGCCTTCTAAACAGTTCTCATATCAGGATGGGTTTAACATTTCACATATCTCAATGGAAGTCAGCTAATGTTAGTTAGCTTAGCTAACTACTTGGAGAGCAACAACAGCCACCTAGCTACTCTCTGGACAAGTGGCTAGCTAGTATATTTAGCCTGATAAGATAATATGAGCTAGTCTAACTGAGTTTAGCCATGATAAAGTAGACAGTCCTCTATGTTACCTAAGGGAAAAGGCCACATTTGCAGCAATTCTCTTTCTGTACCTAATCCAGCAGATTGGAGAACAGGCCTTGGTCAGGGGTGTGTGGAGAGTTCAGCAGGTCGGAGAACAGGCCTTTGTTAGGGTGGTGTGGAGGATTCAGCGGGTTCGAGAACAGGCTGTGGTCGGGGTGGTGTGGTGAGTTCAGCAGGTTGGAGAACAGGCCTTAGTCAGGTTGGTGTGGAGAGTTCAGCAGGTTGGAGTACATGCTGAGTTTGGGGTGGTGTGGAGGCTTCAGCAGGTTCGAGAACAGTCTGTGGTCAGGGTGGTGTAGAGAGTTCAGCAGGTTGGAGGAAAGGCTGTCATTGGGGTGGTGTGAGGAGTTCGGCATGTTGGAGAACAGGCCATGGTCAAGTTGGTGTGGAGAGTTCAGTAGGGTGGAGAACAGGCCTTGGTCATGTTCATGTGGAGAATTCAGCAAGTTGGAGAACAGGCCTTGGTCAGGTTGGTGGGGAGGGTTCAGCATGTTGCAGAATAGGCTGTCATTGGGGAGGTGTTGAGTGTTTTGCAGGTTGGAGAACAGGCCATCATTGGGGTGGTGTGGAGAGTTTAGAAGGTTGGAGAACAGGCAATCATTGGGGTGGTGTGGAGAGTTCAGCAGGTTGGAGAACAGGCCTTGGTCAGGGTGGTGTGGACCGTTCTGCAAGTTGGAGAAAAGACCGTCATTGGGCTGGTGTGGATAATTCATCAGGTTCGAGAACAGGCTGTGGTCCGGGTGGTGTGGAGAATTCATCAGGTTGGAGAACAGGCCTTGCTCAGGGTGGTGTGGAGAGTTCAGCATGTTGGAGAACAGACCATGATTGGGGTGGTTTGGAGAGTTCAGCAGGTTGGAGTACAGGCCGCCATGCGGGTGGTGTGGAGAGTTCAGCAGACTGGAGAACAGGCCTTGGTCAGGTTGGTGTGGAGAGTTCAGCAGGTTGGAGAACAGGCCTTGGTCAGGGTCGTGTGGACAGTTCAGCAGATTCAGGAGAACAGGCCATCATAGGGATGGTGTGTAGAGTTCAGCAGGTTGGAGAACAGGCTTTGGTCAGGGTGGTGTGGAGAGTTCAGCAGGCTGGAGAACAGGCCGCCATTAGTGTGGTGTGGAGAGTTCAGCAGGATGCAGAACAGGCCGTCATTGGAGTGGTGTGGAGACTTCAGCAGATTGGAGAACAGGCCTTGGTAAGGGTGGTGTGGACAGTTCAGCAAGTTGGAGAACAGACCGTCATAGGGGTGGTGTGGAGAGTTCAGCAAGTTGGAGAACAGACCGTCATAGGGGTGGTGTGGAGAGTTCAGCATGTTGGAGAACAGGCCTTCATTGGGGTGGTGTGGAGAGTTCAGCAGTTTGGAGAACAGGCCCTCATTGGGGTGGTGTGGAGAGTTCAGCAGTTTGGAGAACAGGCCCTCATTGGGGTGGTTGGAGAGTTCAGCAGGTTGGAGAACAGGCCGTCATTGGGGTGGTTTGGAGATTTCAGTAGGGTGGAGAACAGGACTTGGTTAGGGTGGTCAGGAGAGTTCATCAGGTTGGAGAGCAGGCCGTCATTGGGGTGGTGTGGAGAGTCCAGCAGGTCGGAGAACAGGCCTTGCTCAGGGTACTGTGGAGAGTACAGCAGGTTGGAGAACACACCATCATTGGGGTGGTCTGGAGAATTCAGTGGGCTCGAGAACAGGCTGTGGTCGGGGTGGTGTGAAGATTTTAGTAGGTTGTAGAACAAGCCTTGGTCAGGGTGGTATGGGGAGTTCAGCAGGTTGGAGAACAGGCCGTCATTGGGGTGGTGTGTTTAGTTCAGCAGGTTGGAGAACAGGCCTGGGTCAGAATGGTGTGGAGAATTCAGCAGGGTGGAGAACAGGCCATCATTGGGGTGGTGTGGAGAGTTCAGCAGGTCGGAGAACAGACTTTGGTCAGGATGGTGTGGACAGTTCAGCAGGTTGGAGAAAAGACCGTCATTGGGGAGGTGTGGAGAATTCATCAGGTTCGAGAACAGACTTTTGTCGAGGTGGTGTGGAGAGTTCAGCGGGTTGGAGAAAAAGGCCGTCATTGGGGTGGTGTTGAGAGTTCAGCATGTTGGAGAACAGGCCTTGGTTAGGGTGGTGTGGAGAGTTCAGCAGGTTGGAGAACAGGCTGTCATTGGGGTGGTGTGGACAGTTCAGCAGGTTGGAGAACAGGCCTTGGTTAGGGTGATGTGGAGAGTTCAGCATGTTGGAGAACAGGCCATCATTAGGGTGCTGTGGAGAGTTCAGGTTGGAGAACAGGCCTAGGTAAGGGTGGTGTGGAGAGTTCAGCATGTTTGAGAACAGGCCATCATTGGGCTGGTGTGGAGAGTTCAGTAGGTTGGAGAACAGGCCTTGTTCAGGGTAGTGTGGAGAGTTCAGCAGTTTGGAGAACAGGCTGTGGTCGGGGTGAGTGGGATCTCTACTGATGCTAAAACCACTGTGTAGGCAATGTTGGGCACTGGTGCAACAATTGTGCATTTTATAAGAAAAGAATGACATTTCTAGTTAGTATAGCCTATACCATAATTTTACCAGATGTGGAGGGAAGCCACCTGACCCCTGAGGACCGTGAGAGGTAAAATCCAAGATGGCCGACCATCCCTTGGGTTTAATTTTCAAACGCACTTAACTTTGGAACCAGTGTAGAAAAACATGTATGGGGTAATTTCCAACAAAATTGGTGATGCCACTCAGTGATACTTTTGAGATTGCTAGAACTCAAGGATCAAGGTCAAATTACATAGCAAGCACTCTTGATGTTCTGCCTGAGTGCTACCTGGGTTGGAGTAATGTTCTCTAGTTTCAGACTTCTGTGTGGAGAGCTGTGACCTCACATCGTTCACACCCATACTACTCACTTGTTAGGCCATACATCAGCACCGCAAATCGCTTCAGCAGTAACACTGATTTTTCACGGACCTCACTTGACATGCATAGTTCGTTGAAAGCATAATTCACTTCTGTGAAAGACTTCCATGCCCCCCCACACAAACACACACACACACACCTGCACACACACACACAAACACACTGGAGAGGGACAAATGAATGGACGACCATTCTCTTAGTTCATTTGAAAACAATGTTTTTTAAATTAAATTGATTGATTGTGATGATGTTCCATCAGCAGTAGTCATGTCACATGACCAGGTAGATGATCCTGGTATATAATAATGCCCCTTAAAAGATAAGACATTAGATTAATATGATTAAATATAGGCTCATCAAGACATTACATAGTTATATGTTAGACATATTATCAGCCCTATTTATTAAATAGCCTACATAAAGACAATGTTATCAACATATGCAAATGATCCAGTTATACAAATATGTCCAGTATGTCCACATCTAAATACAATTCAACATTTAAAATGGCTAGATAGCAAATCATTCGTTAATCTGAAACTATTGGGCAATTTGGACGTTTAAAATGTTATACTATTATGTAGTCCTACTCATGTTAGCTAGCATGTAAAAATGTTTCAGCTAATATGAATTATGCATAAATTACTTTCTAGCCATCTTATCGCATTAAAATTACTGTGGCTCTGTACAGTTTAATTCAATCAAAATCAAAACAACCTTTTGTTGCAAGAAAACTGTTCTAAACTAAATCAAAATACATCTTTAATGTTCCAATAAAACTGGTAGGTAGCTAGCTAACAAGCAAAGCCTACTCAGGTTAGCTAGCAAGCAAAAAAAAGCAAGAATGTTCTCATGAATAAAGTTTCAGATTCAGCAATTACATACCTTTATCCTGTGCTATTTTATCCTTCTGCAATATTATTCTCTTGAGTGCCAGTCCAGCAGGTTCTTTTAAGAGCTAGGGCTGGCCCAGAACATTCGAAATTCAAAGTTCTCAATGTTCAGAATGTGTTTCTCATGTATCCTCAGCATATTATAAAATAAAAAAGCACACGCAACACACGCAGATGCATGAGGCCAACTGCAAAGAAATCCGTTGTGTGGAAATATCGGAGCGCATATTCAAGGCTGGATATAACAAGACAAGGAATTCCCTTCTCCTTGACAGTGGACAAAGGTGTCTTCCTGGCACACAACCTGAGTGAATATAGGCTAGGTAAGGCTTATATCACATTGTATCGTGCTCAGCTTTAGTATCTGTAATGTAGCCCCCCATTGGATCTATAATTAACTCCAATTGTTTTTCTCTCTTGGATGGCGAGAATTCAGAGCTTCGTTTGCGAACACCAACGATTGTGCGTACCGTACAAAATCACATTCAGGCCAGCCCAGTTAGGAGCCAAAGCCAGATTTTATGTAGACATAGTACCGATACACACACATCATTATCATTATTATTATTTTTCAATCATTTACTCAATCACTCATGCACACACACACACACTTTTTTCTCCATTGATAGTACAGTATGCCTCTCTTCTTTCAATACAAAAATGAAAGTGAAACTAAACGCTATGCACACAACAAGCCTACAGCAGCAGAACATGTGTTTTTACACAAGTAGGTTACACTCAAAGCTTCAGTTAGCATTATTGACACAAGCTATTAGTAAGTTAGACAGACAAACTATGACATTTCCATCCATTCCAAAGTCCCCACAAGCAAGTTAACTTCAGACTTAGTCCTCCAAGAAGGCGGAAAAATCTCTGCAGCTCTGCCTTCCGCCATACTTGTGAAACAACAACAAATCCACGTTGAATCACCGTGGTTTCAAAGTGCAGTAATCAAACACGGTTTTAATGATAATACATTTTGAGATGGTAATACTAAACATTATGAATTTTTTAACTGTGGTTTATCGCGAAACCAGTAACTGTTTCTTCCCTATTGGTCTAGAACCTGTCATTCATGGACAGGTCAGAGCAGTACAGAACATGCCAGAGACAGAAGACAAAGCTGCACTATACTACTACTGAGGTTTTTAGGCATGCTTGAGTATCTAACAAACTCTGCCAGATGTGAGTGCACCTCTATGGAATCTTCTAGAGGGTGAGGTAGCTTGGCATTGGAAGTCAGAGCAAAAGAAGAACTTAGAAATGCCGTAGCTGCTTGTGAGCAGTGCCCCGGTGTTAAAGTACTACAATGTTAACAAAGAAGTAACACTGGCAGTGGACACAAGCTCTGAATGCCTGGGAGCAGTGATACTGCAAGAAGAACAGCCAGTGGCGTACAGCACGAGGTCTCTCACTGTGAGAAGAGGTACACTTACATAGAAAAAGAGCTGTTGGCGATTGTGTATGGATTTCAGCAATACATCTATATATCTGTATAGTAAGACAGTACAAGTGGAGATGGATCACAAGCCCCTTGAAACAGTGTTTTAGAAATCTCTCCAAAAAGCTCCTCCAGGACCCCAGAGGGCACTGATGAGACTATAGTCCTAAAATCTGCGTGTCACTTACAAGCCTGGTAAAGAGCTGTACACCGCAGACACGCTGAGCCGAGCCTTGACAAGACGAGTTACTAGCACATCTACTATCAGCTCATCTACCAATCTCAGAAGAGAAGCTGAACACAATGAGAACTGCAACAGCAGATGAGGAACTGCAGATGGTCATGGGAAGTGGTCCAGTGGTCCAGACAGAAATATGACAAGTTCCCATGGACACCTGATGGAAATATCTACAAGAGATATCTGTGACACCTGCTGAAGACCAGATAAATGACTTCACAATCACGCCCTCTAGACCTGGAGAACTGTCCTTCAGTCAACAGTGCACCAGCAGAGAGTAACAGTGCAATCACCTGAAATCACCAGTGAGAGGGACTGTGACACCCACTGTGGACAGGGGAGAACAAGTGAAAGGAACTATGACACTCATGGCTCAATCAGTCAAGAGGCCACGGTGTGGTAGACTGATTAGAGCGCCAAAACGTCATTCTCCTTTAAAGACAAGTCAGCGTTCTGAATCGCAGACTTCAATACTATATGGTATCCCAGAAATTGATGTAATTTGTCCCAATACATAGTATGCCACATGCAGGATGGCAAAAATACCAGGATGTCCTATTACATCCGGTCATATTGTGCAGTTTGCAAGCCAGCACACTTCTCTGGCTATTCTGACCCACAATCCTGTGCTCAGTGGAAATGATGGCGCTTGGTTGAATCCCAACTGTGGACAAATGTCACTTCATGGAAAGTGACGGATGTGGTGATGCATACTGCGTGTGTACTTTCTAGGGGCAGCTGTAGTACATACTGGTAGAAAAAAGTAGAAGTATGCAATTCGGAACACAGCCAACATTTACTTTATATGCTTTGATAGAAAAAAAAGTGCAGGTAGAGTTCTCCACCAATAGAGTGCTAAGCGGAAGCAGGAAGTGGAAACCCCCATCGGACCTTAAATCGGATTGTAGTGAACGGCGGATGACAAATATTTTTTGGATCCTGTTTGAATTGTGCCATGACCACAACATATGTTTGTCAATTTAAAACATTTCCACCCCCCCACCCCCCCCTCTTCATGGTGCCCATAGGCGGCTGCCCATACCCCTATTCACACGGGACTAGGGGACCTCATGGGGACCTCATCTGATTTAGAAATGACCTAGGGCCTCATTTATAGAACTGCTTCTAAAGTTGCTTACTTTACAATGCTGGGGAAATTGCTTAATGAAAGGAATCAAGTAACTGGAAATTACAAGTTACTGGAAAAAGTAATCTGATTACAATAAGCTGTTACTTTGTAATCAGTTTCTCCAAACACTGTTACTTAAGAAAGTTAAATAATGCACAAAAAATTCTGATCCATAACAGTGCGCATCATGTCCCACATCGACTTATGCCAGTTAGTTCAATGCCAGTTTCCCATTATAAATCACAGTCAACCCTAAACTTGGGGGTTGAGTGCGCCGCCTTTGTCACACCCTAATTAACGCGCACGGTTGAACTAATGGTCAATGAACCTCCCCATTTATCTGTTCATAAATGGCGACTGCATGATGACAATGACAGAGATTTCAGTGTAAAATAGAAGCTCATGCAGCGGAGGATGATGCAAGACTGTCATGCTGGCTGAGTGACAAGGCGTCGGCCTCATAAATTGAAGATTAGATAGGTTCAATCACCTATTAGGGAGAGGTAATGTCAATTTATTTTACATAATGTATAGGGCCTATCAATTTCACAGCTTTTCACATACTTTTGCCATCGGAATTGCTGTTTGTACTTTCTCCAGAAATTTACTTAGCCTACACATGGGTCAGAGTGTTTGTAGAGAAGCGCACATTCTCCGACATTCTCACATCAAGTTCATTTAAAAAAATTAAAAAAATACCAAAGGTTGCTTAGAAAGTGCTGTATGCATGCTTTTGTACAGTACTTACGCACGTTTATAAATGAGGCCCCTAGTGCGGTGCATTAGCACGGGATGAGAGAACTCACTAGTATTCAGTGAAGCAGATCATTTAGACATGACAAATCATTATTTAAAAAACATGCAGAAAAACTGTAGCCTATGCAATCTATTCAATTCAAAAAACAGAGAAAGAAAAAAAAAACATGAACCCAAATCACAGAGATGACTAATATTATCACATCTGTGCTTGGCCAAATATGTTAGGTAGACAAATTTGAGGTGGAATTTTTACTTGCTACAAATACTTTTCAAAATACTACAGATTACAGACATGGTGGATTCGCAAGGATTTAAGATCAAATTACTAGAGGTCCCCAGGTACTGTAATTCTAGTCTCATGCCAATAGAGCTTGTGTCACCTACAGTTAGGTCCATAAATATTTGGACATTGACACTGTTTTCATAATTTTGGCTCTGTACACCACCGCAATGGATTTGAAGTGAAAGAATCAAGATGTGTTTTAAGGGGAGACACTACAGTTGAATAGGATTGTTTTCCTTTAAAGATATCCTTATGCATTTTTACCACTTTAATCTTCACATCAAGATAAATATTTTTTGTATTAAACATTCTCTCTCAAAAAATGTTTACATATGCAAATTAGGCAATGACTCATTAAATATGCATACAATTGCATATATTTCAGTACCTACTATCTAAACAATGGATGAAGTCAGGTTTAAAGTTTTACTTTTGTTTTGATAATATACTAACAACTTAAATATTTACAGCTGGGTTTGTGAATACAAGCTTATTTTCAAAATATATTGAAATAAAGACTGCATACACCCATTCAAAATACTTTTTGGAGTATTTTTAGACAGGAAATGCAACCTAAAATGAAAAGACAACAAGATCCAGCTGTAAATATTTGTTGTAATTCCTACACTGTTCACCTGATTTGGATGTAAATGCACTCAAATTGAGAGTATTATTATTATTATTATTATTATTATTATTATTATTATTTTGCACTTGTTTGCATCACATGTTGAATGTTTAATTTAGAATCCCTTGTGGTGGTGTACAGAGCCAAAATTATGAAAATTGTCCAAATATTTATGGTCCTGTATACCAATGGCTCTCACTTGCCACAATGAACCCAACACTATCACATTCTCCCAGTCCTTCATGCTTTCAACGGGGCGTATAGTATTGGTTGGTAGAGCACAGAAGAAGACTGCCTGGGAGACAAAGAAAGACTCCCCATTGGTCAATGATGCTTTCAATGAACTGCAATGCCAAGTGAGTTCAGTGAAGAATCAGTGTTACTACTGGAGAGATGTGTGGTGCTGATATACGACCCAACCAGTGAGCAGCGCAGACGTAAATGATGCCAGGAAACAGCTCTCTACACACAAGTCTGGAACTAGAGAACATTCTTTCAACCCAGGCAACACTCAAGCAGAACATCAAGAGCACTTGCTATGTAATCTGACCTTGATTCTTGGGTTCTGGCATTCTGAAAAGTATCATTAAATGAGTGCATCCTCAATTTTGTTGGAAATGGCACCTTAAATGTTTTTCTACACTGGTTCCAAAATTAAGCACGTTTGAAAATTCAAGGTCGAGTCTGACTTCCCACACACCTGAAAATAAACCTCATGGTCAGTATTACCTATAGAAATGTCATCCTTTTTTCATAAAATGCACAATTGTTGTGATGTCTGAGGATCCTGGTCTCACTGCTTTACCCCAAATATTGAAAAATCTGCAAGAGGAAAAAGACAGATGTCTGGGTCAGTGACTGTCATTACAAATAGATTCACATAACCTCATCAACAGTATTGCCAGTCACTGATTTTGCTGGTGTGTTTTCAAGTACTCTAAAGCATGGGTTCCAAAACTCCATCAATGTGGGCCTCCCTTCTGAAAACAGTGACACACCCGCACCCCCCCCCAAATTTGTCCATTTTGCAAGGCAGCGTTAGCTAGCCCATAACGTTACACAGCTAAGTTAGCTCGGTGGCACATGTTGCTAGTTAACGTTATGACGTTTTCGCACTATCCACACATTTAGTATACATCTCTCCCATTATTTATTTCGATCTTCTGACCTTTAAAATCACATTTCATTCATAAAAACCATAGACATTTAAAAAAATAAAAAACATGTTTTTCCTTCTTTTTTTTCTAACCATCCCTCCGCGCCTCCCCTGAATTTCTTTGGGCCCCCCAGGGGAGGCCCGCCTCACAGTTTGGGAACCCATGCTCTAAAGAAAACACAGGTGATGCTAAATGTATACTATGTGCCTATACTCTCTCTCACCTTTGCAAGTGTTGTTGTTCTTTTTCTCTTTCATTTTCACTACAAGGGCCATATTCTCCTCCTCCTCCTTTTTCTGTTTTTCTTTTGTCGTCATCTTTCTATCTTTCTCCTCTTTCTCCTCTTCTTTCCTGGCCTTCTTCCTCTCCTCCTCTTCTTTCCACTTCTTCATGTCCTCCTCAGCTCTCTCCCGGCGCTTCTCTTCAGCTATCTTCTCTTCAGCTATCTTCTCTTTATGTTTTTCCTTTTCTTTCTGCTTTCTATCATTCTCCTCCTCTTTCCTAGCCTTCTTCCCCTCCTCCTCTTCTTTCAACTTCTTCATGTCCTCCTCAGCTCTCTATGGGCGCTTCTCTTCAGCTATCTTCTCTTTCTGTTTTTCCATTTCATTTTCTTTCAGCTTTCTATCTTTCTCCTCTTTCTTTTTCTGTTTCTCCTCCTCTTTCCTGGCCTTCCTCTGCTCAATCTTTTCCTGCTGTCTCATCTTATATTCACTCCTCACCTTTTTCAGGTGAGCAAAGATTCCCCCAGATGTCTCAGATGGCAGCTGGTCACTGGTCGCCAGCTCCCCAGAGGGACTCTGAACAGAGACATCAGGAGACATCCTGGCTGTCTCCCTCCTCCTCCTCTCCTCTTCATCCCTCCTCCTCCCCTCATCTTCCTCCCTAATCTCTGTCCTCAACCTGGTCATCCTCTGGTCCAACTCCCTGACCATGAGGGCCATCACACTATCCAGGTGCTTCTTCTCCATTTGCCTCTCTCTCTCCTGGCTCCTTCTCTCTACCTCCTCCATCATCCTGGCTATCTCGCTCCTCCTCCTCTCACCTTCCTCCCTCAACTCCATCCTCACACTGGCCATCCATGGCTCCAACTCCCCGATCATGGGGACCATCACATCCTCCAGCTGCTTCTGCCACATTTGCCTCTCTCTCTCCAGGCTCCTTCCCTCTCTCTCCTCCATCATCTTCGCTGTCTCGCTCTGCCTCCTCTCATCTTCCTCCCTCAACTCCACCTTCAACCTGTTCATCCTCTGGTCTACCTCTCTGAACATGAGGTCCTTCTCTCTCTCCTGGCTCCTTCCCTCTCTCTCCTCCAGGCATTCATTTATCACCCTGGCTGTCTCACTCCTTCTCCTCTCCTCTTCCTCACTCCTTCTCCTCTCCTCTTCCTCACTCCTTCCCTCTCTCTCCTCCATCATCTTCGCTGTCTCGCTCTGCCTCCTCTCATCTTCCTCCCTCAACTCCACCTTCAACCTGTTCATCCTCTGGTCTACCTCTCTGAACATGAGGTCCTTCTCTCTCTCCTGGCTCCTTCCCTCTCTCTCCTCCAGGCATTCATTTATCACCCTGGCTGTCTCACTCCTTCTCCTCTCCTCTTCCTCATTTCTTCTCCTCTCCTCTTCCTCACTCCTTCTCCTCTCCTCTTCCTCACTCCTTCTCCTCTCCTCTTCCTCACTCCTCCTCCCCTCATCCCTCAACTCCACCCTCAATGTGGTCATCCACTGGTGGATGAGGTTTCTCTCTCTCTCCTGGCTCTTTGCCTCCCTCTCCTCCAGACATTCATTTATTATCCTGGCCGTTTCGCTTCTCCTCCTCTCCTCTTCCTCATTCCTTCTACCCTCATCTTCCTCCCGCAACTCCTTCCTCATCCTGGCCATCCGCTGGTCCACCTCTTTAATCATGAGGTCCCTCTCTCTCCCCTGGCTCCTTCTCTCTCTCTCCTCCATCACCCTGGCTGTCGCATCACTCCTCCACTCCTCTTCCTCAGCCATCATCCCCTCATCTTCCTCCCTCAACTCCTTCCTCATCCTGGCCATCTGGTCGTTTATCCGTCTTGTCATGAGGACCTGCATGCGCTCCAGACGCTCCTCCAGCTTTCTCTCTTTCAGCCTCTCAAGCCTCCTTGACTCTCTGTCCGCCAGGCGGTTTTTCAACTTCCTGGGTGTCTCGCCCCTCCTCTTCTCCTCTTCCTGCCTCCTCCTCGCCTCCTCTTCCTCCCTCAACTCCCGCTGGTCGATGAGGTCCCTCTCTCTCTCCTGGCTCTGCGCCTCTCTGTCCTTCATTTGATAAACCAGCATCCTGGCTGTCTCGCTCCTCCACATCTCCCTCTCCTGACTCCTCCTCCTCTCGCCTTCCTCCCTCAACTCCCTCGTCAACATGGCCATCCGGCGGCCCGTGTCTCTGGCCATGTTCTGAAGGCAATCCTTCACCCAGACCACCTGTCTGTTCTCATGGTCCTCCAGAGCTGCCATCATCACTACCTCCCAGGGCTGGCTCATTCCTGCAGGCTGGGGGGGGAGGGGGGGCACAGGGACAACCAGTCACACAAGGTCACATTCATGCAGTCAATACACTGTAGTACAGTGATCATACGATGTCACAGTGCATTGACGGCTCCTATCATGGCACAGCACTATTATACATAGCTTCAGTGTTGCAAGATGAGTGCACTGGCTACTGATATTAATAGCAGAGCAATAAAATACATCACAATACCTTGCTCTGACAGTTATATACATATTGTAGCATTTTATATCACAGCAAGCACACTGTGGCTATGCAGCACTTTACAACACGAACAGTGGGCCCATACCTACTGTAGCTGTAGAACTAGTTTAGGTAGTAAGTAAGAAAAGACAAGAGAAAGGAACTGGATGAGAAGGTAGAAAAACTGCTGGTCAAAGCTATCAGTCTGCTATGTGTAGGATTACAGTACCATGATGTGAGTACCCAGTGCACTGTGACATCTTGAAGCCTACCTTTTAGCTTTATTATCATCATATTGCTCAAATGTAACATGCTCCATCAAGGTAATAGCCAAGTGGAAATGAAATAAGACCTATTAGGGGACTGGAGGGGGTATGCCATGCGGTGTGTGCTGCCTGTGACAGAAATCATCAGCACTAGCTACTATTTTCCCTGAAGCGCTCCAGATAGTTACAGACACTCAAAACTGACGAGCTTCAGTTTTACAAGATGCCACAGTGCACTGGCTACTGCTATCAATAGCAGAGCAATACAATACAGTGCTCCTAAAATAGGTTATATACAGTACCACTTCATATCGCAGCGAGCATACTGTAGCTATACAGCTGTTTACAACACAGGACAGTAGGTCTAGCTGTACAGCACTTTACAACATACAACAGTAGTCATATACCTACTGTAGCGAATGTACTTACTTTACAGCACAATAGACCTATACCTAGCAGCACATTAGGCCTATATTTAGATATACAGGACTTTACAACACAGCACGGTAGGCCTAGCTGGATAACACTTTACAAAACAGAAACCAAAAGAATCAAGTATTATTATTATTATTATATGTATCTGCCCCAGTCTGACTGAAGTCCTATAAAGCAACTGGTTATTCACCAGATCACTGATGAAGAGGCCGTTCACCCAGGGACTCATATTACCCAGAGCCATCACTGCTAGTCCTCTAATCTACCAGTATCAACACATAATTTA
The DNA here is from genome assembly GCF_949987555.1 of Borostomias antarcticus. Lineage (NCBI taxonomy): Eukaryota > Metazoa > Chordata > Actinopteri > Stomiiformes > Stomiidae > Borostomias > Borostomias antarcticus. Next base: position 5,995,528 of record NC_140252.1, read on the forward strand.
TATGACAACTTGGTTAAACAAAGCTCAGAGAGCAATATGTACTCTATTCTGTCTTCAATTGGGGGTGTTTTTGTCAAAGAAAGTAGGCTAATACAGAATAATTTTAGACAATTCCTACTCTAAAGTTCATCCCCATTATGGACTTACTTGATTTCTCTAAGTCAGTGTGTCAAATCCAGAAGTCACTAGCTACTCTGATGAGGTGGAATGGATCACTGACTATTTAAGTGTCTGTGTCAACAACGTCTACTATGACATCATGAAAGCGATGGGAGATGTAACGTGACGAGGCGCCCTCTAGTGGTTTTGGTAGGGGTGTGTAAGTGTTGGAGTCGGACTGATAAGTGCATTTTTGAAATAGGATATCTACATTAGGTAAACACGGGTGTAATTAATAAAAAGCCGAGGTTGCTGCGAGTGGTTGCTACGCAAAGCGTTCACTAAGTGAAGTGACAAGCACCAACCCCCCTCTCCCCCCGCCGGGACGGCTCCCTCTCCATCTCTCCTCCCCGCTAGGTAGATTTGGGGAGCGTTCTTTGAGCGCGAAGGACGACCGAGAGGCGAGATTAGCGTTCGTTCAAGTAATAAAAAAAAAAAAAGTCCCATAACAATTGAATTGGTAGTAGGCTATTTAGAGGTTGGTCATTTCTCCGAGTGAGAATTGTGAAGCGTGGTGAGTGAGCGTGAGAATAGGCTGCAATGCGTGTAGTGTCTGAAACTTGGCAGCCCCGGGTTTCATTGATCTAGCGGTCAGTAAATTCGACCAAATTTCAAGAGGTGGACATCACTGGATTCATCTCGACATACAGATAATTCAAGAGCAATTGACTCATGTTTACGAAGCACACCAACATAGTGCTCTGATCAGCTGCACTCTCCAGTGAAGTTCTCAAAACGCGACAGATGCCCGGATCCGTAGTAGCCTATAGTTCTCATTGTATTAACCTACATTACAGTAATTTAGCAGACGCTTTTATCCAAAGCAACTAACAATAATTGCATTTAACGTAGGAAAAGCCAATGTAGGCTACTAGCCTAGGCTACTTCCCAGAACTTAAAAGTGCATCTCCTTTCTAAAACAAGTGACTAAGAGCATAATCTAGTGCTGAAGGCAAAGTGCAAGAATAGCAATCTAAAATACAATAGAGGGAGGATCGTTGTAGTTCTCTCTGTAAAATAACTAAAACTTAGGCCTAACATAAAGAAATAAAAAGTACCTTTGAGAAACCGCACGTTATTGCGGCAGAATTTGATATCGTTAATAGGCTAGTTTATGGCTTTGTCAATCCATTGATATCTATTTATAATTATTTCAAGTTTTTCTCCCTATGCAAAAGATGGGGCGGTTGTGTGAACCCAACCAGTAGAGAGAGTAGTTTTACGCTTTGGCTCCCTTGCTTGGAGAACATACAGTATCTCACAAAAGTGAGTAGGGCCTACACATCTCACATTCTTGCTAATATTTTATTATATCTTTTCATGGGACAACCCTATTGAAATGAGACTTTGATATAACTTAAAGTAGTGAGTGTACAGCTTGTCTAGCAGTAGAGATTTACTGTCCTCTGAAGATAACTCAACACACACAGCCATTAATGTCCACACAGCCATTAATGTCCACACAGCAACAAAAGTGAGTACACCTCAGTGAAAATGTCCAAATTGTGCCATTTTCCCTCCCTGGTGTCATGTGACTCGTTAGTGTTAAAAGGTTTCAGGTGTGAATAGGGAGCAGGGCTGTTAAATTTGGTGTTTTCTCTCTCATACTGGTCACTGGACGTTCAACATGGCGCTTCATGGCAAAGAACTCTCTGAGGATCTGAAAAAAGGAATTGTTGCTCTTCATAAAGATGGCCTAGGCTATAGGAAGATTGCCAACTCCCTGAAACTGAGCTGCAACACAGTGTCCAAGATCATACAGCGGTTTACCAGGACAGGTTCCACTCGAAACAGGCCTCGCCGTGGTCGACCAAAGAAGCTGAGTCCACGTGTTCAGCGTCTTATAGAGAGGTTGGCTGTAAAAAACAGACGTATGAGTGCTGCCAGCATTGCTGCAGAGGTTGAAGAAGTGGGGGGTCAGCCTGTCTATGCTCAGACCATACGCCGCACACTGCATCAAATCGGTCTGCATTGCCGTCGTCCTAGAAGGAAGCCTCTTCTGAAGCTGATGCACAAGAGAGCCCGCAAACAGTTTGCTGAAGACAAGCAGTCTAAGAACATGGATTACTGGAACCATATCCTGTGGTCTGATGAGACCAAGATGAACTTATTTGGCTCAGATGGTGTCAAGCATGTGTGGCGGCATCCCGGTGAGGAATACAAAGACAACTGTGTCTTACCTACAGTCAAGCATGGTGGTGGTAGCGTCATGGTCTGGGGCTGCACGAGTGCTGCCGGCACTGGAGAGCTGCAGTTCATTGAGGGAAACATGAATTCCAACATGTACTGTGACATTTTGAAGCAGAGCATGATCCCCTCCCTTCAGAAACTGGGCCGCAGGGCAGTTTTCCAACATGATAACGACCCCAAACACACCTCCAAGATGACCACTGCCTTGCTAAAGAAGCTGAAGGTAAAGGTGATGGACTGGCCAAGCATGTCTCCAGACCTAAACCCAATTGAGCACCTTTGGGGCATCCTCAAGCGGAAGGTGGAGGGGCGCAAGGTGTCTAACATCCACCAGCTCTGTGATGTCATTATGGAGGAGTGGAAAAGGATTCCAGTAGCCACCTGTGCAGCTCTGGTGAATTCCATGTCCAAGAGGGTTAAGGCAGTGCTGGATAATAACGGTGGTCACACAAAATATTGACACTTTGGGCACAATTTGGACATTTTTCACTGAGGTGTACTCACTTTTGTTGCCAGCTGTGTGGACATTAATGGCCATGTTGAGTTATCTTCAGAGGACAGTAAATCTCTACTGCTACAGTATATAAGCTGTACACTCACTACTTTAAGTTATATCAAAGTCTCATTTCAATAGGGTTGCCCTAGAAGATATAATAAAATATTTGCAAGAATGTGAGGTGTGTACTCACTTTTGTGAGATACTGTAGATGGTTAAGTGGGCTTTCTGGAGCGTACAGGGAAAATAGTAAGCTAGTGCTGATGATTTCTGTCATGGGCAGCATACGCTGCATACCCTCAGTCCCCTAATAGGTCTTATTTCATTTCAACTTGGCTATTAACTTGATGGAGCATGTTACATTTGAGCAATATGATGATAATATGGCTAAAAGGTAGGCTACAATATGTCACAGTGCACTGGCTGCTATCATGTACAGAACTCCTACACATAGTAGCTTCAGTTTTACAAGATGCCACAGTGCACTGGCTACTGCTATCAGTACAATACAGTACAGTGCTCCTAAAATCCCTATGTTATATACAGATGCCCTCAGCTGCAGGACCATCTCCTTTGATGATTTTACCTCTTTTGAATACCACGCTATTGTCTTAAAATGCCAGCCCCCAGTTCTGGCAGTAACCGTGTATACAGTAGGCCTCCCAAACAATGCCCTGCCTTCTCTACAGAATTTTCAGAACTCCTGTCCATCATCCATACAAATTATGATAAGATTATCATCTTTGGAGATTTCAACATACACATGGATACTGAGGCGGACTGGAAAGCCAGGGACTTTATCAACCTCCTAAACTCCATGGATTTTACCCAACATATCACTGAGCCAACCCACAACCGCGGCCACACCCTTGATTTAGTGATTACTAAGGGCCTGACTATCACTGTCTCCTCTATTAGTGAACTCGCTCTCTCCGACCATTTCTGTATCTTCTTCACTGCATTGGTTCCTAAAGTCAAAAGTAGTACTGAGCGCTTTATCAAGAAACGTTATCTTACCTCCGCAGTAGCCGATAGTTTTAGAGAAATAATGATCACAAACAATTTATCAACTCCAGAAGTGGGGCCGTCAGGAACTATTGAAGACTTAGCAACCTTTAAGAAAAAGTTACATGTTTTATCTTGTAATTAATGTCCACTGTGTGTTATTAATTCAATTAATAATGAATTAATATTGAATTAACATACCGTATTAGCTTGTGGTTTGTGTCGATGTGCATCAGTGACTTTGGGCTCGGGACAGAGTAGGTCCTCCTCACGACACATCCTAACCTTGTCATCCTTGACACAATGTTGGTAGTGTCGACTCGGTGCATCGATGAACGAATTCTATCCCACTGAACCCAATGTCTCTGTGCCCTTAGCAGACCCAGCATCATTCTATAGCCAGCATTTGGGTTGCTTGTGTGGATCTCTGACACAAGGGTGTCCAGTTCCTCATCATTTAATGTGCTGTACTGAGCCCTCAGAGACAACCCCCATTCTGTCATACGCCTCTGAAGGGTCTTTCTAGACACACCAAACATCTTAGCAATGGCTGTCTGCGATAATCCCAAGGAGGTGGGTTATGTACTCCTCATCAATCACCACCCTGGGACGTCCATCCCTTCCCTTCTCATGGTCAACAATGATGCGGGTCTCTTGATTTTGGGTGCAGGCCATCTGAAGTACTTGAAAAAGTGCATCATATACTTCATGTATATCTACCTGGCCTGACACTGCACTTAGGACCACCAGCTACTGAGAGCATACAAACTCTAGGTAGTCGTAATCCACCGGGACACGATCCAGCCAACCTGTCAGTTGTGTTTCAAGCCTTTGGAGTACATGGTGTAGCAGTAATTCCTGAAAAAAAAATTGCAGTTACAAAAAACAAGACAAGATTTAGTTCTTGATATTCTTTCTAAATACAACGCAAATGTGTCTCATTCCATTCTGAAATAAAACTTAAATCACTTTGCTTTTGAACAGCTGCCCGCAATAACCCAATCGCCCCACTAGTTAATTGCTAGCTAACTTTAGCTAGCAAGTTTCTATGGTCATGCGCAAGCTTAGCCACTCGCGCAACTCGACAGCATAGCCTGATGTTGAGTTGCTGACAACCCCCCTTTGGATTTTGACATTTTTTTCAGAGAACCAGCCGATAATCTGGTAGTGAGTAATTTTCTGCCTGTAAATATGAATCCCTGCTGGTTCAAAATCCAAAGGGGGGGGGGGCTAGAGCGAGCATAAACTAGGTAACAATTTATCATTGCGAAGGACGTTGATGAAGAAAAAGAACAAGTGGAGCATAATATCGATAAGATTTCCAGAGTAACAAACTACTTTTTGGGAATATAGCTAGCTACACTTACCCTACCCTAGGAGTCAGAGTGCGGGACTGATCCATCCTTCGTAGCTTGTCGTCTCTGGGCTCTAATCTCCGCGCAAAATGAGTCAAAATCCTCTCTTGTGATTGGTCAAGCGCTCTTGAAAGTCCTCTCTTGTGATTAGCCAAGCACTGCACTCAATCACTCACTGCGTCCCGCCCCCCAACCTGCTCTAGCCTCTCTGTTTACAAGTTACGCCTCTCGGTTTACAAGTTACAAGTGAGTTTTGACCAAGCCCCCAGGATTCGAAATCTAAAGTGAAGCCCTATGGAACCGCGCCATCTTGGCTAAATTTGTAGTCATTTGGCTATTTCCGGTGACTTTTGTACTTGCGCAGTTGTGCTTTTCTGTCCTACGCGCGTCCACGACAAGCCCCCAGGATTCGAAATCTAAAGTGAAGGCCTATTGAACCGCGCCATCTTGGCTAGATTTGTAGTCATTTTGCTATTTCCGGTGACTTTTGTACTTGCGCAGTTGTGCTTTTCTGTCCTACGCGCGTCCACGCACGTTCCCGGCTCTCCCCGCTTTGATTTAGCAATGAAAACCGGCTTGCATATGAACCTGTTTTTGTAAAATATATCCATTGGAGAAATAATTTTTTCATCCAGGCATCTTAGTTTTAACAGGTTAATTATAGCTGAAGATGTTTTGCTTGCTAGTAGATGGTATTCATTCCGTTCGCGATAACATTATTGCAGCCAGGCTAAATTCCTCCAGGGAGCGAGTGACAGGCGAGTTGAAAAGCTTCACTCCCCGCCAGCAGGAGCTTTGGCCGCTGCTACCGCATCTCGGATAACCCGCTGAGTTTGTGGCTGCTATTTCACATTCGCCCTTGATCAATCCCAATAACGATCCATGGCAATAATGAATCAATCGTTCAGATCGGCAGTGCTGCATCCACGTTACAACATCATTGTTAGCTTTATTAACATAACCATAGCCTAGATTTATCTCTCTAACGTTAGGCTATCCATCTTACACCAGTCGGCCATTCGATAGCTAGAAACGGTCAACGCCAACATTGACCGTGGACGCGCGTAGGACAGAAAAGCACAACTGCGCAAGTACAAAAGTCACCGGAAGGCCAGAAAAGCACAACTGCGCAAGTACAAAAGTCACCGGAAATGGTCAAATGACTAAAAAATTGCCAAGATGGCGCGGTTCAATAGGGCTTCATTGTTGATAGCGGTCAGTGAATGGAGTGGCTGTATCCAGTTCTATTAATACATCCATGGTCCACGAACAAGTTCTGTGAAATGCAATGAAATGAAAACCGGCTTGCATATTAAAACCTGTTTTTGTCAAATATATCCATTGGAGACATTCTTTTTTACCCAGGCATCTTAGTTTTAACAGGTTAATTATAGCTGAACATGTTTTGTTTGCTAGTAGAAGGTATTCATTCCATTCACGATAACGTTATTGCAGCCAGGCTAAATTCCTCCAGGGAGCCAGTGACAGGCGAATTGAAAAGCTTCACTCCCCGCCAGCAGGAGCTTTGGCCGCTGCTGCCGCATCTCGGATAACCCGCTGAGTTCGTGGCTGCTATTTCACATTCGCCCTTGATCAATCCCAATACCGATCCATGGTAATAATGAATCAATCGTTCAGATATAGGTTGGGTTCCGGTGCATAGTTGAAATGGTAGTGGGATATGGTGATAAACTGGAGTGATCATTTGACAGCAATTATTAGCCTTTTCCAGAAATGGACAGAAACAGGATCTTTTTTAGAATAACAGGAATTTATTCACATACAATGGAAAGGAGTTGATATTTAGGAATAAAGATGAAACGATACACTGCCATTCAACAATCCACAATAATTAGCCTACATGGTTAAGTTTGGGTGTTTTCAGTCAACGTTGGCGTTGACCGCTTCTAGCTTCTATATCGAATGGCCGACTGGTGTAAGATGGATAGCCTAAGGTTAGAGAGATAAATGTAGGTTATGTTAATAAAGCTAACAATTATGTTGAAAAATGCATGCAGCACTGCCGATCTGAAAGATTGATTCATTATTACCATGGATCGGTATTGGGATTGATCAAGGGCGAGTGTGAAATAGTAGCCACGAACTCAGCGGGTTATCCGAGATGCGGCAGCAGCGGCCAAAGCTCCTGCTGGCGGGGAGTGAAACTTTTCAACTCGCCTGTCACTGGCTCCCTGGAGGAATTTAGCCTGGCTGCAATAACGTTATCGCAAACGGAATGAATACCATCTACTAGCACACAAAACATGTTCAGCTATAATAATATCTCCAATGGATATATTTGACAAAAACAGGTTAATATGCAAGCCGGTTTTCATTGCTAAATCAAAGCGGTGAGAGCCGGGAACGTGCGTCTACATTTCGTGAACTTGTTCGTGGACGCGCGTAGGCCAGAAAAGCACAACTGCGCAGGTACAAAAGTCACCGGAAAGCCAGAAAAGCACAACTGCGCAAGTACAAAAGTCACCGGAAATAGTCAAATGACTACAAATTTGCCAAGATGGCGCGGTTCAATAGGGCTTCATTTGTGATAGCGCTCAGTGAATGGAGTGGCTGTATCCAGTTCTATTAATACATCCATGGTTTGGACCCAAATTTATCAGGAATATAATGGGACAAAACTGGAGGCGCGAGGATTCAAACTTGTATTGTCAGATTTGAGAGGTTGTGAGCGCCGATTTGTGGTTGTACTGCAAACATATTGCAGGTGCAAAAGTCACAGGTTTGTGGACATATTCTGCGGATACAAGTGCTACATATTCTGCGGATACAAGTGCACATATTTATTTTACATGTTCTTAAATCGAGTCTGCAGGTGCAAATATCAAGATACAAGTGCCCATCTTTATTGTACAAGTTCTCACATCGAATCTACAACCTCTCGAGTTTTGACCCAAATCTACCTTCATACAAGCTTGCCAAATGATGAGGACAAGGCAGGTCGCTAAGCTAGCCTAGCACTAAGCTAACATTAGCTAGGAGCAGTGCAAGCAAATACAACGTTGCCCAAACCACCGTTCAAGTTTATGAAGTAAATTGTGTGATATTATGGCATATAACTGTTCTGTTGTTTGATAGGTACAATGAAAACCTTCAATGGACGATGGACATCTCACACGTCTTGTCTCATTCAAGCCAACCTCTTTATTTAATACCCCCTAAAACACATCTACTCGTCATGACATAACGTGCCTACGTATCACGTATCAGAACCTGTCACTACAATAACGTAACTTATTGATTTAAGAAAAAGAAAGAAAAAGAAGTTATTTGCAAGAAAACACCGTCTCTAGCCAAGTGTGATAAACAGTAGCAGTAGCACCTCAGCAGCGGACGGCTGCTAGCAGTAAAAGTGAAGAAGAGCCAGCAAGCACCAGCCATGATGTGCCGGTGCCCATAACTCCGCAGTGACGAGGCTGAAGTTAGAACCCGTTTCTCAGAACCCGTTTGAAATTATCCGGTCCAACTTAAAAAAAAAAAAAAAGGTTCAAATCGGGATTGAATCAAGTTTTAAAGAAAACTACCCAAAATGTCACGGGTTCTATACTACACAGTGGTAGTAGACCCCCTCCCGGTCTAACTCGTGGAGTTTCATGAGATTCTGATGTGGCATTTCAAAATAAAAGCCTTCTAAAGTCTCGAAAACTGCTTAAATCAGGATTAAGGGCTGGAAAGGCCTGGAACCTCATTTTCAGGCATGTATGGATGGCAGCAGCGTCTTAAGTATAAGATGGCTAATTACCGCTCTAAAATGAGAAAGCGTGAAGTACCTTGTCCTGAGCTTGATATCAAGTCCTTGGAAAGGAAATCCCCTGGTAAGAGAAATCCTGCAAAAAATTGCAAGAGACCGAAGAGAGCAGAGGTCAACTACCTCCCTCCACATCCAAGTGGAGAAACTAGCGACAGTTTGGAGACAGAGAGACAGGAGCTTCTTAACGAGGTAAAGAAGAAGAACAACGCCAAGGTCATTCAAGAAAAAATGGCCAAAACTTTCTCCTGTCGAAGGCTGGAGGTTGTGAGTGGTAGTCCAGCGCTGATGACTTCAAAGAGAGATGGCCAGCTTTGTTCTGTGAAGCTGACCCAGCTGGCATTTCAACGTTGATTCACGGGTGATTCAACGTCATTTGACTATGTGAATCAACGTTGGATTAGGCTTTGATTTTGAAAGGTGAATTAACGTTGATATCGCGACGTTGTTCCAACATCTTACTCTTCAACATGGGTGAATTAAGGTCTTACAATCACTGTTGAATATGTGTTGAATTTGAAAGGTGAATCAACTTTGAAATCCCAACTTTGTTTCAACGGCTTACTTTTTAACATGGGTAAATTAAGGTATTTGAGTCAACTTTGCATCACTGTTGAAACTGCAAATTTGTTTCAACTTCTTACTTTTCAATCATGTAGCCACAGAGAACAAAGGCGTGAACTTTTTACAATTTTATTTTAGATTAGAATCAAGATGCACATGTAGGCCTACAACAGCAGTGAATGGGGTTGCAACACTGACAACTGTGCAAATAGCAACAACATCAATCCAACAATAATGTGAAAAATAAGTGTTTGTGGCACTGGCATGCACACACACAAACACATTTTGTGACATACTTCTATACAGCAATGCTACAGAAAAAGGCATTCACAGTCAATCTGCCGGCTGGTAACAGCTTTTAGCTTTCTAAACATACAACCTCTGCAGCACAATACGACCCAGGATGTAGCCTATGTTAAAGTGCGAAAGCAAAACCAACTTAGTTGCAAGCTAAACAATATTAACCTTACAATCTACAAGTAGCGGCAGAAGTTGGACAACAAGGGAATGACTGGCACATTGCTCAGCTTGTATATAAGTAGATACTAGCTACGTCCAGCTAGTGCGAGACAAACATTACACATGATGCAACGCAACAAAATTTCCAAAGAAACTACGGTGTCCATAATACGACATCCTCGGATGTCCACAAAAGGAAATTCGAATCTCATTCTTTGTGCAAGCGCAAAATAAGGATTTGTGACCAATAAAAATAATTTATTGCAAAGATATATAAAGCCAAAACCTTGTTGGGACACTTTTTACACATATTGTGCATTTAAGGGCTATAAGGCAGGTTGAAGACATCATGTTGACGTTGTTGTACATCAACGTACAGATTTTCAACAGAATTTCAACATTGATTTATTTAAGTATTTTATCAACCTTTTTCAACCATTGAGCATTCAATATTGTTTCAATGTTGAAACGACGACTGACATTAATCCAACTATATTTCAAAGTTGAAGGTCGGTCGTGTGCCAGCTGGGGAGGTAGGTGGATTTAAAAATGTTACTTGCGCTCCTGGGCAATAACAATAATTGAGTACTATTCCTGATTGATTACATGAACATAAACATGAAACAGACTTGAAACTCTCAATATTGAAATTGGAAGCTATTAGTGTTCCTCTTTGTGAGTTAAAAATGTCATTGTAAAAAGTGCTAGCTTGTTCATCCCACCATTGTTATCAACAGGGTTAAAATGCCCTAATGAGAATATACCATACCTTTTGCTTCAGACTATTTAGGCCAGTTCCTGATGTCGTAACTCTGAACCTTTTGTCAATTCAGATCAAGGAGGAACTCAGGAGAATAACGACAATTCCCCTGGAGCAGAGATTCATGTACAAACTTGATCTCTACACACCAAAGCTTATAGCCCTGATGAAGGCCAAGGGAGGGGTCGTGGGGACCAAGCTGAGGCCGGTCCTGGACAATCTGAGTCAGGTGTGCTTGTTCAAAAGTGTGGTTGTTTACATTTTTTTGTAGGGAGATAGACCTACTGTGCATCTTACACACACACACACACACATACTGCCCCATGCGTATGCAGACACAGCAAGTCCTGGCACACGGTAGCTTCAATGCCCCTGCATGCCCCCGTCTTCCACACATGGCTCTTGCTCCATGCACTCAAATCACTGCTCCTTGCACATGCTCTTGTGTTCTCACTTGGCAGTTCATTGTGTATTAATGGTTCAGTATTGACGGTGACACAATTATCTGTTCACAGAACCGAAGCATTGAGATGAGACGTGAAGCTGTTATCTGCGGGCTCATACTGTATCTTGGCGAGAAAAGAAAGGAACCTTTCCAAGATTGCCTGGTAAAGGATGATTTTTATAATGTCACAGTTTAAAATGTTAATGTGTTGGCACTGTAAAGGTGCAAATTCAGTGTACGGTGGAAAGCAACATTAATTCGGGGGGCTACAATCTGTGGAGTGCAGCTGTCTTGTGCCGTGTTCTATATTTTACTAAACGCTAGCTCACTGTTAAATAGATTTGATTCAATTGAACGTAATCAGCATGTTGATGGTCAATTTTAGCACATGTTCATTCTGCCCTGATAATGAAGTCACTTCAAATGATTAAAACAATTTGATTTTTTATTTGTTACTTAAGTAATGTTTTCAGTGCCATGTGTGATTCTGGGACTGAGTGATCCTGTGAGTATGCTTAGAAAGTAGGATTTCGTAAAAACTACAATTTCAATGAGACTCGGTTGAGGGGTGTAGCATGAGCCAAGGAAGAACCCATTACATTTGGAACAGATAGATCCAAATCACAGGGCGATCCAAAAATAATTATGTGTAATACTTCTGACTGACCACAAGAGGGCAAAAACTAATAAGATATTTGATATTATAAGGCTGTGTCCCAAACAACTAAAATGTTGCATAAATGGGCAGGGAGGCATTTTGTTTTATCAACTAATAAGTTCATATGTTGCACAGCAAATACTTTTTTGTCCCAGAACGATTTTTGTAACTTTTTTTTTTAACATACAAAAAATTCCCCCCATTCATTGTCAGTGTGGGGAATTGAAACGGCTGTATCTCGACGTGGTAAGGTCATAAACACACAGGTTTGGACTTGCATAAAGCTCTCGACCTAACGAATGCAGCAATACCAAGCATGTTGTGCTCACACATATTGTCTTCATTCTTCTTAAAATTGTATGCAGGAGGACAGCCGCAGTGATGCCACTCAACACACCCTCAAGATCCTGGTCGTCCATGGTGCTGATGGAGAGGACCTGGTGGAAGTGTCCATCCTTCTTGAAGGACAGGAGATGTTACCAGGATGCGCCAGTACTGCCAAAGCTTGCACGCTGCTTATGGGGCTGATCTATGCAGTCAACCTTGCATACCCCACAACACTGCGCTATGCTTTTGAGGTGTTCCAGAAAGTTTTCTTGGAACTAGATGGGATTAAGCTGTCCCCAAACATACAAGCTTTGAAGGTGAAGTTGTTGTCTTAAATACTATTGCCATGGCAAGTACTATATAATCTTGGCTGCTGGTACACCCCAACTCACTTCTTCAGTCTTTATATGGCCCTTCAATCAATCAATCAATCAATCAATCAATCAATCAATCAATCAATCAATCAAAGCTTTATTTGAGTGTCATTTTAATAAATATGAGCATTGTCATTTGTCATTTGTGTTTGTCAATGGATGTTATAGAAGTTATCTAAAATGTGGTTACCTTGAACATTTGAAATACTCCTGTTTTGAAATTATACCTAAAGTATAGGTGTCTCAGTAATTACCCATTATATATTAGGCTATACTTTTCATGTATTTACCAGGTAAATGTTTAGTAATTGGGGGACAAAGAAATGTTATTAAATGTTAATTTAGCAATAGAAATCCATAAGCGGAGGGCCAACGGGCCTAGGATATAGACAATAAACTACCGGTGGAATGGTGGTGGAGCAATAGCGGGAGCATTTCGGATTACTAGCGGACCGCTGTCCCCGACGCTAATAATCCACCAGAGGTCCGCTTGCCATTCGATGTGCAAATGGTCAGGAACCCGCCAGCGGATTTGGCCGGAGGTCTGCCAACTCGTCCATCGGGGACCCGCTGTAGGTCCGCTAGCCTTGTGTTATATTCCACCTGGTTTGTGATAATTGCACCTCTTGCGATGTTCTGGTCTTTGATGAGTGGTAGAAAAACTTGTCTTGTTTGAAGAAGAGCAGATTGAAGAAACGACAAGCTGCACTGACAAGTGGAAAAAGCGAGAGCGCACGTTCACGCGCAGGGAGTGGGATTCTGTGGGGGAGTTAAAATTCGGCACAACACCTGACGTTTTGAGAAGTAAGAGGAAGGAGACAATTGACAAATACATGAGGGTGTCTGCCCGGACCGTAATTATTTAAAACGTATTAAATTAAAATCTTAAAAATCATGTGTCTGAAATCCTTACACTAAAATGTGTGAGTAGGCATTAGCATGTATATTCTGCATCCCCCAGGGCTTGAACTCACAACCAGACACCAAGGGAAGTCATGTTCTTGTTGAGCCAAGTGAGAAGATGGCAGTTTGACCTGTCACAGCTAGATATTTACACTGTAGGAATCCTGCATGAACATATTAGCAAGCCTACATACTGTGATGGGAATGAGTTGTGGGACCCCGGACTGAGCATGGATTCCTGATTGATTGACTGAATAGATTGGATTGAACACAGGTGGGACTGATTGAGGTGTATGCAGACAAGACCGGTCAGATGAAGAGATGCAAACAAGATGACAAAAATGCAACAATTACAAATTTAAAAATATTGTAAAAAATAAATAAATGTCGCAGCACAATGGAGTAGGCTACAAATTAGCATTTTTATTCTGCATCCCCATGGGCTTGAACTCTTGTTGAACTACCTGCTATGTGACAAGCCATGGTTTCACACTATAACTTAAAACCTCACAATCACAAGGGTTGCATGTGAATGTCACAGTTGCATGTAACATGGAGGTTGTTGGTTAAAATAGCGGCACCACGAGGGGCAAAAACCAAAGACTAAACAAAACCAAGGTATAGGGTGATGGCTAATGACCACTAAAGTAGTCTCGCTGGCCAGCTTTGATATTACTTACCGCTACACCTTGTTCTCTTCTTCTGCTTTAGATCGGTCATGCACAGTTCACCTTGTGCCGACATTTAAATGGCCCTGGAGGTCGCCGCCCTGGTGGTGCCAGTGGCTCTGCTCTGCATCGAGCGATTCTCCATTCTAGCCAAGGTTCTCAGTGGAGATGCCTCCAGACTTTCCGAGATACTGAAGGTCTGGCATCGTGAGACTAATTCTCCCCAAACTCCCTTGGTTTCTCAACTGAGCTGATAAATGCTTTCAATAAAATGTTTCCATTAAATTAATGCCCATGTGATACCACACGTTTGTTGAAAACAATCTTTATTAGCAACTCATACTGCAATAAAAATGAACCACAGTCAATTTGCAGCTACACTAAGAATTTAAGGCAATCAAAGTGATGACATCATTCACAACCTCTCAGACTTGGGCCTCCTCTTACTCCACCCGGCGAGCAGTGCTGCAGGAAGGCGTCCAGGAAGGTGGCAGGGCCCACAGTGGTGCCGCCCCTGCCGCTTGGCCCCTGGTCCCCTTGGAGATAACGTCCATGTCCTGGCTGCAGACGCTGCACTGCCTCCTGTGTGTGGCTGGGATGGTGGAGCTTGGCGTGCTCCCACAGACCGACTACAGCGGGCACACCACCGCGCACGACGGGATGGGAACTCACGCTTCCACTCCTGCCTCTTCGGCGGTGGCCCTTCTCCTTCTGCCTCCTCTCTGGGCCTCCCGGGCCCCAGCCTTGCCACCACCACGTCTCTGCCCAATGACAGGTTCACTTTAGCTTTTTTGTTTTCTTCTCCGCCAACATGGCGGGCCCTCTGGGGGCCTTCCCCGCCCCTGACGACACCACCGCCACCAGGCACTGGCACTGGGCGTTATACAGCTTGGGGTGCGTCCAGAAGGACAGGCAGTGCAGGAAGACCTTGCTGCAGACCTAGCAGGGGTACATCTCACCCTTTCGCCGCTGGTTGATCAGCGGCCGAGCGAGGTCGCCCTGACAGATGTCCTTCTCCCAGTTGTGCTTCTCCTTTCAGTGCAGGTAGAGCTTGGCCATGCTCGGGAACTCCATGTCATAGGAGCAGCACACCAGGAGCTTTTGCTTGGTGTCGCCATTGGTCGCCAGTGACTTTTCGCCTCCTCCTCTTTGTCTGACTTAATTGAGCCTAGTCCTCTTTTCCAGGAGCCACTCCTTGATGTGGTAGGTCCTCTGGTGGCGGTTGAGGTCCACAGGGGAGCGGAAGTTCCTAACGCAGTACGGGCACTGGGCCAGGGGCGTCTGTGGTGGCATCGGGGTTGTTGAAGGCATCCGAGGCGGGGAACTACATGGCCTTGGAGCCAGGAGAAGGCAAGTCAAGAGTCGGAGGGCTGTCGTCGTTGTCAGGGTCTTCCAGATCGCTAGAGCTGGACTGCTGGTGGTGGAGCAGCGCCTGCTCCTGGCTGAACGCCTGTCCACAGGGGGCGATGGCAGCGGCAGCAGCGACTGGTCTTCGGGGTCAGAGGTCACCGCTGCCAGTGCTGCCACACAGCCGGGACACAGAGGAGCGCCGGGAGGGCGGGGCCTTCCTGCCGCACAGTTCGCAGGGGGGGCATCGTCGACCTCATTGTTGTCATCGTGGAGATCGTGGTGGAGACGGCAGTGCAGCTGCAGGGAGGAGAGCAGGGAGAAAGCCTTGTAACAGGCCGCACACTGGTGGGGCTTGGGTAAGGGGTGCTCCCCCCACCGGTGGTGTCGCAGCTCTGCGCAGCTGTACAAGGAGGCGGCGGCAAGCAGCGGCACGAGCCTAGGGCCCCGGGCAACCGGCTTGTGGTCGGCGCGGGCCATCAGCTTGGCCAGCTAAGTCAGGGTGACTGCTGCATGTTTGCCGTGGGTGAAGGATTCCTGAGCCTGGGTGGTGCTCCAGCTGCAAGGCACTGGTGCTTTGCTCCTCCGATGCTCCTGGAGAGAGGGAGCAAGAAATGAAACAACATTCTGAATTCAGTTAAAATACTACATACGGCGAAGTGAACGGCAAAGGTATTTGGACAGCGACACATCTTTTGTTGCTTAGCCTCTGTACACTTCTTGCCTGGCTTTGCCAGACCCAATTCGCAGAGATGCGAAAGGTCTGGAGCTGATGAGTTTATTTTCGATTTCCAAGGGGTGTTATCAACGGTCGCAGACCAAAATGCCTCTGGACGCAATTGGATAGACCTACAACCAATCATGAGCAACGAAAGGTGGCTTAATTATCATATCATTGTATCAAGTGGGTATAGTCGTTGTATCAAACCCGACTTATATTAGATAAACAGTTGTGCTGGCAAATATCTGCCGGGTGGAACTCAGTTTGAATTGTGTCAAGGCCAGACTGATCTGCAGAAAGAAATAGAATGAGAGATCACATGATCAGGATGGCGAAGCAGGGCTAGCACACTTTCACTTTGCATTAGAAATGATATAATGACCGTCAGACTGGCATACTGTCAGCTTCCATTCCCGTGGGACTTCATAAGGGATCTTCTCCTTAGCAGGCTTAGCTATTTAAATGTACTGCCTACAGTATATCATGGACATAGACATAGTCCATGATCGGATGGGATAAGTATGAGGATGATGTTGACAGACTGCTAGACGACGGATAGTATAGTGAATTACCAGTTTGGGAATGTTTAAATGTCTAGCTGAGTAACTAGGCCTGGAATGAGGAACTGATTAGCACTGATAGTATACTGTAAGGACAAAGGATTCAAAGAATACCAATGTCCCTGTACTCGTACTTGTTATATGGAAAATAAACGTTCTATTCTATTCTTCTTCCTTGGTGTGCTATAGTGATTTTTCAGCCAACTTTGATTGCCAGATCTACTTAACACTTCTTTCGTCAAACACCAACAACAGCTGCATGCATTTTAACCACAGTCATGTTATCACTTCCTACCTAAAGTTATGGTTCACAGACAGAGCCAAAACAAAAATGTGTCATTGTTCAAGTACGTATGGCTTTTGGCCTACTAACTGTATGCAGTGGTAGTGCTTACTGATGCTAGTATATAGTGTACCTAATGCCTTCTAAACAGTTCTCACATCAGGGCGGGGTTAACATTTCCCATATCTCAATTAAAATCATTAGCTAGCTTAGCTAGCTACTCAAAGAGCAACGACAACCACCTAGCTACTCTCTAGACAAGTGTTTGACTAGCTAGTAACTTTAGCCAGATAAGATAATATGAGCTAGTCTAACTGACTTCAGCCATGATAAAGTACAGTCAGATGCTAACTAGCAAGTTAACGTTAGCTAGTGCCTAGGCTGGCTGTCTGCTACCAAACTAGCTTAGCTTAGTTTAGCTACCTTTGCATCTGTTTTGAGGAAGCTCTACGAGCGGAAACATTCAGCATGTTGGAGAACAGGCTGTGGTCGGGATGATGTGGAGAGTTCAGCATGTTGGAGAGCAGGCCATCATTGGGGTGGTGTGGAGAGTTCAGCGGGTTGGAGAACAGGCCGTCATTGGGTTGGTGTGGAGAGTTCAGTAGGTTGGAGAACAGGCCATCATTGGGGTACTGTGGAGAGTTCAGCAGGTTGGAGAACAGGCCTAAGTCAGGGTGGTGTGGAGAGTTCAGCATGTTGGAGAACAACAGCCTGGACATATGCATTTTAACCACAGTCATGTTATCATTTCATACCCAAAGTGATGGTACACAGACAGAGCCAAAATTAAAAAAAATGTCATTGTTAAAGTACTTATGGCTTTTGGCCTACTAACTGTATGCAGTGAAAGTGCTTACTGATGTTAGTATATAGGGTAACTATTGCCTTCTAAACAGTTCTCATATCAGGACGGGGTTAACATTTCACATCTCGATGGAAGTCAGCTGATGTTATGTGGTGTGGAGAGTTCAGCAGGTTGGAGAACAGGCCGTCATTGGGGTAGTGTGGAGAGTTCAGCAGGTTGGAGAACTGGCCTTGGTCAGGGAGGTGTGGAGGGTTCAGCAGGTTGGAGTACAGACCTTGGTCAGGTTGGTGTGGAGGGTTCAGCAGGTTGGAGAACAGACCTTGGTCAGGTTGGTGTGGAGGGTTCAGCAGATTGGAGTACAGACCTTGGTCAGGTTGGTGTGGAGGGTTCAGCAGGTTGGAGTACAACAGCCTGGACGTATGCATTTTAACCACAGTCATGTTATCACTTCATACCTAAAGTGATGGTACACAGACAGAGCCAAAATAAAAATATGTCATTGTTCAAGTATTTACGGCCTTTGGCCTACTAACAGTGAAAGTGCTCACTGATTTTAGTATATAGTATATATAGTGTATGCCTTCTAAACAGTTCTCATATCAGGATGGGTTTAACATTTCACATATCTCAATGGAAGTCAGCTAATGTTAGTTAGCTTAGCTAACTACTTGGAGAGCAACAACAGCCACCTAGCTACTCTCTGGACAAGTGGCTGGCTAGCTAGTATATTTAGCCTGATAAGATAATATGAGCTAGTCTAACTGAGTTTAGCCATGATAATGTAGACAGTCCTCTATGTTACCTAAGGGAAAAGGCCACATTTGCAGCAATTCTCTTTCTGTACCTAATCCAGCAGATTGGAGAACAGGCCTTGGTCAGGGGTGTGTGGAGAGTTCAGCAGGTCGGAGAACAGGCCTTGGTTAGGGTGGTGTGGAGGATTCAGCGGGTTCGAGAACAGGCTGTGGTCGGGGTGGTGTGGTGAGTTCAGCAGGTTGGAGAACAGGCCTTAGTCAGGTTGGTGTGGAGAGTTCAGCAGGTTGGAGTACATGCTGAGTTTGGGGTGGTGTGGAGGCTTCAGCAGGTTCGAGAACAGTCTGTGGTCAGGGTGGTGTAGAGAGTTCAGCAGGTTGGAGGAAAGGCTGTCATTGGGGTGGTGTGAGGAGTTCGGCATGTTGGAGAACAGGCCATGGTCAAGTTGGTGTGGAGAGTTCAGTAGGGTGGAGAACAGGCCTTGGTCATGTTCATGTGGAGAATTCAGCAAGTTGGAGAACAGGCCTTGGTCAGGTTGGTGGGGAGGGTTCAGCATGTTGCAGAATAGGCCGTCATTGGGGAGGTGTTGAGTGTTTTGCAGGTTGGAGAACAGGCCATCATTGGGGTGGTGTGGAGAGTTCAGAAGGTTGGAGAACAGGCAATCATTGGGGTGGTGTGGAGAGTTCAGCAGGTTGGAGAACAGGCCTTGGTCAGGGTGGTGTGGACCATTCTGCAAGTTGGAGAAAAGACCATCATTGGGCTGGTGTGGAGAATTCATCAGGTTCGAGAACAGGCTGTGGTCCGGGTGGTGTAGAGAGTTCAGCAGGTTGGAGGAAATGCTGTCTTTGGGGTGATGTGAAGAGTTCAGCAGGTTGGAGAACAGGCCTTGCTCAGGGTGGTGTGGAGAGTTCAGCATGTTGGAGAACAGACCATGATTGGGGTGGTTTGGAGAGTTCAGCAGGTTGGAGAACAGGCCGCCATGCGGGTGGTGTGGAGAGTTCAGCAGACTGGAGAACAGGCCTTGGTCAGGTTGGTGTGGAGAGTTCAGCAGGTTGGAGAACAGGCCTTGGTCAGGGTCGTGTGGACAGTTCAGCAGATTCAGGAGAACAGGCCATCATAGGGATGGTGTGTAGAGTTCAGCAGGTTGGAGAACAGGCTTTGGTCAGGGTGGTGTGGAGAGTTCAGCAGGCTGGAGAACAGGCCGCCATTAGTGTGGTGTGGAGAGTTCAGCAGGATGCAGAACAGGCCGTCATTGGAGTGGTGTGGAGACTTCAGCAGATTGGAGAACAGGCCTTGGTCAGGGTGGTGTGGACAGTTCAGCAAGTTGGAGAACAGACCGTCATAGGGGTGGTGTGGAGAGTTCAGCATGTTGGAGAACAGGCCTTCATTGTGGTGGTGTGGAGAGTTCAGCAGTTTGGAGAACAGGCCCTCATTGGGGTGGTTGGAGAGTTCAGCAGGTTGGAGAACAGGCCGTCATTGGGGTGGTTTGGAGAGTTCAGTAGGGTGGAGAACAGGACTTGGTTAGGGTGGTCAGGAGAGTTCATCAGGTTGGAGAGCAGGCCGTCATTGGGGTGGTGTGGAGAGTCCAGCAGGTCGGAGAACAGGCCTTGCTCAGGGTACTGTGGAGAGTACAGCAGGTTGGAGAACACACCATCATTGGGGTGGTCTGGAGAATTCAGTGGGCTCGAGAACAGGCTGTGGTCGGGGTGGTGTGAAGATTTTAGTAGGTTGTAGAACAAGCCTTGGTCAGGGTGGTATGGGGAGTTCAGCAGGTTGGAGAACAGGCCGTCATTGGGGTGGTGTGTTTAGTTCAGCAGGTTGGAGAACAGGCCTGGGTCAGAATGGTGTGGAGAATTCAGCAGGGTGGAAAACAGGCCATCATTGGGGTGGTGTGGATAGTTCAGCAGGTCGGAGAACAGACTTTGGTCAGGATGGTGTGGACAGTTCAGCAGGTTGGAGAAAAGACCGTCATTGGGGAGGTGTGGAGAATTCATCAGGTTCGAGAACAGACTTTTGTCGAGGTGGTGTGGAGAGTTCAGCGGGTTGGAGAAAAAGGCCGTCATTGGGGTGGTGTTGAGAGTTAAGCATGTTGGAGAACAGGCCTTGGTTAGGGTGGTGTGGAGAGTTCAGCAGGTTGGAGAACAGGCTGTCATTGGGGTGGTGTGGACAGTTCAGCAGGTTGGAGAACAGGCCTTGGTTAGGGTGATGTGGAGAGTTCAGCATGTTGGAGAACAGGCCATCATTGGGGTGCTGTGGAGAGTTCAGGTTGGAGAACAGGCCTAGGTAAGGGTGGTGTGGAGAGTTCAGCATGTTTGAGAACAGGCCATCATTGGGCTGGTGTGGAGAGTTCAGTAGGTTGGAGAACAGGCCTTGTTCAGGGTAGTGTGGAGAGTTCAGCAGTTTGGAGAACAGGCTGTGGTCGGGGTGAGTGGGATCTCTACTGATGCTAAAACCACTGTGTAGGCAATGTTGGGCACTGGTGCAACAATTGTGCATTTTATAAGAAAAGAATGACATTTCTAGTTAGTATAGCCTATACCATAATTTTACCAGATGTGGAGGGAAGCCACCTGATCCCTGAGGACCGTGAGAGGTAAAATCCAAGATGGCCGACCATCCCTTGGGTTTAATTTTCAAACGCACTTAACTTTGGAACCAGTGTAGAAAAACACGTATGGGGTAATTTCCAACAAAATTGGTGATGCCACTCAGTGATACTTTTGAGACTGCTAGAACTCAAGGATCAAGGTCAAATTACATAGCAAGCACTCTTGATGTTCTGCCTGAGTGCTACCTGGGTTGGAGTAATGTTCTCTAGTTTCAGACTTCTGTGTGGAGAGCTGTGACCTCACATCGTTCACGCCCATACTACTCACTTGTTAGGCCATACATCAGCACCGCAAATCGCTCCAGCAGTAACACTGATTTTTCACGGACCTCACTTGACATGCATAGTTCGTTGAAAGCATAATTCACTTCTGTGAAAGACTTCCATGCCCCCCCACACAAACACACACACACACACCTGCACACACACACACAAACACACTGGAGAGGGACAAATGAATGGACGACAAATCTCTTAGTTCATTTGAAAACAATGTTTTTTAAATTAAATTGATTGATTGTGATGATGTTCCATCAGCAGTAGTCATGTCACATGACCAGGTAGATGATCCTGGTATATAATAATGCCCCTTAAAAGATAAGACATTAGATTAATATGATTAAATATAGGCTCATCAAGACATTACATAGTTATATGTTAGACATATCATCAGCCCTATTTATTAAATAGCCTACATAAAGACAATGTTATCAACATATGCAAATGATCCAGTTATACAAATACGTCCAGTATGTCCACATCTAAATACAATTCAACATTTAAAATGGCTAGATAGCAAATCATTCGTTAATCTGAAACTATTGGGCAATTTGGACGTTTAAAATGTTATACTATTATGTAGTCCTACTCATGTTAGCTAGCATGTAAAAATGTTTCAGCTAATATGAATTATGCATAAATTACTTTCTAGCCAGCTTATCGCATTAAAATTACTGTGGCTCTGTACAGTTTAATTCAATCAAAATCAAAACAACCTTTTGTTGCAAGAAAACTGTTCTAAACTAAATCAAAATACATCTTTAATGTTCCAATAAAACTGGTAGGTAGCTAGCTAACAAGCAAAGCCTACTCAGGTTAGCTAGCAAGCAAAAAAAAGCAAGAATGTTCTCATGAATAAAGTTTCAGATTCAGCAATTACATACCTTTATCCTGTGCTATTTTATCCTTCTGCAATATTATTCTCTTGAGTGCCAGTCCAGCAGGTTCTTCTAAGAGCTAGGGCTGGCCCAGAACATTCGAAATTCAAAGTTCTCAATGTTCAGAATGTGTTTCTCATGTATCCTCAGCATATTATAAAATAAAAAAGCACACGCAACACACGCAGATGCATGAGGCCAACTGCAAAGAAATCCGTTGTGTGGAAATATCGGAGCGCATATTCA
This sequence comes from Borostomias antarcticus, assembly GCF_949987555.1. Lineage (NCBI taxonomy): Eukaryota > Metazoa > Chordata > Actinopteri > Stomiiformes > Stomiidae > Borostomias > Borostomias antarcticus. The sequence continues at coordinate 6,018,134 of NC_140252.1, forward strand.
AGGCTGGATATAACAAGACAAGGAATTCCCTTCTCCTTGACAGTGGACAACGGTGTCTTCCTGGCACACAACCTGAGAGAATATAGGCTAGATAAGGCTTATATCACATTGTATCGTGCTCAGCTTTAGTATCTGTAATGTAGCCCCCCATTGGATCTATAATTAACTCCAATTGTTTTTCTCTCTTGGATGGCGAGAATTCAGAGCTTCGTTTGCGAACACCAACGATTGTTCGTACCGTACAAAATCACATTCAGGCCAGCCCAGTTAGGAGCCAAAGCCAGATTTTATGTAGACATAGTACCGATACACACACATCATTATCATTATTATTATTTTTCAATCATTTACTCAATCACTCATGCACACACACACACACTTTTTTCTCCATTGATAGTACAGTATGCCTCTCTTCTTTCAATACAAAAATGAAAGTGAAACTAAACGCTATGCACACAACAAGCCTACAGCAGCAGAACATGTGTTTTTACACAAGTAGGTTACACTCAAAGCTTCAGTTAGCATTATTGACACAAGCTATTAGTAAGTTAGACAGACAAACTATGACATTTCCATCCATTCCAAAGTCCCCACAAGCAAGTTAACTTCAGACTTAGTCCTCCAAGAAGGCGGAAAAATCTCTGCAGCTCTGCCTTCCGCCATACTTGTGAAACAACAACAAATCCACGTTGAATCACCGTGGTTTCAAAGTGCAGTAATCAAACACGGTTTTAATGATAATACATTTTGAGATGGTAATACTAAACATTAGGAATTTTTTAACTGTGGTTTATCGCGAAACCAGTAACTGTTTCTTCCCTATTGGTCTAGAACCTGTCATTCATGGACAGGTCAGAGCAGTACAGAACATGCCAGAGACAGAAGACAAAGCTGCACTATACTACTACTGAGGTTTTTAGGCATGCTTGAGTATCTAACAAACTCTGCCAGATGTGAGTGCACCTCTATGGAATCTTCTAGAGGGTGAGGTAGCTTGGCATTGGAAGTCAGAGCAAAAGAAGAACTTAGAAATGCCGTAGCTGCTTGTGAGCAGTGCCCCGGTGTTAAAGTACTACAATGTTAACAAAGAAGTAACACTGGCAGTGGACACAAGCTCTGAATGCCTGGGAGCAGTGATACTGCAAGAAGAACAGCCAGTGGCGTACAGCACAAGGTCTCTCACTGTGAGATGAGGTACACTTACATAGAAAAAGAGCTGTTGGCGATTGTGTATGGATTTCAGCAATACATCTATATATCTGTATAGTAAGACAGTACAAGTGGAGATGGATCACAAGCCCCTTGAAACAGTGTTTTAGAAATCTCTCCAAAAAGCTCCTCCAGGACCCCAGAGGGCACTGATGAGACTATAGTCCTAAAATCTGCGTGTCACTTACAAGCCTGGTAAAGAGCTGTACACCGCAGACACGCTGAGCCGAGCCTTGACAAGACGAGTTACTAGCACATCTACTATCAGCTCATCTACCAATCTCAAAAGAGAAGCTGAACACAATGAGAACTGCAACAGCAGATGAGGAACTGCAGATGGTCATGGGAAGTGGTCCAGTGGTCCAGACAGAAATATGACAAGTTCCCATGGACACCTGATGGAAATATCTACAAGAGATATCTGTGACACCTGCTGAAGACCAGATAAATGACTTCACAATCACGCCCTCTAGACCTGGAGAACTGTCCTTCAGTCAACAGTGCACCAGCAGAGAGTAACAGTGCAATCACCTGAAATCACCAGTGAGAGGGACTGTGACACCCACTGTGGACAGGGGAGAACAAGTGAAAGGAACTAGGACACTCATGGCTCAATCAGTCAAGAGGCCACGGTGTGGTAGACTGATTAGAGCGCCAAAACGTCATTCTCCTTTAAAGACAAGTCAGCGTTCTGAATCGCAGACTTCAATACTATATGGTATCCCAGAAATTGATGTAATTTGTCCCAATACATAGTATGCCACATGCAGGATGGCAAAAATACCAGGATGTCCTATTACATCCGGTCATATTGTGCAGTTTGCAAGCCAGCACACTTCTCTGGCTATTCTGACCCACAATCCTGTGCTCAGTGGAAATGATGTCACATGTGCGAGGCGCTTGGTTGAATCCCAGCTGTGGACAAATGTCACTTCATGGAAAGTGACGGATGTGGTGATGCATACTGCGTGTGTACTTTCTAGGGGCAGCTGTAGTACATACTGGTAGAAAAAAGTAGAAGTATGCAATTCGGAACACAGCCAACATTTACTTTATATGCTTTGATAGAAAAAAAAGTGCAGGTAGAGTTCTCCACCAATAGAGTGCTAAGCGGAAGCAGGAAGTGGAAACCCCCATCGGACCTTAAATCGGATTGTAGTGAACGGCGGATGACAAATATTTTTTGGATCCTGTTTGAATTGTGCCATGACCACAACATATGTTTGTCAATTTAAAACATTTCCACCCCCCCCCCCCCCCCCTCTTCATGGTGCCCATAGGCGGCTGCCCATACCCCTATTCACACGGGACTAGGGGACCTCATGGGGACCTCATCTGATTTAGAAATGACCTAGGGCCTCATTTATAGAACTGCTTCTAAAGTTGCTTACTTTACAATGTTGGGGAAATTGCTTAATGAAAGGAATCAAGTAACTGGAAATTACAAGTTACTGGAAAAAGTAATCTGATTACAATAATCTGTTACTTTGTAATCAGTTTCTCCAAACACTGTTACTTAAGAAAGTTAAATAATGCACAAAAAATTCTGATCCATAACAGTGCGCATCATGTCCCACATCGACTTATGCCAGTTAGTTCAATGCCAGTTTCCCATTATAAATCACAGTCAACCCTAAACTTGGGGGTTGAGTGCGCCGCCTTTGTCACACCCTAATTAACGCGCACGGTTGAACTAATGGTCAATGAACCTCCCCATTTATCTGTTCATAAATGGCGACTGCATGATGACAATGACAGAGATTTCAGTGTAAAATAGAAGCTCATGCAGCGGAGGATGATGCAAGACTGTCATGCTGGCTGAGTGACAAGGCGTCGGCCTCATAAATTGAAGATTAGATAGGTTCAATCACCTATTAGGGAGAGGTAATGTCAATTTATTTTACATAATGTATAGGGCCTATCAATTTCACAGCTTTTCACATACTTTTGCCATCGGAATTGCTGTTTGTACTTTCTCCAGAAATTTACTTAGCCTACACATGGGTCAGAGTGTGTGTAGAGAAGCGCACATTCTCCGACATTCTCACATCAAGTATATTTAAAAAAGTTAAAAAATACCAAAGGTTGCTTAGAAAGTGCTGTATGCATGCTTTTGTACAGTACTTACGCACGTTTATAAATGAGGCCCCTAGTGCGGTGCATTAGCACGGGATGAGAGAACTCACTAGTATTCAGTGAAGCAGATCATTTAGACATGACAAATCATTATTTAAAAAACATGCAGAAAAACTGTAGCCTATGCAATCTATTCAATTCAAAAAACAGAGAAAGAAAAAAAAAACATGAACCCAAATCACAGAGATGACTAATATTATCACATCTGTGCTTGGCCAAATATGTTAGGTAGACAAATTTGAGGTGGAATTTTTACTTGCTACAAATACTTTTCAAAATACTACAGATTACGGACATGGTGGATTCGCAAGGATTTAAGATCAAATTACTAGAGGTCCCCAGGTACTGTAATTCTAGTCTCATGCCAATAGAGCTTGTGTCACCTACAGTTAGGTCCATAAATATTTGGACATTGACACTGTTTTCATAATTTTGGCTCTGTAAACCACCGCAATGGATTTGAAGTGAAAGAATCAAGATGTGTTTTAAGGGGAGACACTACAGTTGAATAGGATTGTTTTCCTTTAAAGATATCCTTATGCATTTTTACCACTTTAATCTTCACATCAAGATAAATATTTTTTGTATTAAACATTCTCTCTCAAAAAATGTTTACATATGCAAATAAGCCAATGACTCATTAAATATGCATACAATTGCATATATTTCAGTACCTACTATAAACTCAAACTGGCTTGGGGCCACTGCTGGTATCGTCAACTCATAGGAGGGCCACGTCAACTTCAACTACTACTAACTATAAGAAAGTGCAATATTTCGGAAAATGTCATTTTTCATTTCCATAACTAGACTCACAACTCAGTCACTAAATGTTGCAAGACTATTCCATAACTAACATTTTCATCATACAAATTCAAACCGGTTTCCATTCATTTTAATATATTTTAACAGTTAGTACTGCAAATATTTTTTCCTTACTTTTATTTGATCTTGAATAGCTTACATTTGTACTTTATTCTGTTTTAGCTGCAAGATGCATCACTACTGTAAGCCTGCCCTAGACCTGTAGCTAGCTTCTTGCATTTATTAAAGTTCAAGTTTGTTTCCATTTCTTACCAGACACTTGAATACATGTGTAGGCTACTACTCTATTTCTGGCTAGACACTTATCTTGAAAGACTGAGACGTCAGCCCTTGACATTATATTCCTTCAGAACGGCGACTTTGTTCTTGCATATCAGGCAGGTAGCATTTCCATTGAACTCTACAAAAAATACTGCAATGTCCATCTTTCTTGAAACTGTCTGTGTTCCTAACGTTAGTTAACCATGAAAACAGCCTCTCGGTGGTGAGCTGCATTCCGTTCATAGTTGCATGCCGATTGATTGCACCTGTGACTGCATCGTTCACCTCGCGCGCTGCGCACAATAACAGAATTTCGCCCCACGTTTGAGCGACTTGAATTTTGCATTGTAGGCCTGCCTGCCGGCGCCGTTTACAAGAAATTATTTTGCGGGCCGGATTACATTATATTTCTGACATCATGTCGCGGGCCGGATGGAGGGGTGTGGCGGGCCGCAGATGGCCCGCGGGCCGCGAGTTTGAGACCCCTGATCTAAACAATGGATGAAGTCAGGTTTAAAGTTTTACTTTTGTTTTGATAATATACTAACAACTTAAATATTTACAGCTGGGTTTGTGAATACAAGCTTATTTTCAAAATATATTGAAATAAAGACTGCATACACCCATTCAAAATACTTTTTGGAGTATTTTTAGACAGGAAATGCAACCTAAAATGAAAAGACAACAAGATCCAGCTGTAAATATTTGTTGTAATTCCTACACTGTTCACCTGATTTGGATGTAAATGCACTCAAATTGAGAGTATTATTATTATTATTATTATTATTATTATTATTTTGCACTTGTTTGCATCACATGTTGAATGTTTAATTTAGAATCCCTTGTGGTGGTGTACAGAGCCAAAATTATGAAAATTGTCCAAATATTTATGGTCCTGTATACCAATGGCTCTCACTTGCCACAATGAACCCAACACTATCACATTCTCCCAGTCCTTCATGCTTTCAACGGGGCGTATAGTATTGGTTGGTAGAGCACAGAAGAAGACTGCCTGGGAGACAAAGAAAGACTCCCCATTGGTCAATGATGCTTTCAATGAACTGCAATGCCAAGTGAGTTCAGTGAAGAATCAGTGTTACTACTGGAGAGATGTGTGGTGCTGATATACGACCCAACCAGTGAGCAGCGCAGACGTAAATGATGCCAGGAAACAGCTCTCTACACACAAGTCTGGAACTAGAGAACATTCTTCCAACCCAGGCAACACTCAAGCAGAACATCGAGAGCACTTGCTATGTAATCTGACCTTGATTCTTGGGTTCTGGCATTCTGAAAAGTATCATTAAATGAGTGCATCCTCAATTTTGTTGGAAATGGCACCTTAAATGTTTTTCTACACTGGTTCCAAAATTAAGCACGTTTGAAAATTCAAGGTCGAGTCTGACTTCCCACACACCTGAAAATAAACCTCATGGTCAGTATTACCTATAGAAATGTCATCCTTTTTTCATAAAATGCACAATTATTGTGATGTCTGAGGATCCTGGTCTCACTGCTTTACCCCAAATATTTAAAAATCTGCAAGAGGAAAAAGACAGATGTCTGGGTCAGTGACTGTCATTACAAATAGATTCACATAACCTCATCAACAGTATTGCCAGTCACTGATTTTGCTGGTGTGTTTTCAAGTACTCTAAAGCATGGGTTCCCAAACTCCATCAATGTGGGCCTCCCTTCTGAAAACAGTGACACACCCGCACCCCCCCCCAAATTTGTCCATTTTGCAAGGCAGCGTTAGCTAGCCCATAACGTTACACAGCTAAGTTAGCTCGGTGGCACATGTTGCTAGTTAACGTTATGACGTTTTCGCACAATACATTTATGCCTGCGGGGGGAGGCTCTCTCTGCACTATCCAAACATTTAGTATACATCTCTCCCATTATTTATTTCGATCTTCTGACCTTTAAAATCACATTTCATTCATAAAAACCATAGACATTTAAAAAAGTAAAAAACATGTTTTTCCATCTTTTTTTTCTAACCATCCCTCCGCGCCTCCCCTGAATTTCTTTGGGCCCCCCAGGGGAGGCCCGCCTCACAGTTTGGGAACCCATGCTCTAAAGAAAACACAGGTGATGCTAAATGTATACTATGTGCCTATACTCTCTCTCACCTTTGCAAGTGTTGTTGTTCTTTTTCTTTCATTTTCACTACAAGGGCCATATTCTCCTCCTCCTCCTTTTTCTGTTTTTCTTTTGTCGTCATCTTTCTATCTTTCTCCTCTTCTTTCCTGGCCTTCTTCCTCTCCTCCTCTTCTTTCCACTTCTTCATGTCCTCCTCAGCTGTCTCCCGGCGCTTCTCTTCAGCTATCTTCTCTTCAGCTATCTTCTCTTTATGTTTTTCCTTTTCTTTTTGCTTTCTATCATTCTCCTCCTCTTTCCTAGCCTTCTTCCCCTCCTCCTCTTCTTTCAACTTCTTCATGTCCTCCTCAGCTCTCTCTGGGCGCTTCTCTTCAGCTATCTTCTCTTTCTGTTTTTCCATTTCATTTTCTTTCAGCTTTCTATCTTTCTCCTCTTTCTTTTTCTGTTTCTCCTCCTCTTTCCTGGCATTCCTCTGCTCAATCTTTTCCTGCTGTCTCATCTTATATTCACTCCTCACCTTTTTCAGGTGAGCAAAGATTCCCCCAGATGTCTCAGATGGCAGCTGGTCACTGGTCGCCAGCTCCCCAGAGGGACTCTGAACAGAGACATCAGGAGACATCCTGGCTGTCTCCCTCCTCCTCCTCTCCTCTTCATCCCTCCTCCTCCCCTCATCTTCCTCCCTAATCTCTGTCCTCAACCTGGTCATCCTCTGGTCCAACTCCCTGACCATGAGGGCCATCACACTATCCAGGTGCTTCTTCTCCATTTGCCTCTCTCTCTCCTGGCTCCTTCTCTCTACCTCCTCCATCATCCTGGCTATCTCGCTCCTCCTCCTCTCACCTTCCTCCCTCAACTCTATCCTCACACTGGCCATCCATGGCTCCAACTCCCCGATCATGGGGACCATCACATCCTCCAGCTGCTTCTGCCACATTTGCCTCTCTCTCTCCAGGCTCCTTCCCTCTCTCTCCTCCATCATCTTCGCTGTCTCGCTCTGCCTCCTCTCATCTTCCTCCCTCAACTCCACCTTCAACCTGTTCATCCTCTGGTCTACCTCTCTGAACATGAGGTCCTTCTCTCTCTCCTGGCTCCTTCCCTCTCTCTCCTCCAGGCATTCATTTATCACCCTGGCTGTCTCACTCCTTCTCCTCTCCTCTTCCTCACTCCTTCTCCTCTCCTCTTCCTCACTCCTTCCCTCTCTCTCCTCCATCATCTTCGCTGTCTCGCTCTGCCTCCTCTCATCTTCCTCCCTCAACTCCACCTTCAACCTGTTCATCCTCTGGTCTACCTCTCTGAACATGAGGTCCTTCTCTCTCTCCTGGCTCCTTCCCTCTCTCTCCTCCAGGCATTCATTTATCACCCTGGCTGTCTCACTCCTTCTCCTCTCCTCTTCCTCACTCCTTCTCCTCTCCTCTTCCTCACTCCTTCCCTCTCTCTCCTCCATCATCTTCGCTGTCTCGCTCTGCCTCCTCTCATCTTCCTCCCTCAACTCCACCTTCAACCTGTTCATCCTCTGGTCTACCTCTCTGAACATGAGGTCCTTCTCTCTCTCCTGGCTCCTTCCCTCTCTCTCCTCCAGGCATTCATTTATCACCCTGGCTGTCTCACTCCTTCTCCTCTCCTCTTCCTCATTTCTTCTCCTCTCCTCTTCCTCACTCCTTCTCCTCTCCTCTTCCTCACTCCTTCTCCTCTCCTCTTCCTCACTCCTCCTCCCCTCATCCCTCAACTCCACCCTCAATGTGGTCATCCACTGGTGGATGAGGTTTCTCTCTCTCTCCTGGCTCTTTGCCTCCCTCTCCTCCAGACATTCATTTATTATCCTGGCCGTTTCGCTTCTCCTCCTCTCCTCTTCCTCATTCCTTCTACCCTCATCTTCCTCCCGCAACTCCTTCCTCATCCTGGCCATCCGCTGGTCCACCTCTTTAATCATGAGGTCCCTCTCTCTCCCCTGGCTCCTTCTCTCTCTCTCCTCCATCACCCTGGCTGTCGCATCACTCCTCCACTCCTCTTCCTCAGCCATCATCCCCTCATCTTCCTCCCTCAACTCCTTCCTCATCCTGGCCATCTGGTCGTTTATCTGTCTTGTCATGAGGACCTGCATGCGCTCCAGACGCTCCTCCAGCTTTCTCTCTTTCAGCCTCTCAAGCCTCCTTGACTCTCTGTCCGCCAGGCGGTTTTTCAACTTCCTGGGTGTCTCGCCCCTCCTCTTCTCCTCTTCCTGCCTCCTCCTCGCCTCCTCTTCCTCCCTCAACTCCCGCTGGTCGATGAGGTCCCTCTCTCTCTCCTGGCTCTGCGCCTCTCTGTCCTTCATTTGATAAACCAGCATCCTGGCTGTCTCGCTCCTCCACATCTCCCTCTCCTGCCTCCTCCTCCTTTCGCCTTCCTCCCTCAACTCCCTCGTCAACATGGCCATCCGGCGGCCCGTGTCTCTGGCCATGTTCTGCAGGCAATCCTTCACCCAGACCACCTGTCTGTTCTCATGGTCCTCCAGAGCTGCCATCATCACTACCTCCCAGGGCTGGCTCATTCCTGCAGGCTGGGGGGGGAGGGGGGGCACAGGGACAACCAGTCACACAAGGTCACATTCATGCAGTCAATACACTGTAGTACAGTGATCATACGATGTCACAGTGCATTGACGGCTCCTATCATGGCACAGCACTATTATACATAGCTTCAGTGTTGCAAGATGACAGTGCACTGGCTACTGCTATCAATAGCAGAGCAATACAATACAGTGCTCCTAAAATAGGTTATATACAGTACCACTTCATATCGCAGCGAGCATACTGTAGCTATACAGCTGTTTACAACACAGGACAGTAGGTCTAGCTGTACAGCACTTTACAACGTACAACAGTAGTCATATACCTACTGTAGCTACTGTATACAAGTACTTTACAATACAGCACAATAGACCTATACCTAGCAGCACATTAGGCCTATATTTAGATATACAGGACTTTACAACACAGCACGGTAGGCCTAGCTGGATAACACTTTACAAAACAGAAACCAAAAGAATCAAGTATTATTATTATTATATGTATCTGCCCCAGTCTGACTGAGGTCCTATAGAGCAACTGGTTATTCACCAGATCACTGATGAAGAGGCCGTTCACCCAGGGACTCATATTACCCAGAGCCATCACTGCTAGTCCTCTAATCTACCAGTATCAACACATAATTTATATGACAACTTGGTTAAACAAAGCTCAGAGAGCAATATGTACTCTATTCTGTCTTCAATTGGGAGTGTTTTTCTCAAAGAAAGTAGGCTAATACAGAATAATTTCTGATGTTGAGATTCTGATGTTCCATTTCAAAATAAAAGCCTTCTAAAGTCTCAAAAATGGCTTAAATCAGGATTAAATCAGAATTGGGGGTGTTTTTGTCAAAGAAAGTAGGCTAATACTGAATAATTTTAGAAAATTCCTACTCTAAAGTTCATCCCCATTATGGACTTACTTGATTTCTCTAAGTCAGTGTGTCAAATCCAGAAGTCACTAGCTACTCTGATGAGGTGGAATGGATCACTGACTATTTAAGTGTCTGTGTCAACAACGTCTACTATGACATCATGAAAGCGATGGGAGATGTAACGTGACGAGGCGCCCTCTAGTGGTTTTGGTAGGGGTGTGGAAGTGTTGGAGTCGGACTGAGTGCATTTTTGAAATAGGATATCTACATTAGGTAAACACGGGTGTAATTAATAAAAAGCCGAGGTTGCTGCGAGTGGTTGCTACGCAAAGCGTTCACTAAGTGAAGTGACAAGCACCAACCCCCCTCTCCCCCCGCCGGGACGGCTCCCTCTCCATCTCTCCTCCCCGCTAGGTAGATTTGGGGAGCGTTCTTTGAGCGCGAAGGACGACCGAGAGGCGAGATTAGCGTTCGTTCAAGTAATAAAAAAAAAAAGAAGTCCCATAACAATTGAATTGGTAGTAGGCTATTTAGAGGTTGGTCATTTCTCCGAGTGAGAATTGTGAAGCGTGGTGAGTGAGCGTGAGAATAGGCTGCAATGCGTGTAGTGTCTGAAACTTGGCAGCCCCGGGTTTCATTGATCTAGCGGTCAGTAAATTCGACCAAATTTCAAGAGGTGGACATCACTGGATTCATCTCGACAAACAGATAATTCAAGAGCAATTGACTCATGTTTACGAAGCACACCAACATAGTGCTCTGATCAGCTGCCCTCTCCAGTGAAGTTCTCAAAACGCGACAGATGCCCGGATCCGTAGTAGCCTATAGTTCTCATTGTATTAACCTACATTACAGTAATTTAGCAGACGCTTTTATCCAAAGCAACTAACAATAATTGCATTTAACGTAGGAAAAGCCAATGTAGGCTACTAGCCTACTAGGCTACTTGCCAGAATTTACAAGTGCATCTCCTTTCTAAAACAAGTGACTAAGAGCATAATCTAGTGCTGAAGGCAAAGTGCCAGAATAGCAATCTAAAATACAATAGAGGGAGGATCGTTGTAGTTCTCTCTGTAAAATAACTAAAACTTAGGCCTAAAATAAAGAAATAAAAGGACCCAAAGATGCCCCCCCTAAGGACAATGTCAATTTGTGGCTTATTAAATACATATTTATAACTGAATTTAGTATATAACTGTTAGTTATGTTGAAGACTTTACACTTTAATAGCATTTAAGTAAAAAAAAAAAAAAAAAAATTTGATGATATAATACATTTTAAAAATTGTGTAAAGGGGGCATCCTACACCACCCGGAGTGCAAGATGCCCCCCCTGGGGGGCAAGATGCCCCCCCATGGGATATTGCCTCACTTGTCATTTTAATTTTAAATAATTAATCATAGAGTGTAAAATGAGTCTCAATCTTATAAAAGTAGTTATTCATATTTTAAAATTAATTAATTCTTGAAATATATGCATAGGCTACATCCATTTTGGCATAATATTAGGCATTAGAAATGTGGTTTATTCATACATTTTAATGCAATTTAATGACATTATAATTAAAAAATGTTGATGAACATACATAATACAATAAATAGATACATCATTTAATAATAATAACATTATTCATAATAACAATATTAATAGGCTAGAGGCCTATTAATTAGATTTGCCTTGGGGGGGGGGGGGGGGGCGTCTTGCACTCCTGTGCTACATTTGACATTTTCATTCATACTAACCTACTAAAAGTAGATCAATTCACCAAACGAATGGATTACATTACCTAGAATACCCCTGATAACATGTACAACACGACTTGTATATACAACTTTCTAAAATCTGATATATGCTTATTTTCTAACAGCAGAAAATTAGATCAAATTACCTCAAAAACGTTTTTGCTGAATAACTCTGTCAACTGCTATGTGACAAGTCAAATATTTGATGTGGTGGCCTGGTGCCATCTGAGAAATGTTTTCGGTTGAAAAATAGCACCCCGTAGTGTTCACAAGGGGAATTACATGGGGGGGGCGTCTTACCCTCGAGGGGCGTCTTTGGGTCCTCTACCCTACCTTTGATAAACCGCACGTTATTGCGGCGGAATTTGATATCGTTAGTAGCCTAGTTTATGGCTTTGTCAATCCATTGATATCGATTTATAATTATTTCAAGTTTTTCTCCCTATGCAAAAGATGGGGCGGTTGTGTGAACCCAACCAGTAGAGAGCGTAGTTTTACACTTTGGCTCCCTTGCTTAGAGGACATAGATGGTGAAGTGGGCTATCTGGAGCGTACAGGGAAAATAGTAAGCTAGTGCTGATGATTTCTGTCACGGACAGCATACACTGCATACCCTCAGTCCCCTAATAGGTCTTATTTCATTTCAACTTGGCTATTTACTTGATGGAGCATGTTACATTTGAGCAATATGATGATAATATGGCTAAAAGGTAGGCTACAATATGTCACAGTGCACTGGCTGCTATCATGTACAGAACTCCTACACATAGTAGCTTCAGTTTTACAAGATGCCACAGTGCACTGGCTACTGCTATCAATACAATACAGTACAGTGCTCCTAAAATACCTACTGTATGTTATATACAGATGCCCTCAGCTGCAGGACCATCTCCTTTGATGATTTTACCTCTTTTGAATACCACTCTATTGTCTTAAAATGCCAGCCCCCAGTTCTGGCAGTAACCGTGTATAGGCCTCCCAAACAATGCCCTGCCTTCTCTACAGAATTTTCAGAACTCCTGTCCATCATCCATACAAATTATGATAAGATTATCATCATTGGAGATTTCAACATACACATGGATACTGAGGCGGACTGGAAAGCCAGGGACTTTATCAACCTCCTAAACTCCATGGATTTTACCCAACATATCACTGAGCCAACCCACAACCGCGGCCACACCCTTGATCTAGTGATTACTAAGGGCCTGACTATCAGTCTCCTCTATTAGTGACCTCGCTCTCTCCGACCATTTCTGTATCTTCTTCACTGCATTGGTTCCTAAAGTCAAAAGTAGTACTGAGCGCTTTATCAAGAAACGTTATCTTACCTCCGCAGTAGCCGATAGTTTTAGAGAAATAATGATCACAAACAATTTAGCAACTCCAGAAGTGGAGCCGTCAGGAACTATTGAAGACTTAAAAACCACCTTTAACACCAGAGTAAGGGCAGCCTTGGATTCTGTAGCACCTATTAAATTGAAAAAGATCACAGCCAATCATAAAGCTCCATGGCGAAATGAGGAAACAAATCAACTAAAGAGAACCTGCAGAACATCTGAGCGTATATGGAGAAAGACCAAGCTACAGGGCCACCATGATATTCTCAAAGAACATCTCTCTGCCTTTAATAAAGCAATAAGAAATGCAAGGAAAGACGACTTCTCAAAATTGATATCTATCAACCAAAATAATTCAAGAGTGCTCTTCTCAACAATTGATAGCCTAATAAACCCTGCCGTAAAAACACCAGATAACCTGCGCTCTACCTCCAAATGTGAGGAATTTGCAGCTAACTTCAGAGATAAGATTATGAATATTAGGAGGAATATCACCCAGGAAAGGCCATGCATCCCGTTCACAGATCCTCTTCCTCCATGTAATGCACATATGAGCTTGTTTACACTGGTGGACACAGAAATGTTGAGAAAAGTAGTAACCAAACTCAAATCCTCCACATGCCTGCTGGATCCCATCCCCACTGATTTTTTCAAAACTATTTTTGACTCTGTATCCTATGACATTTGATCCATTGTTAATGACTCACTATCTACAGGTGTCTTCCCACCAATACTTAAAACTGCTTTGGTGAGACCCGTACTGAAGAAAAACAACTTATACACTTCAGTTCTTAGCAATTTTAGACCAATCTCCAACCTTCCCTTTTTGAGTAAAATTCTGGAAAAGATTGTTTTCCAAAAGATTAATGATTTCCTATCTTCAAGTTCTACCCTTGACCTTTTCCAGTCCGGCTTTCGCGCCCATCATACAGTAGCACAGAGACGGCATTAGTCAAAGTTGTAAATGACCTCAGAATTAATGCTGACTCCAAAGAGCTCTCTGTTCTCGTCCTCCTGGACCTGAGTGCAGCCTTTGATACTATAGATCATGCAATCCTCATCAAACGACTGGAGAAGTGGGTTGGCCTCTCCGGTCCAGTCCTTAATTGGCTTAGGACCTATCTAACCGGTCATGATTTCTTCGTTGCCCTCAGTGACCATAGCTCAGGGAAGATCCCTATGACCTGTGGGGTTCCCCAAGGATCGATCCTAGGACCTCTACTCTTCAGCCTGTACATGCTGCCCCTTGGCAGTGTCATCAAGAGGCACAACATTAGCTACCATAGCTACGCAGATGATACCCAACTCTATATTTCTGTAAAACCCAGTAACTACAGCTTGATTGACTGCCTTGTCAAGTGTATAACATATATAAATGTATGGATGTCACATAATTTCCTCCAACTAAAACAGGATAAAACAGAAGTACTGATCATTGGAGAAAAAGATGAAAGAGAGAAACTATCTGCACATTTAAAAACTAGAAATAAGAAAATTGACACCAAATGCCAGACTAAAAACCTAGGTGTCATACTTGACTCGGATCTTAATTTCGAAAACCACATCAAGAATATTACAAAGACATCTTTTTACCACTAAAGTAACATTGCCAATGTGCAACCCTTTCTCTCTCAGGCTGACACCGAAAGACTAATGCATTCTTTCATCACAAGCAGGCTGGACACCTGCAATGCTCTACTATCAGGCCTACCAAAGAAAGCAATCTCTAAGCTCCAAATGATACAGAATGCTGTAGCACAAGTCCTCACTAAGACTAGACAAAGGGCACACATCACACCAGCCTTAAAATTACTACACTGGTTACCTGTCAACTCTAGAATAGACTTTAAAATACTATTACCAGTCTATAAATCTCTCCACAGTCACGCACCAGAATACATTTCAGACATGCTTGTCAGATACATGCCCAACAGACCACTCAGATCCTCAGATAGTGAACTCTTAACAGTCCCAAAAGCCAGGACCAAGAAACACAGAGAGGCAGCCTTTAGTTTCTATGCCCCCAACCTCTGGAACACCCTGCCGGAGTGCCTTAGAAGGACTGAAACAACGGAGGTCTTCAAGCAAGATCTCAAGACGTACCCAGGCACACTCTAGCACACACAGACACACACTAGTGTTTGCCATACCTCTCCCATGATGCTCTTAGCCTTTCTTGCTCTGAAAATGTACTTAAATGTAATTTATTGCTCTATAAATGTTCTTAGCCGTTAGACAAATATATTCCAGGAGCTTGCTCCAGGTTGCCTGTTTTAATATCTGTGTTGCTTTTATGGCTCTGTGTGCTACTAACCCTGTTCTGCCTCCCCTCTCCCTAGTGCCTCTCTCTCTCCCTCCTATCTTCTAACCAGGTCCAGTGGATGCCCCACTGTCACCAGCAGACCACCCTGAGTCCGATAGATACCCCTGTGTCTGCTGTGGATGTCGTAGCATTTAGTTAACACACACACACGTGCACACAGACATACACCAGTCCACTTCCGGCTTTAGGCCTGGACCTGGGCCCAGTCCCCCTTCCCCTCACCCTAACCCGGGTCCGTATCCTTTTCCTACCTCCACCCTACCCCCGACCCCCGCCTCTACCTGGACTCAGGCACACTCACACACACACAAACATACACCAGTCCTGGGCCCAGATCCCCTTCCCCTCACCCTAACCCGGGTCTGTATCCTTTTCCTACCCCGATCCTACCCCTGACCCCTGCCTCTATCTGGGCCCAGGCACATTCACACACACACAGACATACACCAGTGTTTGCCATGTCTCTCCTATTATGTTTTTAGCCTCTCTTACTCTGAAAATGTAATTTAATGTAATTTATTGCTTTATAAATGTTCTTAGCCGGTAGACAAACATACTCCAGGAGCTTGCTTGATTGCCTTGTTGAGAGGGGTCAGGGGATGAAGTGCCACATCAGAATAATTTTTACAGCTCACTTATCTGGCCCCAGGGAGATACTGGATTTTTGCTTCCCTCTGGAATATGTAGAGGTGGGTCGTATGCCCACCTCCCTTGTTCTCTGTAAAGCGCATTGTGTTGCCTCTGGGTATGAAATGCGCTATACAAATAAAGCTTTGATTGATTGATTGATTGATTGATTGATTGATACCACTTCATATCACAGCGAGCATACTGTTCCTATACAGCTCTTTACAACACAGGACAGTAGGTCTATAGCTAGCTGTACAGCACTTTACAACATACAACAGTAGTCATATACCTACTGTAGCTACTGTATACAAGTACTTTACAATACAGCACAATAGACCTATACCTAGCAGCACATTAGGCCTATATTTAGATATACAGGACTTTACAACACAGCACGGTAGGCCTAGCTGGATAACACTTTACAAAACAGAAACCAAAAGAATCAAGTATTATTATTATTATTATTATTATATGTATCTGCCCCAGTCTGACTAAAGTACTATAAAGCAACTGGTTATTCACCAGATCACTGATGAAGAGGCCGTTCACCCAGGGACTCATATTACCCAGAGCCATCACTGCTAGTCCTCTAATCTACCAGTATCAACACATAATTTATGTGACAACTTGGTTAAACAAAGCTCAGAGAGCAATATGTACTCTATTCTGTCTTCAATTGGGAGTGTTTTTCTCAAAGAAAGTAGGCTAATACAGAATAATTTCTGATGTTGAGATTCTGATGTTCCATTTCAAAATAAAAGCCTTCTAAAGTCTCAAAAATGGCTTAAATCAGGATTAAATCAGAATTGGGGGTGTTTTTGTCAAAGAAAGTAGGCTAATACTGAATAATTTTAGAAAATTCTTACTCTAAAGTTTATCCCCATTATGGACTTACTTGATTTCTCTAAGTCAGTGTGTCAAATCCAGAAGTCACTAGCTACTCTGATGAGGTGGAATGGATCACTGACTATTTAAGTGTCTGTGTCAACAACGTCTACTATGACATCATGAAAGCGATGGGAGATGTAACGTGACGAGGCGCCCTCTAGTGGTTTTGGTAGGGGTGTGGAAGTGTTGGAGTCGGACTGATAAGTGCATTTTTGAAATAGGATATCTACATTAGGTAAACACGGGTGTAATTAATAAAAAGGCGAGGTTGCTGCGAGTGGTTGCTACGCAAAGCGTTCACTAATCACAAGCACCAACCCCCCTCTCCCCCCGCCGGGACGGCTCCCTCCATCTCTCCTCCCCGCTAGGTAGATTTGGGTTGCGTTCTTTGAGCGCGAAGGACGACCGAGAGGCGAGATTAGCGTTCTCACAAGTAATTTAAAGAAAAATAAGAGTCCCATAACCATTGAACCATTAAAAGTCCCATAACCATTGAATTGGTAGTAGGCTATTTAGAGGTTGGTCATTTCTCCGAGTGAGAATTGTGAAGCGTGGTGAGTGAGCGTGAGAGTAGGCTGCAATGCGTGTAGTGTCTGAAACTTGGCAGCCCCGGGTTTCATTGATCTAGCGGTCAGTAAATACGACCAAATTTCAAGAGGTGGACATCACTGGATTCATCTCGACATACAGATAATTCAAGAGCAATTGACTCATGTTTACGAAGCACACCAACATAGTGCTCTGATCAGCTGCCCTCTCCAGTGAAGTTCTCAAAACGCGACAGATGCCCGGATCCGTAGTAGCCTATAGTTCTCATTGTATTAACCTACATTACAGTAATTTAGCAGACGCTTTTATCCAAAGCAACTAACAATAATTGCATTTAACGTAGGAAAAGCCAATGTAGGCTACTAGCCTAGGCTACTTCCCAGAACTTAAAAGTGCATCTCCTTTCTAAAACAAGTGACTAAGAGCATAATCTAGTGCTGAAGGCAAAGTGCAAGAATAGCAATCTAAAATACAATAGAGGGAGGATCGTTGTAGTTCTCTCTGTAAAATAACTAAAACTTAGGCCTAACATAAAGAAATAAAAAGTACCTTTGAGAAACCGCACGTTATTGCGGCGGAATTTGATATCGTTAATAGGCTAGTTTATGGCTTTGTCAATCCATTGATATCTATTTATAATTATTTCAAGTTTTTCTCCCTATGCAAAAGATGGGGCGGTTGTGTGAACCCAACCAGTAGAGAGAGTAGTTTTACGCTTTGGCTCCCTTGCTTGGAGAACATACAGTATCTCACAAAAGTGAGTAGGGCCTACACATCTCACATTCTTGCTAATATTTTATTATATCTTTTCATGGGACAACCATATTGAAATGAGACTTTGATATAACTTAAAGTAGTGAGTGTACAGCTTGTCTAGCAGTAGAGATTTACTGTCCTCTGAAGATAACTCAACACACACAGCCATTAACACACAGCCATTAATGTCCACACAGCAACAAAAGTGAGTACACCTCAGTGAAAATGTCCAAATTGTGCCATTTTCCCTCCCTGGTGTCATGTGACTCGTTAGTGTTAAAAGGTTTCAGGTGTGAATAGGGAGCAGGGCTGTTAAATTTGGTGTTTTCTCTCTCATACTGGTCACTGGACGTTCAACATGGCGCTTCATGGCAAAGAACTCTCTGAGGATCTGAAAAAAGGAATTGTTGCTCTTCATAAAGATGGCCTAGGCTATAGGAAGATTGCCAACTCCCTGAAACTGAGCTGCAACACAGTGTCCAAGATCATACAGCGGTTTACCAGAACAGGTTCCACTCGAAACAGGCCTCGCCGTGGTCGACCAAAGAAGCTGAGTCCACGTGTTCAGCGTCTTATACAGAGGTTGGCTGTAAAAAACAGACGTATGAGTGCTGCCAGCATTGCTGCAGAGGTTGAAGAAGTGGGGGGTCAGCCTGTCTATGCTCAGACCATACGCCGCACACTGCATCAAATCGGTCTGCATTGCCGTCGTCCTAGAAGGAAGCCTCTTCTGAAGCTGATGCACAAGAGAGCCCGCAAACAGTTTGCTGAAGACAAGCAGTCTAAGAACATGGATTACTGGAACCATATCCTGTGGTCTGATGAGACCAAGATTAACTTATTTGGCTCAGATGGTGTCAAGCATGTGTGGCGGCATCCCGGTGAGGAATACAAAGACAACTGTGTCTTACCTACAGTCAAGCATGGTGGTGGTAGCGTCATGGTCTGGGGCTGCACGAGTGCTGCCGGCACTGGAGAGCTGCAGTTCATTGAGGGAAACATGAATTCCAACATGTACTGTGACATTTTGAAGCAGAGCATGATCCCCTCCCTTCAGAAACTGGGCCGCAGGGCAGTTTTCCAACATGATAACGACCCCAAACCCACCTCCAAGATGACCACTGCCTTGCTAAAGAAGCTGAAGGTGATGGACTGGCCAAGCATGTCTCCAGACCTAAACCCAATTGAGCACCTTTGGGGCATCCTCAAGCGGAAGGTGGAAGGGCGCAAGGTGTCTAACATCCACCAGCTCTGTGATGTCATTATGGAGGAGTGGAAAAAGATTCCAGTAGCCACCTGTGCA
Source organism: Borostomias antarcticus (assembly GCF_949987555.1). NCBI lineage: Eukaryota > Metazoa > Chordata > Actinopteri > Stomiiformes > Stomiidae > Borostomias > Borostomias antarcticus. The sequence continues at coordinate 6,037,619 of NC_140252.1, forward strand.
GCTCTGGTGAATTCCATGTCCAAGAGGGTTAAGGCAGTGCTGGATAATAACGGTGGTCACACAAAATATTGACACTTTGGGCACAATTTGGACATTTTTCACTGAGGTGTACTCACTTTTGTTGCCAGCTGTGTGGACATTAATGGCCGTGTTGAGTTATCTTCAGAGGACAGTAAATCTCTACTGCTACAGTATATAAGCTGTACACTCACTACTTTAAGTTATATCAAAGTCTCATTTCAATAGGGTTGCCCTAGAAGATATAATAAAATATTTGCAAGAATGTGAGGTGTGTACTCACTTTTGTGAGATACTGTAGATGGTTAAGTGGGCTATCTGGAGCGTACATGGAAAATGGTAAGCTAGTGCTGATGATTTCTGTCATGGGCAGCATACGCTGCATACCCTCAGTCCCCTAATAGGTCTTATTTCATTTCAACTTGGCTATTAACTTGATGGAGCATGTTACATTTGAGCAATATGATGATAATATGGCTAAAAGGTAGGCTACAATATGTCACAGTGCACTGGCTGCTATCATGTACAGAACTCCTACACATAGTAGCTTCAGTTTTACAAGATGCCACAGTGCACTGGCTACTGCTATCAGTACAATACAGTACAGTGCTCCTAAAATCCCTATGTTATATACAGATGCCCTCAGCTGCAGGACCATCTCCTTTGATGATTTTACCTCTTTTGAATACCACGCTATTGTCTTAAAATGCCAGCCCCCAGTTCTGGCAGTAACCGTGTATACAGTAGGCCTACCAAACAATGCCCTGCCTTCTCTACAGAATTTTCAGAACTCCTGTCCATCATCCATACAAATTATGATAAGATTATCATCTTTGGAGATTTCAACATACACATGGATACTGAGGCGGACTGGAAAGCCAGGGACTTTATCAACCTCCTAAACTCCATGGACTTTACCCAACATATCACTGAGCCAACCCACAACCGCGGCCACACCCTTGATTTAGTGATTACTAAGGGCCTGACTATCACTGTCTCCTCTATTAGTGAACTCGCTCTCTCCGACCATTTCTGTATCTTCTTCACTGCATTGGTTCCTAAAGTCAAAAGTAGTACTGAGCGCTTTATCAAGAAAGGTTATCTTACCTCCGCAGTAGCCGATAGTTTTAGAGAAATAATGATCACAAACAATTTATCAACTCCAGAAGTGGGGCCGTCAGGAACTATTGAAGACTTAGCAACCTTTAAGAAAAAGTTACATGTTTTATCTTGTAATTAATGTCCACTGTGTGTTATTAATTCAATTAATAATGAATTAATATTGAATTAACATACCGTATTAGCTTGTGGTTTGTGTCGATGTGCATCAGTGACTTTGGGCTCGGGACAGAGTAGGTCCTCCTCACGACACATCCTAACCTTGTCATCCTTGACACAATGTTGGTAGTGTCGACTCGGTGCATCGATGAACGAATTCTATCCCACTGAACCCAATGTCTCTGTGCCCTTAGCAGACCCAGCATCATTCTATAGCCAGCATTTGGGTTGCTTGTGTGGATCTCTGACACAAGGGTGTCCAGTTCCTCATCATTTAATGTGCTGTACTGAGCCCTCAGAGACAACCCCCATTCTGTCATACGCCTCTGAAGGGTCTTTCTAGACACACCAAACATCTTAGCAATGGCTGTCTGCGATAATCCCAAGGAGGTGGGTTATGTACTCCTCATCAATCACCACCCTGGGACGTCCATCCCTTCCCTTCTCATGGTCAACAATGATGGGGGTCTTGATTTTGGGTGCAGGCCATCTGAAGTACTTGAAAAAGTGCATCATATACTTCATGTATATCTACCTGGCCTGACACTGCACTTAGGACCACCAGCTACTGAGAGCATACAAACTCTAGGTAGTCGTAATCCACCGGGACACGATCCAGCCAACCTGTCAGTTGTGTTTCAAGCCTTTGGAGTACATGGTGTAGCAGTAATTCCTGAAAAAAAAATTGCAGTTACAAAAAACAAGACAAGATTTAGTTCTTGATATTCTTTCTAAATACAACGCAAATGTGTCTCATTCCATTCTGAAATAAAACTTAAATCACTTTGCTTTTGAACAGCTGCCCGCAATAACCCAATCGCCCCACTAGTTAATTGCTAGCTAACTTTAGCTAGCAAGTTTCTATGGTCATGCGCAAGCTTAGCCACTCGCGCAACTCGACAGCATAGCCTGATGTTGAGTTGCTGACAACCCCCCTTTGGATTTTGACATTTTTTTCAGAGAACCAGCCGATAATCTGGTAGTGAGTAATTTTCTGCGTGTAAATATGAATCCCTGCTGGTTCAAAATCCAAAGGGGGGGGGGGGGGCTAGAGCTAGCATAAACTAGGTAACAATTTACCATTGCGAAGGACGTTGATGAAGAAAAAGAACAAGTGGAGCATAATATCGATAAGGTTTCCAGAGTAACAAACTACTTTTTGGGAATATAGCTAGCTACACTTACCCTACCCTAGGAGTCAGAGTGCGGGACTGATCCATCCTTCGTAGCTTGTTGTCTCTGGGCTCTAATCTCCGCGCAAAATGAGTCAAAATCCTCTCTTGTGATTGGTCAAGCGCTCTTGAAAGTCCTCTCTTGTGATTAGCCAAGCACTGCACTCAATCACTCACTGCGTCCCGCCCCCCAACCTGCTCTAGCCTCTCTGTTTACAAGTTACGCCTCTCGGTTTACAAGTTACAAGTGAGTTTTGACCAAGCCCCCAGGATTCGAAATCTAAGGTGAAGCCCTATTGAACCGCGCCATCTTGGCTAAATTTGTAGTAATTTGGCTATTTCCGGTGACTTTTGTACTTGCGCAGTTGTGCTTTTCTGTCCTACGCGCGTCCACGACAAGCCCCCAGGATTCGAAATCTAAAGTGAAGGCCTATTGAACCGCGCCATCTTGGCTAGATTTGTAGTCATTTTGCTATTTCCGGTGACTTTTGTACTTGCGCAGTTGTGCTTTTCTGTCCTACGCGCGTCCACGCACGTTCCCGGCTCTCCCCGCTTTGATTTAGCAATGAAAACCGGCTTGCATATGAACCTGTTTTTGTAAAATATATCCATTGGAGAAATAATTTTTTCATCCAGGCATCTTAGTTTTAACAGGTTAATTATAGCTGAAGATGTTTTGCTTGCTAGTAGATGGTATTCATTCCGTTCGCGATAACGTTGTTGCAGCCAGGCTAAATTCCTCCAGGGAGCCAGTGACCGGCGAGTTGAAGAGCTTCACTCCCCGCCAGCAGGAGCTTTGGCCGCTGCTACCGCATCTCGGATAACCCGCTGAGTTTGTGGCTGCTATTTCACATTCGCCCTTGATCAATCCCAATAACGATCCATGGCAATAATGAATCAATCGTTCAGATCGGCAGTGCTGCATCCACGTTACAACATCATTGTTAGCTTTATTAACATAACCATAGCCTAGATTTATCTCTCTAACGTTAGGCTATCCATCTTACACCAGTCGGCCATTCGATAGCTAGAAACGGTCAACGCCAACATTGGACGCGCGTAGGACAGAAAAGCACAACTGCGCAAGTACAAAAGTCACCGGAAGGCCAGAAAAGCACAACTGCGCAAGTACAAAAGTCACCGGAAATGGTCAAATGACTAAAAATTTGCCAAGATGGCGCGGTTCAATAGGGCTTCATTGTTGATAGCGGTCAGTGAATGGAGTGGCTGTATCCAGTTCTATTAATACATCCATGGTCCACGAACAAGTTCTGTGAAATGCAATGAAATGAAAACCGGCTTGCATATTAAAACCTGTTTTTGTCAAATATATCCATTGGAGACATTCTTTTTTACCCAGGCATCTTAGTTTTAACAGGTTAATTATAGCTGAACATGTTTTGTTTGCTAGTAGAAGGTATTCATTCCATTCACGATAACGTTATTGCAGCCAGGCTAAATTCCTCCAGGGAGCCAGTGACAGGCGAATTGAAAAGCTTCACTCCCCGCCAGCAGGAGCTTTGGCCGCTGCTGCCGCATCTCGGATAACCCGCTGAGTTCGTGGCTGCTATTTCACATTCGCCCTTGATCAATCCCAATACCGATCCATGGTAATAATGAATCAATCGTTCAGATATAGGTTGGGTTCCGGTGCATAGTTGAAATGGTAGTGGGATATGGTGATAAACTGGAGTGATCATTTGACAGCAATTATTAGCCTTTTCCAGAAATGGACAGAAACAGGATCTTTTTTAGAATAACAGGAATTTATTCACATACAATGGAAAGGAGTTGATATGTAGGAATAAAGATGAAACGATACACTGCCATTCAACAATCCACAATAATTAGCCTACATGGTTAAGTTTGGGTGTTTTCAGTCAACGTTGGCGTTGACCGCTTCTAGCTTCTATATCGAATGGCCGACTGGTGTAAGATGGATAGCCTAAGGTTAGAGAGATAAATGTAGGTTATGTTAATAAAGCTAACAATTATGTTGAAAAATGCATGCAGCACTGCCGATCTGAAAGATTGATTCATTATTACCATGGATCGGTATTGGGATTGATCAAGGGCGAGTGTGAAATAGTAGCCACGAACTCAGCGGGTTATCCGAGATGCGGCAGCAGCGGCCAAAGCTCCTGCTGGCGGGGAGTGAAACTTTTCAACTCGCCTGTCACTGGCTCCCTGGAGGAATTTAGCCTGGCTGCAATAACGTTATCGCGAACGGAATGAATACCATCTACTAGCACACAAAACATGTTCAGCTATAATAATATATCCAATGGATATATTTGACAAAAACAGGTTAATATGCAAGCCGGTTTTCATTGCTAAATCAAAGCGGTGAGAGCCGGGAACGTGCGTCTACATTTTGTGAACTTGTTCGTGGACGCGCGTAGGCCAGAAAAGCACAACTGCGCAAGTACAAAAGTCACCGGAAAGCCAGAAAAGCACAACTGCGCAAGTACAAAAGTCACCGGAAATAGTCAAATGACTACAAATTTGCCAAGATGGCGCGGTTCAATAGGGCTTCATTTGTGATAGCGCTCAGTGAATGGAGTGGCTGTATCCAGTTCTATTAATACATCCATGGTTTGGACCCAAATTTATCAGGAATATAATGGGACAAAACTGGAGGCGCGAGGATTCAAACTTGTATTGTCAGATTTGAGAGGTTGTGAGCGCCGATTTGTGGTTGTACTGCAAACATATTGCAGGTGCAAAAGTCACAGGTTTGTGGACATATTCTGCGGATACAAGTGCTACATATTCTGCGGATACAAGTGCACATATTTATTGTACATGTTCTTAAATCGAGTCTGCAGGTGCAAATATCAAGATACAAGTGCCCATCTTTATTGTACAAGTTCTCACATCGAATCTACAACCTCTCGAGTTTTGACCCAAATCTACCTTCATACAAGCTTGCCAAATGATGAGGACAAGGCAGGTCGCTAAGCTAGCCTAGCACTAAGCTAACATTAGCTAGGAGCAGTGCAAGCAAATACAACGTTGCCCAAACCACCGTTCAAGTTTATGAAGTAAATTGTGTGATATTATGGCATATAACTGTTCTGTTGTTTGATAGGTACAATGAAAACCTTCAATGGACGATGGACATCTCACACGTCTTGTCTCATTCAAGCCAACTCCTTTATTTAATACCCCCTAAAACACATCTACTCGTCATGACATAACGTGCCTACGTATCACGTATCAGAACCTGTCACTACAATAACGTAACTTATTGATTTAAGAAAAAGAAAGAAAAAGAAGTTATTTGCAAGAAAACACCGTCTCTAGCCAAGTGTGATAAACAGTAGCAGTAGCACCTCAGCAGCGGACGGCTGCTAGCAGTAAAAGTGAAGAAGAGCCAGCAAGCACCAGCCATGATGTGCCGGTGCCCATAACTCCGCAGTGACGAGGCTGAAGTTAGAACCCGTTTCTCAGAACCCGTTTGAAATTATCCGGTCCAACTTAAAAAACAAAAAAAGGTTCAAATCGGGATTGAATCAAGTTTTAAAGAAAACTACCCAAAATGTCACGGGTTCTATACAGGCGCGCAGATTGGCTGGGGCAAGGGGGGGCACTGCCCCCCCTGGTGGCCAGATGCGCAAACTGTCTGCAACGCGTCCAAAACATGTATTCTAGAGACTGGGTTGCGACCGGATCAGAGAAATGCACTGAACGGCTCCTGCTTGCGAGAGAATTGATTGTGCTGATTCCTCATCCAGTTATGGGTGGATGGAAAACTTTCAACTGAATGTTCATATTGTTCTGATAATTGTAGCTATAGCAACATAAGAGTGGCAGCTTTGACAGCCCAAACATGAGCTAATCCCATAGCTGTAGGCCTACCATTGCTAGCCATGAACGAACTGTTGCATACTGCACATCTGTGCAACGTATCCATTGTCCAGTTGTCAAATCGATTATGTACGCACTGTTATTCTTTTGGTGATTATTCTTTGATATACATGCAGATAGGCTACATGTGAAGAGGCAATTGCTGGATTCTAATACGCTGTTTATAATGACACATCCCGACATTGAAGCATGAAAGGCGTAGCATACATTCCGTTTTAGTTTTTGGAAGAATTTATTGGAAAATATTGTTTGAAGTAGGCCTGGGCTATATTGAAACGAATTCCAAATTTTTGTGCTAATGGACGGCGCAGCGGAGGCGCAGTTGAACGAAACGTGGATATTGGAAATAATAAGCACTATGTTTTTAAATGTTGTGGGTCAATCATGCAGCTGTAACAGAATATGCGCATTCCAATGTCCGTGCAGGGCTCGTATTTATACCACTATAATCCCTATTTGATGGGGGGGGGGGGGGGGGGGGGGGCTGGGACTGACTGCCCCCCCTGATCAAAAAGTCAAACTGCGCGTATGGTTCTATACTACACAGTGGTAGTAGACCCCCTCCCGGTCTAACTCGTGGAGTTTCATGAGATTCTGATGTGGCATTTCAAAATAAAAGCCTTCTAAAGTCTCGAAAACTGCTTAAATCAGGATTAAGGGCTGGAAAGGCCTGGAACCTCATTTTCAGGCATGTATGGATGGCAGCAGCGTCTTAAGTATAAGATGGCTAATTACCGCTCTAAAATGAGAAAGCGTGAAGTACCTTGTCCTGAGCTTGATATCAAGTCCTTGGAAAGGAAATCCCCTGGTAAGAGAAATCCTGCAAAAAATTGCAAGAGACCGAAGAGAGCAGAGGTCAACTACCTCCCTCCACATCCAAGTGGAGAAACTAGCGACAGTTTGGAGACAGAGAGACAGGAGCTTCTTAACGAGGTAAAGAAGAAGAACAACGCCAAGGTCATTCAAGAAAAAATGGCCAAAACTTTCTCCTGTCGAAGGCTGGAGGTTGTGAGTGGTAGTCCAGCGCTGATGACTTCAAAGAGAGATGGCCAGCTTTGTTCTGTGAAGCTGACCCAGCTGGCATTTCAACGTTGATTCACGGGTGATTCAACGTCATTTGACTATGTGAATCAACGTTGGATTAGGCTTTGATTTTGAAAGGTGAATTAACGTTGATATCGCGACGTTGTTCCAACATCTTACTCTTCAACATGGGTGAATTAAGGTCTTACAATCACTGTTGAATATGTGTTGAATTTGAAAGGTGAATCAACTTTGAAATCCCAACTTTGTTTCAACGGCTTACTTTTTAACATGGGTAAATTAAGGTATTTGAGTCAACTTTGCATCACTGTTGAAACTGCAAATTTGTTTCAACTTCTTACTTTTCAATCATGTAGCCACAGAGAACAAAGGCGTGAACTTTTTACAATTTTATTTTAGATTAGAATCAAGATGCACATGTAGGCCTACAACAGCAGTGAATGGGGTTGCAACACTGACAACTGTGCAAATAGCAACAACATCAATCCAACAATAATGTGAAAAATAAGTGTTTGTGGCACTGGCATGCACACACACAAACACATTTTGTGACATACTTCTATACAGCAATGCTACAGAAAAAGGCATTCACAGTCAATCTGCCGGCTGGTAACAGCTTTTAGCTTTCTAAACATACAACCTCTGCAGCACAATACGACCCCAACCTCTGCAGCACAATACGACCCAGGATGTAGCCTATGTTAAAGTGCGAAAGCAAAACCAACTTAGTTGCAAGCTAAACAATATTAACCTTACAATCTACAAGTAGCGGCAGAAGTTGGACAACAAGGGAATGACTGGCACATTGCTCAGCTTGTATATAAGTAGATACTAGCTACGTCCAGCTAGTGCGAGACAAACATTACACATGATGCAACGCAACAAAATTTCCAAAGAAACTACGGTGTCCATAATACGACATCCTCGGATGTCCACAAAAGGAAATTCGAATCTCATTCTTTGTGCAAGCGCAAAATAAGGATTTGTGACCAATAAAAATAATTTATTGCAAAGATATATAAAGCCAAAACCTTGTTGGGACACTTTTTACACATATTGTGCATTTAAGGGCTATAAGGCAGGTTGAAGACATCATGTTGACGTTGTTGTACATCAACGTACAGATTTTCAACAGAATTTCAACATTGATTTATTTAAGTATTTTATCAACCTTTTTCAACCATTGAGCATTCAATATTGTTTCAATGTTGAAACGACGACTGACATTAATCCAACTATATTTCAAAGTTGAAGGTCGGTCGTGTGCCAGCTGGGGAGGTAGGTGGATTTAAAAATGTTACTTGCGCTCCTGGGCAATAACAATAATTGAGTACTATTCCTGATTGATTACATGAACATAAACATGAAACAGACTTGAAACTCTCAATATTGAAATTGGAAGCTATTAGTGTTCCTCTTTGTGAGTTAAAAATGTCATTGTAAAAAGTGCTAGCTTGTTCATCCCACCATTGTTATCAACAGGGTTAAAATGCCCTAATGAGAATATACCATACCTTTTGCTTCAGACTATTTAGGCCAGTTCCTGATGTCGTAACTCTGAATCTTTTGTCAATTCAGATCAAGGAGGAACTCAGGAGAATAACGACAATTCCCCTGGAGCAGAGATTCATGTACAAACTTGATCTCTACACACCAAAGCTTATAGCCCTGATGAAGGCCAAGGGAGGGGTCGTGGGGACCAAGCTGAGGCCGGTCCTGGACAATCTGAGTCAGGTGTGCTTGTTCAAAAGTGTGGTTGTTTACATTTTTTTGTAGGGAGAAAGACCTACTGTGCATCTTACACACACACACACACACACACACACACACACACACACACACACACACACACACACACACACATACTGCCCCATGCGTATGCAGACACAGCAAGTCCTGGCACACGGTAGCTTCAATGCCCCTGCATGCCCCCGTCTTCCACACATGGCTCTTGCTCCATGCACTCAAATCACTGCTCCTTGCACATGCTCTTGTGTTCTCACTTGGCAGTTCATTGTGTATTAATGGTTCAGTATTGACGGTGACACAATTATCTGTTCACAGAACCGAAGCATTGAGATGAGACGTGAAGCTGTTATCTGCGGGCTCATACTGTATCTTGGCGAGAAAAGAAAGGAACCTTTCCAAGATTGCCTGGTAAAGGATGATTTTTATAATGTCACAGTTTAAAATGTTAATGTGTTGGCACTGTAAAGGTGCAAATTCAGTGTACGGTGGAAAGCAACATTAATTCGGGGGGCTACAATCTGTGGAGTGCAGCTGTCTTGTGCCGTGTTCTATATTTTACTAAACGCTAGCTCACTGTTAAATAGATTTGATTCAATTGAACGTAATCAGCATGTTGATGGTCAATTTTAGCACATGTTCATTCTGCCCTGATAATGAAGTCACTTCAAATGATTAAAACAATTTGATTTTTTATTTGTTACTTAAGTAATGTTTTCAGTGCCATGTGTGATTCTGTGACTGAGTGATCCTGTGAGTATGCTTAGAAAGTAGGATTTCGTAAAAACTACAATTTTAATGAGACTCGGTGGAGGGGTGTAGCATGAGCCAAGGAAGAACCCATTACATTTTGGAACAGATAGATCCAAATCACAGGGCGATCCAAAAATAATTCTGTGTAATACTTCTGACTGACCACCAGAGGGCAAAAACTAATAAGATATTTGATATTATAAGGCTGTGTCCCAAACAACTAAAATGTTGCATAAATGGGCAGGGAGGCATTTTGTTTTATCAACTAATAAGTTCATATGTTGCACAGCAAATACTTTTTTGTCCCAGAACGTTTTTTTTTAACATACAAAAAATTCCCCCCATTCATTGTCAGTGTGGGGAATTGAAACGGCTGTATCTCGACGTGGTAAGGTCATAAACACACAGGTTTGGACTGGCATAAAGCTCTCGACCTAACGAATGCAGCAATACCAAGCATGTTGTGCTCACACATATTGTCTTCATTCTTCTTAAAATTGTATGCAGGAGGACAGCCGCAGTGATGCCACTCAACACACCCTCAAGATCCTGGTCGTCCATGGTGCTGATGGAGAGGACCTGGTGGAAGTGTCCATCCTTCTTGAAGGACAGGAGATGTTACCAGGATGCGCCAGTACTGCCAAAGCTTGCACGCTGCTTATGGGGCTGATCTATGCAGTCAACCTTGCATACCCCACAACACTGCGCTATGCTTTTGAGGTGTTCCAGAAAGTTTTCTTGGAACTAGATGGGATTAAGCTGTCCCCAAACATACAAGCTTTGAAGGTGAAGTTGTCTTAAATACTATTGCCATGGCAAGTACTATATAATCTTGGCTGCTGGTACACCCCAACTCACTTCTTCAGTCTTTATATGGCCCTTCAATCAATCAATCAATCAATCAATCAATCAATCAAAGCTTTATTTGAGTGGCATTTTAATAAATATGAGCATTGTGATTTGTCATTTGTGTTTGTCAATGGATGTTATAGAAGTTATCTAAAATGTGGTTACCTTGAACATTTGAAATACTCCTGTTTTGAAATTATACCTACAGTATAGGTGTCTCAGTAATTATCCATTATATATTAGGCTATACTTTTCATGTATTTACCAGGTAAATGTTTAGTAATTAAACGTAAAGTAAAAAATGTTCAGAGTAAGTTAATTTAGCAATAGAAATCCATAAGCCTAGGGCCAACGGGCCTAGGATATAGACAATAAACTACCGGTGGAATGGTGGTGGAGCAATAGCGGGAGCATTTCGGATTACTAGCGGACCGCTGTCCCCGACGCTAATAATCCACCAGAGGTCCGCTTGCCATTCGATGTGCAAATGGTCAGGAACCCGCCAGCGGATTTGGCCGGAGGTCTGCCAACTCGTCCATCGGGGACCCGCTGTAGGTCCGCTAGCCTTGTGTTATATTCCACCTGGTTTGTGATAGTTGCACCTCTTGCGATGTTCTGGTGTTTGATGAGTGGTAGAAACACTTGTCTTGTTTGAAGAAGAGCAGATTGAAGAAACGACAAGCTGCACTGACAAGTGGAAAAAGCGAGAGCGCACGTTCACGCGCAGGGAGTGGGATTCTGTGGGGGAGTTAAAATTCGGCACAACACCTGACGTTTTGAGAAGTAAGAGGAAGGAGTCAATTGACAAATACATGAGGGTGTCTGCCCGGACCGTAATTATATAAAACGTATTAAATTAAAATCTTAAACATCATGTGTCTGAAATCCTTACACTAAAATGTGTGAGTAGGCATTAGCATGTGTATTCTGCATCCCCCAGGGCTTGAGCTCACAACCAGACACCAAGGGAAGTCATGTTCTTGTTGAGCCAAGTGAGAAGATGGCAGTTTGACCTGTCACAGCTAGATATTTACACTGTAGGAATCCTGCATGAACATATTAGCAAGCCTACATACTGTGATGGGAATGAGTTGTGGGACCCCGGACTGAGCATGGATTCCTGATTGATTGACTGAATAGATTGGATTGAACACAGGTGGGACTGATTGAGGTGTATGCAGACAAGACCGGTCAGATGAAGAGATGCAAACAAGATGACAAAACAGCAACAATTACAAATTTAAAAATATTGTAAAAAATAAGTAAATGTCGCAGCACAATGGAGTAGGCTACAAATTAGCATTTTTATTCTGCATCCCCATGGGCTTGAACTCTTGTTGAACTACCTGCTATGTGACAAGCCATGGTTTCACACTATAACTTAAAACCTCACAATCACAAGGGTTGCATGTGAATGTCACAGGTGCATGTAACATGGAGGTTGTTGGTTAAAATAGCGGCACCACGAGGGGCAAAGACTAAACAAAACCGAGGTATAGGGTGATGGCTAATGACCACTAAAGTAGTCTCGCTGGCAAGCTTTGATATTACTTACCGCTACACCTTGTTCTCTTCTTCTGCTTTAGATCGGTCATGCACAGTTCACCTTGTGCCAACATTTAAATGGCCCTGGAGGTCGCCGCCCTGGTGGTGCCAGTGGCTCTGCTCTGCATCGAGCGATTCTCCATTCTAGCCAAGGTTCTCAGTGGAGATGCCTCCAGACTTTCCGAGATACTGAAGGTCTGGCATCGTGAGACTAATTCTCCCCAAACTCCCTTGGTTTCTCAACTGAGCTGATAAATGCTTTCAATAAAATGTTTCCATTAAATTAATGCCCATGTGATACCACACGTTTGTTGAAAACAATCTTTATTAGCAACTCATACTGCAATAAAAATGAACCACAGTCAATTTGCAGCTACACTAAGAATTTAAGGCAATCAAAGTGATGACATCATTCACAACCTCTCAGACTTGGGCCTCCTCTTACTCCACCCGGCGAGCAGTGCTGCAGGAAGGCGTCCAGGAAGGTGGCAGGGCCCACAGTGGTGCCGCCCCTGCCGCTTGGCCCCTGGTCCCCTTGGAGATAACGTCCATGTCCTGGCTGCAGACGCTGCACTGCCTCCTGTGTGTGGCTGGGATGGTGGAGCTTGGCGTGCTCCCACAGACCGACTACAGCGGGCACACCACCGCGCACGACGGGATGGGAACTCACGCTTCCACTCCTGCCTCTTCGGCGGTGGCCCTTCTCCTTCTGCCTCCTCTCTGGGCCTCCCGGGCCCCAGCCTTGCCACCACCACGTCTCTGCCCAATGACAGGTTCACTTTAGCTTTTTTGTTTTCTTCTCCGCCAACATGGCGGGCCCTCTGGGGGCCTTCCCCGCCCCTGACGACACCACCGCCACCAGGCACTGGCACTGGGCGTTATACAGCTTGGGGTGCGTCCAGAAGGACAGGCAGTGCAGGAAGACCTTGCTGCAGACCTAGCAGGGGTACATCTCACCCTTTCGCCGCTGGTTGATCAGCGGCCGAGCGAGGTCGCCCTGACAGATGTCCTTCTCCCAGTTGTGCTTCTCCTTTCAGTGCAGGTAGAGCTTGGCCATGCTCGGGAACTCCATGTCATAGGAGCAGCACACCAGGAGCTTTTGCTTGGTGTCGCCATTGGTCGCCAGTGACTTTTCGCCTCCTCCTCTTTGTCTGACTTAATTGAGCCTAGTCCTCTTTTCCAGGAGCCACTCCTTGATGTGGTAGGTCCTCTGGTGGCGGTTGAGGTCCACAGGGGAGCGGAAGTTCCTAACGCAGTACGGGCACTGGGCCAGGGGCGTCTGTGGTGGCATCGGGGTTGTTGAAGGCATCCGAGGCGGGGAACTACATGGCCTTGGAGCCAGGAGAAGGCAAGTCAAGAGTCGGAGGGCTGTCGTCGTTGTCAGGGTCTTCCAGATCGCTAGAGCTGGACTGCTGGTGGTGGAGCAGCGCCTGCTCCTGGCTGAACGCCTGTCCACAGGGGGCGATGGCAGCGGCAGCAGCGACTGGTCTTCGGGGTCAGAGGTCACCGCTGCCAGTGCTGCCACACAGCCGGGACACAGAGGAGCGCCGGGAGGGCGGGGCCTTCCTGCCGCACAGTTCGCAGGGGGGGCATCGTCGACCTCATTGTTGTCATCGTGGAGATCGTGGTGGAGACGGCAGTGCAGCTGCAGGGAGGAGAGCAGGGAGAAAGCCTTGTAACAGGCCGCACACTGGTGGGGCTTGGGTAAGGGGTGCTCCCCCCACCGGTGGTGTCGCAGCTCTGCGCAGCTGTACAAGGAGGCGGCGGCAAGCAGCGGCACGAGCCTAGGGCCCCGGGCAACCGGCTTGTGGTCGGCGCGGGCCATCAGCTTGGCCAGCTAAGTCAGGGTGACTGCTGCATGTTTGCCGTCGGTGAAGGATTCCTGAGCCTGGGTGGTGCTCCAGCTGCAAGGCACTGGTGCTTTGCTCCTCCGATGCTCCTGGAGAGAGGGAGCAAGAAATGAAACAACATTCTGAATTCAGTTAAAATACTACATACGGCGAAGTGAACGGCAAAGGTATTTGGACAGCGACACATCTTTTGTTGCTTAGCCTCTGTACACTTCTAGCCTGGCTTTGCCAGACCCAATTCGCAGAGATGCGAAAGGTCTGGAGCTGATGAGTTTATTTTCGATTTCCAAGGGGTGTTATCAACGGTCGCAGACCAAAATGCCTCTGGACGCAATTGGATAGACCTACAACCAATCATGAGCAACGAAAGGTGGCTTAATTATCATATCATTGTATCAAGTGGGTATAGTCGTTGTATCAAACCCGACTTATATTAGATAAACAGTTGTGCTGGCAAATATCTGCCGGGTGGAACTCAGTTTGAATTGTGTCAAGGCCAGACTGATCTGCAGAAAGAAATAGAATGAGAGATCACATGATCAGGATGGCGAAGCAGGGCTAGCACACTTTCACTTTGCATTAGAAATGATATAATGACCGTCAGACTGGCATACTGTCAGCTTCCATTCCCGTGGGACTTCATAAGGGATCTTCTCCTTAGCAGGCTTAGCTATTTAAATGTACTGCCTACAGTATATCATGGACATAGACATAGTCCATGATCGGATGGGATAAGTATGAGGATGATGTTGACAGACTGCTAGACGACGGATAGTATAGTGAATTACCAGTTTGGGAATGTTTAAATGTCTAGCTGAGTAACTAGGCCTGGAATGAGGAACTGATTAGCACTGATAGTATACTGTAAGGACAAAGGATTCAAAGAATACCAATGTCCCTGTACTCGTACTTGTTATATGGAAAATAAACGTTCTATTCTATTCTTCTTCCTTGGTGTGCTATAGTGATTTTTCAGCCAACTTTGATTGCCAGATCTACTTAACACTTCTTTGGTCAAACACCAACAACAGCTGCATGCATTTTAACCACAGTCATGTTATCACTTCCTACCTAAAGTTATGGTTCACAGACAGAGCCAAAACAAAAATGTGTCATTGTTCAAGTACTTATGGCTTTTGGCCTACTAACTGTATGCAGTGGTAGTGCTTACTGATGCTAGTATATAGTGTACCTAATGCCTTCTAAACAGTTCTCACATCAGGGCGGGGTTAACATTTCCCATATCTCAATTAAAATCATTAGCTAGCTTAGCTAGCTACTCAAAGAGCAACGACAACCACCTAGCTACTCTCTGGACAAGTGTTTGACTAGCTAGTAACTTTAGCCAGATAAGATAATATGAGCTAGTCTAACTGACTTCAGCCATGATAAAGTACAGTCAGATGCTAACTAGCAAGTTAACGTTACCTAGTGCCTAGGCTGGCTGTCTGCTACCAAACTAGCTTAGCTTATGTAGTGTATTTTTATACGGTATTACATCAATACATCTGTATTACTCTCATGTAGTAATCATTTTATTAAGAATAATGAATAAACTCCAATTCAGTAGGAACTTGGTTAACTTAATTAGTTTAACATCTAGATGACAACACATGTCCTTTCCTGAGTCAACATTCCTTTGCCCCTGATGAACAATAGAGATGGCACCTCTGAAGAACAAGTCAGGAAGTCTACAGGTGATCAAAGCAGGACCGGAAAAACCCCAAGACTGCCCCCATGTCCGGAGGGGGGGGCAGAGCTCAGTGACACCTATTGACCAATTAGAAGACTAGTTGTAAATGTACCTCCCTCGTATGCAAAATTGTTTGTTTATCGTGTGCTCATTGGCCTGAAGCCAAGGATATAAACCGGCGACCGAGTAAAGTACAGTAGTACCGCTGAAATTTGACCGAATGGCGTGCTCAATAAATTTGGTTTAAACTGCATTTTTCTCCAGAAGATTCTTTCCAAGTCAAGACAAAAAGATACAACATATTGGCGATGGTGATTGGGATGGCGATTCTAAGCTTACGATTTTCAAGACCCTTGAAAGACAGCGACTTCAACTAAACTTTTTGTGAACCTAACGGCCAAGGAGGACAAGAGGGAACGACCTCGCGAGTCTTGATCGAGGTAAACCGTCTTGCAAATCATTTTATGCTTACGCCATAAAGAACTTCCAATAAATAAGGAGAAATAGATTAAATTGTGTACGCATTGTTGTGCTGACTCGGTATGGGCATTGTCTTAGAAAGACGCATACGAGTGCGCAGAGGTTAGAGAAAGACGGGAGCTCCAGAGTGGGGTTCCGTGTCTCTAAAGGAAAACCGGTTAAATTAAATGCATAGGATTGCATATTTGTGTTAAATGTTGAGGTACCAGTATGTAAAAGCAGGCTAAACCGGAGTACCTGTATGTCTCGTTTAAGTACGTTTTAAGCCGTCTGCTTATTGTCTTGTGTTTCTTGTGTCCATTGTATATTTGAGCTCTCTTCCACGTGGTTGTGTGTGTAGACTGTAAGCCTGTGTGTGTGTGTGCCTGCATCTTTGTTCTTCTCTTCCACGTGGGACTGGATATTGTAGGCCTGTGTGTGTGTGTGTGTGCCTGCGTCTTTGTTCTCTCCTCCACGTGGGTGATCGATACTGTAAACCGGTATTGTGTGTGTGTGCCTGCCAGCAGCCTTTGTGTGTGAGACGGGCTGTGTGAGGTGTGAAAGTTGAGGTGTGAACGGAGAGTGAAAGGAGAGCCGTGCGTTGTGGGTTTTGTGCTTTAAAGTTTAAAAGTTGAGATTGTGTGTTTGTTGGTTTTATACATTGTAAGGTTTGAAAGTTGAGTTAATGTAAATAATATTGTGCTGATATTTTCTGGTTAATTGTCTTTTGTGGGTGAGGCTGCTCCCCGTACTCTTGAGTTGTAAAAATTCCTAGCCCTCATTAAACCACAGCTGGCTGTGGGGGGAGGGGGGTCAGTGATACGCGGTCACTAGACAATAGGTTTTTTTCAGTCTTAAGGTGATGCGGGCAGAGACAACACTTTCTCTATCTCTTTCTTGTTCTATCTTTCTTTCTCTCTTACTTCTTTCTCTTTCCTGTCTTTAGAAATTAGGGAACGATAATTCATCCAGTGGGTCGTGCGGTGTATGGGACGACTGGATTAGCTTCATAAATTGAGAATGGCGTAGCTTTAGCCAGATTTTAGGGATATTAAGAAATCTTTCATCCTTCTCACCTCTGTTGTCCTATGCCTCCATCTAGTGGCGTTTAGATTGCAGTTCACGTTGGTCTATTGTATGGATTCAAGTGTAATAGGTGGTTCAATGCTGCCATCGTGTGGCCGTTGATAGATATGACCGCTTTTTATATTTGTTTGAGTATTCGTGTGTTTTTTGACAGTTTGACTTTAGAATAATGGATTGTTAATAGCACATTTATTTTTAATTATCATTGCTTGGTGATTAATTGGTTTTTCCCCTTTGAGTCAATCTGTTTACAGTTATATCCGGAAAAGCTTTTGTCCATACCAGCCATCCATCCATCCACCCATCCATCACCTGCTTGAAAAGTAAGCCTGAATTGCTGATTAATGCTCATTAATTGAACTAGACTGATCACCTGATTTAATTGTTTTGAGTGGTTGACCTGCATTTGAGGCTTGGTGTTTTATGATAAGGTGATTGATTGGTTTGGTTACTTGATTTGATAATAAGGATACATGGTTAGTTTATTAATTGATTAACTCTTCAATATTTTATTGATTACTTGATTAATTATTTATAGTTATTCAACTTTTTGTTATTATAAATATTATATATATAATAATTCTACTTGATACTGGATATAAGTGGTTTTGAGGGTGTTTAATTGTTAAATGGATGTAGATGGTTTGGTGATGAGCTTTGGTTTTGAGTGATTGGTGGTCTGTTGGATATCTGGTTTAAAGGTGTTTTGGTTTTTGATAGAATAAACATCAGTTTAAGCGTTGCTTTAGTAGAGTGATATAGACGTACATACATATATTACGCTTTGCATATTGTGTGTATGGAGTGAAAGGACTGAGTGAACGGACAGTAGGACTCAACTTGCTGACAGGCAAAGTGGTGTGGACATTTCGATGTCTACGTCAAAACCTTTTTTATTTTAATTTATTATTTTCTGGCATACAGCGATTAATGAGGGGATTGTCCTCTGGTGCACAATACCCTAAGCTTGCGTCAAACCGGGCCTTGTGGTTTTTAATTTGCAAAAATTAAAAGTGCTTAAATGGGACCGATCGCTCCCTGTGCTGAAGACTAGGGTTGAGATTGAGTAGGAGTATATCTGGATAGGCAGTTTAGTCAGAGCAAGAAGTGTCCTATGTCTGTGAGTGATTGAGTGTTCATTTCTTTATTAATTACATAATTGATAAAGCTTCATTTTATAGTGTTAGATTCTTAATAGGTTTATTGATAGTTTGATTTGTTAACAGTTTATCAAGTTATGAGGATCTTAAATAGTCTTGACGCTGTTCAGTAAAGTGGGACGGATACAGAACACAGCATTGGAAGCAGTAATTATAGCTCCAACCGAAATAGAGGAAGTCAACAGCACCACGGACAAGCTGTTGAGTGAGTGATGCTCTGTTCTCCCACATGAATTAAGTTTTGACTTCGCATTCTTATGACATTAGGAGGGAATCTAATATGACTTATACACAGTTACTTGTGCTAAATACTGAGGGAAGATATGTGATCAGAGATGATAATGATGATATTATGCATAAGGGAAATGCCAGGACGACCGTTGTAACTCATCTTGATGTGAAGCGCAAAACCAAGAAATTAGATAAGCATCTGATACCAGCTGAAAAGAAGAAGAAGTAGATGGATAAAAAGGGAAAGTGGAAGCGACAGTGACTCTTCTGTAGAGGAAGGAGTGGATATTGGAGGATATGATGAAAGTATTAGAAAGATTATGACAGGTGCTGTATAGAAAGGAAGTGTTGCTAATGAAACAGACTAGTAGTAGTAGTGAAGAAGAGAGTGAGGAGTCTGACTCGAAGGAAGATGATACAACCTGGACCAAGGATGTACCAGATTAAGAAGAATTGAAGGAAATTAGGAAGAAGAATTGAAGGAAATTAGGAAGTAGTTGAAGGAGATTAGGAAGTAGTTGAAGGTAATGGATAGAAGAGGAGTAGTAACAAGCTGTTGTTTTGCAGAACAACAACGACGACAACAACCAATGATGTAATCTTCACTCCCGTTCCCTGTTTTCCAACAGCCTCAGACAGGGGGAGATGATTAATTCTGAAGAATTCAAAAAAAAAAAAAAAAGGGGGGGTAAAGAGGAAGTTAAACATGTCATTGGCTAGATGTCATCAGCAATTTACAATACAATAAGTTTCTTACATTTTTAGAATCAATTTTTTAGGAGAATGATAGCGGTGATAACCTACGTTGTCACCTCTGAGCCTGAGTTCATTATTGAAGTTGAAGTGATGAGGAATATTTTTTTATTACATCTGTGACATTTTGGAGAAACACTTGTCTCCAGAAGATTATTATAGAAGCAAACTAGTTGAATATGGACTCCAGAGTATGAACCATCTTTTTGTTCAGAAAAACAAAAACAAAAAGTCATGTGTGTTGAATGATTATCAATGATTTGATGCTAAGTTCAGTTTATTACAGGAATTTCATAATAGTAGGAGTATTCAGTTATGGTTTCATATAACATCAGTTTAGATAATTGGTTTACAAAGCTGTTTAGTCAATTCAAATAGGTTATGTTTCTCACTTTGATTTAGGAGTTTGTGTTTCAATAGTCAATGAATGGCCATAAGCTGTTCGTTTATGCATTCTATTGAGGAGTTGGCTTTAGGCCTCCCCCTCTGTCATTAACCTCGGTTTGTGTTAAGTGTTGTTTTACAGGTACCGTGGACCCTGGGGGCCGGGCCCTAGCCATGCCTGGTGTATGCCATCCTGGGGGCTGACGGTCATCTGTTGTTTGTATATTGTTTGTCTTTTCTATCTTTTTCTGATATGTGTTGGAACATGAGGTTACTTGATGTTTAGCATTATATGTCATTTCTGTTTAGGGTTTCTTGTTTAATCAGACAGCAGGGGGTCGTCTACATTTCACCTGTGTTTTTGATTCAGGTGTGTGTACACGTCTCCTTGGTTAGATTGTTCTGTTTTGTAGTAATTTAGGTTTGGTCTATGTCTATAGGATGTTTTGTGTTTTGTGTAGTTCTGTGTTGATGTTTACAGACTATCCTGGAGTGCATTTAGTGGGCTACCAAGGCGTGGTTGCCCCTCACCAGCATGAAGCTATGAACTGTGTGGAGTCACGGATGACTTGAGGGTCATTCTTGGACATTCCTGGAGTGTTCTCCCTGTTTCGGACGGGGTGAGCTTACCATCTTGCTGCGGACATTGTTCTCTGGGTGTCAGAGAGGATTGCGACACCTGGGGGTTTGATGTCTGAAGATGGCTCCAGCGTGAGACGAGGAGATGAGACAGCGCTGAGGGCTGTTCTCCTTCGGTGGGGCTAAGTGCTAGTAACCTCTGGCCCCCGATTTGCTTTGTTGTTGTGTGATGATTTGGTTATTTGTATGTGTTTTGGGGAATTGTTTGTTATGTTTAATGTTGTTTTGTGTCGAGGCGTTAAGACGCCTCGAAGGGGGGATATGTAGTGTATTTTTATACGGTATTACATCAATACATCTGTATTACTCTCATGTAGTAATCATTTTATTAAGAATAATGAATAAACTCCAATTCAGTAGGAACTTGGTTAACTTAATTAGTTTAACATCTAGATGACAACACATGTCCTTTCCTGAGTCAACATTCCTTTGCCCCTGATGAACAATAGAGATGGCACCTCTGAAGAACAAGTCAGGAAGTCTACAGGTGATCAAAGCAGGACCGGAAAAACCCCAAGACTGCCCCCATGTCCGGAGGGGGGGGCAGAGCTCAGTGACACCTATTGACCAATTAGAAGACTAGTTGTAAATGTACCTCCCTCGTATGCAAAATTGTTTGTTTATCGTGTGCTCATTGGCCTGAAGCCAAGGATATAAACCGGCGACCGAGTAAAGTACAGTAGTACCGCTGAAATTTGACCGAATGGCGTGCTCAATAAATTTGGTTTAAACTGCATTTTTCTCCAGAAGATTCTTTCCAAGTCAAGACAAAAAGATACAACACTTAGTTTAGCTACCTTTGCATCTGTTTTGAGGAAGCTCTACGAGCGGAAACATTCAGCATGTTGGAGAACAGGCTGTGGTCGGGATGATGTGGAGAGTTCAGCATGTTGGAGAGCAGGCCATCATTGGGGTGGTGTGGAGAGTTCAGCGGGTTGGAGAACAGGCCGTCATTGGGTTGGTGTGGAGAGTTCAGTAGGTTGGAGAACAGGCCATCATTGGGGTACTGTGGAGAGTTCAGCAGGTTGGAGAACAGGCCTAAGTCAGGGTGGTGTGGAGAGTTCAGCATGTTGGAGAACAACAGCCTGGACATATGCATTTTAACCACAGTCATGTTATCATTTCATACCCAAAGTGATGGTACACAGACAGAGCCAAAATTAAAAAAAATATGTCATTGTTAAAGTACTTATGGCTTTTGGCCTACTAACTGTATGCAGTGAAAGTGCTTACTGATGTTAGTATATAGGGTAACTTTTGCCTTCTAAAAAGTTCTCATATCAGGACGGGGTTAACATTTCACATCTCGATGGAAGTCAGCTGATGTTATGTGGTGTGGAGAGTTCAGCAGGTTGGAGAACAGGCCGTCATTGGGGTAGTGTGGAGAGTTCAGCAGGTTGGAGAACTGGCCTTGGTCAGGGAGGTGTGGAGGGTTCAGCAGGTTGGAGTACAGACCTTGGTCAGGTTGGTGTGGAGGGTTCAGCAGGTTGGAGAACAGACCTTGGTCAGGTTGGTGTGGAGGGTTCAGCAGATTGGAGTACAGACCTTGGTCAGGTTGGTGTGGAGGGTTCAGCAGGTTGGAGTACAACAGCCTGGACGTATGCATTTTAACCACAGTCATGTTATCACTTCATACCTAAAGTGATGGTACACAGACAGAGACAAAATAAAAATATGTCATTGTTCAAGTATTTACGGCCTTTGGCCTACTAACAGTGAAAGTGCTCACTGATTTTAGTATATAGTATATAGTGTATATAGTGTATGCCTTCTAAACAGTTCTCATATCAGGATGGGTTTAACATTTCACATATCTCAATGGAAGTC
This sequence comes from Borostomias antarcticus, assembly GCF_949987555.1. Classification (NCBI taxonomy): domain Eukaryota; kingdom Metazoa; phylum Chordata; class Actinopteri; order Stomiiformes; family Stomiidae; genus Borostomias; species Borostomias antarcticus. The sequence continues at coordinate 6,059,976 of NC_140252.1, forward strand.
AGCTAATGTTAGTTAGCTTAGCTAACTACTTGGAGAGCAACAACAGCCACCTAGCTACTCTCTGGACAAGTGGCTAGCTAGTATATTTAGCCTGATAAGATAATATGAGCTAGTCTAACTGAGTTTAGCCATGATAAAGTAGACAGTCCTCTATGTTACCTAAGGGAAAAGGCCACATTTGCAGCAATTCTCTTTCTGTACCTAATCCAGCAGATTGGAGAACAGGCCTTGGTCAGGGGTGTGTGGAGAGTTCAGCAGGTCGGAGAACAGGCCTTTGTTAGGGTGGTGTGGAGGATTCAGCGGGTTCGAGAACAGGCTGTGGTCGGGGTGGTGTGGTGAGTTCAGCAGGTTGGAGAACAGGCCTTAGTCAGGTTGGTGTGGAGAGTTCAGCAGGTTGGAGTACATGCTGAGTTTGGGGTGGTGTGGAGGCTTCAGCAGGTTCGAGAACAGTCTGTGGTCAGGGTGGTGTAGAGAGTTCAGCAGGTTGGAGGAAAGGCTGTCATTGGGGTGGTGTGAGGAGTTCGGCATGTTGGAGAACAGGCCATGGTCAAGTTGGTGTGGAGAGTTCAGTAGGGTGGAGAACAGGCCTTGGTCATGTTCATGTGGAGAATTCAGCAAGTTGGAGAACAGGCCTTGGTCAGGTTGGTGGGGAGGGTTCAGCATGTTGCAGAATAGGCTGTCATTGGGGAGGTGTTGAGTGTTTTGCAGGTTGGAGAACAGGCCATCATTGGGGTGGTGTGGAGAGTTTAGAAGGTTGGAGAACAGGCAATCATTGGGGTGGTGTGGAGAGTTCAGCAGGTTGGAGAACAGGCCTTGGTCAGGGTGGTGTGGACCGTTCTGCAAGTTGGAGAAAAGACCGTCATTGGGCTGGTGTGGATAATTCATCAGGTTCGAGAACAGGCTGTGGTCCGGGTGGTGTGGAGAATTCATCAGGTTGGAGAACAGGCCTTGCTCAGGGTGGTGTGGAGAGTTCAGCATGTTGGAGAACAGACCATGATTGGGGTGGTTTGGAGAGTTCAGCAGGTTGGAGTACAGGCCGCCATGCGGGTGGTGTGGAGAGTTCAGCAGACTGGAGAACAGGCCTTGGTCAGGTTGGTGTGGAGAGTTCAGCAGGTTGGAGAACAGGCCTTGGTCAGGGTCGTGTGGACAGTTCAGCAGATTCAGGAGAACAGGCCATCATAGGGATGGTGTGTAGAGTTCAGCAGGTTGGAGAACAGGCTTTGGTCAGGGTGGTGTGGAGAGTTCAGCAGGCTGGAGAACAGGCCGCCATTAGTGTGGTGTGGAGAGTTCAGCAGGATGCAGAACAGGCCGTCATTGGAGTGGTGTGGAGACTTCAGCAGATTGGAGAACAGGCCTTGGTAAGGGTGGTGTGGACAGTTCAGCAAGTTGGAGAACAGACCGTCATAGGGGTGGTGTGGAGAGTTCAGCAAGTTGGAGAACAGACCGTCATAGGGGTGGTGTGGAGAGTTCAGCATGTTGGAGAACAGGCCTTCATTGGGGTGGTGTGGAGAGTTCAGCAGTTTGGAGAACAGGCCCTCATTGGGGTGGTGTGGAGAGTTCAGCAGTTTGGAGAACAGGCCCTCATTGGGGTGGTTGGAGAGTTCAGCAGGTTGGAGAACAGGCCGTCATTGGGGTGGTTTGGAGATTTCAGTAGGGTGGAGAACAGGACTTGGTTAGGGTGGTCAGGAGAGTTCATCAGGTTGGAGAGCAGGCCGTCATTGGGGTGGTGTGGAGAGTCCAGCAGGTCGGAGAACAGGCCTTGCTCAGGGTACTGTGGAGAGTACAGCAGGTTGGAGAACACACCATCATTGGGGTGGTCTGGAGAATTCAGTGGGCTCGAGAACAGGCTGTGGTCGGGGTGGTGTGAAGATTTTAGTAGGTTGTAGAACAAGCCTTGGTCAGGGTGGTATGGGGAGTTCAGCAGGTTGGAGAACAGGCCGTCATTGGGGTGGTGTGTTTAGTTCAGCAGGTTGGAGAACAGGCCTGGGTCAGAATGGTGTGGAGAATTCAGCAGGGTGGAGAACAGGCCATCATTGGGGTGGTGTGGAGAGTTCAGCAGGTCGGAGAACAGACTTTGGTCAGGATGGTGTGGACAGTTCAGCAGGTTGGAGAAAAGACCGTCATTGGGGAGGTGTGGAGAATTCATCAGGTTCGAGAACAGACTTTTGTCGAGGTGGTGTGGAGAGTTCAGCGGGTTGGAGAAAAAGGCCGTCATTGGGGTGGTGTTGAGAGTTCAGCATGTTGGAGAACAGGCCTTGGTTAGGGTGGTGTGGAGAGTTCAGCAGGTTGGAGAACAGGCTGTCATTGGGGTGGTGTGGACAGTTCAGCAGGTTGGAGAACAGGCCTTGGTTAGGGTGATGTGGAGAGTTCAGCATGTTGGAGAACAGGCCATCATTAGGGTGCTGTGGAGAGTTCAGGTTGGAGAACAGGCCTAGGTAAGGGTGGTGTGGAGAGTTCAGCATGTTTGAGAACAGGCCATCATTGGGCTGGTGTGGAGAGTTCAGTAGGTTGGAGAACAGGCCTTGTTCAGGGTAGTGTGGAGAGTTCAGCAGTTTGGAGAACAGGCTGTGGTCGGGGTGAGTGGGATCTCTACTGATGCTAAAACCACTGTGTAGGCAATGTTGGGCACTGGTGCAACAATTGTGCATTTTATAAGAAAAGAATGACATTTCTAGTTAGTATAGCCTATACCATAATTTTACCAGATGTGGAGGGAAGCCACCTGACCCCTGAGGACCGTGAGAGGTAAAATCCAAGATGGCCGACCATCCCTTGGGTTTAATTTTCAAACGCACTTAACTTTGGAACCAGTGTAGAAAAACATGTATGGGGTAATTTCCAACAAAATTGGTGATGCCACTCAGTGATACTTTTGAGACTGCTAGAACTCAAGGATCAAGGTCAAATTACATAGCAAGCACTCTTGATGTTCTGCCTGAGTGCTACCTGGGTTGGAGTAATGTTCTCTAGTTTCAGACTTCTGTGTGGAGAGCTGTGACCTCACATCGTTCACACCCATACTACTCACTTGTTAGGCCATACATCAGCACCGCAAATCGCTTCAGCAGTAACACTGATTTTTCACGGACCTCACTTGACATGCATAGTTCGTTGAAAGCATAATTCACTTCTGTGAAAGACTTCCATGCCCCCCCACACAAACACACACACACACACCTGCACACACACACACAAACACACTGGAGAGGGACAAATGAATGGACGACCATTCTCTTAGTTCATTTGAAAACAATGTTTTTTAAATTAAATTGATTGATTGTGATGATGTTCCATCAGCAGTAGTCATGTCACATGACCAGGTAGATGATCCTGGTATATAATAATGCCCCTTAAAAGATAAGACATTAGATTAATATGATTAAATATAGGCTCATCAAGACATTACATAGTTATATGTTAGACATATTATCAGCCCTATTTATTAAATAGCCTACATAAAGACAATGTTATCAACATATGCAAATGATCCAGTTATACAAATATGTCCAGTATGTCCACATCTAAATACAATTCAACATTTAAAATGGCTAGATAGCAAATCATTCGTTAATCTGAAACTATTGGGCAATTTGGACGTTTAAAATGTTATACTATTATGTAGTCCTACTCATGTTAGCTAGCATGTAAAAATGTTTCAGCTAATATGAATTATGCATAAATTACTTTCTAGCCATCTTATCGCATTAAAATTACTGTGGCTCTGTACAGTTTAATTCAATCAAAACAACCTTTTGTTGCAAGAAAACTGTTCTAAACTAAATCAAAATACATCTTTAATGTTCCAATAAAACTGGTAGGTAGCTAGCTAACAAGCAAAGCCTACTCAGGTTAGCTAGCAAGCAAAAAAAAGCAAGAATGTTCTCATGAATAAAGTTTCAGATTCAGCAATTACATACCTTTATCCTGTGCTATTTTATCCTTCTGCAATATTATTCTCTTGAGTGCCAGTCCAGCAGGTTCTTTTAAGAGCTAGGGCTGGCCCAGAACATTCGAAATTCAAAGTTCTCAATGTTCAGAATGTGTTTCTCATGTATCCTCAGCATATTATAAAATAAAAAAGCACACGCAACACACGCAGATGCATGAGGCCAACTGCAAAGAAATCCGTTGTGTGGAAATATCGGAGCGCATATTCAAGGCTGGATATAACAAGACAAGGAATTCCCTTCTCCTTGACAGTGGACAAAGGTGTCTTCCTGGCACACAACCTGAGTGAATATAGGCTAGGTAAGGCTTATATCACATTGTATCGTGCTCAGCTTTAGTATCTGTAATGTAGCCCCCCATTGGATCTATAATTAACTCCAATTGTTTTTCTCTCTTGGATGGCGAGAATTCAGAGCTTCGTTTGCGAACACCAACGATTGTGCGTACCGTACAAAATCACATTCAGGCCAGCCCAGTTAGGAGCCAAAGCCAGATTTTATGTAGACATAGTACCGATACACACACATCATTATCATTATTATTATTTTTCAATCATTTACTCAATCACTCATGCACACACACACACACTTTTTTCTCCATTGATAGTACAGTATGCCTCTCTTCTTTCAATACAAAAATGAAAGTGAAACTAAACGCTATGCACACAACAAGCCTACAGCAGCAGAACATGTGTTTTTACACAAGTAGGTTACACTCAAAGCTTCAGTTAGCATTATTGACACAAGCTATTAGTAAGTTAGACAGACAAACTATGACATTTCCATCCATTCCAAAGTCCCCACAAGCAAGTTAACTTCAGACTTAGTCCTCCAAGAAGGCGGAAAAATCTCTGCAGCTCTGCCTTCCGCCATACTTGTGAAACAACAACAAATCCACGTTGAATCACCGTGGTTTCAAAGTGCAGTAATCAAACACGGTTTTAATGATAATACATTTTGAGATGGTAATACTAAACATTATGAATTTTTTAACTGTGGTTTATCGCGAAACCAGTAACTGTTTCTTCCCTATTGGTCTAGAACCTGTCATTCATGGACAGGTCAGAGCAGTACAGAACATGCCAGAGACAGAAGACAAAGCTGCACTATACTACTACTGAGGTTTTTAGGCATGCTTGAGTATCTAACAAACTCTGCCAGATGTGAGTGCACCTCTATGGAATCTTCTAGAGGGTGAGGTAGCTTGGCATTGGAAGTCAGAGCAAAAGAAGAACTTAGAAATGCCGTAGCTGCTTGTGAGCAGTGCCCCGGTGTTAAAGTACTACAATGTTAACAAAGAAGTAACACTGGCAGTGGACACAAGCTCTGAATGCCTGGGAGCAGTGATACTGCAAGAAGAACAGCCAGTGGCGTACAGTACGAGGTCTCTCACTGTGAGAAGAGGTACACTTACATAGAAAAAGAGCTGTTGGCGATTGTGTATGGATTTCAGCAATACATCTATATATCTGTATAGTAAGACAGTACAAGTGGAGATGGATCACAAGCCCCTTGAAACAGTGTTTTAGAAATCTCTCCAAAAAGCTCCTCCAGGACCCCAGAGGGCACTGATGAGACTATAGTCCTAAAATCTGCGTGTCACTTACAAGCCTGGTAAAGAGCTGTACACCGCAGACACGCTGAGCCGAGCCTTGACAAGACGAGTTACTAGCACATCTACTATCAGCTCATCTACCAATCTCAGAAGAGAAGCTGAACACAATGAGAACTGCAACAGCAGATGAGGAACTGCAGATGGTCATGGGAAGTGGTCCAGTGGTCCAGACAGAAATATGACAAGTTCCCATGGACACCTGATGGAAATATCTACAAGAGATATCTGTGACACCTGCTGAAGACCAGATAAATGACTTCACAATCACGCCCTCTAGACCTGGAGAACTGTCCTTCAGTCAACAGTGCACCAGCAGAGAGTAACAGTGCAATCACCTGAAATCACCAGTGAGAGGGACTGTGACACCCACTGTGGACAGGGGAGAACAAGTGAAAGGAACTATGACACTCATGGCTCAATCAGTCAAGAGGCCACGGTGTGGTAGACTGATTAGAGCGCCAAAACGTCATTCTCCTTTAAAGACAAGTCAGCGTTCTGAATCGCAGACTTCAATACTATATGGTATCCCAGAAATTGATGTAATTTGTCCCAATACATAGTATGCCACATGCAGGATGGCAAAAATACCAGGATGTCCTATTACATCCGGTCATATTGTGCAGTTTGCAAGCCAGCACACTTCTCTGGCTATTCTGACCCACAATCCTGTGCTCAGTGGAAATGATGTCACATGTGCGAGGCGCTTGGTTGAATCCCAACTGTGGACAAATGTCACTTCATGGAAAGTGACGGATGTGGTGATGCATACTGCGTGTGTACTTTCTAGGGGCAGCTGTAGTACATACTGGTAGAAAAAAGTAGAAGTATGCAATTCGGAACACAGCCAACATTTACTTTATATGCTTTGATAGAAAAAAAAGTGCAGGTAGAGTTCTCCACCAATAGAGTGCTAAGCGGAAGCAGGAAGTGGAAACCCCCATCGGACCTTAAATCGGATTGTAGTGAACGGCGGATGACAAATATTTTTTGGATCCTGTTTGAATTGTGCCATGACCACAACATATGTTTGTCAATTTAAAACATTTCCACCCCCCCACCCCCCCCTCTTCATGGTGCCCATAGGCGGCTGCCCATACCCCTATTCACACGGGACTAGGGGACCTCATGGGGACCTCATCTGATTTAGAAATGACCTAGGGCCTCATTTATAGAACTGCTTCTAAAGTTGCTTACTTTACAATGCTGGGGAAATTGCTTAATGAAAGGAATCAAGTAACTGGAAATTACAAGTTACTGGAAAAAGTAATCTGATTACAATAAGCTGTTACTTTGTAATCAGTTTCTCCAAACACTGTTACTTAAGAAAGTTAAATAATGCACAAAAAATTCTGATCCATAACAGTGCGCATCATGTCCCACATCGACTTATGCCAGTTAGTTCAATGCCAGTTTCCCATTATAAATCACAGTCAACCCTAAACTTGGGGGTTGAGTGCGCCGCCTTTGTCACACCCTAATTAACGCGCACGGTTGAACTAATGGTCAATGAACCTCCCCATTTATCTGTTCATAAATGTCGACTGCATGATGACAATGACAGAGATTTCAGTGTAAAATAGAAGCTCATGCAGCGGAGGATGATGCAAGACTGTCATGCTGGCTGAGTGACAAGGCGTCGGCCTCATAAATTGAAGATTAGATAGGTTCAATCACCTATTAGGGAGAGGTAATGTCAATTTATTTTACATAATGTATAGGGCCTATCAATTTCACAGCTTTTCACATACTTTTGCCATCGGAATTGCTGTTTGTACTTTCTCCAGAAATTTACTTAGCCTACACATGGGTCAGAGTGTGTGTAGAGAAGCGCACATTGTCCGACATTCTCACATCAAGTTCATTTAAAAAAATTAAAAAAATACCAAAGGTTGCTTAGAAAGTGCTGTATGCATGCTTTTGTACAGTACTTACGCACGTTTATAAATGAGGCCCCTAGTGCGGTGCATTAGCACGGGATGAGAGAACTCACTAGTATTCAGTGAAGCAGATCATTTAGACATGACAAATCATTATTTAAAAAACATGCAGAAAAACTGTAGCCTATGCAATCTATTCAATTCAAAAAACAGAGAAAGAAAAAAAAAACATGAACCCAAATCACAGAGATGACTAATATTATCACATCTGTGCTTGGCCAAATATGTTAGGTAGACCAATTTGAGGTGGAATTTTTACTTGCTACAAATACTTTTCAAAATACTACAGATTACAGACATGGTGGATTCGCAAGGATTTAAGATCAAATTACTAGAGGTCCCCAGGTACTGTAATTCTAGTCTCATGCCAATAGAGCTTGTGTCACCTACAGTTAGGTCCATAAATATTTGGACATTGACACTGTTTTCATAATTTTGGCTCTGTACACCACCGCAATGGATTTGAAGTGAAAGAATCAAGATGTGTTTTAAGGGGAGACACTACAGTTGAATAGGATTGTTTTCCTTTAAAGATATCCTTATGCATTTTTACCACTTTAATCTTCACATCAAGATAAATATTTTTAGTATTAAACATTCTCTCTCAAAAAATGTTTACATATGCAAATTAGGCAATGACTCATTAAATATGCATACAATTGCATATATTTCAGTACCTACTATCTAAACAATGGATGAAGTCAGGTTTAAAGTTTTACTTTTGTTTTGATAATATACTAACAACTTAAATATTTACAGCTGGGTTTGTGAATACAAGCTTATTTTCAAAATATATTGAAATAAAGACTGCATACACCCATTCAAAATACTTTTTGGAGTATTTTTAGACAGGAAATGCAACCTAAAATGAAAAGACAACAAGATCCAGCTGTAAATATTTGTTGTAATTCCTACACTGTTCACCTGATTTGGATGTAAATGCACTCAAATTGAGAGTATTATTATTATTATTATTATTATTATTATTATTATTATTTTGCACTTGTTTGCATCACATGTTGAATGTTTAATTTAGAATCCCTTGTGGTGGTGTACAGAGCCAAAATTATGAAAATTGTCCAAATATTTATGGTCCTGTATACCAATGGCTCTCACTTGCCACAATGAACCCAACACTATCACATTCTCCCAGTCCTTCATGCTTTCAACGGGGCGTATAGTATTGGTTGGTAGAGCACAGAAGAAGACTGCCTGGGAGACAAAGAAAGACTCCCCATTGGTCAATGATGCTTTCAATGAACTGCAATGCCAAGTGAGTTCAGTGAAGAATCAGTGTTACTACTGGAGAGATGTGTGGTGCTGATATACGACCCAACCAGTGAGCAGCGCAGACGTAAATGATGCCAGGAAACAGCTCTCTACACACAAGTCTGGAACTAGACAACATTCTTTCAACCCAGGCAACACTCAAGCAGAACATCAAGAGCACTTGCTATGTAATCTGACCTTGATTCTTGGGTTCTGGCATTCTGAAAAGTATCATTAAATGAGTGCATCCTCAATTTTGTTGGAAATGGCACCTTAAATGTTTTTCTACACTGGTTCCAAAATTAAGCACGTTTGAAAATTCAAGGTCGAGTCTGACTTCCCACACACCTGAAAATAAACCTCATGGTCAGTATTACCTATAGAAATGTCATCCTTTTTTCATAAAATGCACAATTGTTGTGATGTCTGAGGATCCTGGTCTCACTGCTTTACCCCAAATATTGAAAAATCTGCAAGAGGAAAAAGACAGATGTCTGGGTCAGTTACTGTCATTACAAATAGATTCACATAACCTCATCAACAGTATTGCCAGTCACTGATTTTGCTGGTGTGTTTTCAAGTACTCTAAAGCATGGGTTCCAAAACTCCATCAATGTGGGCCTCCCTTCTGAAAACAGTGACACACCCGCACCCCCCCCCAAATTTGTCCATTTTGCAAGGCAGCGTTAGCTAGCCCATAACGTTACACAGCTAAGTTAGCTCGGTGGCACATGTTGCTAGTTAACGTTATGACGTTTTCGCACTATCCACACATTTAGTATACATCTCTCCCATTATTTATTTCGATCTTCTGACCTTTAAAATCACATTTCATTCATAAAAACCATAGACATTTAAAAAAATAAAAAACATGTTTTTCCTTCTTTTTTTTCTAACCATCCCTCCGCGCCTCCCCTGAATTTCTTTGGGCCCCCCAGGGGAGGCCCGCCTCACAGTTTGGGAACCCATGCTCTAAAGAAAACACAGGTGATGCTAAATGTATACTATGTGCCTATACTCTCTCTCACCTTTGCAAGTGTTGTTGTTCTTTTTCTCTTTCATTTTCACTACAAGGGCCATATTCTCCTCCTCCTCCTTTTTCTGTTTTTCTTTTGTCGTCATCTTTCTATCTTTCTCCTCTTTCTCCTCTTCTTTCCTGGCCTTCTTCCTCTCCTCCTCTTCTTTCCACTTCTTCATGTCCTCCTCAGCTCTCTCCCGGCGCTTCTCTTCAGCTATATTCTCTTCAGCTATCTTCTCTTTATGTTTTTCCTTTTCTTTCTGCTTTCTATCATTCTCCTCCTCTTTCCTAGCCTTCTTCCCCTCCTCCTCTTCTTTCAACTTCTTCATGTCCTCCTCAGCTCTCTATGGGCGCTTCTCTTCAGCTATCTTCTCTTTCTGTTTTTCCATTTCATTTTCTTTCAGCTTTCTATCTTTCTCCTCTTTCTTTTTCTGTTTCTCCTCCTCTTTCCTGGCCTTCCTCTGCTCAATCTTTTCCTGCTGTCTCATCTTATATTCACTCCTCACCTTTTTCAGGTGAGCAAAGATTCCCCCAGATGTCTCAGATGGCAGCTGGTCACTGGTCGCCAGCTCCCCAGAGGGACTCTGAACAGAGACATCAGGAGACATCCTGGCTGTCTCCCTCCTCCTCCTCTCCTCTTCATCCCTCCTCCTCCCCTCATCTTCCTCCCTAATCTCTGTCCTCAACCTGGTCATCCTCTGGTCCAACTCCCTGACCATGAGGGCCATCACACTATCCAGGTGCTTCTTCTCCATTTGCCTCTCTCTCTCCTGGCTCCTTCTCTCTACCTCCTCCATCATCCTGGCTATCTCGCTCCTCCTCCTCTCACCTTCCTCCCTCAACTCTATCCTCACACTGGCCATCCATGGCTCCAACTCCCCGATCATGGGGACCATCACATCCTCCAGCTGCTTCTGCCACATTTGCCTCTCTCTCTCCAGGCTCCTTCCCTCTCTCTCCTCCATCATCTTCGCTGTCTCGCTCTGCCTCCTCTCATCTTCCTCCCTCAACTCCACCTTCAACCTGTTCATCCTCTGGTCTACCTCTCTGAACATGAGGTCCTTCTCTCTCTCCTGGCTCCTTCCCTCTCTCTCCTCCAGGCATTCATTTATCACCCTGGCTGTCTCACTCCTTCTCCTCTCCTCTTCCTCACTCCTTCTCCTCTCCTCTTCCTCACTCCTTCCCTCTCTCTCCTCCATCATCTTCGCTGTCTCGCTCTGCCTCCTCTCATCTTCCTCCCTCAACTCCACCTTCAACCTGTTCATCCTCTGGTCTACCTCTCTGAACATGAGGTCCTTCTCTCTCTCCTGGCTCCTTCCCTCTCTCTCCTCCAGGCATTCATTTATCACCCTGGCTGTCTCACTCCTTCTCCTCTCCTCTTCCTCACTCCTTCTCCTCTCCTCTTCCTCACTCCTTCTCCTCTCCTCTTCCTCACTCCTCCTCCCCTCATCCCTCAACTCCACCCTCAATGTGGTCATCCACTGGTGGATGAGGTTTCTCTCTCTCTCCTGGCTCTTTGCCTCCCTCTCCTCCAGACATTCATTTATTATCCTGGCCGTTTCGCTTCTCCTCCTCTCCTCTTCCTCATTCCTTCTACCCTCATCTTCCTCCCGCAACTCCTTCCTCATCCTGGCCATCCGCTGGTCCACCTCTTTAATCATGAGGTCCCTCTCTCTCCCCTGGCTCCTTCTCTCTCTCTCCTCCATCACCCTGGCTGTCGCATCACTCCTCCACTCCTCTTCCTCAGCCATCATCCCCTCATCTTCCTCCCTCAACTCCTTCCTCATCCTGGCCATCTGGTCGTTTATCTGTCTTGTCATGAGGACCTGCATGCGCTCCAGACGCTCCTCCAGCTTTCTCTCTTTCAGCCTCTCAAGCCTCCTTGACTCTCTGTCCGCCAGGCGGTTTTTCAACTTCCTGGGTGTCTCGCCCCTCCTCTTCTCCTCTTCCTGCCTCCTCCTCGCCTCCTCTTCCTCCCTCAACTCCCGCTGGTCGATGAGGTCCCTCTCTCTCTCCTGGCTCTGCGCCTCTCTGTCCTTCATTTGATAAACCAGCATCCTGGCTGTCTCGCTCCTCCACATCTCCCTCTCCTGCCTCCTCCTCCTTTCGCCTTCCTCCCTCAACTCCCTCGTCAACATGGCCATCCGGCGGCCCGTGTCTCTGGCCATGTTCTGCAGGCAATCCTTCATCCAGACCACCTGTCTGTTCTCATGGTCCTCCAGAGCTGCCATCATCACTACCTCCCAGGGCTGGCTCATTCCTGCAGGCTGGGGGGGAGGGGGGGCACAGGGACAACCAGTCACACAAGGTCACATTCATGCAGTCAATACACTGTAGTACAGTGATCATACGATGTCACAGTGCATTGACGGCTCCTATCATGGCACAGCACTATTATACATAGCTTCAGTGTTGCAAGATGACAGTGCACTGGCTACTGCTATCAATAGCAGAGCAATACAATACAGTGCTCCTAAAATAGGTTATATACAGTACCACTTCATATCGCAGCGAGCATACTGTAGCTATACAGCTGTTTACAACACAGGACAGTAGGTCTAGCTGTACAGCACTTTACAACATACAACAGTAGTCATATACCTACTGTAGCTACTGTATACAAGTACTTTACAATACAGCACAATAGACCTATACCTAGCAGCACATTAGGCCTATATTTAGATATACAGGACTTTACAACACAGCACGGTAGGCCTAGCTGGATAACACTTTACAAAACAGAAACCAAAAGAATCAAGTATTATTATTATTATTATTATTATATGTATCTGCCCCAGTCTGACTGAAGTCCTATAAAGCAACTGGTTATTCACCAGATCACTGATGAAGAGGCCGTTCACCCAGGGACTCATATTACCCAGAGCCATCACTGCTAGTCCTCTAATCTACCAGTATCAACACATAATTTATATGACAACTTGGTTAAACAAAGCTCAGAGAGCAATATGTACTCTATTCTGTCTTCAATTGGGAGTGTTTTTCTCAAAGAAAGTAGGCTAATACAGAATAATTTCTGATGTTGAGATTCTGATGTTAATCAAAATAAAAGCCTTCTAAAGTCTCAAAAATGGCTTAAATCAGGATTAAATCAGAATTGGGGGTGTTTTTGTCAAAGAAAGTAGGCTAATACTGAATAATTTTAGAAAATTCCTACTCTAAAGTTAATCCCCATTATGGACTTACTTGATTTCTCTAAGTCAGTGTGTCAAATCCAGAAGTCACTAGCTACTCTGATGAGGTGGAATGGATCACTGACTATTTAAGTGTCTGTGTCAGTAACGTCTACTATGACATCATGAAAGCGATGGGAGATGTAACGTGACGAGGTGCCCTCTAGTGGTTTTGGTAGGGGTGTGGAAGTGTTGGAGTCGGACTGAGTGCATTTTTGAAATAGGATATCTACATTAGGTAAACACGGGTGTAATTAATAAAAAGGCGAGGTTGCTGGGAGTGGTTGCTACGCAAACCGTTCACTAAGTGAAGTGACAAGCACCAACCCCCCTCTCCCCCCGCCGGGACGGCTCCCTCTCCATCTCTCCTCCCCGCTAGGTAGATTTGGGTTGCGTTCTTTGAGCGCGAAGGACGACCGAGAGGCGAGATTAGCGTTCGTTCAAGTAATTTAAAAAAAAAGAAGTCCCATAACCATTGAATTGGTAGTAGGCTATTTAGAGGTTGGTCATTTCTCCGAGTGAGAATTGTGAAGCGTGGTGAGTGAGCGTGAGAGTAGGCTGCAATGCGTGTAGTGTCTGAAACTTGGCAGCCCCGGGTTTCATTGATCTAGCGGTCAGTAAATACGACCAAATTTCAAGAGGTGGACATCACTGGATTCATCTCGACATACAGATAATTCAAGAGCAATTGACTCATGTTTACGAAGCACACCAACATAGTGCTCTGATCAGCTGCCCTCTCCAGTGAAGTTCTCAAAACGCGACAGATGCCCGGATCCGTAGTAGCCTATAGTTCTCATTGTATTAACCTACATTACAGTAATTTAGCAGACGCTTTTATCCAAAGCAACTAACAATAATTGAATTTAACGTAGGAAAAGCCAATGTAGGCTACTAGCCTACTAGGCTACTTGCCAGAATTTACAAGTGCATCTCCTTTCTAAAACAAGTGACTAAGAGCATAATCTAGTGCTGAAGGCAAAGTGCCAGAATAGCAATCTAAAATACAATAGAGGGAGGATCGTTGTAGTTCTCTCTGTAAAATAACTAAAACTTAGGCCTAAAATAAAGAAATAAAAGGACCCAAAGATGCCCCCCCTAAGGACAATGTCAATTTGTGGCTTATTAAATACATATTTATAACTGAATTTAGTATATAACTGTTAGTTATGTTGAAGACTTTACACTTTAATAGCATTTAAGTAAAAAAAAAAAAAAAAAAATTTGATGATATAATACATTTTAAAAATTGTGTAAAGGGGGCATCCTACACCACCCGGAGTGCAAGATGCCCCCCCATGGGATATTGCCTCACTTGTCATTTTAATTTTAAATAATTAATCATAGAGTGTAAAATGAGTCTCAATCTTATAAAAGTAGTTATTCATATTTTAAAATTAATTAATTCTTGAAATATATGCATAGGCTACATCCATTTTGGCATAATATTAGGCATTAGAAATGTGGTTTATTCATACATTTTAATGCAATTTAATGACATTATAATTAAAAAATGTTGATGAACATACATAATACAATAAATAGATACATCATTTAATAATAATAACATTATTCATAATAACAATATTAATAGGCTAGAGGCCTATTAATTAGATTTGCCTTGGGGGGGGGGGGGGGGCGTCTTGCACTCCTGTGCTACATTTGACATTTTCATTCATACTAACCTACTAAAAGTAGATCAATTCACCAAACGAATGGATTACATTACCTAGAATACCCCTGATAACATGTACAACACGACTTGTATATACAACTTTCTAAAATCTGATATATGCTTATTTTCTAACAGCAGAAAATTAGATCAAATTACCTCAAAAACGTTTTTGCTGAATAACTCTGTCAACTGCTATGTGACAAGTCAAATATTTGATGTGGTGGCCTGGTGCCATCTGAGAAATGTTTTCGGTTGAAAAATAGCACCCCGTAGTGTTCACAAGGGGAATTACATGGGGGGGGGCGTCTTACCCTCGAGGGGCGTCTTTGGGTCCTCTACCCTACCTTTGATAAACCGCACGTTATTGCGGCGGAATTTGATATCGTTAGTAGCCTAGTTTATGGCTTTGTCAATCCATTGATATCGATTTATAATTATTTCAAGTTTTTCTCCCTATGCAAAAGATGGGGCGGTTGTGTGAACCCAACCAGTAGAGAGCGTAGTTTTACACTTTGGCTCCCTTGCTTAGAGAACATAGATGGTGAAGTGGGCTATCTGGAGCGTACAGGGAAAATAGTAAGCTAGTGCTGATGATTTCTGTCACGGACAGCATACACTGCATACCCTCAGTCCCCTAATAGGTCTTATTTCATTTCAACTTGGCTATTTACTTGATGGAGCATGTTACATTTGAGCAATATGATGATAATATGGCTAAAAGGTAGGCTACAATATGTCACAGTGCACTGGCTACTGCTATCATGTACAGTACTCCTACACATAGTAACTTCAGTTTTACAAGATGCCACAGTGCACTGGCTACTGCTATCAATACAATACAGTACAGTGCTCCTAAAATACCTACTGTATGTTATATACAGATGCCCTCAGCTGCAGGACCATCTCCTTTGATGATTTTACCTCTTTTGAATACCACTCTATTGTCTTAAAATGCCAGCCCCCAGTTCTGGCAGTAACCGTGTATAGGCCTCCCAAACAATGCCCTGCCTTCTCTACAGAATTTTCAGAACTCCTGTCCATCATCCATACAAATTATGATAAGATTATCATCATTGGAGATTTCAACATACACATGGATACTGAGGCGGACTGGAAAGCCAGGGACTTTATCAACCTCCTAAACTCCATGGATTTTACCCAACATATCACTGAGCCAACCCACAACCGCGGCCACACCCTTGATCTAGTGATTACTAAGGGCCTGACTATCAGTCTCCTCTATTAGTGACCTCGCTCTCTCCGACCATTTCTGTATCTTCTTCACTGCATTGGTTCCTAAAGTCAAAAGTAGTACTGAGCGTTTTATCAAGAAACGTTATCTTACCTCCGCAGTAGCCGATAGTTTTAGAGAAATAATGATCACAAACAATTTAGCAACTCCAGAAGTGGAGCCGTCAGGAACTATTGAAGACTTAAAAACCACCTTTAACACCAGAGTAAGGGCAGCCTTGGATTCTGTAGCACCTATTAAATTGAAAAAGATCACAGCCAATCATAAAGCTCCATGGCGAAATGAGGAAACAAATCAACTAAAGAGAACCTGCAGAACATCTGAGCGTATATGGAGAAAGACCAAGCTACAGGGCCACCATGATATTCTCAAAGAACATCTCTCTGCCTTTAATAAAGCAATAAGAAATGCAAGGAAAGACGACTTCTCAAAATTGATATCTATCAACCAAAATAATTCAAGAGTGCTCTTCTCAACAATTGATAGCCTAATAAACCCTGCCGTAAAAACACCAGATAACCTGCGCTCTACCTCCAAATGTGAGGAATTTGCAGCTAACTTCAGAGATAAGATTATGAATATTAGGAGGAATATCACCCAGGAAAGGCCATGCATCCCGTTCACAGATCCTCTTCCTCCATGTAATGCACATATGAGCTTGTTTACACTGGTGGACACAGAAATGTTGAGAAAAGTAGTAACCAAACTCAAATCCTCCACATGCCTGCTGGATCCCATCCCCACTGATTTTTTCAAAACTATTTTTGACTCTGTATCCTATGACATTTGATCCATTGTTAATGACTCACTATCTACAGGTGTCTTCCCACCAATACTTAAAACTGCTTTGGTGAGACCCGTACTGAAGAAAAACAACTTATACACTTCAGTTCTTAGCAATTTTAGACCAATCTCCAACCTTCCCTTTTTGAGTAAAATTCTGGAAAAGATTGTTTTCCAAAAGATTAATGATTTCCTATCTTCAAGTTCTACCCTTGACCTTTTCCAGTCCGGCTTTCGCGCCCATCATACAGTAGCACAGAGACGGCATTAGTCAAAGTTGTAAATGACCTCAGAATTAATGCTGACTCCAAAGAGCTCTCTGTTCTCGTCCTCCTGGACCTGAGTGCAGCCTTTGATACTATAGATCATGCAATCCTCATCAAACGACTGGAGAAGTGGGTTGGCCTCTCCGGTCCAGTCCTTAATTGGCTTAGGACCTATCTAACCGGTCATGATTTCTTCGTTGCCCTCAGTGACCATAGCTCAGGGAAGATCCCTATGACCTGTGGGGTTCCCCAAGGATCGATCCTAGGACCTCTACTCTTCAGCCTGTACATGCTGCCCCTTGGCAGTGTCATCAAGAGGCACAACATTAGCTACCATAGCTACGCAGATGATACCCAACTCTATATTTCTGTAAAACCCAGTAACTACAGCTTGATTGACTGCCTTGTCAATTGTATAACATATATAAATGTATGGATGTCACATAATTTCCTCCAACTAAAACAGGATAAAACAGAAGTACTGATCATTGGAGAAAAAGATGAAAGAGAGAAACTATCTGCACATTTAAAAACTAGAAATAAGAAAATTGACACCAAATGCCAGACTAAAAACCTAGGTGTCATACTTGACTCGGATCTTAATTTCGAAAACCACATCAAGAATATTACAAAGACATCTTTTTACCACTAAAGTAACATTGCCAATGTGCAACCCTTTCTCTCTCAGGCTGACACCGAAAGACTAATGCATTCTTTCATCACAAGCAGGCTGGACACCTGCAATGCTCTACTATCAGGCCTACCAAAGAAAGCAATCTCTAAGCTCCAAATGATACAGAATGCTGTAGCACAAGTCCTCACTAAGACTAGACCAGGGGTGGCCAACCAGTCAGAGACTAAGAGCCACAAAAATGACTGTGGTACCACCCAGAGCCACACCATATATACCAGCGTTTCTCAACCTTTTTTTCAGTCACGCACCCTTCATAAGTACTTAAAATCCCAAGGCACCCCAGTCTAAAATAAGAAGAAAAACATTATTGTCCATTAAATATACATTTAAAGTTAATTTATTTAAAATTAATACATACAACAAGATATTTTCTGACATAATATATTTTGGACTGGGCTGGGTTAGGCTGGGCTGGACTGGGTTAGGCTGGACTGGGCTGGGTTAGGTTGAACTGGGCTGGGTTAGGCTGGGCTGGACTGGACTGGACTGGACTGGACTGGACTGGACTGGGCTGGGTTGGGCTGGACTGGGCTGGGTTGGGCTGGACTGGGCTCGAGATTTGAGGCTTTGAAATGTCCCAATGATGTCTGGCATATCAGACAGAATGTCTTACCATTACGTTCTATGAAGAAAAAATTACTCTCCCCACTCGGGTAAAAAAAAGGGCTTGTGGCCTTTTTCTGTGTTCGTCTTCATATTTTCTTTTAGCTGCGCATTTCTTTCCAGACATTCTTTGGTTGTGTACAGTAGCCTATGCTACGTTAGCTTTTGTCGTAAAAGAGAATGACCCACGCAAAGCAAATTATTTTGTTTACAATAGGTGCGTTTACATGACAAATTTTTCAATCTGGTTAATTTTAAGCTGATTTCAGCTTGAGCGTATACATGGGATACAAAGTAAACTGGTTGGATGTTTACATGCGACAACGAAACAAATGTTTCGAACGCGCACGCAGCCGTGAGTGATTGCGTTACGATGGTTACAAACAGCTGACTACGGAACGGTCGAGCGTGCCTTGATTAGTCAAGTCTTGAGCATGCGCAGAATGAACGCAGAACGCAGCATCAATCCGTTTCAAGATAGTATACATGACGGACCAAACGGTTTCCAAAAGGTTTAAACTACCTCCTTGAAAGCGATTGGAATTTCAATCGGGTTGGGGCATTTCAGTCGGATTGAGGTGTTTATATGACATATTTTCAATCGGTTTGGTCTTCCAAACCTATTTGAAACCGATTCAAACTGTCCATGTAAACGCACCTAATCATTTTGTTACCAAGGTGATTTGCTACCTATATGATTGGTTTGAAGTGGTTCTCACGCGACTTCCTCACTAGCGAAACGAATCATGATTTTATGACAAATCTGCAATAAACTAAAATGGGCGGGAAGAAATGCACAGCGAAACTAGAGAGAGAGAAATGTTCTTATGGAATGAATGAATTTATTTTTTAATGAAAGGATGGAAGAGCCGCAAGCCAACTGTTTTTGGGGGGATGGAGGAGCCGCACATTGACGGGCAAAGAGCCGCATGCGGCTCGCGAGCCGCGGGTTGGCCACCCCTGGACTAGACAAAGGGCACACATCACACCAGCCTTAAAATTACTACACTGGTTACCTGTCAACTCTAGAATAGACTTTAAAATACTATTACCAGTCTATAAATCTCTCCACAGTCACGCACCAGAATACATTTCAGACATGCTTGTCAGATACATGCCCAACAGACCACTCAGATCCTCAGATAGTGAACTCTTAACAGTCCCAAAAGCCAGGACCAAGAAACACAGAGAGGCAGCCTTTAGTTTCTATGCCCCCAACCTCTGGAACACCCTGCCGGAGTGCCTTAGAAGGACTGAAACAACGGAGGTCTTCAAGCAAGATCTCAAGACGTACCCAGGCACACTCTAGCACACACAGACACACACTAGTGTTTGCCATACCTCTCCCATGATGCTCTTAGCCTTTCTTGCTCTGAAAATGTACTTAAATGTAATTTATTGCTCTATAAATGTTCTTAGCCGTTAGACAAATATATTCCAGGAGCTTGCTCCAGGTTGCCTGTTTTAATATCTGTGTTGCTTTTATGGCTCTGTGTGCTACTAACCCTGTTCTGCCTCCCCTCTCCCTAGTGCCTCTCTCTCTCCCTCCTATCTTCTAACCAGGTCCAGTGGATGCCCCACTGTCACCAGCAGACCACCCTGAGTCCGATAGATACCCCTGTGTCTGCTGTGGATGTCGTAGCATTTAGTTAACACACACACACGTGCACACAGACATACACCAGTCCACTTCCGGCTTTAGGCCTGGACCTGGGCCCAGTCCCCCTTCCCCTCACCCTAACCCGGGTCCGTATCCTTTTCCTACCTCCACCCTACCCCCGACCCCCGCCTCTACCTGGACTCAGGCACACTCACACACACACAAACATACACCAGTCCTGGGCCCAGATCCCCTTCCCCTCACCCTAACCCGGGTCTGTATCCTTTTCCTACCCCGATCCTACCCCTGACCCCTGCCTCTATCTGGGCCCAGGCACATTCACACACACACAGACATACACCAGTGTTTGCCATGTCTCTCCTATTATGTTTTTAGCCTCTCTTACTCTGAAAATGTAATTTAATGTAATTTATTGCTTTATAAATGTTCTTAGCCGGTAGACAAACATACTCCAGGAGCTTCCTTGATTGCCTTGTTGAGAGGGGTCAGGGGATGAAGTGCCACATCAGAATAATTTTTACAGCTCACTTATCTGGCCCCAGGGCGATACTGGATTTTTGCTTCCCTCTGGAATATGTAGAGGTGGGTCGTATGCCCACCTCCCTTGTTCTCTGTAAAGCGCATTGTGTTGCCTCTGGGTATGAAATGCGCTATACAAATAAAGCTTTGATTGATTGATTGATTGATTGATTGATTGATACCACTTCATATCACAGCGAGCATACTGTTCCTATACAGCTCTTTACAACACAGGACAGTAGGTCTATAGCTAGCTGTACAGCACTTTACAACATACAACAGTAGTCATATACCTACTGTAGCTACTGTATACAAGTACTTTACAATACAGCACAATAGACCTATACCTAGCAGCACATTAGGCCTATATTTAGATATACAGGACTTTACAACACAGCACGGTAGGCCTAGCTGGATAACACTTTACAAAACAGAAACCAAAAGAATCAAGTATTATTATTATTATTATTATATGTATCTGCCCCAGTCTGACTAAAGTACTATAAAGCAACTGGTTATTCACCAGATCACTGATGAAGAGGCCGTTCACCCAGGGACTCATATTACCCAGAGCCATCACTGCTAGTCCTCTAATCTACCAGTATCAACACATAATTTATGTGACAACTTGGTTAAACAAAGCTCAGAGAGCAATATGTACTCTATTCTGTCTTCAATTGGGAGTGTTTTTCTCAAAGAAAGTAGGCTAATACAGAATAATTTCTGATGTTGAGATTCTGATGTTCCATTTCAAAATAAAAGCCTTCTAAAGTCTCAAAAATGGCTTAAATCAGGATTAAATCAGAATTGGGGGTGTTTTTGTCAAAGAAAGTAGGCTAATACTGAATAATTTTAGAAAATTCTTACTCTAAAGTTTATCCCCATTATGGACTTACTTGATTTCTCTAAGTCAGTGTGTCAAATCCAGAAGTCACTAGCTACTCTGATGAGGTGGAATGGATCACTGACTATTTAAGTGTCTGTGTCAACAACGTCTACTATGACATCATGAAAGCGATGGGAGATGTAACGTGACGAGGCGCCCTCTAGTGGTTTTGGTAGGGGTGTGGAAGTGTTGGAGTCGGACTGATAAGTGCATTTTTGAAATAGGATATCTACATTAGGTAAACACGGGTGTAATTAATAAAAAGGCGAGGTTGCTGCGAGTGGTTGCTACGCAAAGCGTTCACTAATCACAAGCACCAACCCCCCTCTCCCCCCCGCCGGGACGGCTCCCTCTCCATCTCTCCTCCCCGCTAGGTAGATTTGGGGAGCGTTCTTTGAGCGCGAAGGACGACCGAGAGGCGAGATTAGCGTTCTCACAAGTAATTTAAAGAAAAATAAGAGTCCCATAACCATTGAACCATTAAAAGTCCCATAACCATTGAATTGGTAGTAGGCTATTTAGAGGTTGGTCATTTCTCCGAGTGAGAATTGTGAAGCGTGGTGAGTGAGCGTGAGAGTAGGCTGCAATGCGTGTAGTGTCTGAAACTTGGCAGCCCCGGGTTTCATTGATCTAGCGGTCAGTAAATACGACCAAATTTCAAGAGGTGGACATCACTGGATTCATCTCGACATACAGATAATTCAAGAGCAATTGACTCATGTTTACGAAGCACACCAACATAGTGCTCTGATCAGCTGCCCTCTCCAGTGAAGTTCTCAAAACGCGACAGATGCCCGGATCCGTAGTAGCCTATAGTTCTCATTGTATTAACCTACATTACAGTAATTTAGCAGACGCTTTTATCCAAAGCAACTAACAATAATTGCATTTAACGTAGGAAAAGCCAATGTAGGCTACTAGCCTAGGCTACTTCCCAGAACTTAAAAGTGCATCTCCTTTCTAAAACAAGTGACTAAGAGCATAATCTAGTGCTGAAGGCAAAGTGCAAGAATAGCAATCTAAAATACAATAGAGGGAGGATCGTTGTAGTTCTCTCTGTAAAATAACTAAAACTTAGGCCTAACATAAAGAAATAAAAAGTACCTTTGAGAAACCGCACGTTATTGCGGCGGAATTTGATATCGTTAATAGGCTAGTTTATGGCTTTGTCAATCCATTGATATCTATTTATAATTATTTCAAGTTTTTCTCCCTATGCAAAAGATGGGGCGGTTGTGTGAACCCAACCAGTAGAGAGAGTAGTTTTACGCTTTGGCTCCCTTGCTTGGAGAACATACAGTATCTCACAAAAGTGAGTAGGGCCTACACATCTCACATTCTTGCTAATATTTTATTATATCTTTTCATGGGACAACCATATTGAAATGAGACTGATATAACTTAAAGTAGTGAGTGTACAGCTTGTCTAGCAGTAGAGATTTACTGTCCTCTGAAGATAACTCAACACACACAGCCATTAACACACAGCCATTAATGTCCACACAGCAACAAAAGTGAGTACACCTCAGTGAAAATGTCCAAATTGTGCCATTTTCCCTCCCTGGTGTCATGTGACTCGTTAGTGTTAAAAGGTTTCAGGTGTGAATAGGGAGCAGGGCTGTTAAATTTGGTGTTTTCTCTCTCATACTGGTCACTGGACGTTCAACATGGCGCTTCATGGCAAAGAACTCTCTGAGGATCTGAAAAAAGGAATTGTTGCTCTTCATAAAGATGGCCTAGGCTATAGGAAGATTGCCAACTCCCTGAAACTGAGCTGCAACACAGTGTCCAAGATCATACAGCGGTTTACCAGAACAGGTTCCACTCGAAACAGGCCTCGCCGTGGTCGACCAAAGAAGCTGAGTCCACGTGTTCAGCGTCTTATACAGAGGTTGGCTGTAAAAAACAGACGTATGAGTGCTGCCAGCATTGCTGCAGAGGTTGAAGAAGTGGGGGGTCAGCCTGTCTATGCTCAGACCATACGCCGCACACTGCATCAAATCGGTCTGCATTGCCGTCGTCCTAGAAGGAAGCCTCTTCTGAAGCTGATGCACAAGAGAGCCCGCAAACAGTTTGCTGAAGACAAGCAGTCTAAGAACATGGATTACTGGAACCATATCCTGTGGTCTGATGAGACCAAGATTAACTTATTTGGCTCAGATGGTGTCAAGCATGTGTGGCTGCATCCCGGTGAGGAATACAAAGACAACTGTGTCTTACCTACAGTCAAGCATGGTGGTGGTAGCGTCATGGTCTGGGGCTGCACGAGTGCTGCCGGCACTGGAGAGCTGCAGTTCATTGAGGGAAACATGAATTCCAACATGTACTGTGACATTTTGAAGCAGAGCATGATCCCCTCCCTTCAGAAACTGGGCCGCAGGGCAGTTTTCCAACATGATAACGACCCCAAACACACCTCCAAGATGACCACTGCCTTGCTAAAGAAGCTGAAGGTGATGGACTGGCCAAGCATGTCTCCAGACCTAAACCCAATTGAGCACCTTTGGGGCATCCTCAAGCGGAAGGTGGAAGGGCGCAAGGTGTCTAACATCCACCAGCTCTGTGATGTCATTATGGAGGAGTGGAAAAAGATTCCAGTAGCCACCTGTGCAGCTCTGGTGAATTCCATGTCCAAGAGGGTTAAGGCAGTGCTGGATAATAACGGTGGTCACACAAAATATTGACACTTTGGGCACAATTTGGACATTTTTCACTGAGGTGTACTCACTTTTGTTGCCAGCTGTGTGGACATTAATGGCCGTGTTGAGTTATCTTCAGAGGACAGTAAATCTCTACTGCTACAGTATATAAGCTGTACACTCACTACTTTAAGTTATATCAAAGTCTCATTTCAATAGGGTTGCCCTAGAAGATATAATAAAATATTTGCAAGAATGTGAGGTGTGTACTCACTTTTGTGAGATACTGTAGATGGTTAAGTGGGCTATCTGGAGCGTACAGGGAAAATGGTAAGCTAGTGCTGATGATTTCTGTCATGGGCAGCATACGCTGCATACCCTCAGTCCCCTAATAGGTCTTATTTCATTTCAACTTGGCTATTAACTTGATGGAGCATGTTACATTTGAGCAATATGATGATAATATGGCTAAAAGGTAGGCTACAATATGTCACAGTGCACTGGCTGCTATCATGTACAGAACTCCTACACATAGTAGCTTCAGTTTTACAAGATGCCACAGTGCACTGGCTACTGCTATCAGTACAATACAGTACAGTGCTCCTAAAATCCCTATGTTATATACAGATGCCCTCAGCTGCAGGACCATCTCCTTTGATGATTTTACCTCTTTTGAATACCACGCTATTGTCTTAAAATGCCAGCCCCCAGTTCTGGCAGTAACCGTGTATACAGTAGGCCTACCAAACAATGCCCTGCCTTCTCTACAGAATTTTCAGAACTCCTGTCCATCATCCATACAAATTATGATAAGATTATCATCTTTGGAGATTTCAACATACACATGGATACTGAGGCGGACTGGAAAGCCAGGGACTTTATCAACCTCCTAAACTCCATGGACTTTACCCAACATATCACTGAGCCAACCCACAACCGCGGCCACACCCTTGATTTAGTGATTACTAAGGGCCTGACTATCACTGTCTCCTCTATTAGTGAACTCGCTCTCTCCGACCATTTCTGTATCTTCTTCACTGCATTGGTTCCTAAAGTCAAAAGTAGTACTGAGCGCTTTATCAAGAAAGGTTATCTTACCTCCGCAGTAGCCGATAGTTTTAGAGAAATAATGATCACAAACAATTTATCAACTCCAGAAGTGGGGCCGTCAGGAACTATTGAAGACTTAGCAACCTTTAAGAAAAAGTTACATGTTTTATCTTGTAATTAATGTCCACTGTGTGTTATAAATTCAATTAATAATGAATTAATATTGAATTAACATACCGTATTAGCTTGTGGTTTGTGTCGATGTGCATCAGTGACTTTGGGCTCGGGACAGAGTAGGTCCTCCTCACGACACATCCTAACCTTGTCATCCTTGACACAATGTTGGTAGTGTCGACTCGGTGCATCGATGAACGAATTCTATCCCACTGAACCCAATGTCTCTGTGCCCTTAGCAGACCCAGCATCATTCTATAGCCAGCATTTGGGTTGCTTGTGTGGATCTCTGACACAAGGGTGTCCAGTTCCTCATCATTTAATGTGCTGTACTGAGCCCTCAGAGACAACCCCCATTCTGTCATACGCCTCTGAAGGGTCTTTCTAGACACACCAAACATCTTAGCAATGGCTGTCTGCGATAATCCCAAGGAGGTGGGTTATGTACTCCTCATCAATCACCACCCTGGGACGTCCATCCCTTCCCTTCTCATGGTCAACAATGATGGGGGTCTTGATTTTGGGTGCAGGCCATCTGAAGTACTTGAAAAAGTGCATCATATACTTCATGTATATCTACCTGGCCTGACACTGCACTTAGGACCACCAGCTACTGAGAGCATACAAACTCTAGGTAGTCGTAATCCACCGGGACACGATCCAGCCAACCTGTCAGTTGTGTTTCAAGCCTTTGGAGTACATGGTGTAGCAGTAATTCCTGAAAAAAAAATTGCAGTTACAAAAAACAAGACAAGATTTAGTTCTTGATATTCTTTCTAAATACAACGCAAATGTGTCTCATTCCATTCTGAAATAAAACTTAAATCACTTTGCTTTTGAACAGCTGCCCGCAATAACCCAATCGCCCCACTAGTTAATTGCTAGCTAACTTTAGCTAGCAAGTTTCTATGGTCATGCGCAAGCTTAGCCACTCGCGCAACTCGACAGCATAGCCTGATGTTGAGTTGCTGACAACCCCCCTTTGGATTTTGACATTTTTTTCAGAGAACCAGCCGATAATCTGGTAGTGAGTAATTTTCTGCGTGTAAATATGAATCCCTGCTGGTTCAAAATCCAAAGGGGGGGGGGGGCTAGAGCTAGCATAAACTAGGTAACAATTTACCATTGCTAAGGACGTTGATGAAGAAAAAGAATAAGTGGAGCATAATATCAATAAGGTTTCCAGAGTAACAAACTACTTTTTGGGAATATAGCTAGCTACACTTACCCTACCCTAGGAGTCAGAGTGCGGGACTGATCCATCCTTCGTAGCTTGTTGTCTCTGGGCTCTAATCTCCGCGCAAAATGAGTCAAAATCCTCTCTTGTGATTGGTCAAGCGCTCTTGAAAGTCCTCTCTTGTGATTAGCCAAGCACTGCACTCAATCACTCACTGCGTCCCGCCCCCCAACCTGCTCTAGCCTCTCTGTTTACAAGTTACGCCTCTCGGTTTACAAGTTACAAGTGAGTTTTGACCAAGCCCCCAGGATTCGAAATCTAAGGTGAAGCCCTATTGAACCGCGCCATCTTGGCTAAATTTGTAGTAATTTGGCTATTTCCGGTGACTTTTGTACTTGCGCAGTTGTGCTTTTCTGTCCTACGCGCGTCCACGACAAGCCCCCAGGATTCGAAATCTGATTCGAAATCTAAAGTGAAGGCCTATTGAACCGCGCCATCTTGGCTAGATTTGTAGTCATTTTGCTATTTCCGGTGACTTTTGTACTTGCGCAGTTGTGCTTTTCTGTCCTACGCGCGTCCACGCACGTTCCCGGCTCTCCCCGCTTTGATTTAGCAATGAAAACCGGCTTGCATATGAACCTGTTTTTGTAAAATATATCCATTGGAGAAATAATTTTTTCATCCAGGCATCTTAGTTTTAACAGGTTAATTATAGCTGAAGATGTTTTGCTTGCTAGTAGATGGTATTCATTCCGTTCGCGATAACGTTGTTGCAGCCAGGCTAAATTCCTCCAGGGAGCCAGTGACAGGCGAGTTGAAAAGCTTCACTCCCCGCCAGCAGGAGCTTTGGCCGCTGCTACCGCATCTCGGATAACCCGCTGAGTTTGTGGCTGCTATTTCACATTCGCCCTTGATCAATCCCAATAACGATCCATGGCAATAATGAATCAATCGTTCAGATCGGCAGTGCTGCATCCACGTTACAACATCATTGTTAGCTTTATTAACATAACCATAGCCTAGATTTATCTCTCTAACGTTAGGCTATCCATCTTACACCAGTCGGCCATTCGATAGCTAGAAACGGTCAACGCCAACATTGGACGCGCGTAGGACAGAAAAGCACAACTGCGCAAGTACAAAAGTCACCGGAAGGCCAGAAAAGCACAACTGCGCAAGTACAAAAGTCACCGGAAATGGTCAAATGACTAAAAATTTGCCAAGATGGCGCGGTTCAATAGGGCTTCATTGTTGATAGCGGTCAGTGAATGGAGTGGCTGTATCCAGTTCTATTAATACATCCATGGTCCACGAACAAGTTCTGTGAAATGCAATGAAATGAAAACCGGCTTGCATATTAAAACCTGTTTTTGTCAAATATATCCATTGGAGACATTCTTTTTTACCCAGGCATCTTAGTTTTAACAGGTTAATTATAGCTGAACATGTTTTGTTTGCTAGTAGAAGGTATTCATTCCATTCACGATAACGTTATTGCAGCCAGGCTAAATTCCTCCAGGGAGCCAGTGACAGGCGAATTGAAAAGCTTCACTCCCCGCCAGCAGGAGCTTTGGCCGCTGCTGCCGCATCTCGGATAACCCGCTGAGTTCGTGGCTGCTATTTCACATTCGCCCTTGATCAATCCCAATACCGATCCATGGTAATAATGAATCAATCGTTCAGATATAGGTTGGGTTCCGGTGCATAGTTGAAATGGTAGTGGGATATGGTGATAAACTGGAGTGATCATTTGACAGCAATTATTAGCCTTTTCCAGAAATGGACAGAAACAGGATCTTTTTTAGAATAACAGGAATTTATTCACATACAATGGAAAGGAGTTGATATGTAGGAATAAAGATGAAACGATACACTGCCATTCAACAATCCACAATAATTAGCCTACATGGTTAAGTTTGGGTGTTTTCAGTCAACGTTGGCGTTGACCGCTTCTAGCTTCTATATCGAATGGCCGACTGGTGTAAGATGGATAGCCTAAGGTTAGAGAGATAAATGTAGGTTATGTTAATAAAGCTAACAATTATGTTGAAAAATGCATGCAGCACTGCCGATCTGAAAGATTGATTCATTATTACCATGGATCGGTATTGGGATTGATCAAGGGCGAGTGTGAAATAGTAGCCACGAACTCAGCGGGTTATCCGAGATGCGGCAGCAGCGGCCAAAGCTCCTGCTGGCGGGGAGTGAAACTTTTCAACTCGCCTGTCACTGGCTCCCTGGAGGAATTTAGCCTGGCTGCAATAACGTTATCGCGAACGGAATGAATACCATCTACTAGCACACAAAACATGTTCAGCTATAATAATATCTCCAATGGATATATTTGACAAAAACAGGTTAATATGCAAGCCGGTTTTCATTGCTAAATCAAAGCGGTGAGAGCCGGGAACGTGCGTCTACATTTTGTGAACTTGTTCGTGGACGCGCGTAGGCCAGAAAAGCACAACTGCGCAAGTACAAAAGTCACCGGAAAGCCAGAAAAGCACAACTGCGCAAGTACAAAAGTCACCGGAAATAGTCAAATGACTACAAATTTGCCAAGATGGCGCGGTTCAATAGGGCTTCATTTGTGATAGCGCTCAGTGAATGGAGTGGCTGTATCCAGTTCTATTAATACATCCATGGTTTGGACCCAAATTTATCAGGAATATAATGGGACAAAACTGGAGGCGCGAGGATTCAAACTTGTATTGTCAGATTTGAGAGGTTGTGAGCGCCGATTTGTGGTTGTACTGCAAACATATTGCAGGTGCAAAAGTCACAGGTTTGTGGACATATTCTGCGGATACAAGTGCTACATATTCTGCGGATACAAGTGCACATATTTATTGTACATGTTCTTAAATCGAGTCTGCAGGTGCAAATATCAAGATACAAGTGCCCATCTTTATTGTACAAGTTCTCACATCGAATCTACAACCTCTCGAGTTTTGACCCAAATCTACCTTCATACAAGCTTGCCAAATGATGAGGACAAGGCAGGTCGCTAAGCTAGCCTAGCACTAAGCTAACATTAGCTAGGAGCAGTGCAAGCAAATACAACGTTGCCCAAACCACCGTTCAAGTTTATGAAGTAAATTGTGTGATATTATGGCATATAACTGTTCTGTTGTTTGATAGGTACAATGAAAACCTTCAATGGACGATGGACATCTCACACGTCTTGTCTCATTCAAGCCAACTCCTTTATTTAATACCCCCTAAAACACATCTACTCGTCATGACATAACGTGCCTACGTATCACGTATCAGAACCTGTCACTACAATAACGTAACTTATTGATTTAAGAAAAAGAAAGAAAAAGAAGTTATTTGCAAGAAAACACCGTCTCTAGCCAAGTGTGATAAACAGTAGCAGTAGCACCTCAGCAGCGGACGGCTGCTAGCAGTAAAAGTGAAGAAGAGCCAGCAAGCACCAGCCATGATGTGCCGGTGCCCATAACTCCGCAGTGACGAGGCTGAAGTTAGAACCCGTTTCTCAGAACCCGTTTGAAATTATCCGGTCCAACTTAAAAAACAAAAAAAGGTTCAAATCGGGATTGAATCAAGTTTTAAAGAAAACTACCCAAAATGTCACGGGTTCTATACTACACAGTGGTAGTAGACCCCCTCCCGGTCTAACTCGTGGAGTTTCATGAGATTCTGATGTGGCATTTCAAAATAAAAGCCTTCTAAAGTCTCGAAAACTGCTTAAATCAGGATTAAGGGCTGGAAAGGCCTGGAACCTCATTTTCAGGCATGTATGGATGGCAGCAGCGTCTTAAGTATAAGATGGCTAATTACCGCTCTAAAATGAGAAAGCGTGAAGTACCTTGTCCTGAGCTTGATATCAAGTCCTTGGAAAGGAAATCCCCTGGTAAGAGAAATCCTGCAAAAAATTGCAAGAGACCGAAGAGAGCAGAGGTCAACTACCTCCCTCCACATCCAAGTGGAGAAACTAGCGACAGTTTGGAGACAGAGAGACAGGAGCTTCTTAACGAGGTAAAGAAGAAGAACAACGCCAAGGTCATTCAAGAAAAAATGGCCAAAACTTTCTCCTGTCGAAGGCTGGAGGTTGTGAGTGGTAGTCCAGCGCTGATGACTTCAAAGAGAGATGGCCAGCTTTGTTCTGTGAAGCTGACCCAGCTGGCATTTCAACGTTGATTCACGGGTGATTCAACGTCATTTGACTATGTGAATCAACGTTGGATTAGGCTTTGATTTTGAAAGGTGAATTAACGTTGATATCGCGACGTTGTTCCAACATCTTACTCTTCAACATGGGTGAATTAAGGTCTTACAATCACTGTTGAATATGTGTTGAATTTGAAAGGTGAATCAACTTTGAAATCCCAACTTTGTTTCAACGGCTTACTTTTTAACATGGGTAAATTAAGGTATTTGAGTCAACTTTGCATCACTGTTGAAACTGCAAATTTGTTTCAACTTCTTACTTTTCAATCATGTAGCCACAGAGAACAAAGGCGTGAACTTTTTACAATTTTATTTTAGATTAGAATCAAGATGCACATGTAGGCCTACAACAGCAGTGAATGGGGTTGCAACACTGACAACTGTGCAAATAGCAACAACATCAATCCAACAATAATGTGAAAAATAAGTGTTTGTGGCACTGGCATGCACACACACAAACACATTTTGTGACATACTTCTATACAGCAATGCTACAGAAAAAGGCATTCACAGTCAATCTGCCGGCTGGTAACAGCTTTTAGCTTTCTAAACATACAACCTCTGCAGCACAATACGACCCAGGATGTAGCCTATGTTAAAGTGCGAAAGCAAAACCAACTTAGTTGCAAGCTAAACAATATTAACCTTACAATCTACAAGTAGCGGCAGAAGTTGGACAACAAGGGAATGACTGGCACATTGCTCAGCTTGTATATAAGTAGATACTAGCTACGTCCAGCTAGTGCGAGACAAACATTACACATGATGCAACGCAACAAAATTTCCAAAGAAACTACGGTGTCCATAATACGACATCCTCGGATGTCCACAAAAGGAAATTTGAATCTCATTCTTTGTGCAAGCGCAAAATAAGGATTTGTGACCAATAAAAATAATTTATTGCAAAGATATATAAAGCCAAAACCTTGTTGGGACACTTTTTACACATATTGTGCATTTAAGGGCTATAAGGCAGGTTGAAGACATCATGTTGACGTTGTTGTACATCAACGTACAGATTTTCAACAGAATTTCAACATTGATTTATTTAAGTATTTTATCAACCTTTTTCAACCATTGAGCATTCAATATTGTTTCAATGTTGAAACGACGACTGACATTAAGCCAACTATATTTCAAAGTTGAAGGTCGGTCGTGTGCCAGCTGGGGAGGTAGGTGGATTTAAAAATGTTACTTGCGCTCCTGGGCAATAACAATAATTGAGTACTATTCCTGATTGATTACATGAACATAAACATGAAACAGACTTGAAACTCTCAATATTGAAATTGGAAGCTATTAGTGTTCCTCTTTGTGAGTTAAAAATGTCATTGTAAAAAGTGCTAGCTTGTTCATCCCACCATTGTTATCAACAGGGTTAAAATGCCCTAATGAGAATATACCATACCTTTTGCTTCAGACTATTTAGGCCAGTTCCTGATGTCGTAACTCTGAATCTTTTGTCAATTCAGATCAAGGAGGAACTCAGGAGAATAACGACAATTCCCCTGGAGCAGAGATTCATGTACAAACTTGATCTCTACACACCAAAGCTTATAGCCCTGATGAAGGCCAAGGGAGGGGTCGTGGGGACCAAGCTGAGGCCGGTCCTGGACAATCTGAGTCAGGTGTGCTTGTTCAAAAGTGTGGTTGTTTACATTTTTTTGTAGGGAGAAAGACCTACTGTGCATCTTACACACACACACACACACACACACACACACACACACACACACACACACACACACACATACTGCCCCATGCGTATGCAGACACAGCAAGTCCTGGCACACGGTAGCTTCAATGCCCCTGCATGCCCCCGTCTTCCACACATGGCTCTTGCTCCATGCACTCAAATCACTGCTCCTTGCACATGCTCTTGTGTTCTCACTTGGCAGTTCATTGTGTATTAATGGTTCAGTATTGACGGTGACACAATTATCTGTTCACAGAACCGAAGCATTGAGATGAGACATGAAGCTGTTATCTGCGGGCTCATACTGTATCTTGGCGAGAAAAGAAAGGAACCTTTCCAAGATTGCCTGGTAAAGGATGATTTTTATAATGTCACAGTTTAAAATGTTAATGTGTTGGCACTGTAAAGGTGCAAATTCAGTGTACGGTGGAAAGCAACATTAATTCGGGGGGCTACAATCTGTGGAGTGCAGCTGTCTTGTGCCGTGTTCTATATTTTACTAAACGCTAGCTCACTGTTAAATAGATTTGATTCAATTGAACGTAATCAGCATGTTGATGGTCAATTTTAGCACATGTTCATTCTGCCCTGATAATGAAGTCACTTCAAATGATTAAAACAATTTGATTTTTTATTTGTTACTTAAGTAATGTTTTCAGTGCCATGTGTGATTCTGTGACTGAGTGATCCTGTGAGTATGCTTAGAAAGTAGGATTTCGTAAAAACTACAATTTTAATGAGACTCGGTGGAGGGGTGTAGCATGAGCCAAGGAAGAACCCATTACATTTTGGAACAGATAGATCCAAATCACAGGGCGATCCAAAAATAATTCTGTGTAATACTTCTGACTGACCACCAGAGGGCAAAAACTAATAAGATATTTGATATTATAAGGCTGTGTCCCAAACAACTAAAATGTTGCATAAATGGGCAGGGAGGCATTTTGTTTTATCAACTAATAAGTTCATATGTTGCACAGCAAATACTTTTTTGTCCCAGAACGTTTTTTTTTAACATACAAAAAATTCCCCCCATTCATTGTCAGTGTGGGGAATTGAAACGGCTGTATCTCGACGTGGTAAGGTCATAAACACACAGGTTTGGACTGGCATAAAGCTCTCGACCTAATGAATGCAGCAATACCAAGCATGTTGTGCTCACACATATTGTCTTCATTCTTCTTAAAATTGTATGCAGGAGGACAGCCGCAGTGATGCCACTCAACACACCCTCAAGATCCTGGTCGTCCATGGTGCTGATGGAGAGGACCTGGTGGAAGTGTCCATCCTTCCTGAAGGACAGGAGATGTTACCAGGATGCGCCAGTACTGCCAAAGCTTGCACGCTGCTTATGGGGCTGATCTATGCAGTCAACCTTGCATACCCCACAACACTGCGCTATGCTTTTGAGGTGTTCCAGAAAGTTTTCTTGGAACTAGATGGGATTAAGCTGTCCCCAAACATACAAGCTTTGAAGGTGAAGTTGTCTTAAATACTATTGCCATGGCAAGTACTATATAATCTTGGCTGCTGGTACACCCCAACTCACTTCTTCAGTCTTTATATGGCCCTTCAATCAATCAATCAATCAATCAATCAATCAATCAATCAATCAAAGCTTTATTTGAGTGGCATTTTAATAAATATGAGCATTGTGATTTGTCATTTGTGTTTGTCAATGGATGTTATAGAAGTTATCTAAAATGTGGTTACCTTGAACATTTGAAATACTCCTGTTTTGAAATTATACCTACAGTAGGCTATAGGTGTCTCAGTAATTATCCATTATATATTAGGCTATACTTTTCATGTATTTACCAGGTAAATGTTTAGTAATTAAACGTAAAGTAAAAAATGTTCAGAGTAAGTTAATTTAGCAATAGAAATCCATAAGCCTAGGGCCAACGGGCCTAGGATATAGACAATAAACTACCGGTGGAATGGTGGTGGAGCAATAGCGGGAGCATTTCGGATTACTAGCGGACCGCTGTCCCCGACGCTAATAATCCACCAGAGGCCCGCTTGCCATTCGATGTGCAAATGGTCAGGAACCCGCCAGCGGATTTGGCCGGAGGTCTGCCAACTCGTCCATCGGGGACCCGCTGTAGGTCCGCTAGCCTTGTGTTATATTCCACCTGGTTTGTGATAGTTGCACCTCTTGCGATGTTCTGGTGTTTGATGAGTGGTAGAAACACTTGTCTTGTTTGAAGAAGAACAGATTGAAGAAACGACAAGCTGCACTGACAAGTGGAAAAAGCGAGAGCGCACGTTCACGCGCAGGGAGTGGGATTCTGTGGGGGAGTTAAAATTCGGCACAACACCTGACGTTTTGAGAAGTAAGAGGAAGGAGTCAATTGACAAATACATGAGGGTGTCTGCCCGGACCGTAATTATATAAAACGTATTAAATTAAAATCTTAAACATCATGTGTCTGAAATCCTTACACTAAAATGTGTGAGTAGGCATTAGCATGTGTATTCTGCATCCCCCAGGGCTTGAACTCACAACCAGACACCAAGGGAAGTCATGTTCTTGTTGAGCCAAGTGAGAAGATGGCAGTTTGACCTGTCACAGCTAGATATTTACACTGTAGGAATCCTGCATGAACATATTAGCAAGCCTACATACTGTGATGGGAATGAGTTGTGGGACCCCGGACTGAGCATGGATTCCTGATTGATTGACTGAATAGATTGGATTGAACACAGGTGGGACTGATTAAGGTGTATGCAGACAAGACCGGTCAGATGAAGAGATGCAAACAAGATGACAAAACAGCAACAATTACAAATTTAAAAATATTGTAAAAAATAAGTAAATGTCGCAGCACAATGGAGTAGGCTACAAATTAGCATTTTTATTCTGCATCCCCATGGGCTTGAACTCTTGTTGAACTACCTGCTATGTGACAAGCCATGGTTTCACACTATAACTTAAAACCTCACAATCACAAGGGTTGCATGTGAATGTCACAGGTGCATGTAACATGGAGGTTGTTGGTTAAAATAGCGGCACCACGAGGGGCAAAGACTAAACAAAACCGAGGTATAGGGTGATGGCTAATGACCACTAAAGTAGTCTCGCTGGCAAGCTTTGATATTACTTACCGCTACACCTTGTTCTCTTCTTCTGCTTTAGATCGGTCATGCACAGTTCACCTTGTGCCAACATTTAAATGGCCCTGGAGGTCGCCGCCCTGGTGGTGCC
Organism: Borostomias antarcticus; assembly: GCF_949987555.1. NCBI lineage: Eukaryota > Metazoa > Chordata > Actinopteri > Stomiiformes > Stomiidae > Borostomias > Borostomias antarcticus. The sequence continues at coordinate 6,095,390 of NC_140252.1, forward strand.
AGTGGCTCTGCTCTGCATCGAGCGATTCTCCATTCTAGCCAAGGTTCTCAGTGGAGATGCCTCCAGACTTTCCGAGATACTGAAGGTCTGGCATCGTGAGACTAATTCTCCCCAAACTCCCTTGGTTTCTCAACTGAGCTGATAAATGCTTTCAATAAAATGTTTCCATTAAATTAATGCCCATGTGATACCACACGTTTGTTGAAAACAATCTTTATTAGCAACTCATACTGCAATAAAAATGAACCACAGTCAATTTGCAGCTACACTAAGAATTTAAGGCAATCAAAGTGATGACATCATTCACAACCTCTCAGACTTGGGCCTCCTCTTACTCCACCCGGCGAGCAGTGCTGCAGGAAGGCGTCCAGGAAGGTGGCAGGGCCCACAGTGGTGCCGCCCCTGCCGCTTGGCCCCTGGTCCCCTTGGAGATAACGTCCATGTCCTGGCTGCAGACGCTGCACTGCCTCCTGTGTGTGGCTGGGATGGTGGAGCTTGGCGTGCTCCCACAGACCGACTACAGCGGGCACACCACCGCGCACGACGGGATGGGAACTCACGCTTCCACTCCTGCCTCTTCGGCGGTGGCCCTTCTCCTTCTGCCTCCTCTCTGGGCCTCCCGGGCCCCAGCCTTGCCACCACCACGTCTCTGCCCAATGACAGGTTCACTTTAGCTTTTTTGTTTTCTTCTCCGCCAACATGGCGGGCCCTCTGGGGGCCTTCCCCGCCCCTGACGACACCACCGCCACCAGGCACTGGCACTGGGCGTTATACAGCTTGGGGTGCGTCCAGAAGGACAGGCAGTGCAGGAAGACCTTGCTGCAGACCTAGCAGGGGTACATCTCACCCTTTCGCCGCTGGTTGATCAGCGGCCGAGCGAGGTCGCCCTGACAGATGTCCTTCTCCCAGTTGTGCTTCTCCTTTCAGTGCAGGTAGAGCTTGGCCATGCTCGGGAACTCCATGTCATAGGAGCAGCACACCAGGAGCTTTTGCTTGGTGTCGCCATTGGTCGCCAGTGACTTTTCGCCTCCTCCTCTTTGTCTGACTTAATTGAGCCTAGTCCTCTTTTCCAGGAGCCACTCCTTGATGTGGTAGGTCCTCTGGTGGCGGTTGAGGTCCACAGGGGAGCGGAAGTTCCTAACGCAGTACGGGCACTGGGCCAGGGGCGTCTGTGGTGGCATCGGGGTTGTTGAAGGCATCCGAGGCGGGGAACTACATGGCCTTGGAGCCAGGAGAAGGCAAGTCAAGAGTCGGAGGGCTGTCGTCGTTGTCAGGGTCTTCCAGATCGCTAGAGCTGGACTGCTGGTGGTGGAGCAGCGCCTGCTCCTGGCTGAACGCCTGTCCACAGGGGGCGATGGCAGCGGCAGCAGCGACTGGTCTTCGGGGTCAGAGGTCACCGCTGCCAGTGCTGCCACACAGCCGGGACACAGAGGAGCGCCGGGAGGGCGGGGCCTTCCTGCCGCACAGTTCGCAGGGGGGGCATCGTCGACCTCATTGTTGTCATCGTGGAGATCGTGGTGGAGACGGCAGTGCAGCTGCAGGGAGGAGAGCAGGGAGAAAGCCTTGTAACAGGCCGCACACTGGTGGGGCTTGGGTAAGGGGTGCTCCCCCCACCGGTGGTGTCGCAGCTCTGCGCAGCTGTACAAGGAGGCGGCGGCAAGCAGCGGCACGAGCCTAGGGCCCCGGGCAACCGGCTTGTGGTCGGCGCGGGCCATCAGCTTGGCCAGCTAAGTCAGGGTGACTGCTGCATGTTTGCCGTCGGTGAAGGATTCCTGAGCCTGGGTGGTGCTCCAGCTGCAAGGCACTGGTGCTTTGCTCCTCCGATGCTCCTGGAGAGAGGGAGCAAGAAATGAAACAACATTCTGAATTCAGTTAAAATACTACATACGGCGAAGTGAACGGCAAAGGTATTTGGACAGCGACACATCTTTTGTTGCTTAGCCTCTGTACACTTCTAGCCTGGCTTTGCCAGACCCAATTCGCAGAGATGCGAAAGGTCTGGAGCTGATGAGTTTATTTTCGATTTCCAAGGGGTGTTATCAACGGTCGCAGACCAAAATGCCTCTGGACGCAATTGGATAGACCTACAACCAATCATGAGCAATGAAAGGTGGCTTAATTATCATATCATTGTATCAAGTGGGTATAGTCGTTGTATCAAACCCGACTTATATTAGATAAACAGTTGTGCTGGCAAATATCTGCCGGGTGGAACTCAGTTTGAATTGTGTCAAGGCCAGACTGATCTGCAGAAAGAAATAGAATGAGAGATCACATGATCAGGATGGCGAAGCAGGGCTAGCACACTTTCACTTTGCATTAGAAATGATATAATGACCGTCAGACTGGCATACTGTCAGCTTCCATTCCCGTGGGACTTCATAAGGGATCTTCTCCTTAGCAGGCTTAGCTATTTAAATGTACTGCCTACAGTATATCATGGACATAGACATAGTCCATGATCGGATGGGATAAGTATGAGGATGATGTTGACAGACTGCTAGACGACGGATAGTATAGTGAATTACCAGTTTGGGAATGTTTAAATGTCTAGCTGAGTAACTAGGCCTGGAATGAGGAACTGATTAGCACTGATAGTATACTGTAAGGACAAAGGATTCAAAGAATACCAATGTCCCTGTACTCGTACTTGTTATATGGAAAATAAACGTTCTATTCTATTCTTCTTCCTTGGTGTGCTATAGTGATTTTTCAGCCAACTTTGATTGCCAGATCTACTTAACACTTATTTGGTCAAACACCAACAACAGCTGCATGCATTTTAACCACAGTCATGTTATCACTTCCTACCTAAAGTTATGGTTCACAGACAGAGCCAAAACAAAAATGTGTCATTGTTCAAGTACTTATGGCTTTTGGCCTACTAACTGTATGCAGTGGTAGTGCTTACTGATGCTAGTATATAGTGTACCTAATGCCTTCTAAACAGTTCTCACATCAGGGCGGGGTTAACATTTCCCATATCTCAATTAAAATCATTAGCTAGCTTAGCTAGCTACTCAAAGAGCAACGACAACCACCTAGCTACTCTCTGGACAAGTGTTTGACTAGCTAGTAACTTTAGCCAGATAAGATAATATGAGCTAGTCTAACTGACTTCAGCCATGATAAAGTACAGTCAGATGCTAACTAGCAAGTTAACGTTAGCTAGTGCCTAGGCTGGCTGTCTGCTACCAAACTAGCTTAGCTTAGTTTAGCTACCTTTGCATCTGTTTTGAGGAAGCTCTACGAGCGGAAACATTCAGCATGTTGGAGAACAGGCTGTGGTCGGGATGATGTGGAGAGTTCAGCATGTTGGAGAGCAGGCCATCATTGGGGTGCTGTGGAGAGTTCAGCGGGTTGGAGAACAGGCCGTCATTGGGTTGGTGTGGAGAGTTCAGTAGGTTGGAGAACAGGCCATCATTGGGGTACTGTGGAGAGTTCAGCAGGTTGGAGAACAGGCCTAAGTCAGGGTGGTGTGGAGAGTTCAGCATGTTGGAGAACAACAGCCTGGACATATGCATTTTAACCACAGTCATGTTATCATTTCATACCCAAAGTGATGGTACACAGACAGAGCCAAAATAAAAAAAAATATGTCATTGTTAAAGTACTTATGGCTTTTGGCCTACTAACTGTATGCAGTGAAAGTGCTTACTGATGTTAGTATATAGGGTAACTATTGCCTTCTAAACAGTTCTCATATCAGGACGGGGTTAACATTTCACATCTCGATGGAAGTCAGCTGATGTTATGTGGTGTGGAGAGTTCAGCAGGTTGGAGAACAGGCCGTCATTGGGGTAGTGTGGAGAGTTCAGCAGGTTGGAGAACTGGCCTTGGTCAGGGAGGTGTGGAGGGTTCAGCAGGTTGGAGTACAGACCTTGGTCAGGTTGGTGTGGAGGGTTCAGCAGGTTGGAGAACAGACCTTGGTCAGGGAGGTGTGGAGGGTTCAGCAGGTTGGAGTACAGACCTTGGTCAGGTTGGTGTGGAGGGTTCAGCAGGTTGGAGTACAACAGCCTGGACGTATGCATTTTAACCACAGTCATGTTATCACTTCATACCTAAAGTGATGGTACACAGACAGAGACAAAATAAAAATATGTCATTGTTCAAGTATTTACGGCCTTTGGCCTACTAACAGTGAAAGTGCTCACTGATTTTAGTATATAGTATATAGTGTATATAGTGTATGCCTTCTAAACAGTTCTCATATCAGGATGGGTTTAACATTTCACATATCTCAATGGAAGTCAGCTAATGTTAGTTAGCTTAGCTAACTACTTGGAGAGCAACAACAGCCACCTAGCTACTCTCTGGACAAGTGGCTAGCTAGTATATTTAGCCTGATAAGATAATATGAGCTAGTCTAACTGAGTTTAGCCATGATAAAGTAGACAGTCCTCTATGTTACCTAAGGGAAAAGGCCACATTTGCAGCAATTCTCTTTCTGTACCTAATCCAGCAGATTGGAGAACAGGCCTTGGTCAGGGGTGTGTGGAGAGTTCAGCAGGTCGGAGAACAGGCCTTTGTTAGGGTGGTGTGGAGGATTCAGCGGGTTCGAGAACAGGCTGTGGTCGGGGTGGTGTGGTGAGTTCAGCAGGTTGGAGAACAGGCCTTAGTCAGGTTGGTGTGGAGAGTTCAGCAGGTTGGAGTACATGCTGAGTTTGGGGTGGTGTGGAGGCTTCAGCAGGTTCGAGAACAGTCTGTGGTCAGGGTGGTGTAGAGAGTTCAGCAGGTTGGAGGAAAGGCTGTCATTGGGGTGGTGTGAGGAGTTCGGCATGTTGGAGAACAGGCCATGGTCAAGTTGGTGTGGAGAGTTCAGTAGGGTGGAGAACAGGCCTTGGTCATGTTCATGTGGAGAATTCAGCAAGTTGGAGAACAGGCCTTGGTCAGGTTGGTGGGGAGGGTTCAGCATGTTGCAGAATAGGCTGTCATTGGGGAGGTGTTGAGTGTTTTGCAGGTTGGAGAACAGGCCATCATTGGGGTGGTGTGGAGAGTTTAGAAGGTTGGAGAACAGGCAATCATTGGGGTGGTGTGGAGAGTTCAGCAGGTTGGAGAACAGGCCTTGGTCAGGGTGGTGTGGACCGTTCTGCAAGTTGGAGAAAAGACCGTCATTGGGCTGGTGTGGATAATTCATCAGGTTCGAGAACAGGCTGTGGTCCGGGTGGTGTGGAGAATTCATCAGGTTGGAGAACAGGCCTTGCTCAGGGTGGTGTGGAGAGTTCAGCATGTTGGAGAACAGACCATGATTGGGGTGGTTTGGAGAGTTCAGCAGGTTGGAGTACAGGCCGCCATGCGGGTGGTGTGGAGAGTTCAGCAGACTGGAGAACAGGCCTTGGTCAGGTTGGTGTGGAGAGTTCAGCAGGTTGGAGAACAGGCCTTGGTCAGGGTCGTGTGGACAGTTCAGCAGATTCAGGAGAACAGGCCATCATAGGGATGGTGTGTAGAGTTCAGCAGGTTGGAGAACAGGCTTTGGTCAGGGTGGTGTGGAGAGTTCAGCAGGCTGGAGAACAGGCCGCCATTAGTGTGGTGTGGAGAGTTCAGCAGGATGCAGAACAGGCCGTCATTGGAGTGGTGTGGAGACTTCAGCAGATTGGAGAACAGGCCTTGGTAAGGGTGGTGTGGACAGTTCAGCAAGTTGGAGAACAGACCGTCATAGGGGTGGTGTGGAGAGTTCAGCAAGTTGGAGAACAGACCGTCATAGGGGTGGTGTGGAGAGTTCAGCATGTTGGAGAACAGGCCTTCATTGGGGTGGTGTGGAGAGTTCAGCAGTTTGGAGAACAAGCCCTCATTGGGGTGGTGTGGAGAGTTCAGCAGTTTGGAGAACAGGCCCTCATTGGGGTGGTTGGAGAGTTCAGCAGGTTGGAGAACAGGCCGTCATTGGGGTGGTTTGGAGATTTCAGTAGGGTGGAGAACAGGACTTGGTTAGGGTGGTCAGGAGAGTTCATCAGGTTGGAGAGCAGGCCGTCATTGGGGTGGTGTGGAGAGTCCAGCAGGTCGGAGAACAGGCCTTGCTCAGGGTACTGTGGAGAGTACAGCAGGTTGGAGAACACACCATCATTGGGGTGGTCTGGAGAATTCAGTGGGCTCGAGAACAGGCTGTGGTCGGGGTGGTGTGAAGATTTTAGTAGGTTGTAGAACAAGCCTTGGTCAGGGTGGTATGGGGAGTTCAGCAGGTTGGAGAACAGGCCGTCATTGGGGTGGTGTGTTTAGTTCAGCAGGTTGGAGAACAGGCCTGGGTCAGAATGGTGTGGAGAATTCAGCAGGGTGGAGAACAGGCCATCATTGGGGTGGTGTGGAGAGTTCAGCAGGTCGGAGAACAGACTTTGGTCAGGATGGTGTGGACAGTTCAGCAGGTTGGAGAAAAGACCGTCATTGGGGAGGTGTGGAGAATTCATCAGGTTCGAGAACAGACTTTTGTCGAGGTGGTGTGGAGAGTTCAGCGGGTTGGAGAAAAAGGCCGTCATTGGGGTGGTGTTGAGAGTTCAGCATGTTGGAGAACAGGCCTTGGTTAGGGTGGTGTGGAGAGTTCAGCAGGTTGGAGAACAGGCTGTCATTGGGGTGGTGTGGACAGTTCAGCAGGTTGGAGAACAGGCCTTGGTTAGGGTGATGTGGAGAGTTCAGCATGTTGGAGAACAGGCCATCATTAGGGTGCTGTGGAGAGTTCAGGTTGGAGAACAGGCCTAGGTAAGGGTGGTGTGGAGAGTTCAGCATGTTTGAGAACAGGCCATCATTGGGCTGGTGTGGAGAGTTCAGTAGGTTGGAGAACAGGCCTTGTTCAGGGTAGTGTGGAGAGTTCAGCAGTTTGGAGAACAGGCTGTGGTCGGGGTGAGTGGGATCTCTACTGATGCTAAAACCACTGTGTAGGCAATGTTGGGCACTGGTGCAACAATTGTGCATTTTATAAGAAAAGAATGACATTTCTAGTTAGTATAGCCTATACCATAATTTTACCAGATGTGGAGGGAAGCCACCTGACCCCTGAGGACCGTGAGAGGTAAAATCCAAGATGGCCGACCATCCCTTGGGTTTAATTTTCAAACGCACTTAACTTTGGAACCAGTGTAGAAAAACATGTATGGGGTAATTTCCAACAAAATTGGTGATGCCACTCAGTGATACTTTTGAGACTGCTAGAACTCAAGGATCAAGGTCAAATTACATAGCAAGCACTCTTGATGTTCTGCCTGAGTGCTACCTGGGTTGGAGTAATGTTCTCTAGTTTCAGACTTCTGTGTGGAGAGCTGTGACCTCACATCGTTCACACCCATACTACTCACTTGTTAGGCCATACATCAGCACCGCAAATCGCTTCAGCAGTAACACTGATTTTTCACGGACCTCACTTGACATGCATAGTTCGTTGAAAGCATAATTCACTTCTGTGAAAGACTTCCATGCCCCCCCACACAAACACACACACACACACCTGCACACACACACACAAACACACTGGAGAGGGACAAATGAATGGACGACTATTCTCTTAGTTCATTTGAAAACAATGTTTTTTAAATTAAATTGATTGATTGTGATGATGTTCCATCAGCAGTAGTCATGTCACATGACCAGGTAGATGATCCTGGTATATAATAATGCCCCTTAAAAGATAAGACATTAGATTAATATGATTAAATATAGGCTCATCAAGACATTACATAGTTATATGTTAGACATATTATCAGCCCTATTTATTAAATAGCCTACATAAAGACAATGTTATCAACATATGCAAATGATCCAGTTATACAAATATGTCCAGTATGTCCACATCTAAATACAATTCAACATTTAAAATGGCTAGATAGCAAATCATTCGTTAATCTGAAACTATTGGGCAATTTGGACGTTTAAAATGTTATACTATTATGTAGTCCTACTCATGTTAGCTAGCATGTAAAAATGTTTCAGCTAATATGAATTATGCATAAATTACTTTCTAGCCATCTTATCGCATTAAAATTACTGTGGCTCTGTACAGTTTAATTCAATCAAAACAACCTTTTGTTGCAAGAAAACTGTTCTAAACTAAATCAAAATACATCTTTAATGTTCCAATAAAACTGGTAGGTAGCTAGCTAACAAGCAAAGCCTACTCAGGTTAGCTAGCAAGCAAAAAAAAGCAAGAATGTTCTCATGAATAAAGTTTCAGATTCAGCAATTACATACCTTTATCCTGTGCTATTTTATCCTTCTGCAATATTATTCTCTTGAGTGCCAGTCCAGCAGGTTCTTTTAAGAGCTAGGGCTGGCCCAGAACATTCGAAATTCAAAGTTCTCAATGTTCAGAATGTGTTTCTCATGTATCCTCAGCATATTATAAAATAAAAAAGCACACGCAACACACGCAGATGCATGAGGCCAACTGCAAAGAAATCCGTTGTGTGGAAATATCGGAGCGCATATTCAAGGCTGGATATAACAAGACAAGGAATTCCCTTCTCCTTGACAGTGGACAAAGGTGTCTTCCTGGCACACAACCTGAGTGAATATAGGCTAGGTAAGGCTTATATCACATTGTATCGTGCTCAGCTTTAGTATCTGTAATGTAGCCCCCCATTGGATCTATAATTAACTCCAATTGTTTTTCTCTCTTGGATGGCGAGAATTCAGAGCTTCGTTTGCGAACACCAACGATTGTGCGTACCGTACAAAATCACATTCAGGCCAGCCCAGTTAGGAGCCAAAGCCAGATTTTATGTAGACATAGTACCGATACACACACATCATTATCATTATTATTATTTTTCAATCATTTACTCAATCACTCATGCACACACACACACACTTTTTTCTCCATTGATAGTACAGTATGCCTCTCTTCTTTCAATACAAAAATGAAAGTGAAACTAAACGCTATGCACACAATAAGCCTACAGCAGCAGAACATGTGTTTTTACACAAGTAGGTTACACTCAAAGCTTCAGTTAGCATTATTGACACAAGCTATTAGTAAGTTAGACAGACAAACTATGACATTTCCATCCATTCCAAAGTCCCCACAAGCAAGTTAACTTCAGACTTAGTCCTCCAAGAAGGCGGAAAAATCTCTGCAGCTCTGCCTTCCGCCATACTTGTGAAACAACAACAAATCCACGTTGAATCACCGTGGTTTCAAAGTGCAGTAATCAAACACGGTTTTAATGATAATACATTTTGAGATGGTAATACTAAACATTATGAATTTTTTAACTGTGGTTTATCGCGAAACCAGTAACTGTTTCTTCCCTATTGGTCTAGAACCTGTCATTCATGGACAGGTCAGAGCAGTACAGAACATGCCAGAGACAGAAGACAAAGCTGCACTATACTACTACTGAGGTTTTTAGGCATGCTTGAGTATCTAACAAACTCTGCCAGATGTGAGTGCACCTCTATGGAATCTTCTAGAGGGTGAGGTAGCTTGGCATTGGAAGTCAGAGCAAAAGAAGAACTTAGAAATGCCGTAGCTGCTTGTGAGCAGTGCCCCGGTGTTAAAGTACTACAATGTTAACAAAGAAGTAACACTGGCAGTGGACACAAGCTCTGAATGCCTGGGAGTAGTGATACTGCAAGAAGAACAGCCAGTGGCGTACAGCACGAGGTCTCTCACTGTGAGAAGAGGTACACTTACATAGAAAAAGAGCTGTTGGCGATTGTGTATGGATTTCAGCAATACATCTATATATCTGTATAGTAAGACAGTACAAGTGGAGATGGATCACAAGCCCCTTGAAACAGTGTTTTAGAAATCTCTCCAAAAAGCTCCTCCAGGACCCCAGAGGGCACTGATGAGACTATAGTCCTAAAATCTGCGTGTCACTTACAAGCCTGGTAAAGAGCTGTACACCGCAGACACGCTGAGCCGAGCCTTGACAAGACGAGTTACTAGCACATCTACTATCAGCTCATCTACCAATCTCAGAAGAGAAGCTGAACACAATGAGAACTGCAACAGCAGATGAGGAACTGCAGATGGTCATGGGAAGTGGTCCAGTGGTCCAGACAGAAATATGACAAGTTCCCATGGACACCTGATGGAAATATCTACAAGAGATATCTGTGACACCTGCTGAAGACCAGATAAATGACTTCACAATCACGCCCTCTAGACCTGGAGAACTGTCCTTCAGTCAACAGTGCACCAGCAGAGAGTAACAGTGCAATCACCTGAAATCACCAGTGAGAGGGACTGTGACACCCACTGTGGACAGGGGAGAACAAGTGAAAGGAACTATGCCACTCATGGCTCAATCAGTCAAGAGGCCACGGTGTGGTAGACTGATTAGAGCGCCAAAACGTCATTCTCCTTTAAAGACAAGTCAGCGTTCTGAATCGCAGACTTCAATACTATATGGTATCCCAGAAATTGATGTAATTTGTCCCAATACATAGTATGCCACATGCAGGATGGCAAAAATACCAGGATGTCCTATTACATCCGGTCATATTGTGCAGTTTGCAAGCCAGCACACTTCTCTGGCTATTCTGACCCACAATCCTGTGCTCAGTGGAAATGATGTCACATGTGCGAGGCGCTTGGTTGAATCCCAACTGTGGACAAATGTCACTTCATGGAAAGTGACGGATGTGGTGATGCATACTGCGTGTGTACTTTCTAGGGGCAGCTGTAGTACATACTGGTAGAAAAAAGTAGAAGTATGCAATTCGGAACACAGCCAACATTTACTTTATATGCTTTGATAGAAAAAAAAGTGCAGGTAGAGTTCTCCACCAATAGAGTGCTAAGCGGAAGCAGGAAGTGGAAACCCCCATCGGACCTTAAATCGGATTGTAGTGAACGGCGGATGACAAATATTTTTTGGATCCTGTTTGAATTGTGCCATGACCACAACATATGTTTGTCAATTTAAAACATTTCCACCCCCCCACCCCCCCCTCTTCATGGTGCCCATAGGCGGCTGCCCATACCCCTATTCACACGGGACTAGGGGACCTCATGGGGACCTCATCTGATTTAGAAATGACCTAGGGCCTCATTTATAGAACTGCTTCTAAAGTTGCTTACTTTACAATGTTGGGGAAATTGCTTAATGAAAGGAATCAAGTAACTGGAAATTACAAGTTACTGGAAAAAGTAATCTGATTACAATAAGCTGTTACTTTGTAATCAGTTTCTCCAAACACTGTTACTTAAGAAAGTTAAATAATGCACAAAAAATTCTGATCCATAACAGTGCGCATCATGTCCCACATCGACTTATGCCAGTTAGTTCAATGCCAGTTTCCCATTATAAATCACAGTCAACCCTAAACTTGGGGGTTGAGTGCGCCGCCTTTGTCACACCCTAATTAACGCGCACGGTTGAACTAATGGTCAATGAACCTCCCCATTTATCTGTTCATAAATGGCGACTGCATGATGACAATGACAGAGATTTCAGTGTAAAATAGAAGCTCATGCAGCGGAGGATGATGCAAGACTGTCATGCTGGCTGAGTGACAAGGCGTCGGCCTCATAAATTGAAGATTAGATAGGTTCAATCACCTATTAGGGAGAGGTAATGTCAATTTATTTTACATAATGTATAGGGCCTATCAATTTCACAGCTTTTCACATACTTTTGCCATCGGAATTGCTGTTTGTACTTTCTCCAGAAATTTACTTAGCCTACACATGGGTCAGAGTGTGTGTAGAGAAGCGCACATTCTCCGACATTCTCACATCAAGTTCATTTAAAAAAATTAAAAAAATACCAAAGGTTGCTTAGAAAGTGCTGTATGCATGCTTTTGTACAGTACTTACGCACGTTTATAAATGAGGCCCCTAGTGCGGTGCATTAGCACGGGATGAGAGAACTCACTAGTATTCAGTGAAGCAGATCATTTAGACATGACAAATCATTATTTAAAAAACATGCAGAAAAACTGTAGCCTATGCAATCTATTCAATTCAAAAAACAGAGAAAGAAAAAAAAAACATGAACCCAAATCACAGAGATGACTAATATTATCACATCTGTGCTTGGCCAAATATGTTAGGTAGACAAATTTGAGGTGGAATTTTTACTTGCTACAAATACTTTTCAAAATACTACAGATTACAGACATGGTGGATTCGCAAGGATTTAAGATCAAATTACTAGAGGTCCCCAGGTACTGTAATTCTAGTCTCATGCCAATAGAGCTTGTGTCACCTACAGTTAGGTCCATAAATATTTGGACATTGACACTGTTTTCATAATTTTGGCTCTGTACACCACCGCAATGGATTTGAAGTGAAAGAATCAAGATGTGTTTTAAGGGGAGACACTACAGTTGAATAGGATTGTTTTCCTTTAAAGATATCCTTATGCATTTTTACCACTTTAATCTTCACATCAAGATAAATATTTTTTGTATTAAACATTCTCTCTCAAAAAATGTTTACATATGCAAATTAGGCAATGAATCATTAAATATGCATACAATTGCATATATTTCAGTACCTACTATCTAAACAATGGATGAAGTCAGGTTTAAAGTTTTACTTTTGTTTTGATAATATACTAACAACTTAAATATTTACAGCTGGGTTTGTGAATACAAGCTTATTTTCAAAATATATTGAAATAAAGACTGCATACACCCATTCAAAATACTTTTTGGAGTATTTTTAGACAGGAAATGCAACCTAAAATGAAAAGACAACAAGATCCAGCTGTAAATATTTGTTGTAATTCCTACACTGTTCACCTGATTTGGATGTAAATGCACTCAAATTGAGAGTATTATTATTATTATTATTATTATTATTATTTTGCACTTGTTTGCATCACATGTTGAATGTTTAATTTAGAATCCCTTGTGGTGGTGTACAGAGCCAAAATTATGAAAATTGTCCAAATATTTATGGTCCTGTATACCAATGGCTCTCACTTGCCACAATGAACCCAACACTATCACATTCTCCCAGTCCTTCATGCTTTCAACGGGGCGTATAGTATTGGTTGGTAGAGCACAGAAGAAGACTGCCTGGGAGACAAAGAAAGACTCCCCATTGGTCAATGATGCTTTCAATGAACTGCAATGCCAAGTGAGTTCAGTGAAGAATCAGTGTTACTACTGGAGAGATGTGTGGTGCTGATATACGACCCAACCAGTGAGCAGCGCAGACGTAAATGATGCCAGGAAACAGCTCTCTACACACAAGTCTGGAACTAGAGAACATTCTTTCAACCCAGGCAACACTCAAGCAGAACATCAAGAGCACTTGCTATGTAATCTGACCTTGATTCTTGGGTTCTGGCATTCTGAAAAGTATCATTAAATGAGTGCATCCTCAATTTTGTTGGAAATGGCACCTTAAATGTTTTTCTACACTGGTTCCAAAATTAAGCACGTTTGAAAATTCAAGGTCGAGTCTGACTTCCCACACACCTGAAAATAAACCTCATGGTCAGTATTACCTGGATGGTATCCTTTTTTCATAAAATGCACAATTGTTGTGATGTCTGAGGATCCTGGTCTCACTGCTTTACCCCAAATATTGAAAAATCTGCAAGAGGAAAAAGACAGATGTCTGGGTCAGTGACTGTCATTACAAATAGATTCACATAACCTCATCAACAGTATTGCCAGTCACTGATTTTGCTGGTGTGTTTTCAAGTACTCTAAAGCATGGGTTCCAAAACTCCATCAATGTGGGCCTCCCTTCTGAAAACAGTGACACACCCGCACCCCCCCCCAAATTTGTCCATTTTGCAAGGCAGCGTTAGCTAGCCCATAACGTTACACAGCTAAGTTAGCTCGGTGGCACATGTTGCTAGTTAACGTTATGACGTTTTCGCACTATCCACACATTTAGTATACATCTCTCCCATTATTTATTTCGATCTTCTGACCTTTAAAATCACATTTCATTCATAAAAACCATAGACATTTAAAAAAATAAAAAACATGTTTTTCCTTCTTTTTTTTCTAACCATCCCTCCGCGCCTCCCCTGAATTTCTTTGGGCCCCCCAGGGGAGGCCCGCCTCACAGTTTGGGAACCCATGCTCTAAAGAAAACACAGGTGATGCTAAATGTATACTATGTGCCTATACTCTCTCTCACCTTTGCAAGTGTTGTTGTTCTTTTTCTCTTTCATTTTCACTACAAGGGCCATATTCTCCTCCTCCTCCTTTTTCTGTTTTTCTTTTGTCGTCATCTTTCTATCTTTCTCCTCTTTCTCCTCTTCTTTCCTGGCCTTCTTCCTCTCCTCCTCTTCTTTCCACTTCTTCATGTCCTCCTCAGCTCTCTCCCGGCGCTTCTCTTCAGCTATCTTCTCTTCAGCTATCTTCTCTTTATGTTTTTCCTTTTCTTTCTGCTTTCTATCATTCTCCTCCTCTTTCCTAGCCTTCTTCCCCTCCTCCTCTTCTTTCAACTTCTACATGTCCTCCTCAGCTCTCTCTGGGCGCTTCTCTTCAGCTATCTTCTCTTTCTGTTTTTCCATTTCATTTTCTTTCAGCTTTCTATCTTTCTCCTCTTTCTTTTTCTGTTTCTCCTCCTCTTTCCTGGCCTTCCTCTGCTCAATCTTTTCCTGCTGTCTCATCTTATATTCACTCCTCACCTTTTTCAGGTGAGCAAAGATTCCCCCAGATGTCTCAGATGGCAGCTGGTCACTGGTCGCCAGCTCCCCAGAGGGACTCTGAACAGAGACATCAGGAGACATCCTGGCTGTCTCCCTCCTCCTCCTCTCCTCTTCATCCCTCCTCCTCCCCTCATCTTCCTCCCTAATCTCTGTCCTCAACCTGGTCATCCTCTGGTCCAACTCCCTGACCATGAGGGCCATCACACTATCCAGGTGCTTCTTCTCCATTTGCCTCTCTCTCTCCTGGCTCCTTCTCTCTACCTCCTCCATCATCCTGGCTATCTCGCTCCTCCTCCTCTCACCTTCCTCCCTCAACTCCATCCTCACACTGGCCATCCATGGCTCCAACTCCCCGATCATGGGGACCATCACATCCTCCAGCTGCTTCTGCCACATTTGCCTCTCTCTCTCCAGGCTCCTTCCCTCTCTCTCCTCCATCATCTTCGCTGTCTCGCTCTGCCTCCTCTCATCTTCCTCCCTCAACTCCACCTTCAACCTGTTCATCCTCTGGTCTACCTCTCTGAACATGAGGTCCTTCTCTCTCTCCTGGCTCCTTCCCTCTCTCTCCTCCAGGCATTCATTTATCACCCTGGCTGTCTCACTCCTTCTCCTCTCCTCTTCCTCACTCCTTCTCCTCTCCTCTTCCTCACTCCTTCCCTCTCTCTCCTCCATCATCTTCGCTGTCTCGCTCTGCCTCCTCTCATCTTCCTCCCTCAACTCCACCTTCAACCTGTTCATCCTCTGGTCTACCTCTCTGAACATGAGGTCCTTCTCTCTCTCCTGGCTCCTTCCCTCTCTCTCCTCCAGGCATTCATTTATCACCCTGGCTGTCTCACTCCTTCTCCTCTCCTCTTCCTCATTTCTTCTCCTCTCCTCTTCCTCACTCCTTCTTCTCTCCTCTTCCTCACTCCTTCTCCTCTCCTCTTCCTCACTCCTCCTCCCCTCATCCCTCAACTCCACCCTCAATGTGGTCATCCACTGGTGGATGAGGTTTCTCTCTCTCTCCTGGCTCTTTGCCTCCCTCTCCTCCAGACATTCATTTATTATCCTGGCCGTTTCGCTTCTCCTCCTCTCCTCTTCCTCATTCCTTCTACCCTCATCTTCCTCCCGCAACTCCTTCCTCATCCTGGCCATCCGCTGGTCCACCTCTTTAATCATGAGGTCCCTCTCTCTCCCCTGGCTCCTTCTCTCTCTCTCCTCCATCACCCTGGCTGTCGCATCACTCCTCCACTCCTCTTCCTCAGCCATCATCCCCTCATCTTCCTCCCTCAACTCCTTCCTCATCCTGGCCATCTGGTCGTTTATCTGTCTTGTCATGAGGACCTGCATGCGCTCCAGACGCTCCTCCAGCTTTCTCTCTTTCAGCCTCTCAAGCCTCCTTGACTCTCTGTCCGCCAGGCGGTTTTTCAACTTCCTGGGTGTCTCGCCCCTCCTCTTCTCCTCTTCCTGCCTCCTCCTCGCCTCCTCTTCCTCCCTCAACTCCCGCTGGTCGATGAGGTCCCTCTCTCTCTCCTGGCTCTGCGCCTCTCTGTCCTTCATTTGATAAACCAGCATCCTGGCTGTCTCGCTCCTCCACATCTCCCTCTCCTGCCTCCTCCTCCTTTCGCCTTCCTCCCTCAACTCCCTCGTCAACATGGCCATCCGGCGGCCCGTGTCTCTGGCCATGTTCTGCAGGCAATCCTTCACCCAGACCACCTGTCTGTTCTCATGGTCCTCCAGAGCTGCCATCATCACTACCTCCCAGGGCTGGCTCATTCCTGCAGGCTGGGGGGGGAGGGGGGGCACAGGGACAACCAGTCACACAAGGTCACATTCATGCAGTCAATACACTGTAGTACAGTGATCATACGATGTCACAGTGCATTGACGGCTCCTATCATGGCACAGCACTATTATACATAGCTTCAGTGTTGCAAGATGACAGTGCACTGGCTACTGCTATCAATAGCAGAGCAATACAATACAGTGCTCCTAAAATAGGTTATATACAGTACCACTTCATATCGCAGCGAGCATACTGTAGCTATACAGCTGTTTACAACACAGGACAGTAGGTCTAGCTGTACAGCACTTTACAACGTACAACAGTAGTCATATACCTACTGTAGCTACTGTATACAAGTACTTTACAATACAGCACAATAGACCTATACCTAGCAGCACATTAGGCCTATATTTAGATATACAGGACTTTACAACACAGCACGGTAGGCCTAGCTGGATAACACTTTACAAAACAGAAACCAAAAGAATCAAGTATTATTATTATTATTATTATATGTATCTGCCCCAGTCTGACTGAGGTCCTATAGAGCAACTGGTTATTCACCAGATCACTGATGAAGAGGCCGTTCACCCAGGGACTCATATTACCCAGAGCCATCACTGCTAGTCCTCTAATCTACCAGTATCAACACATAATTTATATGACAACTTGGTTAAACAAAGCTCAGAGAGCAATATGTACTCTATTCTGTCTTCAATTGGGAGTGTTTTTCTCAAAGAAAGTAGGCTAATACAGAATAATTTCTGATGTTGAGATTCTGATGTTCCATTTCAAAATAAAAGCCTTCTAAAGTCTCAAAAATGGCTTAAATCAGGATTAAATCAGAATTGGGGGTGTTTTTGTCAAAGAAAGTAGGCTAATACTGAATAATTTTAGAAAATTCTTACTCTAAAGTTTATCCCCATTATGGACTTACTTGATTTCTCTAAGTCAGTGTGTCAAATCCAGAAGTCACTAGCTACTCTGATGAGGTGGAATGGATCACTGACTATTTAAGTGTCTGTGTCAGCAACGTCTACTATGACATCATGAAAGCGATGGGAGATGTAACGTGACGAGGCGCCCTCTAGTGGTTTTGGTAGGGGTGTGGAAGTGTCGGACTGAGTGCATTTTTGAAATAGGATATCTACATTAGGTAAACACGGGTGTAATTAATAAAAAGCCGAGGTTGCTGCGAGTGGTTGCTACGCAAAGCGTTCACTAAGTGAAGTGACAAGCAGCAACCCCCCTCTCCCCCCGCCGGGACGGCTCCCTCTCCATCTCTCCTCCCCGCTAGGTAGATTTGGGTTGCGTTCTTTGAGCGCGAAGGTCGACCGAGAGGCGAGATTAGCGTTCGTTCAAGTAATTAAAAAAGAAGAAGTCCCATAACAATTGAATTGGTAGTAGGCTATTTAGAGGTTGGTCATTTCTCCGAGTGAGAATTGTGAAGCGTGGTGAGTGAGCGTGAGAATAGGCTGCAATGCGTGTAGTGTCTGAAACTTGGCAGCCCCGGGTTTCATTGATCTAGCGGTCAGTAAATACGACCAAATTTCAAGAGGTGGACATCACTGGATTCATCTCGACAAACAGATAATTCAAGAGCAATTGACTCATGTTTACGAAGCACACCAACATAGTGCTCTGATCAGCTGCCCTCTCCAGTGAAGTTCTCAAAACGCGACAGATGCCCGGATCCGTAGTAGCCTATAGTTCTCATTGTATTAACCTACATTACAGTAATTTAGCAGACGCTTTTATCCAAAGCAACTAACAATAATTGCATTTAACGTAGGAAAAGCCAATGTAGGCTACTAGCCTAGGCTACTTCCCAGAACTTAAAAGTGCATCTCCTTTCTAAAACAAGTGACTAAGAGCATAATCTAGTGCTGAAGGCAAAGTGCAAGAATAGCAATCTAAAATACAATAGAGGGAGGATCGTTGTAGTTCTCTCTGTAAAATAACTAAAACTTAGGCCTAAAATAAAGAAATAAAAGGACCCAAAGATGCCCCCCCTAAGGACAATGTCAATTTGTGGCTTATTAAATACATATTTATAACTGAATTTAGTATATACATGTTAGTTATGTTGAAGACTTTACACTTTAATAGCATTTAAGTAAAAAAAAAAAAAAGAAAAAATTGATGATATAATACATTTTAAAAATTGTGTAAAGGGGGCATTCTACACCACCCGGAGTGCAAGATGCCCCCCCATGGGATATTGCCTCACTTGTCATTTTAATTTTAAATAATTAATCATAGAGTGTAAAATGAGTCTCAATCTTATAAAAGTAGTTATTCATATTTTAAAATTAATTAATTCTTGAAATATATGCATAGGCTACATCCATTTTGGCATAATATTAGGCATTAGAAATGTGGTTTATTCATACATTTTAATGCAATTTAATGACATTATAATTAAAAAATGTTGATGAACATACATAATACAATAAATAGATACATCATTTAATAATAATAACATTATTCATAATAACAATATTAATAGGCTAGAGGCCTATTAATTAGATTTGCCTTGGGGGGGGGGGGGCGTCTTGCACTCCTGTGCTACATTTGACATTTTCATTCATACTAACCTACTAAAAGTAGATCAATTCACCAAACGAATGGATTACATTACCTAGAATACCCCTGATAACATGTACAACACGACTTGTATATACAACTTTCTAAAATCTGATATATGCTTGTTTTCTAACAGCAGAAAATTAGATCAAATTACCTCAAAAACGTTTTTGCTGAATAACTCTGTCAACTGCTATGTGACAAGTCAAATATTTGATGTGGTGGCCTGGTGCCATCTGAGAAATGTTTTCGGTTGAAAAATAGCACCCCGTAGTGTTCACAAGGGGAATTACATGGGGGGGGGGCGTCTTACCCTCGGGGGGCGTCTTTGGGTCCTCTACCCTACCTTTGATAAACCGCAAGTTATTGCGGCGGAATTTGATATCGTTAGTAGCCTAGTTTATGGCTTTGTCAATCCATTGATATCGATTTATAATTATTTCAAGTTTTTCTCCCTATGCAAAAGATGGGGCGGTTGTGTGAACCCAACCAGTAGAGAGCGTAGTTTTACACTTTGGCTCCCTTGCTTAGAGAACATAGATGGTGAAGTGGGCTATCTGGAGCGTACAGGGAAAATAGTAGGCTAGTGCTGATGATTTCTGTCACGGACAGCATACACTGCATACCCTCAGTCCCCTAATAGGTCTTATTTCATTTCAACTTGGCTATTTACTTGATGGAGCATGTTACATTTGAGCAATATGATGATAATATGGCTAAAAGGTAGGCTACAATATGTCACAGTGCACTGGCTACTGCTATCATGTACAGTACTCCTACACATAGTAACTTCAGTTTTACAAGATGCCACAGTGCACTGGCTACTGCTATCAATACAATACAGTACAGTGCTCCTAAAATACCTACTGTATGTTATATACAGATGCCCTCAGCTGCAGGACCATCTCCTTTGATGATTTTACCTCTTTTGAATACCACTCTATTGTCTTAAAATGCCAGCCCCCAGTTCTGGCAGTAACCGTGTATAGGCCTCCCAAACAATGCCCTGCCTTCTCTACAGAATTTTCAGAACTCCTGTCCATCATCCATACAAATTATGATAAGATTATCATCATTGGAGATTTCAACATACACATGGATACTGAGGCGGACTGGAAAGCCAGGGACTTTATCAACCTCCTAAACTCCATGGATTTTACCCAACATATCACTGAGCCAACCCACAACCGCGGCCACACCCTTGATCTAGTGATTACTAAGGGCCTGACTATCAGTCTCCTCTATTAGTGACCTCGCTCTCTCCGACCATTTCTGTATCTTCTTCACTGCATTGGTTCCTAAAGTCAAAAGTAGTACTGAGCGCTTTATCAAGAAACGTTATCTTACCTCCGCAGTAGCCGATAGTTTTAGAGAAATAATGATCACAAACAATTTAGCAACTCCAGAAGTGGAGCCGTCAGGAACTATTGAAGACTTAGAAACCACCTTTAACACCAGAGTAAGGGCAGCCTTGGATTCTGTAGCACCTATTAAATTGAAAAAGATCACAGCCAATCATAAAGCTCCATGGCGAAATGAGGAAACAAATCAACTAAAGAGAACCTGCAGAACATCTGAGCGTATATGGAGAAAGACCAAGCTACAGGGCCACCATGATATTCTCAAAGAACATCTCTCTGCCTTTAATAAAGCAATAAGAAATGCAAGGAAAGACGACTTCTCAAAATTGATATCTATCAACCAAAATTATTCAAGAGTGCTCTTCTCAACAATTGATAGCCTAATAAACCCTGCCGTAAAAACACCAGATAACCTGCGCTCTACCTCCAAATGTGAGGAATTTGCAGCTAACTTCAGAGATAAGATTATGAATATTAGGAGGAATATCACCCAGGAAAGGCCATGCATCCCGTTCACAGATCCTCTTCCTCCATGTAATGCACATATGAGCTTGTTTACACTGGTGGACACAGAAATGTTGAGAAAAGTAGTAACCAAACTCAAATCCTCCACATGCCTGCTGGATCCCATCCCCACTGATTTTTTCAAAACTATTTTTGACTCTGTATGCTATGACATTTGATCCATTGTTAATGACTCACTATCTACAGGTGTCTTCCCACCAATACTTAAAACTGCTTTGGTGAGACCCGTACTGAAGAAAAACAACCTATACACTTCAGTTCTTAGCAATTTTAGACCAATCTCCAACCTTCCCTTTTTGAGTAAAATTCTGGAAAAGATTGTTTTCCAAAAGATTAATGATTTCCTATCTTCAAGTTCTACCCTTGACCTTTTCCAGTCCGGCTTTCGCGCCCATCATACAGTAGCACAGAGACGGCATTAGTCAAAGTTGTAAATGACCTCAGAATTAATGCTGACTCCAAAGAGCTCTCTGTTCTCGTCCTCCTGGACCTGAGTGCAGCCTTTGATACTATAGATCATGCAATCCTCATCAAACGACTGGAGAAGTGGGTTGGCCTCTCCGGTCCAGTCCTTAATTGGCTTAGGACCTATCTAACCGGTCGTGATTTCTTCGTTGCCCTCAGTGACCATAGCTCAGGGAAGATCCCTATGACCTGTGGGGTTCCCCAAGGATCGATCTTAGGACCTCTACTCTTCAGCCTGTACATGCTGCCCCTTGGCAGTGTCATCAAGAGGCACAACATTAGCTACCATAGCTACGCAGATGATACCCAACTCTATATTTCTGTAAAACCCAGTAACTACAGCTTGATTGACTGCCTTGTCAAGTGTATAACATATATAAATGTATGGATGTCACATAATTTCCTCCAACTAAACCAGGATAAAACAGAAGTACTGATCATTGGAGAAAAAGATGAAAGAGAGAAACTATCTGCACATTTAAAAACTAGAAATAAGAAAATTGACACCAAATGCCAGACTAAAAACCTAGGTGTCATACTTGACTCGGATCTTAATTTCGAAAACCACATCAAGAATATTACAAAGACATCTTTTTACCACTAAAGTAACATTGCCAATGTGCAACCCTTTCTCTCTCAGGCTGACACCGAAAGACTAATGCATTCTTTCATCACAAGCAGGCTGGACACCTGCAATGCTCTACTATCAGGCCTACCAAAGAAAGCAATCTCTAAGCTCCAAATGATACAGAATGCTGTAGCACAAGTCCTCACTAAGACTAGACAAAGGGCACACATCACACCAGCCTTAAAATCACTACACTGGTTACCTGTCAACTCTAGAATAGACTTTAAAATACTATTACTAGTCTATAAATCTCTCCACAGTCACGCACCAGAATACATTTCAGACATGCTTGTCAGATACATGCCCAACAGACCACTCAGATCCTCAGATAGTGAACTCTTAACAGTCCCAAAAGCCAGGACCAAGAAACACAGAGAGGCAGCCTTTAGTTTCTATGCCCCCAACCTCTGGAACACCCTACCGGAGTGCCTTAGAAGGACTGAAACAACGGAGGTCTTCAAGCAAGATCTCAAGACGTACCCAGGCACACTCACGCACACACAGACACACACTAGTGTTTGCCATACCTCTCCCATGATGCTCTTAGCCTTTCTTGCTCTGAAAATGTACTTAAATGTAATTTATTGCTCTATAAATGTTCTTAGCCGTTAGACAAATATATTCCAGGAGCTTGCTCCAGGTTGCCTGTTTTAATATCTGTGTTGCTTTTATGGCTCTGTGTGCTACTAACCCTGTTCTGCCTCCCCTCTCCCTAGTGCCTCTCTCTCTCCCTCCTATCTTCTAACCAGGTCCAGTGGATGCCCCACTGTCACCAGCAGACCACCCTGAGTCCGATAGATACCCCTGTGTCTGCTGTGGATGTCGTAGCATTTAGTTAACACACACACACGTGCACACAGACATACACCAGTCCACTTCCGGCTTTAGGCCTGGACCTGGGCCCAGTCCCCCTTCCCCTCACCCTAACCCGGGTCCGTATCCTTTTCCTACCTCCACCCTACCCCCGACCCCCGCCTCTACCTGGACTCAGGCATACTCACACACACACAAACATACACCAGTCCTGGGCCCAGATCCCCTTCCCCTCACCCTAACCCGGGTCTGTATCCTTTTCCTACCCCGATCCTACCCCTGACCCCTGCCTCTATCTGGGCCCAGGCACATTCACGCACACACAGACATACACCAGTGTTTGCCATGTTTCTCCTATTATGTTTTTAGCCTCTCTTACTCTGAAAATGTAATTTAATGTAATTTATTGCTTTATAAATGTTCTTAGCCGGTAGACAAACATACTCCAGGAGCTTGCTTGATTGCCTTGTTGAGAGGGGTCAGGGGATGAAGTGCCACATCAGAATAATTTTTACAGCTCACTTATCTGGCCCCAGGGCGATACTGGATTTTTGCTTCCCTCTGGAATATGTAGAGGTGGGTCGTATGCCCACCTCCCTTGTTCTCTGTAAAGCGCATTGTGTTGCCTCTGGGTATGAAATGCGCTATACAAATAAAGCTTTGATTGATTGATTGATTGATTGATTGATACCACTTCATATCACAGCGAGCATACTGTTCCTATACAGCTCTTTACAACACAGGACAGTAGGTCTATAGCTAGCTGTACAGCACTTTACAACATACAACAGTAGTCATATACCTACTGTAGCTACTGTATACAAGTACTTTACAATACAGCACAATAGACCTATACCTAGCAGCACATTAGGCCTATATTTAGATATACAGGACTTTACAACACAGCACGGTAGGCCTAGCTGGATAACACTTTACAAAACAGAAACCAAAAGAATCAAGTATTATTATTATTATTATTATTATATGTATCTGCCCCAGTCTGACTAAAGTACTATAAAGCAACTGGTTATTCACCAGATCACTGATGAAGAGGCCGTTCACCCAGGGACTCATATTACCCAGAGCCATCACTGCTAGTCCTCTAATCTACCAGTATCAACACATAATTTATGTGACAACTTGGTTAAACAAAGCTCAGAGAGCAATATGTACTCTATTCTGTCTTCAATTGGGAGTGTTTTTCTCAAAGAAAGTAGGCTAATACAGAATAATTTCTGATGTTGAGATTCTGATGTTCCATTTCAAAATAAAAGCCTTCTAAAGTCTCAAAAATGGCTTAAATCAGGATTAAATCAGAATTGGGGGTGTTTTTGTCAAAGAAAGTAGGCTAATACTGAATAATTTTAGAAAATTCTTACTCTAAAGTTTATCCCCATTATGGACTTACTTGATTTCTCTAAGTCAGTGTGTCAAATCCAGAAGTCACTAGCTACTCTGATGAGGTGGAATGGATCACTGACTACTTAAGTGTCTGTGTCAACAACGTCTACTATGACATCATGAAAGCGATGGGAGATGTAACGTGACGAGGCGCCCTCTAGTGGTTTTGGTAGGGGTGTGGAAGTGTTGGAGTCGGACTGATAAGTGCATTTTTGAAATAGGATATCTACATTAGGTAAACACGGGTGTTATTAATAAAAAGGCGAGGTTGCTGGGAGTGGTTGCTAAGCAAAGCGTTCACTAAGTGAAGTGACAAGCACCAACCCCCCTCTCCCCCCGCCTCTCCATCTCTCCTCCCCGCTAGGTAGATTTGGGGAGCGTTCTTTGAGCGCGAAGGACGACCGAGAGGCGAGATTAGCGTTCTCACAAGTAATTTAAAGAAAAATAAGAGTCCCATAACCATTGAACCATTAAAAGTCCCATAACCATTGAATTGGTAGTAGGCTATTTAGAGTTTGGTCATTTCTACGAGTGAGAATTGTGAAGCGTGGCGAGTGAGCGTGAGAATAGGCTACAATGCGTGTAGTGTCTGAAACTTGGCAGCCCCGGGTTTCATTGATCTAGCGGTCAGTAAATACGACCAAATTTCAAGAGGTGAACATCACTGGATTCATCTCGACATACAGATAATTCAAGAGCAATTGACTCATGTTTACGAAGCACACCAACATAGTGCTCTGATCAGCTGCCCTCTCCAGTCAAGTTCTCAAAACGCGACAGATGCCCGGATCCGTAGTAGCCTATAGTTCTCATTGTATTAACCTACATTACAGTAATTTAGCAGACGCTTTTATCCAAAGCAACTAACAATAATTGCATTTAACGTAGGAAAAGCCAATGTAGGCTACTAGCCTACTAGGCTACTTGCCAGAATTTACAAGTGCATCTCCTTTCTAAAACAAGTGACTAAGAGCATAATCTAGTGCTGAAGGCAAAGTGCCAGAATAGCAATCTAAAATACAATAGAGGGAGGATCGTTGTAGTTCTCTCTGTAAAATAACTAAAACTTAGGCCTAAAATAAAGAAATAAAAGGACCCAAAGATGCCCCCCCTAAGGACAATGTCAATTTGTGGCTTATTAAATACATATTTATAACTAAATTTAGTATATACATGTTAGTTATGTTGAAGACTTTACACTTTAATAGCATTTAAGTAAAAAAAAAAAAAAAAAAAATTGATGATATAATACATTTTAAAAATTGTGTAAAGGGGGCATCCTACACCACCCGGAGTGCAAGATGCCCCCCCATGGGATATTGCCTCACTTGTCATTTTAATTTTAAATAATTAATCATAGAGTGTAAAATGAGTCTCAATCTTATAAAAGTAGTTATTCATATTTTAAAATTAATTAATTCTTGAAATATATGCATAGGCTACATCCATTTTGGCATAATATTAGGCATTAGAAATGTGGTTTATTCATACATTTTAATGCAATTTAATGACATTATAATTAAAATATGTTGATGAGCATACATAATACAATAAATAG
This sequence comes from Borostomias antarcticus, assembly GCF_949987555.1. Taxonomy (NCBI): domain Eukaryota; kingdom Metazoa; phylum Chordata; class Actinopteri; order Stomiiformes; family Stomiidae; genus Borostomias; species Borostomias antarcticus. The sequence goes on from NC_140252.1 coordinate 6,121,044, forward strand.
ATACATCATTTAATAATAATAACATTATTCATAATAACAATATTAATAGGCTAGAGGCCTATTAATTAGATTTGCCTTGGGGGGGGGGGGCGTCTTGCACTCCTGTGCTACATTTGACATTTTCATTCATACTAACCTACTAAAAGTAGATCAATTCACCAAACGAATGGATTACATTACCTAGAATACCCCTGATAACATGTACAACACGACTTGTATATACAACTTTCTAAAATCTGATATATGCTTATTTTCTAACAGCAGAAAATTAGATCAAATTACCTCAAAAACGTTTTTGCTGAATAACTCTGTCAACTGCTATGTGACAAGTCAAATATTTGATGTGGTGGCCTGGTGCCATCTGAGAAATGTTTTCGGTTGAAAAATAGCACCCCGTAGTGTTCACAAGGGGAATTACATGGGGGGGGGCGTCTTACCCTCGGGGGGCGTCTTTGGGTCCTCTACCCTACCTTTGATAAACCGCACGTTATTGCGGCGGAATTTGATATCGTTAGTAGCCTAGTTTATGGCTTTGTCAATCCATTGATATCGATTTATAATTATTTCAAGTTTTTCTCCCTATGCAAAAGATGGGGCGGTTGTGTGAACCCAACCAGTAGAGAGCGTAGTTTTACACTTTGGCTCCCTTGCTTAGAGAACATAGATGGTGAAGTGGGCTATCTGGAGCGTACAGGGAAAATAGTAGGCTAGTGCTGATGATTTCTGTCACGGACAGCATACACTGCATACCCTCAGTCCCCTAATAGGTCTTATTTCATTTCAACTTGGCTATTTACTTGATGGAGCATGTTACATTTGAGCAATATGATGATAATATGGCTAAAAGGTAGGCTACAATATGTCACAGTGCACTGGCTACTGCTATCATGTACAGTACTCCTACACATAGTAACTTCAGTTTTACAAGATGCCACAGTGCACTGGCTACTGCTATCAATACAATACAGTACAGTGCTCCTAAAATACCTACTGTATGTTATATACAGATGCCCTCAGCTGCAGGACCATCTCCTTTGATGATTTTACCTCTTTTGAATACCACTCTATTGTCTTAAAATGCCAGCCCCCAGTTCTGGCAGTAACCGTGTATAGGCCTCCCAAACAATGCCCTGCCTTCTCTACAGAATTTTCAGAACTCCTGTCCATCATCCATACAAATTATGATAAGATTATCATCATTGGAGATTTCAACATACACATGGATACTGAGGCGGACTGGAAAGCCAGGGACTTTATCAACCTCCTAAACTCCATGGATTTTACCCAACATATCACTGAGCCAACCCACAACCGCGGCCACACCCTTGATCTAGTGATTACTAAGGGCCTGACTATCAGTCTCCTCTATTAGTGACCTCGCTCTCTCCGACCATTTCTGTATCTTCTTCACTGCATTGGTTCCTAAAGTCAAAAGTAGTACTGAGCGCTTTATCAAGAAACGTTATCTTACCTCCGCAGTAGCCGATAGTTTTAGAGAAATAATGATCACAAACAATTTAGCAACTCCAGAAGTGGAGCCGTCAGGAACTATTGAAGACTTAGAAACCACCTTTAACACCAGAGTAAGGGCAGCCTTGGATTCTGTAGCACCTATTAAATTGAAAAAGATCACAGCCAATCATAAAGCTCCATGGCGAAATGAGGAAACAAATCAACTAAAGAGAACCTGCAGAACATCTGAGCGTATATGGAGAAAGACCAAGCTACAGGGCCACCATGATATTCTCAAAGAACATCTCTCTGCCTTTAATAAAGCAATAAGAAATGCAAGGAAAGACGACTTCTCAAAATTGATATCTATCAACCAAAATTATTCAAGAGTGCTCTTCTCAACAATTGATAGCCTAATAAACCCTGCCGTAAAAACACCAGATAACCTGCGCTCTACCTCCAAATGTGAGGAATTTGCAGCTAACTTCAGAGATAAGATTATGAATATTAGGAGGAATATCACCCAGGAAAGGCCATGCATCCCGTTCACAGATCCTCTTCCTCCATGTAATGCACATATGAGCTTGTTTACACTGGTGGACACAGAAATGTTGAGAAAAGTAGTAACCAAACTCAAATCCTCCACATGCCTGCTGGATCCCATCCCCACTGATTTTTTCAAAACTATTTTTGACTCTGTATGCTATGACATTTGATCCATTGTTAATGACTCACTATCTACAGGTGTCTTCCCACCAATACTTAAAACTGCTTTGGTGAGACCCGTACTGAAGAAAAACAACCTATACACTTCAGTTCTTAGCAATTTTAGACCAATCTCCAACCTTCCCTTTTTGAGTAAAATTCTGGAAAAGATTGTTTTCCAAAAGATTAATGATTTCCTATCTTCAAGTTCTACCCTTGACCTTTTCCAGTCCGGCTTTCGCGCCCATCATACAGTAGCACAGAGACGGCATTAGTCAAAGTTGTAAATGACCTCAGAATTAATGCTGACTCCAAAGAGCTCTCTGTTCTCGTCCTCCTGGACCTGAGTGCAGCCTTTGATACTATAGATCATGCAATCCTCATCAAACGACTGGAGAAGTGGGTTGGCCTCTCCGGTCCAGTCCTTAATTGGCTTAGGACCTATCTAACCGGTCGTGATTTCTTCGTTGCCCTCAGTGACCATAGCTCAGGGAAGATCCCTATGACCTGTGGGGTTCCCCAAGGATCGATCTTAGGACCTCTACTCTTCAGCCTGTACATGCTGCCCCTTGGCAGTGTCATCAAGAGGCACAACATTAGCTACCATAGCTACGCAGATGATACCCAACTCTATATTTCTGTAAAACCCAGTAACTACAGCTTGATTGACTGCCTTGTCAAGTGTATAACATATATAAATGTATGGATGTCACATAATTTCCTCCAACTAAACCAGGATAAAACAGAAGTACTGATCATTGGAGAAAAAGATGAAAGAGAGAAACTATCTGCACATTTAAAAACTAGAAATAAGAAAATTGACACCAAATGCCAGACTAAAAACCTAGGTGTCATACTTGACTCGGATCTTAATTTCGAAAACCACATCAAGAATATTACAAAGACATCTTTTTACCACTAAAGTAACATTGCCAATGTGCAACCCTTTCTCTCTCAGGCTGACACCGAAAGACTAATGCATTCTTTCATCACAAGCAGGCTGGACACCTGCAATGCTCTACTATCAGGCCTACCAAAGAAAGCAATCTCTAAGCTCCAAATGATACAGAATGCTGTAGCACAAGTCCTCACTAAGACTAGACAAAGGGCACACATCACACCAGCCTTAAAATCACTACACTGGTTACCTGTCAACTCTAGAATAGACTTTAAAATACTATTACTAGTCTATAAATCTCTCCACAGTCACGCACCAGAATACATTTCAGACATGCTTGTCAGATACATGCCCAACAGACCACTCAGATCCTCAGATAGTGAACTCTTAACAGTCCCAAAAGCCAGGACCAAGAAACACAGAGAGGCAGCCTTTAGTTTCTATGCCCCCAACCTCTGGAACACCCTACCGGAGTGCCTTAGAAGGACTGAAACAACGGAGGTCTTCAAGCAAGATCTCAAGACGTACCCAGGCACACTCACGCACACACAGACACACACTAGTGTTTGCCATACCTCTCCCATGATGCTCTTAGCCTTTCTTGCTCTGAAAATGTACTTAAATGTAATTTATTGCTCTATAAATGTTCTTAGCCGTTAGACAAATATATTCCAGGAGCTTGCTCCAGGTTGCCTGTTTTAATATCTGTGTTGCTTTTATGGCTCTGTGTGCTACTAACCCTGTTCTGCCTCCCCTCTCCCTAGTGCCTCTCTCTCTCCCTCCTATCTTCTAACCAGGTCCAGTGGATGCCCCACTGTCACCAGCAGACCACCCTGAGTCCGATAGATACCCCTGTGTCTGCTGTGGATGTCGTAGCATTTAGTTAACACACACACACGTGCACACAGACATACACCAGTCCACTTCCGGCTTTAGGCCTGGACCTGGGCCCAGTCCCCCTTCCCCTCACCCTAACCCGGGTCCGTATCCTTTTCCTACCTCCACCCTACCCCCGACCCCCGCCTCTACCTGGACTCAGGCATACTCACACACACACAAACATACACCAGTCCTGGGCCCAGATCCCCTTCCCCTCACCCTAACCCGGGTCTGTATCCTTTTCCTACCCCGATCCTACCCCTGACCCCTGCCTCTATCTGGGCCCAGGCACATTCACGCACACACAGACATACACCAGTGTTTGCCATGTTTCTCCTATTATGTTTTTAGCCTCTCTTACTCTGAAAATGTAATTTAATGTAATTTATTGCTTTATAAATGTTCTTAGCCGGTAGACAAACATACTCCAGGAGCTTGCTTGATTGCCTTGTTGAGAGGGGTCAGGGGATGAAGTGCCACATCAGAATAATTTTTACAGCTCACTTATCTGGCCCCAGGGCGATACTGGATTTTTGCTTCCCTCTGGAATATGTAGAGGTGGGTCGTATGCCCACCTCCCTTGTTCTCTGTAAAGCGCATTGTGTTGCCTCTGGGTATGAAATGCGCTATACAAATAAAGCTTTGATTGATTGATTGATTGATTGATTGATACCACTTCATATCACAGCGAGCATACTGTTCCTATACAGCTCTTTACAACACAGGACAGTAGGTCTATAGCTAGCTGTACAGCACTTTACAACATACAACAGTAGTCATATACCTACTGTAGCTACTGTATACAAGTACTTTACAATACAGCACAATAGACCTATACCTAGCAGCACATTAGGCCTATATTTAGATATACAGGACTTTACAACACAGCACGGTAGGCCTAGCTGGATAACACTTTACAAAACAGAAACCAAAAGAATCAAGTATTATTATTATTATTATTATTATATGTATCTGCCCCAGTCTGACTAAAGTACTATAAAGCAACTGGTTATTCACCAGATCACTGATGAAGAGGCCGTTCACCCAGGGACTCATATTACCCAGAGCCATCACTGCTAGTCCTCTAATCTACCAGTATCAACACATAATTTATGTGACAACTTGGTTAAACAAAGCTCAGAGAGCAATATGTACTCTATTCTGTCTTCAATTGGGAGTGTTTTTCTCAAAGAAAGTAGGCTAATACAGAATAATTTCTGATGTTGAGATTCTGATGTTCCATTTCAAAATAAAAGCCTTCTAAAGTCTCAAAAATGGCTTAAATCAGGATTAAATCAGAATTGGGGGTGTTTTTGTCAAAGAAAGTAGGCTAATACTGAATAATTTTAGAAAATTCTTACTCTAAAGTTTATCCCCATTATGGACTTACTTGATTTCTCTAAGTCAGTGTGTCAAATCCAGAAGTCACTAGCTACTCTGATGAGGTGGAATGGATCACTGACTACTTAAGTGTCTGTGTCAACAACGTCTACTATGACATCATGAAAGCGATGGGAGATGTAACGTGACGAGGCGCCCTCTAGTGGTTTTGGTAGGGGTGTGGAAGTGTTGGAGTCGGACTGATAAGTGCATTTTTGAAATAGGATATCTACATTAGGTAAACACGGGTGTTATTAATAAAAAGGCGAGGTTGCTGGGAGTGGTTGCTAAGCAAAGCGTTCACTAAGTGAAGTGACAAGCACCAACCCCCCTCTCCCCCCGCCGGGACGGCTCCCTCTCCATCTCTCCTCCCCGCTAGGTAGATTTGGGGAGCGTTCTTTGAGCGCGAAGGACGACCGAGAGGCGAGATTAGCGTTCTCACAAGTAATTTAAAGAAAAATAAGAGTCCCATAACCATTGAACCATTAAAAGTCCCATAACCATTGAATTGGTAGTAGGCTATTTAGAGTTTGGTCATTTCTACGAGTGAGAATTGTGAAGCGTGGCGAGTGAGCGTGAGAATAGGCTACAATGCGTGTAGTGTCTGAAACTTGGCAGCCCCGGGTTTCATTGATCTAGCGGTCAGTAAATACGACCAAATTTCAAGAGGTGAACATCACTGGATTCATCTCGACATACAGATAATTCAAGAGCAATTGACTCATGTTTACGAAGCACACCAACATAGTGCTCTGATCAGCTGCCCTCTCCAGTCAAGTTCTCAAAACGCGACAGATGCCCGGATCCGTAGTAGCCTATAGTTCTCATTGTATTAACCTACATTACAGTAATTTAGCAGACGCTTTTATCCAAAGCAACTAACAATAATTGCATTTAACGTAGGAAAAGCCAATGTAGGCTACTAGCCTACTAGGCTACTTGCCAGAATTTACAAGTGCATCTCCTTTCTAAAACAAGTGACTAAGAGCATAATCTAGTGCTGAAGGCAAAGTGCCAGAATAGCAATCTAAAATACAATAGAGGGAGGATCGTTGTAGTTCTCTCTGTAAAATAACTAAAACTTAGGCCTAAAATAAAGAAATAAAAGGACCCAAAGATGCCCCCCCTAAGGACAATGTCAATTTGTGGCTTATTAAATACATATTTATAACTAAATTTAGTATATACATGTTAGTTATGTTGAAGACTTTACACTTTAATAGCATTTAAGTAAAAAAAAAAAAAAAAAAAATTGATGATATAATACATTTTAAAAATTGTGTAAAGGGGGCATCCTACACCACCCGGAGTGCAAGATGCCCCCCCATGGGATATTGCCTCACTTGTCATTTTAATTTTAAATAATTAATCATAGAGTGTAAAATGAGTCTCAATCTTATAAAAGTAGTTATTCATATTTTAAAATTAATTAATTCTTGAAATATATGCATAGGCTACATCCATTTTGGCATAATATTAGGCATTAGAAATGTGGTTTATTCATACATTTTAATGCAATTTAATGACATTATAATTAAAATATGTTGATGAGCATACATAATACAATAAATAGATACATCATTTAATAATAATAACATTATTCATAATAACAATATTAATAGGCTAGAGGCCTATTAATTAGATTTGCCTTGGGGGGGGGGGGCGTCTTGCACTCCTGTGCTACATTTGACATTTTCATTCATACTAACCTACTAAAAGTAGATCAATTCACCAAACGAATGGATTACATTACCTAGAATACCCCTGATAACATGTACAACACGACTTGTATATACAACTTTCTAAAATCTGATATATGCTTATTTTCTAACAGCAGAAAATTAGATCAAATTACCTCAAAAACGTTTTTGCTGAATAACTCTGTCAACTGCTATGTGACAAGTCAAATATTTGATGTGGTGGCCTGGTGCCATCTGAGAAATGTTTTCGGTTGAAAAATAGCACCCCGTAGTGTTCACAAGGGGAATTACATGGGGGGGGGCGTCTTACCCTCGGGGGGCGTCTTTGGGTCCTCTACCCTACCTTTGATAAACCGCACGTTATTGCGGCGGAATTTGATATCGTTAGTAGCCTAGTTTATGGCTTTGTCAATCCATTGATATCGATTTATAATTATTTCAAGTTTTTCTCCCTATGCAAAAGATGGGGCGGTTGTGTGAACCCAACCAGTAGAGAGCGTAGTTTTACACTTTGGCTCCCTTGCTTAGAGAACATAGATGGTGAAGTGGGCTATCTGGAGCGTACAGGGAAAATAGTAGGCTAGTGCTGATGATTTCTGTCACGGACAGCATACACTGCATACCCTCAGTCCCCTAATAGGTCTTATTTCATTTCAACTTGGCTATTTACTTGATGGAGCATGTTACATTTGAGCAATATGATGATAATATGGCTAAAAGGTAGGCTACAATATGTCACAGTGCACTGGCTACTGCTATCATGTACAGTACTCCTACACATAGTAACTTCAGTTTTACAAGATGCCACAGTGCACTGGCTACTGCTATCAATACAATACAGTACAGTGCTCCTAAAATACCTACTGTATGTTATATACAGATGCCCTCAGCTGCAGGACCATCTCCTTTGATGATTTTACCTCTTTTGAATACCACTCTATTGTCTTAAAATGCCAGCCCCCAGTTCTGGCAGTAACCGTGTATAGGCCTCCCAAACAATGCCCTGCCTTCTCTACAGAATTTTCAGAACTCCTGTCCATCATCCATACAAATTATGATAAGATTATCATCATTGGAGATTTCAACATACACATGGATACTGAGGCGGACTGGAAAGCCAGGGACTTTATCAACCTCCTAAACTCCATGGATTTTACCCAACATATCACTGAGCCAACCCACAACCGCGGCCACACCCTTGATCTAGTGATTACTAAGGGCCTGACTATCAGTCTCCTCTATTAGTGACCTCGCTCTCTCCGACCATTTCTGTATCTTCTTCACTGCATTGGTTCCTAAAGTCAAAAGTAGTACTGAGCGCTTTATCAAGAAACGTTATCTTACCTCCGCAGTAGCCGATAGTTTTAGAGAAATAATGATCACAAACAATTTAGCAACTCCAGAAGTGGAGCCGTCAGGAACTATTGAAGACTTAGAAACCACCTTTAACACCAGAGTAAGGGCAGCCTTGGATTCTGTAGCACCTATTAAATTGAAAAAGATCACAGCCAATCATAAAGCTCCATGGCGAAATGAGGAAACAAATCAACTAAAGAGAACCTGCAGAACATCTGAGCGTATATGGAGAAAGACCAAGCTACAGGGCCACCATGATATTCTCAAAGAACATCTCTCTGCCTTTAATAAAGCAATAAGAAATGCAAGGAAAGACGACTTCTCAAAATTGATATCTATCAACCAAAATTATTCAAGAGTGCTCTTCTCAACAATTGATAGCCTAATAAACCCTGCCGTAAAAACACCAGATAACCTGCGCTCTACCTCCAAATGTGAGGAATTTGCAGCTAACTTCAGAGATAAGATTATGAATATTAGGAGGAATATCACCCAGGAAAGGCCATGCATCCCGTTCACAGATCCTCTTCCTCCATGTAATGCACATATGAGCTTGTTTACACTGGTGGACACAGA